>NC_138242.1:3740000-4367500 GCF_964197995.2 Scardinius erythrophthalmus
GTGAGACTGTGTCGCGCAGCGCCGCGTTCCGATTAAAGCGACATACACCGGTATTGCGGTATATTAAAAATTCATATCGTAACAAAAATAAAAACCGGTATTCGGTATGAACCGGTAAACCGCCCAGCACTAATATATATATATATATATATATATATATATATATATATATATATATATATATATATATATATATATATAGCCAAACTTTTAGCTGCCATGAAATCAAATTGATTAGAAAAGTGCTAGACGAGCATCTCTCCCCTGCACACACACCTTTTCTCTTTTTTTTTCACACTAACTGCTTGACAGCAAAGCAAACGCTGATCACAGCATGACATAAATCCTGATGATGCAGTTTTGATGTGATGCATCCAACATATATAAATACACAACCATGAGAGCCTCAAACACTTAGTCTTGTCATCGCAGCCGATGCTGACACTCTTATATATGATATTACTACAGATGGCGTCACATATCCCATAATCAAACCACACAATAACACACCAATCAGCAAAACAACACTATATTACACCGCAGAGAGTGTAAATCATCCGTGTAGTTTGAAGCGCTCAGTCGAGTTAAATCCGCCAGTTCTCCGTCAGATCCCCTGTCCACAGCTGTCAGATTTATTGACAGCTCTGTCAACTTTCCCAAATTAATTCTGCTCGATAACACCTGACAGCGTTACGGGCCGATAAATGCAGATTTGTGTTGGGTTTTAGTGCCTATCAGGTGAGATTTGTTATTGCCGTCAAACAAAATCCTCCACATTACAAGAGAGCAAAGGAGAGAGAGTTTTATATATTTTATATTTTCATAAAATATTTGACATAATATTATTTTATTATTCATATTACTTCTTTAGTCCAATCGCACAATTTAATGAACTTTATACAATTTATAATTTTATTTTATATATATATTTTTAAGTATTTTTTTTTTTCACCATTTAAACTTAACTTTGCACACTTAATAAATTGAGTGAATAAATGTTTAGAATTTTTTCTCTGGTAGGCTCAAAACTTTAGACTGCATTTTGCACCATTTCAAGACTAAAATGCATGTCAACCTAAATAAATATGTTCTGTCACGCCAATAATGCACACACTTGAACGGAAAGAGACATTTCTAAACTAAACATTTGCATTGCTTGCTTGCTCTCACTACAGTTCTATTGAAAGTTTCCTGTGACATTTCCATTCTTTATATATTGCTGTGCGATTGGGAAAGATAGGATATGATTTGAATGTCAGGTGCTACAAATCATCAGAAATGTTTATTGCTGGACAGCTTACCAGCAATACCTTGACATTTCTGAGGGATAAGGACATCTATCATATAACGGTTGGAAAACGTTAATCCTGAATGTGACATTTGGCCCTTTTTAACATTCAGATGCCTATTTCACAACCTGCACATATTCTTCTAATAATGCAACTTAGCTCTTCTCTAACTGTCTAAGTTGAAACATTAGCAACTCGAAAAAACTTCAGCAAACAATTTTCCATAAACAAATTGGGAACAATTTTTGGAAAGGGAATAAATGATAGGCACACCTGATTCGTTCATGCTGTCCCAAACCAAGGATGTGCGTGTCACAAAGACATCTAAAATATATCTCAGCTTACTATAAATGACTTCCAATCTGCAGTGGGGTTGAGTACAACCAAGAAATACTGTCAGCAACAGATAGCGTGTAGGATTCACCTTCTGTCAGCAGATACGGCCTGCTGAGAAGGTTGAGTGAATTACAGTACAAATAAGTGAAGTGCTGATAAATACACTGCGTTGTTCAAAAGAGTATTGATTTATGCAATATTTTTGCTCTTTTGGTTTGATTCTTTGACTCCATGCAGGGGAAAATACATTTTTAGTAGCACTTGTTAAAGCAAATAACACAATCACTATTGCTCAAATTCAAGTTTAGGGGTTTGTTTAAAGTTTAAAGTATTAAACTTTGATGCATAAATCATCCAGCACTGTTTGAACAACATGAATGTTAACACTGTCAGCACACTAAAACCCTTCTCTTTGAGAACTTGTGCCTCTGAATTCAAAACGCTGAAGCAGAAATACAAGAAAACAATTATAGATGATCTACTATCATCAGCTGTTGGACTATTAATAGACGAATCAACCATCCTGACCCAATCCTAACAGTAATGCAGCGCAAATCACTGGCAGCCACCCATAACACCATAGCATGTGTTAAATGTTAAATTACATGGTCCTATCCCAAGCTACAGTAATAGATTTCAGTATTTTGTAATTATGTCTTCCGAAAGGTAACAGGGTGGACAGTTTTACAATTAAATTTGCTTTTACAAGCCTTTTGCTCAAGGTTGTGAAACTATAAAGTACTTTTGGGAAAGACAATTTAATGCTCAATTTTAAAACAACAGTTGTTTACTATACAAAATTATGGAAACAGGGTTGACATGTAAGATTATGCCCACTGAGAATCGTGAAAACCAAAAAAACAAGCTGATTTGATAAAAGTAGGAGACTGTAACTCCTTGAATAGTTTACTTCCTGCAAAATGATAATGTCATTACGATAGGCATTATTGTTTTAATTAAAATGAGCATATTTGCTAATAATCCAAAGAGAAGACGAAAAAATGCATGTTTACGATTTAATAAAGAAAAAATAGATAAAAGTAAAATAGCGTTTCGAAAAATGACTATCTATCTATCTATCTATCTATCTATCTATCTATCTATCTATCTATCTATCTATCTATCTATCTATCTATCTATCTATCTATCTATCTATCTATCTATCTATCTATCTATCTATCTATCTATCTATCTATCTATCTATCTATCTAATTGAAATCTTAGATATTGTTTTGTATTGACGGAAATCCCGCGAATTTGTCAAAATCTGCTCATTTTTGAGGGTAAACCCTGCTGTGTTGTCATAAGTAAACCAGCGAGCACAAAGGAAAACTCTTATGTTTCTGATGGTTCTTTCAGGGCACGTCTGACGCCAGAAACGTCCTTACCGCACTGAAGAAGAGTATGATGGGAGACTTGCTGCCAATCTCATCATATTACCAGCTCTCAGAACTGCGGAGTCAGCAGTACCGCAGAGAAAAAGAGAGAAAATGATTAGGACAATATTGTGAATGTGACATTTCTGGCGGTCAGAGACAGTTGAAGGCTAGATGAGTTGTGATTGGCCGTCCTCTCGCTGTAATTAGTGATTTGAAGTTGGAGAAGTGGTTTAAAGTAAGTATTGACGTCTCCTTTCTCTCTCTCTCTCTCTCTCTCTCTGGCTGTAGAAAGTATGAAGCAAAGCTTACAGGCATTGACGCAACTGCAGCAAAATGATCATAAAGAGGAAATTACCTGCAGGAGATTTCAGCAACACACACACACACACACACACACACACACATACATTACAGCTACTTACAAAAGTACTTTCGCAGTGGAAATACACTTATAGCGTGACGAATCGCAAACTATTCTAGAAACTGTTCAACTAATATATTTGTTTTAGGTCTGGACTGAACTGAATTAGAAAGAGAGCAAAACAAACACCAATCTCTTTCAATTTCTCGCTGGCGTATGGGCTATTACAGCCTTGCAGCACCTTGTGATGTCATCTTATTTATGGATGTCATTAGGGGAAGGGGAGGGAAAAGGTTGCTATTTAAAAAAAGATTAAGAGCAGGGACAGGGATGAATGTTTGCGGCTCTTTTACGCACTGCAGGTTCTCGCTGTATCATTTAACACACACACACACACACACACACACACACACGCACACACGCACGGTCTGTTCCAGCAGAGGGGACTCGGGACAGTCGGACCGCTGTGCCCGCAGGTGAACTTCTCATACTCTTTAAAAATTAATTATTGATGTCACATGGCGAGGAAACAGAAAAAGGGCAACCCGAGTACAGAGAGTCTGCAGTCCACTAAAGTAGACGTGTTCAGGAAGAGCTGTGTCATGTGAACTGCATTCTGGGAAAATCCTGCAGATCGTTCTGTGGTCTGTGGGAGCGTTTGTGAATGGACGGCGGAAGAAAGAGCTGATGAGTTTGAAGAGCCTGACAAACACCATCCAACATGAAATGGGAGAGTTAAAAAAGAAACGAAGCCATTAAGCATTGTTGACCCCTGCTCCTCTGTCAATAGATGAACGCCACAGTGCCAACAGCCGCACAAGAACATTAGCATTCTCTCCTGCCTCGCCGCAAGCTTTCAACAAGGATTGCAAAGAATGACTAATAGAAATGAACAAAAAGAAACATGACAGAACACAGCAATTTACTACAATCTTCATGTTGGATCAACAGCTGTGAATGCATGCTCTCTCTCTCTCTCTCTCTCTCTCTCTCGCTTCTCTACACAGCAGAGTTAAGGCTGCTCTGTGCCTGCTCAAACTTCGGTGTAAAGACATAATGCTGCATTAAAGCCAGACTGAACTATGCCTGCTATGACCCCCCTCAGCCCCTAGTGTCAAAGTACAGTTGATGTTGCTGTGTAAATGAATTAATACCAAATTTAAGTGTAAAGACACCTTATGCAATCAATGCATATAAATATTTAAAAAAAATTATAATAAAATGATAAACATGAATATTTATGGAACCTTTGAATATAAATATTTCTAATTTACTGAAAAAGGCTCACATTTGTAATTTAGCTTTATATATGAGTGAATGCACATTTCACAAAAAGTATTTTATATAAAAAAAAGGTTATGTAAGTAAGATTTAATATATGTTCTCTGAAAACACATCCTAATACCTACATTTTTCTTAATTTTTAAACATGAATTTATTTTAAAGTCCGCGTGAACCGGAAGTTGCAAACGACTTTTCTCCAGTGTTGTGACGTACAGTATTTCCCAGTGAAAAGGAATATTGAAGAGAGGGCAGGGTTTTACTCTAGCGCTCCTCCTCTCCATCTCTGCTCATAGCAGACTAACGGTTTGAGGAGAGTGGTTAAGTGTTTCCCAACCCAAGTCCTCAAACCTACATCATCAGAGAAGGAACGCCATTCCAGACCGGAAGTAACTTTTCAGACTTTGATTAAAGATTACGACGGCAAACAATTTTTTTCTGTGTATTAACTTGCACGGATTAATTTTTCACCACAAGACTAGTAATATGCGCTAACAAAGTAAATAGGGTCAATTTTGATTTCAGTTGGACTTTAACTCTAAATTTATATTATTTCTGAGATTTAAAAAAAAAAAAAAAAAAAGATCTTTACTGAAAAGCAGATACAAATACTGATAAAGAGTAGGACATTTGCATTTTTGATAAATACAATTTTTTTTGATAAATAATTGTCCTTGTGCATCTGGAATGGCTGTTTGGCCACTGGATCTGGCAGAAGCAGTCGCTTTGTTCCGACTCAAAGCATGTTTGTTGGATGAAATGTTGGATTTCTTACTTTGGATGCGTGAACTCGTCCACCAGCGTGACCTTCTCCACCAGGTCTCCTCCGATGCTGCGTACCAGGTCGTAGAAGTCGTTTTCTGTGTAACCTTCGGCCGGCAGCCAAAAAGAGATGTCATTGAAGAGCGGAGGGTACTTACTGAGAGGCTGCGATGGGGAGAAAAACAGAAGAACAAATCTGTGTTTTGGGACATGTGTAGAGAAGCACAAGGATAAAAATAATGTAAAGGGTGGAAATCAGGATATTAGTGTTTCTGCTTTTGTAAAATGGCAGCAAAAGCAAAAATTAAATTAAAATACACCAATGCTAAATACATAATTTCATTTCAAACACTTCTGCCATGAAATTTTGTTTATTAGCCTGAAATTTACTCACATTTTTATTTTATTTGTAGCTTCTTCTTTTTTAAACAGCGTCAATGGTTTAAAACTTTTAATTGAGTTATGGTGGAGGGAGAGATTAAACTTTTTGCTGGCCAAGATTTAAAAATAAAAAAATACTGCATTTTTACTTTCCTCTCCAGGAAGAAGCCACTCTTCAGCTTTCTAATCATTTCTAATTACTAAAAATACAATGCATGCAAGAATAAATTGATGCGAAAAGAGATTTTTGACAGTGCTTATTCAAAAACCTCACTTTATTCAGTCACTCAGCACAAAACACACACACACACACACACACACACACACACACACACACACACACACACACACACACACACACACACACACACGTACATTTATCTTTATGAGGACATTCATTGACACAATGCAATCTCTATCCGCTTACCCTAACCTTACCCATCACAACTAAGTGCCTAACCCGAACCCTAAACCCTAACCCTGTCCTTAACCCAATTATAACTTTATCCCTAAAACCAAGTCTTGACCCTCAAACAAGCATTTCTGGTTTTTGAATAAATGAAAAATGTAATAAAAAAAAAGTAATAAATAATTTTGGTGCATCACTATAGCCAACCAAAAACCAGCTTTGTCAGCGTGGAAGACCGAACCAAACCTGCTTAAACCTCAAGGCAACCACAAATCACCTTTTCTTTAGTAACCTATCAACCAACAATGAAAACTACGAATATATTAAATATATTTTTCCCTATGGCAAAAATATGCCCTTGGTCATATCCTAATAATCTTGATGTGAATGAAAATGCACCATAGAGATCATGTAAGCATTCTGTTAGTGTTTGTAAGGCTACTAAAGTGTGGACAGTATGCTTGTCTAAAGAAAGCCTGCATTGCACTTCTTGTGTTTGGCTAAGAGTGTGTGTGGAGGCTGTATGTGTGTCATACGGCATGTCTTATTGTGTGCAGTGATTCATTGTGTGTATGTTGTGCATGTTGCTCTCATAGGACACAGCAAAGCACACAAGGGCGGAGGAGAGCGCTGACCCCACGGTCATACCTCATTACCAGTGGAAAGAGAGACAGACAGAGAGACAGTCATATATAAACCCAGCAGAGCATCAGGCAAACTGACAAGCAAATCTCTCTCTCTCTCTCTCTCTCTCTCTCATTCTCTGAGTAATGGACAGTGGGCAGAGAGGGAGATGGGCTGAGAAATGACCTACAGCCCGAGAGAGCACAGGTAATCAGTCACACACACACACACACACTCCCTGCAGGACGAGCATCAAGCCTGCCTCATGCTACACACACCGCTATAAGAGGACCTGTTCAGTGTCTCAGCCTTTAATAAACAAAGGTCACCCAACAATAAAGGACATGTATGAAATACAGAAGGTCATGTTTGGAAAGAAGGGCATTCATGCCTCTGATGTGCTACAGCAATACAGAAAAAACAAAGAATCAGATACAAAGAAAAACATGAAAGGTTCAAATACTTTCTCTTGTCCTAGTTTAATGTTCATAGACAACTAGAAGTAAACCATCAGGGATTGATTCCCCTTAGAAAGCTTGAACACTGTGGCACTATTGTTTGTTTGAGGGGCTTGGCAACACTGGCTCAGCCAATGGCGTGAGTCGGGGGAGGGGCTGCATGTTTGTCTGACCAATAGCAGATGCGGAGTGTTTTGAAACAAATAACAGCATTTTTTTTTTTTTTGCTGAAACTACACTTTACCTTGAAACTATACGTCACTAGTGAATTTGCGAATTTAGTGGCAGTATTTTCAGAGCAGCTTGATTGTCATGGTCTGTGCGCTTGCAGCTATGCTTATGACTGACTATTATGGGGTAGCGTACTGCGTGTGTTCATTTGACCCCTAGTATAATAGCAAAGGGAAAAAATACAAGATGGAGAGAGGCGGTGCAGAAAGTGAAACACAGAATATGAATTTTTACTCAATGGCACATCAAAACTTACAAAAAAGAGAAATACACACTGAAAAAAAAAAAAAAACATTAAACCTGGTTTGAAATCTGCTCAGCTTAGTATAAACTGTATAAGCTTGTATAAACTGGTGGGCTGGACCTCCATTCATACCTGACTCCATCATTGGTTTCTCTTCATATACAAGACAATCCTGGGCAAGACACCTCTCTATCTGTCATCTCTTCTATATGCCGCTCATAACACCTATCACACAGGATCAAGTCATTTTAGTGTACTAAAGTTTAGTACCCCCTACTTCTGCTACCTTTGGACGAAATGCCCTCCGCTTTGCAGCAGTACATGACTGGAACATACTACAAAATACACTGAAACTTACGTCTCTGATCCCAACCTCCACCTTCCAGCAGGACCTCCAAAACAACATAGTTGACTCTTCTTCCTGCTGATAATCCTGAACCATATTTATACAGACATACTTAAGCACTTTTTTTTATTTTTTATTTGTTGTCTACCTTTTTTTATTTAATTGCTTGTCCTATGTGTCATGTGTATGACTATGTACAATTGTACAGTATGTTTCAATTTATTCCTGTAGCCTCTTGGCCAGGTCAGGTTTGTAAATGAGAAGTGGTTCTCAAACAGTTTACCTGGATAAATAAAGGTTAAATATAAAAATGTTTTATGTATTGGTGAATGAAACATTTACAATATCTAATCAACATCTAAAACAGAATACTAACTGACCCAAACTCACAACGTTGACTCTTTTGCAGCGTCTCCTGCAAGGCACAGATTTTTAATAACACTTTCGTATCACTGATCTGTGTCTCGTGTTTTTAACCTCAAAAATGTTTTTTTTTGCAATTGGCATCCTACAATTAAACCTGAAGGCCTGTTCACACCAATGATATTGCTCCTCTTGTGTCATTATTGGTATTGCTGTAGCATGGACTCACAGAATTAGAACGATTATTAAAAACTTAAATTGTTATCGTCCTTGGTGTGAACGGCCCTTATGGTTACTAGGCGAGATCCTTATTTGTGAGAAATGCTGTTAATCTTACCTGGAAGGTGACAGGCTGATAGATGTCAGACAGGCGGAACTGCTTCAGGAAACGTTCATCGTCGCTCCAGAAAAGTCGGATATCTGGGATGCCGAAGAGAACCATGGCCAACCTCTCCAGCCCGAGTCCAAAAGCCCAACCCATCTTATTCCCAGCTCCAGCTGCAGGAAATACAAACAACCGAATGAGACATATTTTAGTATTTGTTTCGTTGAGTGTGGCATTGTCATGAAAAGACAAATGTTTCAACAAGGATGACTGCGACTAGTCACGACAAATCAACACTAACCCAAAACCTTGACGTTCTTCTGTTGAATCGCAGCATGAGCTTTCAGCGTATAAATATAAAATCCTTTAAGTCAACATGAAATCAGAACCTCAAATCTCAAGGAACGTTTCTGATTGTGTGCACGATTCATCGGTTCATGTTATTCCAAAAAAAGACTAAAATATTTGCTCCATAATCTTTCATGAAAAAGTAATAACTTCCTCTTTTTTGTCCTCTCCAACAACAGTGCAATAGATTTTGATAATGCATAATTTCACAAGCCAATCATTACCCAACTACTTTGTTTCAATAGGAAATATGTCAGATTAAAGAGGCCTCATTACGCCCTATTTCAAAGTCTTGATTTTGTTTTTGAGTTCTAATAGAATAGGTTTTCAAGCTTGAATGTTCAAAACACATTATTTTCCCCATATTCTCCATTGATGCAGCTCGTCTCTTCCCAGTCTGTAACGCTCTGGGGTGCGTTCCCCAAAAGCATCGTTAGCCAACTATGGTCGCAAGTTCCGTCATTATCAGCAGTTCAACGAGTCGGTGTTTCCCGAAACCATCGTTTTAACGAACATTCGCAAACAGCATCGCAAAGATGTGTGTTTGGAACTAAGCAGTTTCTTGTTTGCATGACATGTGGACTCAATAAATCCTTATCTTGAGCAAAATAAGCAAGCTGACATTCAGTACAATCTATATCTTTTATTTAGAATACATACAAATGCCATTTACGCCTTTTAGTTTGTCAAGATATTTAAAGTGTCGTTTTTGAAGAGTGCGCATGTGTGAACTCGCTCTACTACAAAGAACGAGGCTATGATTGAATCTGGAAATAAAGCAAAATAACTGAGAAATATTCCTCAGATTCCATGTCTGTAATTTATAGCAAAACATCTAGCATTAATTCGATCACAAACAGATTCATTAAAAGTAGTTATTACTCCACTATGTGTGTGACATCATTAACCAACGTGGTTGGACGACCAATGTTCGTCAATACGGTTTCAGGAAACAGTCGTGACTAGCTAGTGGATTTCTTCAATGATGCGTCGTACTATGGTAGTAGAGAAGCGAGTTACGTCACTGTACGGGAAATGCACCGCTGTTTAGTTCTTGTCTCTATGAAGCCCCCCCTTCTGAAAAGCACACTGTGCTCTGATTGGTCGGCTGGAGCAGTGTGCTGTGATCAGTCAAGTGCTTGGAGCGTGTTTGGGAAATGTCCCACTCTTTACCATAACTGCCAGTTTCAACACACTACTAACTAACTCAACCAAGCCCCGCCCCTTTATTCTGCGTATTGATTATTTAAATTAGGAATATTGTGACATGTTTGGTCCCAAAAAAAACGTTGTAACTTTGCAGACACTTTTCATTCTCAAACAGCAACATTACACACTAAAGAAAGCTGAAAGCTGAAAAGCTGAAAATGTGAAAATGTCTGAATAGGTAAAATGTGTTTGCTAATGGCATTTCACGTTGACGTCAACTCAAGTGACAGCATTAAATTAATCTGTTTTAAGATCCACAGGTAGAGGAATAACTAACTTGACATATCCCGTTGATTGACAGTCAGCGACAAGGCTGTGCGGCTCTCGGCGAGTCAACGTTGGAAATAGTGCTGCTATTTCTGATGTGATTATACTCATTACGAATTTTTATTTGCTTTGCAACCCTGTGTGACCTATGATGAGTGGAGGAGTGAGCAAACAGATTTTTTCCCCCCAGACTTTCCAAGGCTTTCACTCTCTCTCAAGCCACTGTTTAACCCAGTGAAGCATTCCTTCAGATGCGAAGGAAATGTGTTTTATATGTTAATGAAGGGAATGCTCAGGGGTCAAAATGCTCAGCCAGATGGGACAGAAATCGGAATAAATCTAACCCTCAGACGTACAAATCAATCAAGAGAGACATTAACGATTCCGATCTCTCCCAAGACCACGGAATACATTTTTTTTTTCAAATACTCATTTTACTAATTGCAAAAAAATAATACGAGTATGAAACTTTTTAATTGTCTCCAAGCTTGAATAAGCATGACTTGAACGGGACATTGAATTTGATTTTAATACATGATGTATCTAAAGAAAATGCAAGTGGTGTTTGCCCAAGAAAAAAGTGAATGCAATGTAGTGTTGCATTTGCAAAGTAAGACTTTGGTGAATATGTCTGAATTTTGGATATCACCCCTATGAAAAACATAATTATTAACATCCATTGCTAAAGTGTCAGGAATTCCAAAGCTAAAGCGAATTTGAAAAGCGATTTCAACTAATAACAAATGTTTCTTTGGGAACACTTTATTTTGATGGTCCACTTCAGACATTCTGTTGACTATAAGTAACTTTGCAACTACATGCCAACTAACTTTCATTAGAGTATAAGTAGACTGTCTGATTAATATCTGATAACACTTTATTTTGATGCTCCACCAAGGCCTCGTTTACACTGTCAGTGAAATGTGACCCAATTCTGATTTTTTTTGCTCGTATGTGACACAGATCCGATGTGTTCTATGACAGTGTAAACAGAAAAAAAACGCATGCATTCGGATATTTCGAGATTGGCTTTAGGCCTCAATAATATGTGGAAATAAATCGGATATGTGCCAATGCGACTGTCATGTAAACAGGCAGATCGGATTTTCTGAGGCATTAGGCAACGTCTCCGCGGTTAAATGACGAGAGAAACCCCAGCGCGCTTCTGCAAAGGGACGGATGACCCGACGAAAGGTTGTGTCGCTAGGAGAGGAATGTAAACAAACGTTGACACAACACAATTTCAGACCCACTGCTCCTCGTTAAAGCCAATATTTAAACACAATATGCTCCCACCAGTCCTGAGATCTCTTTCACACACAATAACTGAAGCTTATGCGCAATGATGGCACTTTTCGTCCTCATTCGCCTCAAAATCATGCTGATGTTTGGCGAACTTCGCATATATCGCAGAGCTAGCATCAAGCATTTCGCGTCCGCCCATCTGTGCAAGATAATTTAACCCTTTAAGCATGCGCGATGTTTCAGATAGTATGGCAAGTGTAAACACATGAATCGGATATGGGTCACAGTTGAAAGAACGTGTTAACGGACGGTCAAAAAAATCGGATAAATCAGAATTGGGCATCAAGACCTGCAGTGTAAACGAGGCCCAAAAGATATTATACTGACTATAAGTAACTTGGCAACTACAAATCAACTTATTCTACTAACCCGAACCCTAACACCTAACCATAACCTAACGGTCTACTACAGTCCACTAATACTCTAATGAGAGTTAGTTGACATGTTGCAAAGTTACTTATAGTTAGTAGAATGTCTAAAGTGGACTATCGGAATAAAGTGGAAGTGTTTCTTTATCAGCAAATCAGCATATCAGAATCATAAGGATCACATGATGCTGAAAATTCAGCTTTGCTCACAGAAATCAATTACATTTAAAATAGAAAGGAGTAATTTTATAATATTACTGTTTTTACTCTTACAATTCTTACTAACCCCAAGTTTTTGAGTCTACAGGATTTTTTGTGCATTTCAAGAAAAAGCCTACAGCACAATTTGAGGTATCATTCATGTCCGCAACATGTTGTTAGCAATAGTCACGGTGACGCCTGCCTTCGCAAGCGGCTCTAATTACACGGATGATGATGTAGATGAAGGAAGACTCCACTACAGTTTCTCCGGCGCTGAGCCCTGGATTGATGGTCGGGCTGATTGCTATCACTCGTCTGTCAGAGGAAATCACGAGCACATCCATGGAGATAAAAGAGAGGTGTAAAGCGTTGTGACACGGCTAAGAGTGAAGCGGAGGCTAAGCGGATGGGCGCCAACACACACACACACACACACAGTGAACGCCAGAGACGTCAGCCAGAAGCTGGCGTGAATCTCAGCTGTCACCAATGACCTCAGAGGAACGCCACAGCCTTGCATATTCCCTCCCTCTTTGAGTCTATGAGGTCCATTGCACTCGTAGCCAATCGGAGCCAAGGGTGTGTGTGTGTGTGAGGGGACGTGGAGCGTGGGCTGCGTTTGACGCCATTCACCTCGTGATGACATCAGCGGGGCTTGGCAGCTTTGACTCACAGCTTGACGCCTCTTTGCTTTCCCCTCCCTGCCAATCTCACTCATTCGGTCTCCTGCAAGCCTCCAATGCTCACTCAAGTCTCCTGTTGTCTCCCTGTATTCCTCACTTTATGTGATGGCGTGATGACTCCGATCTTCAACCAGATGGAACTGGATAATATTCTGATTGTCCAATCCAGTCTGACTTCAGACCTATAATGCTGCCTGAATCATAATCATACACTGTTCGTTCGTTGGCCAGAGGAGAACTTGGGCCAGATTCTCCCAAGGTCTTTTTCTCCATTCTGTCACCCGATGGAGTTTTGGTTATTTGCCACTGTCGCCTTTTTCGCCTTTGTTGCCATTAGCTTTTGGCTTGCTTAGTTGGGGACATTAAATATAACATTTAATTTAATATTCAACAATAATATTGATCTGCCTGTTTTGACACCATTATGAGAACTGAACTGAGCTGGAAGATGACATCACTGTTTTCTCCAGAGCGGCTATACATATATATAAACAAAATTAATAACTTTTTTACAACAAAAATGAAACATCATTGAACTTACTTAAGCTGGACTGTGACACTATTTTCTTCTGAAAACAAACTTTGTTGCATTATTTTCCTGTTATCTCTGTAAAGCTGCTTTGAAACAATCTGTATTGTAAAAAGCGTTATATAAATAAACATGACTTGACTTGACTTTATGTCCTTTCATCATCCACGTCCCAACATGTACCATTTTTCAGCCACTTTCTATCAGTTTTCTCTTGCTGCTTCTACTTCTTCACTTGATTCTTTAGTCTCTCAACACCTCTCTTGTGTCTTTTCCTCTGGTGTTGATGTAGAGTTTCACTAGTCGGCCCTCACCAGAAACACGCCGGCTGTTTTCAGCATTAATAATCATGTTTGACAACAAGCTGAACTGTAAAACAGCCGTTGACATGCTGGTCTAGCTTTGTTTAAGATGGCTGTGCTTACAGGCCTTGGCTGGGGTCATATTATTTTATTCCCTCCTAAGGTCTACTTGCTTATTAAAGTTTAAAAACAGTCTTTCGCAACCATTTCCCTCTTTCTCTCTGAGGGATCCTCAATCTGGAGGTGATTCAGGTGCACATATATTTGGTAGAACACAAATTTGGTAGAAACCAAACCAAACCAAACCAGCAAGAAAAATAAAAATAAAATAATTTTTATCTCAAAGATCTCAGGAGCTCATTTAAATAGACAATATTTAATGATAACTTACAGATTTGTATGCTCACAAGTCTTTGATTTCTATCTAGTTGCATTGATGTAAAACAAAGTAAAGGCCCTTATACTGTATGTAACGGCAATACATCAAATATAACTTACAGCAAGCGTCATGTACCACTTTGACCTCCACAGACACTGCAGATATCATTATGGGATTGTATGAGGTTTATAGGTAGCAAATGGGAAGTATACACACCAAACAGTAAAATTAATGAAAGCACAGCCATGTAATTGAGTTTAAAACATGCACAAAAGAAGTATGATTACACACCGGCACCAACCAAGTAATGTTACGCCATGTAAGTTGTTTAGTAATCATTGGCTGTGGTTTGAAATGTTTGAGGTAAACGAGGTCAAAGTGGTTTTAAAATGTGTAACGTATCTCTAGATTAATGTGTGAGCAAACTTTGTGTCTTCATCATTGAAGAAAAACTGCTTGGATTACATTATTGAAACACTTTCAGAGTTTTACAATAGACAGTGACTGTCATATGATTATTTTCCGTAGCATACTCCAAATATACTGTAGTTAACTCCAAAATGAATATGCCATGCCAAACTTGCTAGGGTAGCATTGTAGCAGACGTCCACAGAGTTGAATGTTGATGCAAGTCATGTGAAAGAACCAAAAGAAATGGAAAATGTGAGACTTTTGTGGCTTTTAGTGCATGTCTGTCAGCTTTGAGGTCATCTAATATGCTAAAAAAAATAAACCACTGACTCACATTAACAAATAGCAAATTATGGTTTATGACTATGATAGTAAATGTAAATGTAAAAATGGGACAAGCACTTTGATGAAAATAGCCCCTTCACCTTGCTAGTTGGCTAAAAATGTCACATAAAAAAAAAAAAAAAAAAAAAAAAAAAAAAATATATATATATATATATATATATATATATATATATATATATATATATATATATATATATATATATATATATTCCTAGTATAAAATATTCCTAGTATAAAAAAATACACTTGACATTTTACCTGTGCCCTGTATTTGAAAAAAGAAAAGTTCATTTCAGAGGACTGACTTTCTTTGATGACCATTTTATAATCCCCTCTGGAGTATTTTTACTTTTTCACACATCTGTTTGTTTTAATCCTTCTTTCCACTTCAGTAATCACAGAGCAAATGCTTTTAATCATTAACCCGACGAACAAGCAACACTATTTATCTATTGCTGCCAAGCCAGACAGACCAAACAGAAGAGGAGAGCTTTAAAGACGAAGACTCTCCGCTGGTAATGAAGGAGTCTCAATTTAGAGATTGGATTAAAATACTCTAAAAATAAACTGATCTTGTCTTCTCGTTTTTTTGCCACTGTACGCTAATTGGCTAATACTCTCCACTTGTTTGAGCATAAATTTCACAGAAAGCATAAGACATTATGATATACAAACAAGTTATATGTGTTATAACAAGTGGTCAGCATGCACGCTTATATTTTGAAACCCATTAATTTCACACTGAGAGAAAGAAAAACAGATTAGAAAGCATAATCATCAGGTATGTCACTTAAATTACCATTACAAGAAAACAGACACCTGCAGTCCATACTAACAGAGAGCCTCATTTATTCTGTTATGAACACAAAATTACATTTGCATAGTGAAATTAAAATGGATTTTGCAGGGGGAATATTGGCTCACGCAGCTCCTTACTGAACCATTATCATATATTTGCACTATAGGTTATTAAGTACTGTAGTCGGCTTTGTAATTAAGTGCTTTTGTTACTGCGTGTCGATACGGGGAGTGTTAAACATTAGTTGAGGGTGAAAGGGTTTAAAGCTGTTGGAAATTAAACCTTTAGCAGGCAGAAAAGGTGGAAAGTACACTTTACACTGTATCACTTGGATTCTGTCAAAAAACAGTAGTATTGTAACCATATAGTTTCAAACAAAACACCAACAATTATACTCTGGAGTACAATTTTAACATTCATTATTATTATCTGTCCCATGGTCAACCTTTTTTTTTTTTTTTTTTAAAGTATGTTACTGTGGTAAAGATATAAATCTAAATGAATAAATAATAATACTAATCTAAATAAATAAATAAATATATTAATTGTATGAATAACATACATTTAACCCTTTATTTTATTGTGTCTCTTTTGCATTGTAATTGCACAAATAATCCTATGTAATATTAATTAACAACATATACTTACTGCAGGTTTAGGGTTAGAGTTAGCTTTTGGTTTAGTTAATTTTGTACAATGTACTGTCATAACGTGTTACCTACCAACCAACCAACCAAACTACTTACCAACCAACCAACATACCAACCAACCAACCAACCAACCAACCAACCAACCAACCAACCTGCTTACCAACCAACCAACCAACCAACCAACCAACCAACCAACCAACCAACCTACATACCAACCAACCAACCTACTTGCCAACCAACCAACCTACTTGCCAACCAACCAACCAACCAACCAACCAACCAACCAACCAACCAACCAACCAACCAACCAACCAACCAACCAACCAACCAACCAACCAACCAACCAACCAACCAACCAACCAACCAACCAACCAACCAACCAACCAACCAACCAACCTACCTACTTACCAGCCTACTTACCAACCAACCAACCTACTTACCAACCAACCAACCTACTTGCCTGCCAACCAACCAACCAACCAACCAACCAACCAACCAACCAACCAACCAACCAACCAACCAACCAACCAACCAACCAACCAACCAACCAACCAACCTAAAAAACCAACCAACTTCCCAGCCTACCAACCAACCTACTTACCAACCTACCAACCAACTAACTAATCAAGCAAGCAAGTTTTATATCATGCCTTATCAGACCTAATATTAATTAACAACATATACTTACAGCAAGTTTAGGGTTAGAGTTAGCTTTTGGTTTAATTTTGTATAATGTACTGTCATAACGTGTTACCTACCTAACCTACCTTTTTCTTTATCATTTAACCCCTGGACTTAAATAAATATTTTGTTTAATACATTTTTAGACCCTGATCACTTTCTTTTGTTACTTCCTTGAGCCGGAATGTAACAATATGAGCTCAATAATGGCGCTGAACAAATCAACCTGGAGCATCGCTGGCCAGAAACCCAGAGATGAAGAAAAGGGATGGCGCTTCCATGCATTATTGAATGATCTAACAATATGATTGAGGGCAAATAACTTTTGTAGCGCTTGTTTTATTCATACAGATGATGAGAGGCAATTGGCCCTTTCCTGTGTCTTGGAGTATGATAGCTTTTGCTGAGAAGAAATGGTTACGGGAAAAGCCCAGAGGAGGCTGGAGGGGTGGAGAGGCCACGGACACAGCATCAGGATCTCCCCAGTCTCAGGGTCAGCCTGCCTTGTAATGAAAGCGCCAGTGACGTGTGACACAGAATACAAAAATGACCGCCTAGACGAGCAGAATGAAAAGCAGGACTTCTGTGTGACGGTCAAAGCATTTACCAACAGGTCTTCAGAATGCTAGACCACAACTGATTTGAATCAGCGTTATTATATTATCACTGAGATACTTACATTTATAGTTTTTATCAATACTTTGAATTCGTTTTTATTTTTATATACATTGTGTATAATGATGAATGACACTGCATGTTTAGACATTATTAATTATTAATTAATTAAACCTTAGTAAATTGGTGAAAAAAAAATTCAGTTAGACCAACATAAGAAATTTAGTTTGACAAAGTTAAATTACACAAAGTATAACTAAATTGATGCAACTAAACTGAAACTTAACTTTAAGTTTAATTTAATTTGAATGAACTAAATTCAATTGTGTGTAAGAAAACTTGCTTCAATTAAATCAAGTAAGGGTAATAAATTAATTTTATGAGTGATAACAAGCAGCTTTAAGCCTAAATGAACAAACAAGTTCAAACAAGACGGACATTAATGGGACAGTCATATCACTTATTACACAGCTTTTCACAATAAAGACTGGGATATGAAATATTGATCTGAGAAGAAACCTTGCCTGTTTATTATCTTACAATCCATTACAGTGAACAAATTTATTCTAGCAACAAGAAGAACACCAACAATATTACTGTAGTCCTAGTATTAATACTGAAGTTCTTTGGATCATTTTACAGTAAATACAGTCAATAACTGCGGCTGCATTTAAATGAAACGAGAGAGAGCGTGTCTATCGCGGTGTGATATGAGAGACATGAATGAAACGCCGGCCCTTAAATATCTGGATGAGTGTCATTATACAGCATTGCTATTAACAATAGTCACGCTCAGCAAATAACTGACATCGGAATGTCACAACTGACCAATAAGAATCAAGCATTTCATATAATTTCAATCACAACACACTGGTCCAGCCGACCAATCAGAGCACAGTGTGCTTTTCAGAAGGAGGGGCTTCATAGAGACAGGAACTATGGGGTGCATTTCCCAAAATCATCGTTAGCCAACTATGGTTGCAAGTTCCGCCGTTATCAGCAGTTCAACGAATCTGTGTTTCCCGAAACCATCGTTTTAACGAACATTCGCAAACAGCATCGCAAAGTTGTGTGTTCGACAGATCTCGAAGCAGTTTCTTCTTTGCATGACATGTGGACTTAATAAATCCTTATCTTGAGCAAAATAAGCAAGCTGACATTCAATACAATATATATTTTTTTATTTAGAATACATACAAATGTCATTTACATCTTTTAGTTTGTCAAGAGATTTAAAGCATTGTTTTTGAAGAGTGCACATGTGCGAAAATGCTCTTACGTAAGAACGAGCCTATGATTGAATCTGGAAATAAAGCAAAAATAACTGAGAAAAATGAGATTCCATGTCCGTAATTTATAGCAAAACATCTAATTCGATCTCAAACAGATTCAATAAAATAAGTTATTACTCCACCACCTGTGTGACATCATTATTCAGCATGGTTCAACGACCAATGTTCGACAATACGGTTTCGGGAAACAGTCGTGACTAGCTAGTGGATTTCTTCAATGATGTACTATGGTAGTAAAGCAGCGAGTTACGTCGTTGTATGGAGAACACACCCCAGAGCGTTACTGACAGACTGGGAACAGAGGAGCAGCAACAATGGAGAATATGAGGAAAAATAATGTGTTGTTTTAACAAGAATGAATCCCCTGTTCTAGTAGAGGCCAACAAACAAAATCAAAATCAATTTCACAATAACTTTGCAAAAGGGCATAATAAGGCCCCTTTTAAAAAAAAAAAAATCAAAAAATCAATTAGTGCAGCTAATTCAATGTCATTTTTTCTTTGCTTGTGATGCTCAAGGTGCTGTTTTCTAAATGCCATGGTCTTTTTGACTAGGACTAAACTTAGGATATTCTATAAAGTGAACCTCTAAGAATTAACAAATTATCCAATTAGCATTTGGTGCTCAACGCCATTTAATCTGCTCAGAAATCCTCTGAACTCAAACACTGACCTCTGCTAAAATCTTGTCTGACAGCGTCCTCATTTATCTCCATCTTATTTCGCTGTCCTCTGGAGCCTTTTTTGTTGTGCCATGCTCATTTTGTCCTCTACTTAGAGGACGATGACAACCAAGTTCCTTTTATAAACCGCAGCAGCAAGTACAGCTAATTATTCATGAGAGGTTGACAATGTGGCTTAACCTCCTCTAAATGCTGGATAAAAACTAAGCCATGTCAAGTTCCACTTTCGCTAAAACTTCCTCTGTTTGGCTCACGCTGCCATTTGCATTTAATCCTCTTCAAATTAAAGGTTGTTTTTGCCATTGTGTGCGTGGTTAGCGCTTTGATACACGCGGCTAGTTCTTTGCATGGCATTGCATGGTATTAAAAAGTGTGCAACCTTTCATAAAGAAGGGCTTTTCATTTTCAAAACATTTAATAAACAGTTGCACCTCTGAGATGGCAACCGAAACCTCATATGGATAAACAGATATGTTAGCATGCTTGGTTCATTTACCAACTTATTACATCTCAATTAGTGTGTCTTGGCTATGCGGGGATGATTGCTCTGTCTGGCTGCACTCTGGTCCCAGCGCACCAGATGCCTGGGGACATGAAACCCCAACACTCACATTGACATTTTCATTCTCACTTCTGTCTTAGAGCTCCACACAGTTACTCTCTATCTTCCAAACGCTGAGAAAGAGAGCAGCAAACCAGACAAATTTAGACTAGGTCACGTCTTGGTCACGACCTGATCAACCGGTTCACTTTAAGCAGGTGAAAATTCCTGCTTAAGCAGCATGATACATATTGCATGAGATGGGAAAAACGTACATGGATAGAGAATATACTGTATGTTATACAACAACATTGTTGAATTTTTGATGCTGATTGCTTGGCACATGTTCCAGAGGTGTTGATTAATTTTCTACAAATGGGACTTTTCATGAAGAGGCTACAGAAAGGATCTGGAAATCTTTAGAAAACTAATCAATTTCATGAATGCAGTTCCTAACCTTCAAATGCTGATAATCAACCTCAGGAGGTCACACTAAATATTATGATTTTTTTTTTTCAATAGTGGTTTGCCATTTCTGCACATTTGTTACAAAAAATCTAAATACTAAATATGTGTCTAAATACAGCTCAAACTCTGAGTTATTGGCAATTAAAGGGTTAATTCAAGTCAAGCGCATTTTTACAATACATGAATGAATGAATGAATGAATGAATGAGGCACTTATATAGATTACAATACAGATTTTATACAGATTGTTTCAAAGCAGTGATAACAGGAAACTAATGCAACAAAGATAGTTTTGGCTGTATAGCAGCTCTAGAAGAAAGTCATTGTCCAGTTTAAGTTAGTTTTTAACTGATTCATTTTCGTTGTAAAAATCATTAGTTATTAACTTAGAGGCCACTTACACGACACAGTTTTCAACTGAAAACAGAAAACTTTTAATGCGTTCGTTCTGGCTGTTCATTTACATGACAATGGCGCTTTGGTGGCCTGAGAACACAAACTATGAAGTAGGCTTCAAAGAGCAGGTTTTTGAAAGCGATACCGTTATCATCTCCATGTTAACTTAAAAAATATGAATCTGTGAAAGCGGTGACAGCGTGTACATGTGCATTACGTGTTTAGTCTATAGGCATGTGCGTTTGAATGCGTATGTGCGTGAGCGCGTAGTCTTTCGTTACAACGTAACATTGCCAATTACTTGTCTGGCCTGCATAATATAGTCGTTTTTGAGTAATTCACCCAAAACTTAAAATTATCCCATAATTTACTCACCCCTAAGCTAGGTGTATATGACTTTCTTCTTTCAGCCAAACATAATCAGAGTTATATTAAAAAAATATCCTGGCTCTTCCAAGCTTTATAATGGCAGTGAATGGTACTTGTGCATCCATCCATCATAAAAGTAATCCATACGGCTCCAGGGGTTAATAAAGGCCTTCTGTAGCAAAGCAATACGTTTTTGTAAGAAAAATAATATAATATTTATATTTAAATAACTTAATTTCATATTTATAACTTAATTTCATATTTATAACTTTATAAACTATAATCACTGGCTACCGGTAACGGCAGTGCGCAAGTCTAGTTCCGGCAGAAGACTCTCATACGGCATTATAATCACTATAATTATAGTGCTTTTATTATGAACTGAAAGCGTGCCATTTTAACAACACACACTCAAGCTCTATATTCCAAACTCAAAACTGAACAGTGAACCAGGTCACAGTCTGGGACATGAACTGTTGTACTCGGTGAAAAGTCCTGCAAAAGCAATGTGACACACTGCATAAAATGGGGCACCATTTGCATTAATACAACCATGTACATGTTTTGAATCTAAATGTGAAAATGGGTGATTGTTTTAAATCTGAGTACATCCATTTATGAGTAATGTACCTTTCTTCACTGATTGAAAGCTGGGACATGCACTGAACACAGTGCACTGTCTCATTACATTACATCCAAAAGACTCCAGCATATGAACTGAAGTGTAAATTGTAAGAGATCTTTGTAAATAATTGTTTTGCTCTTATTCTAATCAGTATTTTTTATGTCTGCACTTCAGTGGAAGCTGGAAGGGAACACAAGGGTCATAAAAGACCCCAATTGCAAGACTGATGATCAAATTAAGTCATTATTATTAATTAAATCTCCAAGCATGTGTAATATAAAATGTATGCTCACAATTCACTTGATTTGTCTTTGCAATCCATTCGCATTCTAAGAGATATCATTAACTCTTAATTTTCTAGTGATGCATTCCTTTCCTTATTTTTCTTTTTTTCTTTTTTTAATGAAGCACATAAGATATTGCATTGTGGGTAGGGATAAATGAAGCACAACAGATATTGCATTGTGGGTAGGGATGGCTCGCACCTCAATAATGACCCTTGACCATGAATGTGCAGTCAGATGAAAATCAGCAGCAAACAACGTCCAACAAGGTCTGAATTTGAATTCTAATGATCTTTGCGACATGTCTTCATATTCCATTTCATCTCAGGGGATTAAAAAGATATTCTCTTTGATAATAAAGTTGAGGTCATATTGTTGTCCATAAATTCAGATTACATATCGTAAACCAAAAAAAAAAAAATGCAAAGTCACCACCTGGTCTCATAAATATTCGATGGAGATGTTCCCATCCCATGTTGCCCATCTAACTAAGTGCAGGCAAACAAATCCGCACTTTTCCCTGAAGTGTTAAAAAATGGGATGCAGCAAATGTGTCTAAACTGCTCTCATTAATGAGCAGTTCAATAAAACTGTGAAAAAAATCCAAGCATATGGTTGTACTTGGACTGTTGCTATGATACCAAACTTGCATATTGCCGTAGTAATCGAAGAAATTGCAGTGAGATGGAAATGATTGATTTGTTCAGACTTCCATTTTATCAAACAGTTTTGGCTCATAAATATGCAGCAAAGCCAAATAACTGGATCAATGGCTGTTATAATTATATAGCAGAGTGAGAGTGAAACAATTATACAAACAATCAAACGCAGAGTGCAATAGTTAAAGAACATACAAATGCCTTCCTACAGTCATATATATATTCATCTAATTCATACATTATTCATTCACAAATGTCCTCAAAGAGATTTGTCCTACAAATTCGCCATCAAACAATTAAATTACTGCAGTTGAAAGCAGCAATCAGTAAGTTCGGAAGCATATGGGCAGATGAGCAAAAAATGGCCTTAAATGGGACATTTGGCACAATAGATTCAATGGTTACTGCCTCTATCCACAATGGTACAATATTTACTTGAAGATGCAGAGATGTTTAAAGTGTCTATGAAGGCCCTCCTTCTGAAAAGCACTTTGAGTGTGTTTGGGAAATGTCCCGCCCCTTACAATATCCGCCAGTTTCTCAACCAGCCCTTTATTCTGCGTAATGAATTATTTAAATGAGGAATATTGTGACGTGTTCGTTCCCGGAAGAAAACTCAAGACTACAATGGAGGCGATTCAGGGAAACAGTGACACTGATATAGAGAATAACTCCCGCTGGAGGGACTTTGCAGAGCTTTTTCATGCTTTCATGCAACATTACACACTAAAGAAAGTTGAACATGTACAAAAGCATAATAGGACCCCTTAAGAAGCTCAAATGTACAAACAAGCTTACTAGCTGAACCTAGTCCCAAACCTATGAGGCTTTACCGAAAACCTTTCCACTTGGCATCACTCAGAAAAAAATAAACCTGTGGTTTCTGCGGTGCCCCAGTGAACTGACACACACAATTATGCAATTACATGTAGAGGCTAATTATCACATGGATCTCCAGAACATCTACAATAGTAATGAGTTTTTTTCTCTAACCACAGACAAGGAGCAGTAGTTTCCTCACAGTGTGGTGTGGCATGACAGCTAAAGCTTACGGGTTCATCTAACCGGAAGGTTTCTGGCTTGATCCCCGCAAGCCAAGAGCCATTTAACCCAGGGTTGCTTCAGGGGGCTGGTTCGAGGAACACATGTATGAGATGCTAAGGATGAAAGCATTTTCTAAGTGACTACACTTAAAACCAAAGACACTAAACATTGAGAATACATGAGAAATCATGAGAAATGAAAAAGAGGAAAACAACAAATCAAAAGAAATGAAAAATAAAACAACAAAACACAAGACAAAACAAAACACATATCAAAAGAAATGTAAAAAGAAAATAAAACAACAAAACACAACTCAAGACAAAACAAAACACAAATCAAAAGAAATGAAAAATAAAATAAAATAAAACAACAAAACAAAAAAACAAATCAAAAGAAAAAAGAAAAGAAAACAACACACAACACAAGACAAGACAAGACAAAACAAAACACAAATCAAAGGAAACAAAAGAAAAAAACAACAACAAAAAAACAACAAACAACACAAGACAAGACAAAACAAATCAAAAGAAATAAAAAAGAAAAGAAAACAACAAAACAACACAACAAAAAACACACATCAGAAGAGATGAAAAAAACAACAACAACAACAACAACACAAAACAAAACAAAAAAACAAAACGAAACATCCCAGGCTTTTGCTTATTGACAAAAGTTTCCCATGGTATTTGAAAGTCCATAACGTGAAACTTAAACTATAATAGAATAACTGGTGTAAGAGGCATCGTGCCACACGTCAGGTGAAAGACGCTTCAGGTGGGCATCGTTCCACACGTCGGGTGAAAGAGGCTTCAGGTGGGCATCGTGCCACACGTCAGGTGAAAGACGCTTCAGGTGGGCATCGTTCCACACGTCGGGTGAAAGAGGCTTCAGGTGGGCATCGTGCCACACGTCAGGTGAAAGACGCTTCAGGTGGGCATCGTTCCACACGTCGGGTGAAAGAGGCTTCAGGTGGGCATCGTGCCACACGTCAGGTGAAAGACGCTTCAGGTGGGCATCGTTCCACACGTCGGGTGAAAGAGGCTTCAGGTGGGCATTGTGCCACATGTCAGGTGAAAGACGCTTCAGGTGAGCATCGGGCCACACGTCAGGTGAAAGAGGCTTCAGGTGGGCATCGTGCCACAAGTCAGGTGAAAGAGGCTTCAGGTAAGCATCGTGCCACAAATCGGGTGAAAGAGGCTTCAGGTGGGCATCGTGCCACACGTCAGGGGAAAGAGGCTTCAGGTGGGCATCGTGCCACAAATCGGGTGAAAGAGGCTTCAGGTGGGCATCGTGCCACACGTCAGTGAAAGAGGCTTCAGGTGGGCATCGTGCCACACGTCTGGTGAAAGAGGCATCAGGTGGGCATCGTGCCACACGTCAGGTGAAAGAGGCTTCAGGTGGGCATTGTGACACAAATCGGGTGAAAGAGGCTTCAGGTGGGCATCGTGCCACACGTCAGGTGAAAGAGGCTTCAGGTGGGCATCGTGCCACACGTCAGGTGAAAGAGGCTTCAGGTGGGCATCGTGCCACACGTCAGGTGAAAGAGGCTTCAAGTAGGCATCCTGCCACAAATCGGGTGAAAGAGTCTTCAGGTGAGCATCGTGCCACACGTCAGGTGAAAGAGGCTTCAGGTAGGCATCGTGCCACACGTCAGGTGAAAGAGGCATCAGGTGGGCATCGTGCCACACGTCAGGTGAAAGAGGCTTCAGGTGGGCATTGTGCCACAAATCGGGTGAAAGAGGCTTCAGGTGGGCATCATGCCACACGTCAGGTGAAAGAGGCATCAGGTGGGCATCGTGCCACACGTCAGGTGAAAGAGGATTTCAGGTGGGCATCGTGCCACACGTCAGGTGAAAGAGGCTTCAGGTGGGCATTGTGCCACACGTCAGGTGAAAGAGGCTTCAGGTGGGCATCGTGCCACACGTCAGGTGAAAGAGGCTTCAGGTGGGCATCGTGCCACACGTCAGGCGAAAGAGGCTTCAGGTGGGCATCGTGCCTCACGTCAGGTGAAAGAGGCTTCAAGTAGGCATCCTGCCACAAATCGGGTGAAAGAGTCTTCAGGTGAGCATCGTGCCACACGTCAGGTGAAAGAGGCTTCAGGTGGGCATCGTGCCACACGTCAGGTGAAAGAGGCTTCAGGTGGGCATCATGCCACACGTCAGGTGAAAGAGGCATCAGGTGGGCATCGTGCCACACGTCAGGTGAAAGACGCTTCAGGTGGGCATCGTGCCACACGTCAGGTGAAAGAGGCTTCAGGTGGGCATTGTGCCACACGTCAGGTGAAAGAGGCTTCAGGTGGGCATCGTGCCACACGTAAGGTGAAAGAGGCTTCAGGTGGGCATTGTGCCACACGTCAGGTGAAAGAGGCTTCAGGTGGGCATTGTGCCACACGTCAGGTGAAAGAGGCTTCAGGTGGGCATCGTGCCACACGTAAGGTGAAAGAGGCTTCAGGTGGGCATTGTGCCACACGTCAGGTGAAAGAGGCTTCAGGTGGGCATCGTGCCACACGCCAGGTGAAAGAGGCATCAGGTGGGCATCGTGCCACACGTCAGGTGAAAGAGGCATCAGGTGGGCATCGTGCCACACGTCAGGTGAAAGAGGCTTCAGGTGGGCATCGTGCCACACGTCAGGTGAAAGAGGCTTCAGATGGGCATCGTGCCACACGTCAGGTGAAAGACGCTTGAGGTGAGCATCGTGCCACACGTCAGGTGAAAGACGCTTCAGGTTGGCATCGTGCCACACGTCAGGTGAAAGAGGCTTCAGGTGAGCATCGTGCCACACGTCAGGTGAATGAGGCTTCAGGTGAGCATCGTACCACACGTCAGGTGCTTCAGGTGGGCATCGTGCCACACGTCAGGTGAAAGAGGCTTCAGGTGGGCATTGTGCCACAAGTCAGGTGAAAGAGGCTTCAGGTGGGCATCGTGCCACAAGTCAGGTGAAAGAGGCTTCAGGTGGGCATCGTGCCACAAGTCAGGTGAAAGAGGCTTCAGGTGAGCATCGTGCCACACGTCAGGTGAATGAGGCTTCAGGTGAGCATCGTACCACACGTCAGGTGCTTCAGGTGAGCATCGTGCCACAAGTCAGGTGAAAGAGGCTTCAGGTGGGCATTGTGCCACAAGTCAGGTGAAAGAGGCTTCAGGTGGGCATCGTGCCACAAGTCAGGTGAAAGAGGCTTCAGGTGGGCATCGTGCCACAAGTCAGGTGAAAGAGGCTTCAGGTGGGCATCGTGCCACACGTCAGGTGAAAGAGGCTTCAGGTGGGCATCGTGCCACACGTCAGGTGAAAGAGGCTTCAGGTGGGCATCGTGCCACAAGTCAGGTGAAAGAGGCTTCAGGTGGGCATTGTGCCACACGTCAGGTGAAAGAGGCTTCAGGTGGGCATCGTGCCACAAGTCAGGTGAAAGAGGCTTCAGGTGGGCATCGTGCCACACGTCAGGTGAAAGAGGCTTCAGGTGGGCATCGTGCCACACGTCAAGTGAAAGAGGCATCAGGTGGGCATTGTGCCACAAGTCAGGTGAAAGAGGCTTCAGGTGGGCATCGTGCCACAAGTCAGGTGAAAGAGGCTTCAGGTGGGCATTGTGCCACAAGTCAGGTGAAAGAGGCTTCAGGTGGGCATCGTGCCACAAGTCAGGTGAAAGAGGCTTCAGGTGGGCATCGTGCCACACGTCAAGTGAAAGAGGCATCAGGTGGGCATTGTGCCACAAGTCAGGTGAAAGAGGCTTCAGGTGGGCATCGTGCCACACGTCAGGTGAAAGAGGCTTCAGGTGGGCATCGTGCCACAAGTCAGGTGAAAGAGGCTTCAGGTGGGCATCGTGCCACACGTCAGCACATCTGTTTGTCATTCCGGCAGCATCGGCTCCATTGACTGCTGAATCAGGCGTGCATTCACTGCGCTAACATGTGCAGGCTCCCACACACACACACACACACACACACACACACACACACACACACACTTCAACACAGTGCATTGAGTTCAGACGTGAAGACACGCATAGCAACCGTGCAGGGGCGCAACCGATCACTTGACACTCAAAAGACGCAATAAAATATTGCTGCTTTTACACTTCATATTACAAGGTTGATAATTCTCTATGACATAAAATAGATGCACCCAAAAATAAAAATAATGTCTTCCATTTACTCATCCTTATTTCAAAATCACTTTTCTTTCTTCAGCAGAAAACAAATAAAGATATTTTGATAAACATTTCAACTGTTTTGTCCATATTATGAAAGTCAATAGGGTCCAAAACTTTCAAGCTCCAAAAGGGACATAAAAGTTGTATGAAATAATCCATATGACATTGATCAATGCACACAAACAACACAGTGCGAGTCTGCATTAAATGGAAATTCACCCTATTTATTTTTCTAAATGCATCTTATTCATGTTATTGTTAACAATTCATCCATGCATACTGCATATGTTTCTTTTTTATTTTTGAGCCCATATGTTTTAAATTGAAATGACAAAACACTTCAAAAAATGAATCAAGTTGCAGTCTGTCTCAGCTGGATGAATGTCACAATATGAAAAGATCTGTCGCGTCCTCTGATCCATGACCATTTTAAACCAGCCTAAAATGTTTATAGCTAACTAGAACAGTTACATCAGGTGTATAACAGCTTGGCCAGACTGGAAGACCAGCTAAAAGAGTTGAAACCAGTTAATCATCTTAGTTTCAGCCATTTTGTTTAGCTGGGTATCAATTGGAAATACCATGAACACCATGATAACCTTGTATGATAACTATTTTCATGTACCATATTATTCACACGGTTCTCCAAAGAATTCTGTTATATTCCCATGGTCCACGTCCAAAACCATCCCAGGCTCATTAGATAAACGTGCCTGTTGTTACATTATGATATTGCATTGCTGTATGCATCTTGCATGTTTTGTGACACTTTTAAAGTGAATGTCCAGTGAGTGCCACTGAAAGCGTGTCCATCTGAAACAAAGGAACTTAAATCTGGCAGCATTTTATTATGTTGGCTGTTGTAAATATTGCAGCAGTTCAGAAATGAAGTGTTCAGTAAGTGTCGCTAAAAGGTTAATGCTGTGTCACGTTTGAAAATAAACCTAACCGATAGTGTAAACGAAAGAACATAAGATTAAAATGCATTTGCTGACTGAACCATGCAATTTTAGCTTGCTTCTACAAGTCTAGTGTGCATTTCAGCTGGAAACTGCAGAGAACTCAGTGGCATTTTCCTCCAGGGAGCAGTGCTTTCCTTGGATGAGAAAATAATGCAAATATTTCGAAATATGGCATTAAAATGTGAATAATCAGTCTGCATGAAAATTTGTTACTGCGTTCTTTAGTTAATCTAAAAATGATTTAACGGCATTAACTTGATGAGACATATACCCGGCTTTAATAACATTAATTACATTGTTAATGAAAAAAAAAAAAAAAAAAGATTAACTATATTGAATTGTTTTACTGGCAACAGTAAATGTAACTGGAACATGAATTTATATAGAGTTAAAAATAAAACAAATATATACAATAAAATAAAAAACAGTGAGGACTTCGCCTGCTCATTGCACATCATTGAGTGAATTGTGTGTGTAGGTACTGTGTGTTTTGGAGATTTAAACAAATGTAGGTAGTGGCATGTTTTTTCCAATGAGTCTCAGTAGCCAAAAACCACGGTTTGCAGAAAATAGCAGACACACTTGTATCTGCTGATTTAAAGATAAAAAAATATTTTATATGCCTAAAATAAGCCATTCCAAAGTACAAGAAGGATATGAATGTTATTTGACAAATGTAAATGTGTTTTTCATCTGATCTATTTCTTGTGACCACAAGCTGTTGCATACAAAACAGCCACATGCATATTACATAACACACATCCGCACAACCGGTCCGAGTGAGATGAACTTGATTATCCCGGCTGAAATTGAACATGCTACATATCACTAGCAGCTGTGGGAGCTTGTCTAAATGGGATGTAATTTACTCCTCATTACACAATGCAAGCCTTAGGCACTACGGCAAAGCCTTAGTTTCAGAAAATAGGCCAGAGAAATGCATAACACAGCGAGGGGAAACACAGAGTATATCTCATTCACTCATTTTCCTCTGCTTCTTCATTGCCTTCTTTTCTCTTTTTGTCCTTTTAATGACTCTATCCGCAAAAGTGTCCAGTTCTATTTGTCCTGCTCTCTCGGGTGCGATGGCTGAAATGGAACAGTGCACAAGCAAATGTTTGCACTAACAGTACAAACCCCGGAGACCAGACGTACAGGAGACAACTGTGACTGAGTGTGTGTTTGCCTTTTAAGAGGAAGAGAAGGCAAAGGGGTGGATGGATGGAAGGATGGATGGATGTTAAACAGATAGATAGATAGATTGCACGATAGATAGAGAGATAGATAGATAGATAGATAGATAGATAGATAGATAGATAGATAGATAGATAGATAGATAGATAGATAGATAGATAGATAGATAGATAGATAGATAGATTTTAGACAGAAAAAAAACAGAAAAACACATAGATAGATAGATAGATAGATAGATAGATAGATAGATAGATAGATAGATAGATAGATAGATAGATAGATAGATTTTAGACAGAAAAAAAAACAGAAAAACACAGATAGATAGATAGATAGATAGATAGATAGATAGATAGATAGATAGATAGATAGATAGATAGATAGATAGATAGATAGATAGATAGATTTTAGACAGAAAAAAACAGAAAAACACATAGATAGATAGATAGATAGATAGATAGATAGATAGATAGATAGATAGATAGATAGATAGATAGATAGATAGATAGATAGATAGATAGATAGATTTTAGACAGAAAAAAAACAGAAAAACACATAGATAGATAGATAGATAGATAGATAGATAGATAGATAGATAGATAGATAGATAGATTTTAGACAGAAAAAAAAACAGAAAAACACAGACAGATAGATAGATAGATAGATAGATAGATAGATAGATAGATAGATAGATAGATAGATAGATAGATAGATAGATAGATAGACAGACAGACAGACAGACAGACAGACAGACAGACAGACAGACAGACAGATAGATAAATAGATAGATAGATAGATAGATAGATAGATAGATAGATAGATAGATAGATAGATAGATAGATTTTAGACAGAAAAAAACAGAAAAACACATAGATAGATGATAGATAGATGATAGATAGATAGATAGATAGATAGATAGATAGATAGATAGATAGCTTTTGTAATACAAAGGTACATTATTTATCCAATATGCCAATAAAGTACTAAAAGACACTGCAACTGAGAAAGACAAAGGGTGAGGGAGAGGAAGCAGAGTCTGACTGACTGATTAAAAAACTGCCAGCTCGTCAAAAACGAAGCATCCTGACAGAAGCGCTGTAATGAGGCCAAAGACACATGTGCGTATGAAAGAGAGAGCTTTAAGCGGAGCCGGTCACAACTGGCACATGATTTATTCAGTGCGGGAGGGCGGGGGTATTAAGGATTAAGACTAAGATTGAAAGTGCCACCTGAACCAGAAAGGGAGCTCAGCTGGTACCCTTCCCACCTACCAGCCGGCCCCCGCTCCCCTGCCGTCCCAAAGGCCCCGGGGCGGGTGACTTGAAGGGCCGTTAATTGTCACCAAACACGGCTTTAATCACATTCCCCGGGCCCCCCGCCCTCTGGGGCGTGACTAAACCACAACCACGCCGCTGACGCGTGCCGTCATTAACACTGGGTCCCATATGCCGCGGACAGCCCCGGCGAGGTCCCACAGGGCTCCGTTCTGGGCCCATTGCAGAATTGATGTGTCCGGGGATTACACGCCGCGCTCTAATGAATAACTAAGTGGATCTACCAAACCGGTGCCGCACTGTTACCCCTCCTCCCCTTTCATTAGTCAAGCTCCGCCCTTAAACCAAACACACCACCTCTGGCACACTTACTCCACGCTTAGCATATGGCGGTCATGCTCAGAGACGAATAAATAACCTTTTAACTTCCCAGGACACCCCGTTCCTGTTTTTCTCCACCCGTTCTCTCCCGTCCCCGTGCCCCCGCCGGCCGCCACACATTTAATGCTGTCTTGCTGGCAGCTTTTTATTGTACCACTGCTCTGAAGAGAAAAGAGGGAATGTGTGAGTGTGGATGGGTGTGTGAAAAAAGGGGGGGTGCGAGAAGACTGAATGAGAAGTTGCTATAGCAACGGAGCCACACTGCTCTGCCGCAGTGAAGAAAGGCAGAAAGAGAGAGTTGGAGGAGTGAAAATGAGAATGGAGGGGGGAGTGAAGAACAGAGGAGAGGATTTGACAGAATCCCTGCAGTCCAGAGAGGAGAGGGTTGGGACATCGAGAGAAGTCAAAGAGGAGACTGAGTGCGCGCGAGTTTGTGTTTGCGTACGCATGACGATAGTCGATGCAGATGAGGGCCAGTTTGTCAGCAGTTGTGGAAAAACTCTGAGACACCAGCAGTTCCACTCTTTTTGGCCAAATGAACAACTGATAGCGCTGAATGTCATTGCCAGTTGTCCACGGCAGTTCCAGAAATGTGAACGCTGATGCCTGGGGAGAATGAGGATAGTTACACTTGGTCACTTCGTTGCATTTTTACTGCTTTGACAACAAAATCATAATGAAAAGACCAAATGTAAATGCCTTCCAAGATGCATTTGATAGTAAAACGATCACTCAAATCATTTTCTGAAGATGCAACAAGACCAAATGTAAATGAGCCTGGTTGTTCAGACAACATATGCAGACGTTTTCCCCAAACAGCATATATAAAGTGCGTAATATATATATATATATTACGGATAAGACATTTGGATGGAGAAAGCGCAGCTTCAACGTTAGTTGACATATAGGATAAACAGAGTGAACTACATTTATCAAGGCATCATCATGGACGTTGTAATGGCATACATCGCAGGAATAGTGTAACGGATTTGGCCAAATGTACACAATCAGACGACAATCCTGTTTTAAAGAAAAACATGTTTGCATTTGTAATCTTTGATTGAAATGTAGTAACTAGTTCCACTAACTTTTCCTACAGCCTTAAGCCATCTAACCCCTCCCCTCCAACTATATTTTATATTGACAATGTCTGAGGACTCATTTTGCACTAAATTACCTGATACTACAATGGTTTTTAGACATGGTGCCATGGGAACATGTACTGTGGTATTCTTGGACGTACTATGCAGTACCATGTACACTAGGGGTGTAACGATACCCTCATGTCACGATTCGATACATTTCACGATACCAAACTCACAATACGATATTATTGCGATACTCCATGACATATGGTAAAAAGTTAACAAAAATGTACTGTTGATCAAAATGCAAAATGTTGTATTAAATTGTGGGTGTAAATGAATAGGCCTGGACTTGGTGCTGGAAACCCAATGCACAGGACAATAGTGACACCAGAATAAAAATATACATGATTCTGAAGCTGAAAATACTGAATTATTTTAGACGTATATGCTTGCACTGTGTCACTGACTAGATTTATTTAAAATAATGTTGGCCACTTTTTACTGGTAACATTAGACCATTTGGCATTATCAGGACCCACAAATATTCCCCCATTGCATTATTATGAATTATATTCAACATTATATATAGCAGTTTGATGTAGTACTGACACTAACACTAACACTGAACTATACACAATATATATTGTCACCATCCATGATGCATATTGTTGCATTTTTGTATTGCGATATGTGACACGATATATTGTTACACCTGTAATGTACACTGAACCACTGAATAATTCACACCATGGTATTACTATCTGACACCATTAGAATTTAATTTATGGATAATTAATGGCTACTTACTAGTACTTTTCCAGGTATTTTCAATCCAGATCCACAATGCATTGAATAGACACCAGTCAAAGACTCAGTGACACTTCAGTAGTGTGAAACACTCATCCTGTTAATGCCTTCCAATTAAAACCTTCAAATGCCAATTTTGTTGTCATATTTCAATAAATAAATTAAAGCCTTCAATGGAAGTGCGAGGCTGCGCCGTAGAAGCTTCTCTGACAGATATTTAGTTAATAAGCCATTTTATTAGACACAAATTGTGTGGGTTTGTCGAAATTCATTATAATCGTACAATGAAAACTTTGATTAAACAAACGGCGTAACCTAGACAGGAAGACACCGTTTGCCAGAATGACACCCGTGAGCGGATTCGTCTGAGCAGAAAAGCCTCGAGGAGGAGAGCAAGGCCCGCTGACAGCTGTCTCGAGACACCAGGGCTTTGTTTACCCAGTTGTGAATATGCATTGCCACTCGAGTGGGTGTACACAAGGATAAAGCAGTGATTGAGTACAAGCAGACAGAGCAGGAAGAGACACACACACTCAGTAATCTGTACTCGTGTCAGGCACAGCACTGTGAAAGACACCAACTTCTACTAAAGTCCAATCAAATCAGGATTGCAGGTGTCCTTGCTGTGACCATACATACAAGAAGCCTTAAAAATAGTATAACTTCAAAACAACTCTCTGTAAACCACTAAATCTGGTCATTCAGTCAGTCCACAATCATCCTAACTGACCTCTTTTAATCCATATGAAAGATAGAAACTGCCTAAGAAGATGCGAGGTCCATAAATAGAAAGCTCTTTACAAGAAACACTATTTTTCCAAGCTGCCAAAACAATGCAGGAGCCCAGTAGCCTTCCAGCACAACAGACGACACACACACACACACACACACACACACACACACACGCTTGACCATGACTGTTTTCACAGAGAGAAGATGATGGGAAAGGTGGACTGGTGAATGAAAAAATAAAACAAGAGAGAGACTGGAGCTCTTAAGGACTTGCCTTCAGATAGAAAAGCTTTCAATTATTGATGGATTCAAAATGCCAGAACACACAAGAGGACCTAAAGATAAAATGCAGTGGGAGCGGCCGCCCATCCAACACACTGACTGCATTTACGCAGAGGGGAATATTCCAATGTTAATCGGAATTTGGTCATAGTCTAAATATATGTACACGTTTTCCACAGCAATAATCCCATTAGAAAAACATTCTGATTACAAAAAAATCTGAATAAAACATCCAACAAATGTCTGTATTAATCAGAATCTGGGGGTATATTCATTTATATATGTGTGTGACCAAACAAGTAACGGTGGATGATATGAAATATGGGAAATCATCAAACTCATCACTACACTACATATCAACACTACATACGGTAAAAACAATAATATTGTGACATTTTATTACAATTTAAAATATCTGTTTTCTATGTGAATATATTGTAAACTGTAATTTATTAATTTATTATTAAATGTATTTTTTTTTTTGCCTAATTACTCATTGTCACATGATAATTCCAATATGATGATTTGATGCTCAAGAAATTATTCTGATTATTATCAATGTTGAAAATAGTGTATGTGGAAACCATGATAAAAACATTTTTTAAGATTTTTTGATGAATAGAAAGAACATCATTTATTTGAAATATAAAATCTTCTGTAAAATTAGAAATGTCTTTATTGTCACTTTTGATCAATTCCTAATAATTATAAATAATTATTAGTAAATCACCATGCTAAATAACTAAAAATGTATTATTAAAAATGGCAAAAAGGAAAAGTCAGAAAAAGGAAGTGTAAATCTCTTCTCAGAAAAGGATGGATCTTAATTGTAAATGCTAAGCAACATGACTCTTTCTTGACCAGGGAATACTGATAAAGTCACACGTGTAGAGTGTAAGATCCTAACGTTAACAGAGCAGTGAGGAAGCAGCCATCGCTCGCTGTTGAGTGGCACTGTTGTTAATTGGCTGTTACATGTTCCACATGCAGACGGCGGGGGAGTGTGTGCTGTTTAACACACACAGGATCGATGAAGAGAGCAGATGAGATTGAAGAATTAAGTGGCAGTGAGGAGTGAGATGACTGGGCCAGTGGAGGAGGAGGAGTGGTCATACTGGGACCATCCCAAGGGAGGTAAACATGTCTCTGCAGTCACGCGTGTCCTTCCCCTCCCCCTTACTGAGAGCTTGGATCTCCCTCGTGTCGTGGGACTATCCCATCCACTTCATCAGGGCTGGATGCCTCACACAACACTGCACAACAGCGCCATCTACTGGCAGAGGCAGAACGCCTTTCTCTGGCTCAAAGGTGTGGCCGCTGTACTGTACGCATAGAGATGAGGGGAAATGTGTGTGGTATTTTGTGCACTAGAATTTATAGTTTAGCAACAGACTCAAGCTTTAGCGTGCTTTACATGCTATATTAAGGACCCTTAATAATCTTATATAATGGTGAAAGCATGTTAAGATGTAGTTGTTTTGCTAGAAAACCATATGTAAAAAAAACAAAAACATGTTAATGGACTTGGTGGACATAGAGCAAAAGATAAGATTATTCACCAGAAATCTAATGTTATAACACAAAGAGTTGCGAGTCTAAATTCTAGAAACCAAGTTCTTCCTCATCTTGACTTGATTGGGATGTATTTTTGCAATAGTTCACATATGAAAGCCTATTTCTGCCATTTAAGAGAAAAAAAAAATGCTTTGGTAAATCATAATTATAAGTTTATATGTATTTTATATTTACTTGCATAAAAATCATTATCATAACATAAAAACTGAAATTGAGATACTAAATTATGAGATTAAGTCATAGTTATGAGATTAAAAAGATTGAAATTAAGAGCGAAAAGAAGAATTGTCAATTCAACAACTTTTTGTCATAATTCTGACTTTTTATCTCATAAATGTCCCCTTTTTATCTCATAAATATATCTTAATATCTCATTTTACTTTTTATGCCATGATTATGATTATTTATGTCATAGTTGTGATTTATCGAAGCATGATTGTTTTCTTATGTTGAGAAAATGGGCTTTCGTATCAATCTCTCGTTTAAATAACTTAAAACAGTTTTACCTACAGACAGCCCTGCAAAAATATCTATCAATACGGTAACATGTCTAGCATTGCGCAGTATACACTATCACAGCGTAGACTCAGGAGGAAGCCTGATGGCGCAGTTACACCGACAGCAATTAAATCACCGGCTGTACTGTTGTTTGAGATCACAAGACGAATCATGCCCGAACTCCCCTATCTGTACTCTCATTGGTGGTTGCTGTATCGTCTCACTGCTAATTTGCACACTGTTGAACTTTCTGTTTGACGACTATAGCCCTCTTCGGACGGGACTAGTTTAACATGGAGAGGAGGGGTAAAGTAATAATTACCAGAGCTTCTCAGTGATTTTAGTCCCGTCTGAATGTGCATCTCAGTGATCATTAACGAATAATGTCAATAAAGATTACGCCGTCTTTTACCTTCTGTAAAAAGGTCCGGAAAAATGACCTCAGGTAATACTAATCCTGTGCGAATAGACCCGCTGTAAATATGTACGTAAATATTCCATCATTTCCTGTTTAAAAGTAGTTTTCTGCTGTTTTTCAAGTATGGAGACGCTTGAAAAAGCATTGAGTTGCGTTCTAGATGCTGGGACGAGTCTGTGGCAAAACTCAAGTGTTTCACACACACACCATTCATATCAAAAAGAAGATCGAAAGCACTTGTTAGAGGCACGAAACATCTTTTAGTGTTAGATAAGAGCCTATTACCAACACAATCCAATCTGAAGAAGTTAATTAATACATCGTTCGACCGGACATACTGTTTTATATATATATATATATATATATAAATGGGTAGTTGACGTGACGTGGCTTTTTCACCGTCACAGAAGATAAAAAAAAAATTATTTCACATTTTCATCATTTAGAATACTATAAATGGTTAAACATTTTCTTGTTTTACATGAATTTGTTGTTTAAATACCTGAGTTATTTTTTATTTTTTTACAACTTTGAGCCAAATCTCAAAATCGTCCTATGGTGTGACGGTAGACAACATTATTTCATAAATATTAACTTTAATAAATAAAGAAATTAATGTTTAAACATCTTAATGAACACTCCTGGCATAATTGTGCAAGTGTCTATTTCACTAAGTGGCCATCACTTTTCCTATACATACATTTCTAAAAGTGTAGGAATTTAATAAAGTTTGTCACAGAAAAAAATGTCCTTTGGTGTTATGCAATAACCTGATATTAAGTTGGGCATCATGGACAACTACATTTAGTTGAAAGACCCCATTCAAGGTCATGTGACTGAACACCCCTATGAAGCCCATGAGCAGTGCACATGCCAAGTATTTCCCTCAGAATTGTTCAAATATTTAACTATGTTTTCAGACCACTGAAGTTAAGTTTTTTTGTCCTTTAGTGTGACACTCCTACATTTAAATTTTTAATTAAAATTTGTATTTTTAACAGCAGGACTATGTAATATTATGCAAATGTATCATGCCAATTGCTAATAACTGTTCAGCTAGTATTAGCATGGTTATTAACTGCCACAAAAGCTCAAATGTCCTTTGGTGTGACAGGAAATGTCACAGGAAATGTCCTTTGGTGTGACACTTTGGCCTGTCACACCATAAGACACAGATGTCACACCATAGGACAAGACCTCCTTAAGAAGCTTTTAAAACAAATGTATAAAGTTTCAACAAAAAAACAAATGTCCTCCTTTATTATTGTTACAATAAACACTATATATTCTGACTCTTTTTATGCAATGACTATCTTTGTCCTTCAGTGTGACGTTTTGTCCTATGGTGTGACAAACATAAAACAACAGAAAAATATACTTATTTTAAAATATCTTTAAAAAAAAAAAAGAGTCAAGTTTGGCATTAGGGGAGTTACAGTAATATCTCCTCTTAGATAGGTACAATTTCAAACAGTTTTGTAAGGTTGGCGAAAAAGTTTCATTGACATTCGTAGGGAAAAGTTTATCAAGTTCATCTATCCATGGTGAAAATGATTCCAATTAGTACTTTCATGTAAAATAAATATCACTTTAAGAAAATAATGTTTTAATAATGTGAACAATTCTGTCTCAAGTGTTTTTCTATGTTATTTAATATAATTTCTTAGTACTTTTTAAATGTCACACCATAGGACACATTTACAGTACTGTTGAGTGAAAACATGAAAAAAATATGTGAAGTCATTGACAAAATGAGTGACCACTACTATTTTCTAAAACTGCAGTTTTCATACTCCATAAATATATGTATTTTTTCTTAAAAAGTTATGTTTTCCAAAAAAAGTACTTTTTCTTGGCCATTTGTCAACTACCCAAATATAGGTTATATGTGTTTGTGCACGTGATATCAGGAAACAACGTAATACACACATGACGACAGGAGGGTGACGCCGGTGCGCTAGAGTTACCCCTCTCACTTCTGCTAGTTTTACTGGGATATCTTATCCCGTGCGAATTGGCCATTAATATTACAGACGTCCTGTGGTAAAATTACATTACTCCATCTACCCTTGTAAAACGAATCCCATCCAACTAGGGCTTTAGTCACCTCAAATCAGCAGTTCTAACTGAAAATGATTATAGCTTGTTTTAAGTGTGAGTGTTGGGTGTGTTTCCGAACCTGAGCGGACCAGTTCCTGCTCCATCACCCCACATCCCAGCACCTCCAACCAGTCGCCCTGGAAGCGCACCTCCATCTCGAAGGAGGGGTGTGTGAAAGGAAAGTAGCAGTCCACCCAGCGGATCTCCAAATCTGCAAGACAGAGACAGACAGATGGAGGAGAGCTGGACAGGGAGAGCGAGGGAAAATAAAGTGAGAACATCACAGGATTCCTACCTTCCCCGAAAAGGTGTCGCATGAGGCGCGTGAGTGCCTGTTTCAGATCGAACTCCACAAGTTTGACGGCCTCCAGCGTGTGTGTTTGCTGTTTCTGAGGCGTGCGGCGGCCAGCGCTCTCAAACAAACACAGGTCTTCACCATTCTCCACTCGAGCAAACAGCTGATAGAGAGAGGAAGGGTGAAAATAAGTGTGCGTATCCAGAGAGATTACGTTAAGGTTTCATCATGACTTCTCTGACATCTGTCTTCAAACAACCTATTTATTACAGTCTGGATGCTTTAAATAAACAGCTTTTTCTACACGGAGAGGCAAGGGCTTCTGGAAAAGCTTTAAAAGATCAAGTTTGTACTTTTACAATGTTTAAATACTTCTATAACAGTTTAAGTGAGACAACTGGGAGTCAGACATTTTAGTTTACTTTGACAGAAAGTGAACACTGTGGGTGCTTTCAAAACATTACTCTGTTATTTTGATCATCCCGACCAGGGTGTGTTTCCCAAAAGGATCGTTAGCCAACTATGGTCGCAAGTTCAGTTGAATTGTGTTGGTAACGATGGAACTGGCGACTATAGTTGGCTTCGGGAAATGCACCAAGCAACAGTGGCTCAACCAATCACGTGACTGATTGACACGGGGAATCATTTTTGCAATTCTGTTTCAGTTGCTCAGAAATTAAACCATTTCAATTAATTATCAATGCAGTAATAATTTATACAATAAATAAATAAAATACACGCATACATAACTCTTCAAATTGACAAATAAATAATTGATTCAATTCGCTGAATTCAATTCATGTCTTAAAATGCAGTGGAATGTTCATTGAAACCATACAATCATATTTTTTAACTCGACTGGCTAGTAGTAATATTTATGAATATTATTATTTTAATGTTTTATTAGTATTATAGTTATTTTATTATAATAATCAGGGCTAGACCTCAACTTTTTTGCTCACCAGCCACTGTGGCTAGTGGATTTCCAAAGTTACTAGCCAGAATTTTGACATCAATACCATGGGGAAAAACCAACAAATAGATACTTTTAATATTATCTCATAATTTTGCAGCAGGTTTATTAGGCTGCTGTCACTTTAAGACCTGACACACAAATCAATTATACATCATTTTCTTTCTCAACTGTTTATGTTCACTTTAAACGTAACTGACTGTGTTTACGTGAAAACTCGCCAAGAGTGGCCTTTTGACATTATTTTGTGTGTATTTGACTGTTTAAATGCAATAAGCAATTCAACTCAATTTAGTACTGGGCTTTATGTGCGCACACTTTGGGTTATTTAAAATTGTGCACAATATGTGCAATCCCAAGCCCTGTTTTATCAATTGATACACTTTTACTGTTTTATTTACAAAAGTATTGAATATTTTTATAATTAAATATTTGTATAATTTTTGTAATATTTTTATATAAGTCGGGATGAAATGGTAGTAGTAGTATTAATATTATTATTTTAATGTTTTATAGTTATTTTATTATAATATTTATAAATGTAATTAATGTTTATTACTTTATAATTATTTTGTCTTTTATTCTTTTATTTACAATAGTATTGAATATTTTAATGTAAACATCTTTTCTTCCATATTATGACGTATGTCCGTGTGAAACGGATTATAGAGAGAGAAGAAATGTAGGACGGGAGCTTGGCTCAGTGCATTGGTTGTTCATTGGATGGAAGCAGATCTGAAAGTGATGTAAGCCAGACTTCTCCAATCATTTAGTCCGCTTAAACACAATCAACTGCAAGATTTCACTGACAGTCAATTATTTCACCGGAAGATCCAGTTATGATATTTTGATTATTTAATTTTTTACATATGCACTGATGAATCGCTCTCAATACGATGCATTTAGAAACTAGATTTCCATTTCATGCCAACTCTAAATATCCCCAATTTTTGAATTAGTTGACTTTTTTTTTTTTTTTGTCAGGCACACCTGTCCTCCATAACGGACACTATTCTGACCTCATGGTTGGAGAAAAGCCGCACTCCCTCCATCTGGTGGAAGACAGGATAGTGTCTGGAGTCGATCTCATCTCGTCTGTACACATCTCCAGCCATCAGAAAGCAGTCCAGTCCCGAACGCACCAGCTCCTTCTGGTGGGCGGAGGTGTGGGCTCGCAACATGTGTGTGCGGTTCAGGTAGTAATTGTCTCCTTTTTTCCGACTGGGATGATCTGGAGGAATGAGCAGGCTATCGAAGTTCTGCTCCACTGTCACCACTGGACTGAGATTGTCATGTACAGAAAAGAGTGGGTTTCCGGTGCGACCGATGTAAGAGCGGTAGAAATGGTCTTTGATGCGTTCTTTAATAAGCCACAAGGGGTGGTGGGGCCGGTTGTGAAGCTGACAGCCAACTTTAGACAAGATTTTAGCCGTCACATTGGTCATGTCATCTCGTGGGTAGACATGGCTGAAAACTTCTACTGAGTTTTCAGAAACGCGTGTCTGAGGAGCGGAGGCGTCCGTCGACAGGACCCTGCAGGAGTGGAGTTTGCAGGACGGGGCGAGGGCTCTGGTCCATTGGCAGTCAGCGGGACAGTGACGGACAATGTGTTTGAGGAGAGGGAGGAGAGTCCGGGAACTGCTGAATAACCTCATAGTAGCTGGTCCATGAGTCTGTGAGAAAACAGAGAAACACTTTAGTTCTGTGAAGTCTTTATTATTTCAAACTGAATTATCAGCCATGCTAAAGGGATGGGAAAGAATTGGTCAACTCAGAGTTGTTTTAGTATCCTTGAGGTTTTGAATTGTTTGTTTTTATATATACACTTTTATATATACACTGTATATATATATATATATATATATATATATATATATATATATATATATATATATATATATGAAGACCTCCGATGCAAAAAGCCTCTAAAAGCCACCTCTGTCAAAAATGAGATAATAATATTGAGTGAATGCTCTCCACACATAGTAAACGCTCATCAAATACTTTCACTTCAAACTCACTAAATCCCAGCCTCATCCCATTCAGAAATGTTGGTACTTAGGTAGAAACCTATACATAGGAGCCTGATAAAAATGCTAATATTAAAGAAAAACTTTAGACGGACTTAGAAGCTTTTGCATCTGAAGTCTTCATATATACTATTTTTTAACAATTTTAGTAATTTTGTAGCATTTTTGTTTTTTGTTTCTTTTGTTTTTATTATTTGTGACCATGGATAACAAAACCAGTCATAAGTCGCACGGGTATATTTGTGGCAATAGCCAACAATACATTGTATGGGTCAAAATTATCGATTTTTCTTTTTGCCAAAAATCATTAGGATATTAAGTAAAGATCATGTTCCATGAAGATATTTTGTAAATTTCCTACCGTAAATATATAAAACATTTATTTTTGTGAGTGAATGCAGCACAATCGCCAACATAAATGGAGAACTTTAAAGGAGATTTTCTCAATGTTTCGATTTCTTTCCACCCTCAGATTCCAGATTTTCAAATAATTGTATCTCTGCCAAATATTGTCATATTCTGACAAACCATACATCAATGGGAAGCTTATTTATTCAGCGTTCAGATGATGTATAAATCTCAATTTCAAAATTGTGACCTATGTGACTTGTTTTGTGGTCCAGGGTCAAATTTAGTTTAATTTGTATTATGTTTTTATCTATATAGTTTTTTATATATATATATATATATATATAGTTAACGCTTTTGTTTCAAGTGACACAAATGTTTTCTTTTATGGTTTTAGCTTTAGTGAACTATAATAACCGTGTCGACCAGTCAACCACTCATGCAACTAATTATTGAAGTCAACTAGTCAGTTTGGGTAGATTTCTTTTCTTTGCATTTGAAATCATTCTAATATGCTGATTTGCTACTCAAGAAACATTTATGATTATCATCAATGTTGAAAACAGTTGTGCTGCTTCATATTTTTATGGAAATTGTGATTTATTTTTAATTTTCAGGATTTTTAAAATAAAATAAAATAAATGCAAAGTATTGATTTCTGTGTGAGAAAAAAATACCCAAAGCATTTTAATTCTAGTGTATATTTTGGGGTTTCACAACCACCAAACAAACGTCTATCCTGACGTACTGTACTGTCTGTCGTGCTAAAACCCTCTCTAATAGAAGAACTGCAGCAAAGTAGTAGAGTACTTTTTACAATGCAACATTTTCTGGATTCCAGAGATGCCAAAACTAAATACAAACATTTTATAACACATTTAGGAGCTTCAAATACTCTGACTTCAATAAAAGGTTTTAAGCTATTTATTAAGCATATTTATTAGTCCTGGAAGAGAACATGTGTCTATATTGGCCCGGGTTGCCAAACAAACTGTAAGGATCAAAATTGCAGATGTTGGGTCTTGGGATCAGAAAGTCTCCAAAACTATAATCAAACCTCACCTATAAAACCTCAACTTGTTTGGGAAGGTTGCAATAAAAAGCCTTTTGTGACATCAAACAGCATCTCATGAAGGCGTTACTGGTACCTCAGTGGGACCACTGGTGGGTTTTATGGTCAGATGAGACCAAAATAAAGCTTTTTTGGAAACAGTACCTAATCCTCACTATAAAGTATGTTGGTGGATCTGTAATGTTATGAGGCTAATTTTCTTCCAAAGACCCTGGACAAGTCGTGTTAGGATACACGGCATCATAAACCCCATCAAGCACCAGCAGATGTTAAATCAACACCAGACTGACCCTGTCAGGAGCGTAAACTGGGGCGTGGTTAAATCTTCCAGCATGACAATGATCCAAAGCACATCTCAAAATGAACAGAATAATTCACTGCCCACATGGACATAGCATTCCCATGACCCAAACCACATACTTAAAAACCTGTGAGATGAGCTGAAGAACAGAGTCCACAAGCATGGAGCTCTGAATCTGGAGGATCTGGAGAGATTCTGCATGGAGGAATGGTCGCAGATCTCTTGTCTTATGTTCATCAACCTTATTGCACATTATAGGAGAAGATCCAGAGCTGTTATCTTGGAAAAGGGAGGTTGCACAAAGTATTAAATGAAGCGGTGCCAATTATTGTGGAATACATATATTTCTATTTGACTTTAATTAAAGGTTCGATTTTTGTGAATATCCTGCGTGAAGGACTAAGGGCCAGAGTTACTAACAGCTGTCTCCAGTGTAAACCTAGTAAAAAAAACTGCTGTCAGGATTTATTAAAGACACGCATTGAAATATTAGCACTGAAAAGGCGAGGACAGGGTTATTTTAGTGGCTGACCTTATTGCTTATGCATTTGTAGGCGTTTCCCTTTCAGACACAACATTTATGGGAGGAGAGTATTTAAATGAATCACGCAAGGTGATTTACTAAGGTTTGCGCTAGTCAATTTACTGGTGTTTGCGCTATTATTTACCGCCCAAAAAAGCATGTCTTAAACCAGACGCTACTTTGCGCTGCTCTTGGTGGATCGTGTTGGTCATTATGGAAATGATCCGGCTGTGTCTGTGTTCTTTATTGTGCGTGTCGTCAGTCGATCACGAGCAGAACTTTCCACTCCCCATCTGCGCTTTTATGGGATTGCACTCTCATGCTAACTTGCCGTTTAGTAAATCATTTAAGCTTCAGTAAGAACCAATGAGGTTCATTCGTTTGAGCTTCTGTTTATGTTCGCTGATCAATGTTCATATGTGAATAAAAGCCCAAGCTGAATCTGTTCATCACATAAAGTGATAGTGTCTCTTTTCAGAAAATTTGGACTGAACCGCTCAATTCATTTGGATTAGTTTTATGATCTCTTTTGGGTGAACTAACCCGTTAAGAGCGAATACGAACTCTGAAGTCATTTGATGGCTGCTGCTGCAGAGTCTCGGTCTCGCTGTGGTAATAAAGGCTGTTGTACGTGCAGTGGATATTCTCAGGCTCACTGGGCTTCTGTCGAGCAGTATGAGAGTTAGATAACATTACTGGGATGTCAGATGAGCTTGTGCACAGTGGACTTAACCTCAGAAACCCCTTGTGAGATGCCAGTGCCTGTTCTAACTTGTGACATAGAAAGCGAGGCCCCGTGAGAGAGTGACGAAATATCAGGTGAGAGCTCAAGCCCTCACAAATGGAGAGACAGACAAACAGATGCTCATCTCATTGTCTTTGCTGCCAGCACACCGCACATACAAATATCCATCGCAGAGCGTGCTCAATCCGGGGTGTGGACGTGATTTATGTGGAGAGGAGTGTAATTGAACTAAGGGTGGTCCCGTCCTCATTGCCCCCCTTTGATTTGCTCATTTTGTTTCGTTTTCTCGGTCCCCTTTATATTGCTTGTACCCTTACAATAAAGCACTGGATGATTACTGTAATCATGTACCATATATTTACATGGTACAACGCTACAAAATACATCTATAAAATGTACTCAAGGCACTTAAAAGAATACCAACTATGGCATATGCTAATCCCATGATATATGTTCAAAATAAAATAAGGTAATTTCACGGTACTTTAAAGTAATTAAAAGAAAACCAACTAATGGCACATGATATTTCCATTGTATATATACAAAATGAAATACTGTGGTATTACAATGTTTTAACCAATTCTAAGAAAACCATGGTACATCCTAAAATATGGCTTTACCAGTTCAACTATGATCATACTTTTGTATTGTACATTTCTAAAAACACGGTATTGCCATGATTCCCCAAGAAATTTCACAGAATACCACAGCATCACTTAAAGAAATGTGCCATGCTTTTTATACATGGTATCACTGTATTACAATGGTATTTTGGACATAAAAAAATGGTACATGAACTTTAGTACTATGGTATATTTCAAAGTGCACAGTGCAACCACAGGACTTTTATGTAAGGGATATATTCACTTAAAAAAACAGTACCATGGTACTATCATGTTTTTTTGGACATGTATCATGGCAGTACCATGGAAGTACACTGAAGTACATACACATAAAAAACAACAACAACATGGTATTACCATGGCAGACCAAGGTAGTTCACAGAAAACCATGGTAAGACTACGGCACATATTGAAAAAACTATGCAATTCACTTATTTCACATCTATAAAACACTGCATTATCCTGGTATTCTAAGGTTACTGGTACACTCAATGAACTATGCTATTCCCATGGAACACATCCAAGAAATGGCATGAACACGGTTCATTTTACTTTCCTCTTTCTTGTCCTTTGTTCGACCTCTCTATTAAGTCATATTCTGTTCATCCTCTCCCCATCCCTCTCTCTCTCTCTCTCTCTCTCTCTCTGCAGAGCATTTAGTGTCTGCAGGTTTGGCTCGAGTGCTGGATTTTCTGAAGGCACAGGGCTGTATTTATCCCACACTAACAGTTCTTCATATTTGCTTTGACCAAGCAATATTTTATGAGGCCGAAATACAATTTCTTTCCTTTCATCTGATCACTCTTTTTCCTCTCGATCCAGCGAGCGGCACAAAATAGAGGCATTGTCACTCTGTGAGTCTCTCAGGAACACATGCATTCTGTCAGGACTAAGAGTGTTATGAGAAGTCGCAAGTACAAAGAGAGTGAGTTGCAATGCAGTGTCATTGCAGTACAGCAGCGTTCAAGATGCTGCTCCAGTTAACACCTCAGCTTTTACACCACTCAGTGAGCAAGAAAATACCAGGCCTGAAAATACAGGTTACAAAGTCCCTCCAGCAGGAGTTATTCTCTATATCAGTGTCAGTGTTTCTGAACTCCCTGAAACGCCTCCATTGTAGTCTTGAGTTTCTTCCGGGAACGAACACGTCACAATATTCCTCATTTAAATAATTAATACGCAGAATAAAGGGGCGGGGCCTGTTGAGTTAGTTAGTGGTGTGTTGAATCTGGCGGTTATGGTAAGAGGCGGGACATTTCCGGTCGACCAATTACAACACACTGCTCTAGCCGACCAATCAGAGCACAGTGAGCTTTTCAGAAGGAGGGGCTTCATAGACAGTGAAAAGAGGAGCTGCAATAATAATGTGAAAAAATAATGTGTTTTTTGATCATTCAAGCATGAAATCCTGTTCTAGTAGAGCCCAAAAACAAAATCAAGACTTTGTAAAAGTGCATAATGCGGCCTCTTAAATAAAACAGTTTGTTTTTTAAATCCCTTCTCACTATTAAATGGAGAATATAAGATGGCTCATTGGTGCTCTTATATCAAGTCTCTCCACACTCGCCCGGCCAATGCTGCCAGACTAAACCACAAAACTACAGCTGTGCTAATCTACCAGTTTAATATCCCAAATGATCAACTCTCATCTATTATGGAAGATGTTTCCTAAAAACTTTCAAGAAAAATAAGTGAATATTCCTCAAGAAAAATAGATTTTGAAAATGCAGTTATTTCGGACACATTTCCGATGTTTCTCATTAAAAACCCTGTAGTAGGTTTTAAAATGAATGAATGAATGAATGAATGAATGAATGAATGAATGAATAAATAAAACGTTAGAACAGGTTGTAAATGCCATTGAATACCATGTAGAGCAGAACCTCAACCAGGTTAGCGAGACTCAATGAGGGCCTCAGCAAAATTCCCCCAAGATAGCTTAAAATGATTCAAAAAAGACAAAACAAACTTTAAAACAGGCTAAACAGCTAAAAATCAAGAATCATCCGGTCATCATATTTCTTATTTTATTTAAGACTTACATTCTAGGAAAGTCTGGATATAAGAGGGAATTTTAAAAGTGTGAGTTATAGACCTGGAAAAGGATGGAATGAAATGTTTAAAAGTCATGGGAATTTGTTATAGCCTAACGCATATATACATTTCTGGTTGTGTCAAGGTCTAAAATATTTCATTGAGTTGAAATTGCCATGCAATTGCTATTTGTAAGTAATAATAATAATAACTAATCACAAATGACTGGAAAAAATGCAATTGTATTTGAAATAGAAAGGCTAAACCCTGAGGAATCAGTTATTAAAATTCTGGAACTGTGGATTGTAATTATTTAAATTATATTTATACAAGTAAATTAGTTTTTCATTATTTTAATATATTTTCACTTCTAGGACTATATATATATATATATATATATATATATATATATATATATATATATATATATATATATATATATATATAATTTTTTTACATCCAAACAGAACATGAGGCATCACTCTTCTTGATAAGGGTTTGCTTTTAACTTTTTCCAACTTTATTCATATACAAATTTAAATTTGTATAATTGCTGAAAACACATTCTCAACTCATAAAGTCTGAGAAATGTGGCATAAATATATTCATCAGATGTGTCTACTGGTCCAATATTTATCCACAAAAACAGCAATATTTGACAATTATCGACTTAATAAAAGCTAGTTACAGTGCTGACTGGGTCCCATTATATAACTGATGGTCATGTTTTTGGCCTTTTATTTTACTTTATTGCTTTAAAAGCTAAATTCATCCATTTGTGACTTCAGGGTTTGTGCAATGCCTTAGTGAAATGCAAATGTACCAACAACAGCTGCGGGGCAATCAAGTTTTATTAGAGTTGAGACGATAATGATGACCGGGGTCTGAGAATTATCATAATTTATATAAAATCCTGAATTTGTCCTGATCCACTGATAATGTTGGATCTCTAAAGAAGCCCAGATCTCTAATAACCTGTCTGAGTCAGCCCACACACCGCTCTTTGCCAAGATAAAGAAGGCAAAAGTGCCACCATCAAGCGTTTGTTTGTACTCACAGTAATTACAGATCTTAGTGTGGTGGCTAATTGGAATCATGTGGAATTGTGCAGGAACAAAAAAAGTTACATTTTCACACAGTACCCATACTTTAACTTTAAAAGTAAGGCTGTAAATGGTGGTAGTGGATAAATTTGTCTTCTCAGTTACTGGTCATTTTAGATTAAGGTGAGACAGGGAAGCACTGCTACTTGGACGCAGAGATAGCGGATTTCAGGTGTAACGTGATGTCAGTGCTTCACCCTAAGATAGTCCCAAGTCAATATCTGCCTAGAAAATCACCTAGTCTTAATCTGCATTGCTATTTGTACTCATTGTGAGCACGCAGAAATATATATTTTTGGGGATTTTGGATCACTTTTACTCACGACATGCTATCCGCCAACAAAGGATTCCATTCATTATGCTAAGCTAAGCTAGCGGCGACGCTGCCAGACTAAGACAATGCATGCACTGAGACAAAAATGTGTTTGCCCGCACCTATCTAAATGTAGGGGAGATGGTGAATAACCCCTATTTTTAAAAAAAACGGTGGCTTAAGGTGAGAAAGGGAAACCTGAACAACATCAAGCCCTAAAGGTGATGATACACAGGGCAACTTTTTTGAGCGATGTTGCTTGGGCACTTTCCCATTGAGAATGATCAACAAATTTCTACTGTCTCTGTATACTTTAGATCGGTCATGGGCCCTGTGTCTCATCTGGTTGCCCGTTGACGGCAACATTGCTCAAAAAGTTTCCCGTGTATCATCACCTTTTCTTAAGGCAGTGGTTCTCAAACTTTTTCGGTAATTCCCCACTTTGGACAAGGGGGAATTTCCAAGCCCCACCTGCCTCAACATGCTGAAGAAATAAAATGTTCAAATTTATTGAATAAACAAGTAGTATCAGTATAGTAACAAGTTATATCTAAATACAAACGAACTATCTACATCAAATAACAAGTTCAAAAATACACAGTGCAGCCGTGTCATAATTTGCATGAAATAAAAAAATAGAGAAAATAAAAGTGCAGCTGTGTCATAATTTGTATCAAGTTCAAAAATAGAAAAGCAATAAAAGTGGCACTTTGCAATCTGTTAAAAAAGAAAAGAAGATAAATCTATTTGGCAAGACAGGATCTATTTATCCCTGCATTAGTGGCTGCAATGAGCCTGTTTTGCATTGCACAATTTATTTATTGCCCACACTAGCCTGCCGTGAAACATAGATATAGCTACACATACACAGTGTCTATGGGCGCGAAATATTAATATGCCTTTATAGTCACACAAACACACACATGCGCACGCAGTCACTCTCTAGTGCACGATTCCGGGAGATTGGATCTCATTTGCGGGCGTCAATGAGACGCTATCAATATGTGGGAGACTCCTGGAACTTCCGGGACAGTTGGGATGTCTGGATAAAGATATAAAGGCATAAAAAGGAAAATTTCCTCCCGTTTGGCGCGCCCCACCTGTCACGTCTCTATTCCCCCCAGTGGGTCGCGCCCCACACTTTGAGAACCACTGTCTTAAGGCAACAGTCTGAGTGGGCGTGTGAGAAGATGGAAGAGTCTTTTAAACGTCTGTATTAATTAGACATGGCGAGCGAGCACAGAGGTTAATGAAGTCAGTCTCGTGTTCTTCTATCAGGTCACATCTGCTGCTCAGTGTGTGCTGAGGAGTCAAAGGTCATTCATACACCTGCAACAACTCAGCATGCATGCAGCAAGATATACAATATTTACCCTCATCTGAAAGACTTTGCTGAAAAGTTTCAACTTCGCTGCAAAGTCGAGAAATGCAGAACCTTGTAATACTCTAGTTTGATGAGTTTGAAATATGAAATATGAGTGTACAAAATGCACCTAAATGTAAAATTTGGCCAAAACATACTGGGATGAAAATTAAAAGGTAAAATGGCATTTTTCAGACTTAATTTAGGCTTTTATTCACTTCTTTAAACATTGATCAGCGAACATAAACAGAAGCTCAACCGAACCTGCTTGACGAACGAGAATGAACCTCATTGGTTCTCATGCTTGAGCTTCTGTTTATGTGTGAGATGATGAATGTTTATATGTGAATAAAAGGCTAAATTCAATCTGTATTCAATCGATTATCTTCAGAAAACCGCTGAATTCATTACCCTGGTAATCCAGAGTTCTCGCGAGAGCACACGTTGAATTTGTTCAGCGAGTTACTCTGGTGTCGAGTAATGATGCTCATTAAATATGCCCCTCGATCTGAGCTGCACCAATCACATGGGGTTATCTGATATAGACGGGCCAGAGGCGAGATGACGACAGCGCTGTGACGTCGAAGTCATTAGTAAACATTGCAAGATGGCTATGGATGAACACCAGTTGTTTGAAACGGCTTTGGCCGCTACAATGAAAGATTTAGACTTGGCTTTTTATCTAAAAGAGGAACAGAAGACGCCGCTCGAATCGTTCCTTTGCAAGAAGGGCGTTTTTGCTGTTTTGCCGACCGGATACGGTGAGAGTCTAATCTACCAGTTAGCTCTGCTGGTAGCTAAGCGATAACTTCTTGTGATTGGTCGTAGTGTTATCCAATTGCGTGCAGTGAGATTTTCAAATGCGTGTTTGGTGCCGCCCCTCGAGCTGGCCGATTTTCATTACTCGACGCCAGACCATTAATCTTTTAGATTTAAGTCTGGATTTCCAGGCTATCAATTCATATGGATTAATATTACAATCTCTTTATGAACTTTTTGGAGCGATCAAGTGCTACAGTAGTTGAGTAGCTGTTAATGGAGGGACAGAAATCTTAAGATTTCATTAAAAATGTCTTAATTTGTGTTTCGAAGATGAACGAACGTGATTGAATTGCAAAATTACTTAAACCACTCTTGCGATAACGAATGTTTAATATTTGGATGAAAAGTAGAAACGTTTTTGGTGGTTGAAATGTTGCCGAATCCCTAATGAACTGATTTCTGGACGTTTTGCTGTAGTTCAATAGACTGAATGAAATAAAGATGACGTCACTGTTCTGCTGCCAAACAAGCCAGTGTTAAAGAGTGTAGAGACAAAAACAGCGAGACAGAGCTCAACAGAATGAAACTACTAGACGCAGAATGCTCCTCAAGATGTGTTTTTAGCGCTTAAGCTTGCCGCTACTTACCAGAGATTCCCGGGCACAGAGACATTTCTTTCTAAGCTGTTTTATACAAAACAAAACAAAAACACTCTCCTCCCTCATTATAACTCTTTTATACAAAAAAAAAAAAAAAAAATCCTTCCTAGGATAACGTTTATACCAAACAAAACTAAACAAAACACTCGTCCAACATTATAACTCTTTTATGCCTAACAAAACACAAAGCAAAACAAACCAAAACACTCATCCACCATAACTCTTTTAAAATGAAATCTAATCACTCGCCTCCACCATTATAACTCTTTTATACAAAACAAAACACAAAAAAACAATTCTTCCTAGGATAACGTTTATACCAAACAAAACAAAACAAAACACTCGTCCAACATTATAACTCTTTTATGCCTAACAAAACAAAATCAAAACACAAAACAAACAACTTCTCCACTGTTAAAACAGACATGTTACAACAAACACTCAATATGTTCAAGATATTTGTCCTGCCCAGATTCTTCTGATTCTTCATTTCAAAACCCACATTGTTGTGTTGCATAACAAAAGTTTAACTTTGACACAGTGTCTTAAAAACAGTTGTGACACACGATGCAGCGAACCATGACGCATCTACCAAAGACATCCGTCTGACGCATGTGCAAATAGGCCAACAATCAAAAAAATAATAGACAGAGTGCAAGACTGTGTTCTGTGTGTTAAACTATCCATGTAAACAGCCAACTTCTTCAAGCAGACTTTAAATAAACTTGATGACACAGGTCATTAAATCAATTTAGTGACAAACAACGGGTGCACTTCACTGTGAAGTCGTCACTCCTACACCCTACTCCGTACTAGTGTATCTCAATGAACGTAAGTGCAATACATTAAAGCAATAAAACATAGATTTAATACTTGTAAAACATTAAAGGGATGGTTCAGAGTAAAATCAACCCATGACCTCGAGCCAAACCCCCCCCCAGAAGCCTTTATCCCCTTGGTCGAACATTATTAAAGTTAGAGCTTATTTAGAGACATCAGCCGGATGTCTTAGTGCAGGCGCTAATGGATCCAAGGCTGTATCTCGTAAATTACTCCACTAATAATGCCCAGAATGGCACCAAACTTCTACAGTAGTACAAATAGGTTCTGTACTCATAAAACGAGGTATTGGAAAGTTTGTAAGTACATCAGGAGTTTATTTAAATAACACTTGCCTGATGGCTAATGCTACCTAACCCGTACATCGACGTCACTTCAGTGATTATGGAAAAACATGTAAAAGTCCTGGCATTCTGGGCATTATTAGTGGGGTAATTTATGAGATACAACCTTGGATCTATTAGCGCCTGCACTAAGCCATCCAGCTGATATCTGTAAATAAGCTCTAACTTTAATAATGTTCAACCAAGGGGAAAAAGGCTTCTGGGGGGTGTTTGGCTCAAGGTCATGGTGCAAAGGACCCTAGGTTGATTTTACTCCGAACCATCCCTTTAATTGTTTGTTTTCACACCTGTAACCTACAAAGACAGTCATGGGATTCTTTCCAGTATGTGTCCTGCACCTCCACCAGTCCAGTGTGAAAGGGTCATCAGTTGTGAGACTGTCGTGAATGACCCCATTGCCACTCAAAGGACTTGATCGGGTGTCGGCAACTAGTATGTGCATCGTGATATTGATCTGGATCTGGATCAAACTGAGACTGCATTGTCAAATTGTGGGATAGAACTCAATTTAAGGATCTAAAGAATTGATTTAACTTCCCTTTTAAGGACCTCTGAAGAAATCACATAATGCACTTGGTAAGATACCGTAAATCACCCTGTTGGCATATCACCATACTAAACTCAACGATATCACCATACTGAACTCAACGATATCACCATACTTAACGATATTATTGAGATACTCCAAGACATATGATAAAAGGTTAACAAAAAATTTACTGTTGATCAAAATGCTAAATATGGTGTTACATTGTGGGTGTAAATGAATAGGCTTGGACTTGGTGCTGGAAACCCAATAGTGACACCAGAATAAAAATATTGATGATTCTGAAGCTGAAAATACTGTATTATTTTAGACGAATAGGCTTGCACTCACTCTTAGATTTATTTAAAACAATGTAAGCCACTTTTTTCTGGTAGCATAAGACATTTGGCATTATCAAGACCCACAAATATTACCCCATTTATTATACATTATATTCAACATTATATATATATAATATATATATATATATATATATATATATATAAAATGGGGGCCACTCTCAGAAAAAAAGGTACAAAAGCTGTCACTGTGGCGGTACCTTTTTTTAGCATTTAAGTCCCTCAAAGGTACATATTGGTACAAAACATGTACATATTGGTACCAAACGTGTACATATTAGTACCTAAATGGTACATATTAGAACCCTTTTGAAGGGTACTGTCCCAGTGACAGCTTTTGTACCTTTTTTTCTGAGAGTATATAGTAGTTTAATGTAATAATGACACTAAATCTCCGTAAACATCATTTTCATTTTGGGTGAACTACGCACAATATATATCATCACTATCTACGATACATATTATTGCATTTTTGTATTGCGATATATTGTGACACGATATATTGTTACACCCCTATTTAACAGTGAACACTAATTTTCATGTTTGGGTGGATTATTCCTTAAAAAGTTTCAAACAACATTCTCTCAAATGGAATTACAGACGCGTTCACTATTAACCATATCCCGTCATCCCTTCAAGAACTCCATGGACGCTCTTCAAACGACAAACATCACCTCCACTACGGAAAGAACTCAGAAGAAAGGAACAGCAAACAAGGACAGCGTATCAGAGAGAGAGAGAGTTTCTATGATGATGTGAATTAGCCTTTTCCTGTGGCTGTGTACTGAGCGATTCGGGTTACAGCAAGGCCTCTCTGGAGCCATAATTCACGGGACTCTCGCCTTCAGATGGAGGAACAGCGTTAAGACACCACTCCAAGCACCATCAGAGACTCTGCCAAACACACTCACACATGACCTGGCACGCACACACACTCCTGCAGGCGTCAGTCAGTGTCACCTGCTTCGGGAATAGTGTGGATGGCAAGCGATCTGTAATTAGTGGAGAACGAGAGAGAGAGAGAGAGAGAGAGAGAGAGAGAGAGAGAGAGAGAGAGAGAGAGAGAGAGAGAGAGAGAGAGAGAGAGAGAGAGAGAGAGAGAGCACTGCAGCAAACACACCTAAACACCATTTTACTGCTGTAAGACGCGACGGTTTTAGTGTGCGACGCTTTCAGTAGTTGAAACACCATATGCGCTCCTACTTTTGGATACGTTTCGTAACGCAGAGACACTGCAGTGTCATAAATCTTAATCCACCATGGCTGAAACTCTTCTATCATGACATATTTCAGAGGGAACTATAGAATCAGGCTTTCTGTATGATAACCCTTGTCACTTCCCGTGTCCCTGTTCATAAATTCTCAGCTCAATGTGCAGTATAGACAGATGGCGACGCTGCTTGCGTCTTAATTGTGATATATTGTACTCATTACAATTCAATATGCAAAGTTTAAGGTGCAATTGTGCGACATAACATAGGGGTCCTTTATTAATTGCAGTAAAATAGCTTGGGATTTTAGGCTTCTCACAAACAGTAGAAAAAAAAAGCAAAATAAAATAAAAAACCTGGATGTGATAAAGAATTAGGGAACACAAGATTAGCATTTTGGGAAAAAGCCAGAGGCTTGTGTGTCGGCTATTTTGACCAGTAAGCAACATCCTATAACTTACATCCAAATCTCAGACACTTAGATAAAAATGATAGTGATGCATTGATATGAAAGTTTTGTCCGATATCGATAACTGATAATTCTTTATATTTGAAAGCCGATAACCGATATATTGGCCGATAAATCTAAATCCAAAATTTTATTTCATTTTTGAGAGCCTGATTACAAAAACAAGTAACCTAGTTTGAACAAGTGTAAGTTTTTCAATTAATTTTACACTTCTATGGCCAACTTTCCTTGCCAAAAAAAATTAAATCTCAAACAATTCAAAACCATCATGGTGAACAGTGCACATCTGGAATTGTGTCAGCTGAAAGAAATAATCCATTATTTATTGGTTTTAAAATACCGGCCAAATCTTCTTATCGGACCGATAATGATCATATTAAAATGAACATAAATCGGCCGATGGCCAATATATCGTGCATCCCTAAAAAAATTACTATATAGAAAATAAAAAGTGCTAAATAATGAAAATTTAGGGCAACCTATTGGTTCTGTGCGGGTCTCATGCATCCACACGTGACACTCGTTCACTCCACTGGATTATGATTCCAGAGGCATTGAAAAGAAGATGGCCTGACATTTATTTTCCCTCCTGCTCCTGTCCCCATGCTATTTCTAGAGAGCCATGTTGGCGTGGACTTTGTGCCATACGCCTGAGTGTGTTCAGTCGCTGTGGGCACCAGTGGATCCATGGAGAGCCAGGTCACCCTCAAATGAGTTGGCATCACAGAAAGGTCCAATGGGCAGCAAACAGAATCACTAATGTGAGCGAGAATACAACAGGTCTAACTGAGAGAAATGATGCCAAAGGCATGTCCTGCATCTGTTTACTGCTCTCTGAGATCTAACATAACGCTCCGGCTCTTGGGAATGCAGTGTTGGGGAAGGTTAAAGGGATAGTTCGGCCAAAAATGGTATTAAACCCATGATTTACTCACCCTCAAGCCGTTCGAGATCCATATGTCAATCATTTTTCAGACGAACACATTTTCAGTTATTTTAGAAAATGTCTTAGATCTTTCAGTGGTTATAGTTATGGGGTCCACTCCTTCAAGTCCCAAAATGTGCATGCATCCTTCACAAAAGTAATCCAGCCGGCTCCAGGGGGATAAACGAAGGCCTTCTGAGGGTAATCCGTGCGGTTTTGTCATAAAAATATACATATTTAAAACTTTATAAATGAAAATAACTGGCTTCCGGCAACGGTCGACGCACGTTCACGGAGATGGATGCTGGCGTATGACGTAGGACGCAGCGTAGGAAGCGTCGTGACGTAGAACGAACGTAGAGTTTTGTTTTGCTCTGCTCTCTGGCTGCGCTGTCACGTTCGCTCTACGTCACGACGCTTCCTACGCTACGTCCTACGTCATACGCCAGCATCCCTCTCCGTGAACGCGCGTCGACCGCTACCGGATGTGAAGGATGCATGCACATTTTTGGGACTTGAAGGAGTGGACCCCATAACTTCACATTATAACCACTGAAAGATCTAAGACATTTTCTAAAATAACTGAAAATGTGTTCGTCTGAAAAATGATTGACATATGCATCTCGAACGGCTTGAGGGTGAGTAAATCATGGGTTTAATATCATTTTTGGCCGAACTATCCCTTTAAGTTTAAGTAAGGAATAATTGATGGCAGGCCAGTGAATTATTAGAAAATAATGCACACCTGAGGGATTGCGGCCACGACGCAAAGTGGATTATTCCACTTATGCAACAGTTACCACACCTCAAGACATTGTTCAGATGATGCATTTCAAGACATTTGTCAGGGTTTTGTCCTTAAAACGCTCTTGTGTTTCGGACTTATTTCTTACGCATCTAATCCCAAATCTCCGTTGCTAATTCCAAAACGTCACTTTAGAGCTCGTAACGGAGGCCTGAGCCACTGATACAAAAGAGAGAGATATTAAGCGTGTGTGAATTACCTGAGTCTGTGTGTCTCTCAACAGTGTGCATCTCTACTAACAGCAAAACTTTGAGAAACCTCACTAATGAGAAATGTGTAGCTTTTAAGATGCTAAACTATTTTACTGATAAAATCGTTAGAGCAGCGCTGACAACAAGTTTCTGTGAGAATGTTTGTGGAAATGATTTGTTGTTTTTATCCAATTGTTTACTAAATATATTTGCTTGGTCAGTTTGTGGGTTCTGGTTCTTTGAAATAACATCATTTGGCGAAGTGATATTGAACTGTAATGCGGTCAAGATCTGCCTGGAACTACTTTAGCCGTGCGTTTCCCTGAAAATAATTGCACAACTTAAAATATTAGTCAGCCAATCAGATTCAAGCATTCAACAGCACTGTAGTATAAAAGCAACATGCTACAACTGTTACTCCTAAAAAGTAAACACATTTAAAAACTTGGGAAAAGTAATGCATTTCCTCACCATCTCTTTTTCAGAACAGAAGCACTAGGCTTAATTTTGAAGTGGTGTATTTTGCTGTAGACAAAACGCCACTTGCATTCTAGATGGCTTTGTTAATTATTATGGGAGCAATTTCATTACTCTGCTCGTTCTCAGTTTAGACAAGGTGTCACGCTGATTCAGAGAGCTCCAACATATCTGAAGAAGGCTGTTTGCATTCCCACTCATTTCAAAGACAGTGGCTCATGGTTCTGAAGGCATTTTTAAAGCAATTAACCTGACAAAAACAATTAAAAAAATAACATACAACAGAATAAAACCAAATAATAAAGAACAGCTGAAGCTATAACAATGTTATGGGGAGGGGGAAGGATTTTAATTGTATTTGCAAGAAAATAATTGAAATGGATGTTGCTTATTAAAAAAAAAAACATAACTTTCAGACATTAAGGTGTAAACTTAAAAAGTAATGCATTACCCATTACTCGTTACTTTAAAAAAATGGATGAACACCACTTGTAATGTGCCCTAGACATTGCTTAGAAGTCATGAACGCAAGTAGAGACAGATATTTTATTTGTATTGTGACGTACATCTGAGTGTAAAGTGTAAAAAAAAGAAAGAAAAAAAATGAACTTAGACTTGGTTGAATCCATCGTTTGTTGACTGGATTTTGAGATGTGGCCGTCGCTCTCAAACAAGCAGTTGATTCTGGAGGGTTTAGGCAGATTTTATGATATGTCCTTTAATAGTTATGACATTTTGAAACATTATGAGGTCAAAAAAAGACCTCATGAATCCTTCACATTAAAATCTATAAAATGCATATACGAAATAGATGAATTTCATTCCTACTTTTTTATATGCAAATTAGGCATGTGCCGGTATCAACTTTTCATGCTGCGATTAATTGATTGAGTTTTTACCACGGTATACGGTATTATCACGATATTTTAATTGCTCAAGAGAAATGAATGGATTGGTGGGGGGGATGTAGAAAAAAAACTACTAATAGTTTTTTAATAAAAACATTACAATAGTGATTGTCAAAACATTTGGTAACTAAATAGAATTTTACACAATTTTCACGCTTTCAATTCTTGGGATTTGATTTCAATCTTGATTCAGTATTGACTTTTTGGATAATTATTAGGTAGGCTACAGTAGATAGACGTTAATTTTTCTCAAGAAAAAATATATCTCACATAATGCTTTAAACATACAGAGAGCCCTGTCAGCTGGTATTATTAAAGGTTAAAAATTAACTAATTAAATTAAATATAATTTGGTTTTCATTGTAATAACAATTATGACACAAGTAAAAATATAATACAAATGTAATATAGTGCACATATTGTGCAAAATACTCCTCTCTATAGCTATTTTTGTCTAGTCAACTAACGTGTTGGTCATTAAATGGCTTTCCTGAGGTAAATGTAACGTTCTGTGACATAATTGTTCACCTGCAGTTTTATTAACCTCTTTCCGTGGTTGAAAAACACTGAATGATCGATATTATGTATGAGGCATACCTTTCGGTAAGTTGTAGCCTACTGTAACTTTAAATAAAAAGTAACAGATGATCGCTTGAACTGAGGCGCTACAGTGATCTGTCAAGTCACATTTACAAGCACCAAAACAGTATTTATTGTCTGAATTTCGTAATAAAATGGACAGAACATGAGAGCTGAGAATTGTTTTCATACCATAATAACCTGCTCTGTCTAGTCTGTCGGTCTCCGTGTCCTCTTTGCTCCGCGATTTTTCTCTGCGTGAGAAACTGCATGTGGCGCGAGAGCGTTTGAAAAGTGTAAATTGCGTGAGTCTCACGCTGAATGCGTATTGACAGCTCTGCTTTTAGAAGGGGGATAAATCGTCGGCAGCGTGCCTCCTTCCGCCATGCTTCTTCTCCATGTGAGGGTTGTTTACATTAGACTAGAGTGCGCACTGCGCCGCATGCACACAGTGCTAATACATGTGGGGATTGTTTACATCAGAGCGCGCACGTGTTTCGCGCAGCATACGCAGTGTTTGTTTAAGCGGTTGATGGAAAATAAGCTAATACGCGTTCTATAAATATAAATTCTGATCTATTATTTTTCACGGTATTTTGAAGTGCCCACGATAACAATATCGTGCATTTTCATTACCGCGATTTATCGCATTACCGAATACCGGCACATGCCTAATGCAAATAAGCATACACTAATGTTTTAATGATAATTTGCTTTATAATGATGTCTTCAGGTCCAGCTCTTCTTGTAGATAGGCAAGAGGCTAAAACCTGAGGCAGATCCACAGTTTTAGGGGCTTTCACACTTTGTTCAATTGCTCCCCGTCCCCTGCTGGTCTCAGTTCACATTACATTATCTGGGTCCCAGCTATCATTAAAAGCGTGGTGCGCTTGTGTTATCAAGCTGCAGATATGAAGGAGAAGCTGCCAAAATGGATAGAGACACTTTTCCTCCCCAAAGCATCAGCACATACAGACATGTGCATCTATCTGCCGAAAATGTGCTGCAAATCATCTAAAGAATGTGGGAGTCCATCTCTGCTGAAGGCAGACATAGATTCTCTCTGCTTTCTGTGCGTCAGTCACACTTGTCAAGAAAAGTGAGAGAGACACACACAAACACACAGTTTTATCAAATCATATGTCATCAATAGTGGTTCACTTCCGTAATTTAGTACGACTGCATTCATATCATCAGCGAACCGTAGTTCACACCGTACCCCAGATCCCAGACATTAGGAAAAAAACTGACATTGCGACATTTTGTTTTTCTACAATATACAGGGTGGGCCATTTATATGGATACACCGTAATAACATGGGAATGGTTGGTGATATTAAAGTCCTGTTTGTGGCACATTAGTATTTGTGAGGGGACAAACTCCTCAAGATGGGTGGTGACCATGGTGGCCATTTAGAAGTCGGCCATCTTGGATACAACTTTTGTTTTTTCAATAGGAAGAGGGCCATGTGACACATCAAACTTATTGGTAATGTCACAAGAAAAACAATGGTGTGCTTGGTTTCAACGTAACTTTATTTGTTCATGAGTTATTTACAAGTTTCTGACCACTTATAAAATGTGTTCAATGTGCTCAATGTGCAATGTGTTCAACCCTGTTCTCCCACTCTTCACACACTGATAGCAACACCGCAGGCAGAGCCGCCTTAACCTAATGTTAGGCCCCGGGGCTGAGAGGTTTTGTAGGCCCCCCATCCCCTCGATTTATAGAGTCTCATTTTAAAAAAGTGTAACATGTAGGTAATCTACATCACATAATGCATTAGTTTCTTTCGAGACCTACAACAGTGAGTTTTTTTTAAATATTGTTTTCAATTTTAATATTGTTATTAACATATCTATGGAAGCTTGTTTCCGCCACAAAATAAAAAAAAATAAAAGATAATTGCGACTTTTTATCTCACAATTGCGAGTTTACATCTCGCAATTCTGACTTTATTTCTCAGAATTGCGAGATATAAAGTCAGAATTGCGTGTTTTAAAGTCGCAATTGCGTGTTATAAAGTCAGAATTCTGAGATATAAAGTCAGAATTGCGAGATATAAAGTCAGAATTGCGTGAAATAAAGTCACAATTGCGTGTTATAAAGTCAGAATTGTGAGATATAAACTATTCTGAGGTAAAAAAAAAAAAAAAGTCCGTCTTTTTTTCCCCTTAGAATTGGACTTTATATCTCACAATTCTGAGAAAAGATGTCAGAATTGCGAGATATAAACTCGCAATTATGTGTTATAAAGTCAGAATTGCGTGATATAAAGTCAGAATTCTGAGATATAAAGTCAGAATTGCGTGATATAAAGTCGCAATTGCGAGAAAAAAAGTCAGAATTCTGACTTTATAAGACGCAATTGCGACTTTATATCTCGCAATTCTGACTTTATATCTCAGAATTCTGACTTTATATCACGCAATTCTGACTTTATATCTCAGAATTCTGACTTTAAAACACACAATTCTGACTTTATATCTCGCAATTCTGACTTTATTTATGCAAACTCGCAATTGTGAGATAAAAAGTCGCAATTATCTTTTATTTTTTTTTATTTTGTGGCGGAAACAAGCTTCCATACATATCACTGAGCACATAAACACAAGACACTTTATTTAACAACCACACACAGCAACTAAATTTCAAATTTATGCAAATGAGAAGCGATTTTCGCGAGCAACAACCAATAGGAAAGAAGCCTGTCAGTGGAGCTCAGCTCCCGTCACCGTCTCGAGTGCAGGAGAGACAGAAGAGTTCGAGGGCGATTTCACTGTTTTATATGATTTTAAAGAAACTAACCACAAACATGGATATAATAAAATGATGCACGGAAAAGAAACTGTCGACAGTCTCAGTGAGTTTATTCTGGATTTAGTGCGTAAATCATTTTGTTTACAAATTAGACGCTTTGCAGTTGTTATATAGCCTACATGTTAAAGATTTTATTTTGGATGTGTTCATTGTGATTGTATTGGCTGGGTTTATAAAAGTTTATTGAAAGGATCATTGCTTGGTGCATTTGGAAACAAAGCTTGTCTATTTCTAAATGTAATCGCGTGCATCGCTGATGATTATACTGTCCGTGTGTTGAAAAAAAACTTCGATTAAGCACACTCGCAACAACATACACCCCAAAGCGGAGACGTTAGCGGCACTGAGCGGACACGAACCGTAACGCCTCATTCGCGCCGCGGGACCTCTAGACGCGCATAAACGCGTCTTTGCATAGACTTAACATTGAAATCACTCGCGCCAGACGCTCTTTTTGCGTTTGGTGTGAACGCACCATAACAATAACAGCGACAGCACTACCAACGTCCACAAGCGACTAGCGACATACAGCGACAAAATCTGACAAGTTAGAACAATATGACCTTTTCAGCTCATCATAAACCTGAACATGGGAGGCCCCTGAACTTGGGAGGCCCCTGGGCTTCAGCCCAGGTAAGCCCGTGCATTAATGCGGCCTTGACCGCAGGAGAAATGCCAGCACAGGCATCCAGTATCCGTAGTTTCAGGTGCTGCACATCTCGTATCTTCACACCATAGACAATTGCCTTCAGATGACCCCAAAGATAAAAGTCTAAGGGGGTCAGATCGGGAGACCTTGGGGGCCATTCAGTGTGTGAAGAGTGGGAGAACAGGGTTGCACTGACAATCCAACACAATGGGCAGCACATTGAACACATTTTATAAGTGGTCAGAAACTTGTAAATAACTCATGAACGAATAAAGTTACGTTGAAACCAAGCACACCATTGTTTTTCTTGTGACATTACCAATAAGTTTGATGTGTCACATGGCCCTCTTCCTATTGAAAAAACAAAAGTTGTATCCAAGATGGCCGACTTCTAAATGGCCACCATGGTCACCACCCATCTTGAGGAGTTTGCCCCCTCACAAATACTAATGTGCCACAAACAGGACTTTAACCCTCAGAGGTCGGAGATCACGCCGGCGTGATCTGCTCGCTTTTTTCCTTATGAGTTGAATTGAGACCCGAAATACTCTTTTGACTTTGATTTTACAAAACAAGTTTCATACATCAATCGATTCTGTTAAATGTGTATTATTTTTGTGTATACTCACAATAAAAACAAAGTGCTGTGCTTTTTGCCAAATAAAGAAAAATAAACATGAAGCGAGTTCTGCCTTCTCTCTGTCAGTGTAGTCCATTCTGAAACGCGTCCGAAAATGAACAATAACTCAGCGAATACTCAGTCAAACAGGCATACAGTCACACAGGCATGAAGCTTGAATTCTCTTCTTTTTAATGAAGTAATTTATATAAAAAACAAATATTCTCATCTTGTGAAATCTGTATTAAAAGAGAGCGATTCCAGTCGAGCTAATTACATCTAATTCAAATGTAATGTGACTCCGCCCACGGAGAGTGCGCGCTATTCAAACGCAAATGGCTGAGGCAATCCGCGCAATCCTGTGAACGCCCCCATATCAGCGCGAGAAAACACAAGTTTATTCAGATCATTACTTGTTTACACCGTCTTGCAGCTGTGAGGAATAATAATGGAAAATGTCCCCCAGAAGTGCGGGTATATCGAGGAGCGAGCTGAGGAATACTAGTAAGTTTTTTTCTTCTCACGTGAATTTCTTCACGTGGGTTTCTGTTTATGAATGAATGAACGGCAGAGATGCGCGCTGTTTACCAAAGCTGGCAAAGACAGTTTAAATTTAAATCGCGTGTGTGAATGAATGATGATGTTTCAGCAAGCTGTATTGCTATACTGAGATGAGTAAAAATCGACTGAAATATGTTGAAATAAAATGTAGGCTATTTGTATAAGCAACGTATTAAACTGCAAATTAACAATATGCCCTAATATTTCATGAAAACAACGTTACAGTCAGGCGAAATATGAAAGTAATGAATACATAGATAAAATGTAGGCCTATAATGATTTTTTTTTACAAAGAAAGAGTACACTTGAAATATTGTTGAAATTGTAATATTGTTGTAATTGTAACCTTTTTAATAAAATGGCAAAACATATTTACAAGATAGATGTAAGCAAAATCTTAAATGGTCAATATAAGTCTTCTTCTAAATATATCTTTTGTTTTTGCATTGTGGCTCAGTCAGTGTCACACCTGAATGAATGGCTAATTATGCAGAGTCATTATGCAGAGTGGGTGGGACATTGTTGTAAACCACTCCTCGTTCACGCCTCCTCGCATATTGGCTTTCCAAGCAAAACCTGTTTTACATCAATTTAAATCAATGTATGGTTTTATGTGAACGATAAAGCAAGACTATTTTCACATAATTTTTAAGAAAAAACACTAGGCGAGGACATCCATTATTCAAAAGTCTTATTGACACATATTTACTATGTGTTTTGTGGCCTTATTTCAGAAATTTTAGTTTTTAGTTTTTTCAATAACCATGCATAAACATTATTCTCTCAAAAATGAAAACATGTACATACACGTGGCTCACATATTATGGTAGCCCTGTTTGTGCTTTATAGAGTGAATTTACACCTTTGCCATTAATATGTTTATAAGCAACTGAAAAAAGCACAAATGTCAGGGCATGTCAGAACATCTCAAGGGCCCCAAAAACAGCTCAGACCCCAGAGGGTTAATATCACCAACCATTCCCATGTTATTACGGTGTATCCATATAAATGGCCCACCCTGTATATTGCGATATGAAAACAATTTCACCAGATGACTTGAATAGCTCTATTTGGAAAGAATTAATAATTCTAAAATGATTGGGGTGATTTTGTATAGAAAATAATAAACAAACTACAAGCATAGATAAATACAAGAGAACAAAGATACAAATGAAATAAACAGTGCTTTATGTTTATGTATTCTCAGGTATGTCTAACAGTATTCAGGTAAAGAAATTGAAAAATCAAATGCAAAATTACATTGTAAATGTAATATAATAAAATGTAATGTAAAAATAAATACAATAAATCTTTGTTAAAGCAACAGACGTGATTTTCTCTTTGTATTTTGTTGTTCGGTCAACATTAATGACAGAAAGCAGCAGGTTTATTAGGATGCTGTAAATTTTAGGCCGAATGCACGGGTCCAACATACTGATACACATGTTTTGTTTACCTCCACTTAAGACATGCAGTAAGCGACTGTGTTTACGAGGATACTCGCCGCAATGGGCATATTGACAACTGTGAGTGAATGTGTCCGATCAAGCACAAATAGACATGAAACAGAACTGACTTCAGTGTTCGTGTGTTCGGCTCTGCCTCCTCTTTCACATCTTTTGCTTTAATGTTTAAACTGACAGGACCTAAAAAACACGTGCAAATGATAAACTTCCATTAATCCATGAATCACGTGTTCCGAACCGTGTGGCCTGGTCCGTACGGATCATGGATCAACTACGATCCGCTTGACATCGCACATCTTGCGATGTGACTATCGTGAACGCACACGTTTTGATATCGATGCTTAAATGATATATCGCGCAGTCCTAACGTCGATCGAACCCGGGTGCGAACCAAAAGTGCTAGTGTGAAAGCAACCTAAGTGTCCTAAAAGTAAATGTGCAAAGGCATGGGAACAGTCACCAATGGAGAGCAGTTTAAAACCTCCTTGTGGCGAGCAGGACGAGTGGCGTGATTACTAATGAGCGACACCTGTGAGACGCACCGGTCTCGTATCTCTCACGGAGGAGCGGAAGCATAAAGGAGGAGCGACGACAGTGGAGATCGATGTTTTGACAGATTGATGTTTGTGTTTTATTGGAATGTGACAGCAGTCGTCCGTGAGGGACTGCTGTCTTTTACTTTCGTTTTATATTTGTTTTATTTTAGATATTAAAATCTGTTGACTGTTCGCTGGTTCCCGCCTCCTCCTTCCCACAATAACGAACTTTGCTACACTCAAGGACAAAACCTCCAAATCATCATTATGACCCACTGATGCTAATGTTCACACCATGTATCCTGTCTAATGGCAGGCTCTGCCTATAGATAGAAACCACAGCAGTGTGAAGGTTATCAGCAGACAAGAGTGTGACAAGGACACAGTGTTCACGTGTAATTGGCACCGCAGTGCTGTAATCACTACATCAGTATGCTATTTCTCGGTTCATGTTCAGATTGCTGTATAAGGATCATTTAGACAGATCTAAATCTTCATTTTAAGAACGTCTCATATGTTGTTTGAGTTTATAAGAGAATAAGTTTGATGGCATAAGGTCCTTCAAGTCAGATTTTAAATTACTCTCTTTCTAATAACTGCATCCATGATTGAACATGAAACTGGATCTAATGATCAACATCAGAAGAACAGACACTGAAGAAAAAAAAACAGATTGGAAAGTATCAGCAAATTTCAAAATGAGTGCTGCCATAAAACACTATCAGGGAACATGCCTCGTCAATTTGATGTCAAGAACTTGAAACTTAAGTGCGAGCAAAACAACATCAGTGACCACAAACGCAAGCAACAACTAGAGGAAACTTCAGTGTCCATCGGCGTCTTCCGTGTGGTTTGTAGGACAGCATTGATGAATCACAAATGACAATTTGAGAAGGAGTGATGAACTGTCACTATCAAAAGAAAGAGAGCAGCTAAAATCCTTTCTTTCCTTGCCATTTATTCAGTGTATTCAGTGTAAAATCTGTTGAAATGCATTAAAGGATATCAAGACTATGGGAGCACATTCCATTCACATAGTATTTTGTGACATTAAATAACACAACTGAGTTTATTTCTTGCGAATATGGGGAATTAATCAGAGAAACAAACTTTATTTCTCACAAGTGCAAATGTATATCTCCCAATGTGACTGTTTATATCGTGACTTCTCGTAGTTATGACTTTATTTCTCATAACTTTCACAATGCAACTTTTTTAAAACTGTATTTTACAATTAGCAGCTTTATAGGCAGAAACAAGCTTCCATTACCCACTGTGATGCCATTTTTTTTTTCTTAAATTAATTTCTTTAGGTGCTGTAACATTAGCATACTTTTGGCAAAATTTTGCAGTCAAAGAAAAAGGTAATTGGAAATGTGGAAATCTTTCGCCCTCAAGCAAATTTACTGAAAGGACTGGATTTCACCTGTGAAAATTCACTGATCAACAGTAAATGTGAACATGCTTTACACTACACTTAAAAATAAAGGTTCAGGATTGACATCTATGGTTCCATGAAGAACCTTTAACATCCATTGAAACTTTCCATTGCACATAAGGTTCTTTAAACTGGAAAAAAAGTTCTTAGATTATTAAAATGTTCGTTAGACTAAGAAACAAATAGTTATTGTAATAACTGATGACTGAAAAGTTCTTTGGGGAACCAGCAATGGTTTTTACTGCAGCGAAAAAGCAATAAAGAATCATTAAGAATCAAATTAATTATCATTATTTTTTAAGAGTGTCCTAAAAAACCGTAAGCAGCCAGGAGGAAGTGACGAGAGTAATTATTAATCAAAGTGTTCAGATTAATGATTTTTGGCTGGCAGAAAATTAAAAGAAGAAAGATCATACAACAACCTAGCAACTACTAAACAGGAAAAATGTGTTAAAAACACTCAAGAAACCTCAGACAAACTACAATACAATACAATATTTATAAAGCACATTTAAAAACACCACACAGCAATTCTCAGAAAACCCATCACTCAAATTGTAATGTAAAATATTTGAAAACTGAATATCGTTGGTGTCAGCATTTAAGTGTCTTTATCATACAGCTCTTGTGAAGGCGTTTCTCTCTGTAAGGCTTCTGACCGTTGGCGTGTCCAGACCTGGTCATGGCTTTCACACCTCAGATTCAGTGGAGGGGTTAAATGGGCGAGGGGGGGGGTGACACACACCTTCCGGCCCCCACCGTATGCTTCATCAGCTCTGCGGTTACACACGCCCACAGTGGAGCCATGCCCTGTGACAGGAACAGGGCCATAGAGCTCAACGGGCGCCTGTACGGGACCGTGCTGGGACCAGAGACAGGGCAGCCCTCAGGCCAGGCCAGCCATAGGAATCACGCATCTTGGCTGACACGCTGTTCCCAAGGCAATACGGGACAGTGCCATGCAAACCCACGCACTAACTGGTGTCCCTCTCACCTCAGCCAACTCCACCGCCCCCGCAAGAGAGTGTCCCACTTCCCATTCCCTCATTACTTTGTGTCCTTTCTTTCACCGGGTTGTTTGGAAATTCTATGCAGGTCATTTCTCCCACTCATTTTGATATTCAACACCGGTAAAAAGTTAGAAAACATACTAAAGGGTTTCTTGAGTTTTTTTTCAGTTTTCACAATTCCCAGTTTTATTCCTTATATCTGGTGGTTACACACTAACATAACAGGGACAACAAAACAAACAAACAATGAGAACAACAAAAGATGAGATCCGAGTGAAAATATTACAGCAACTATGACGCACCAACGCAATCCGCAGATTTGCCTATTAAATTAGTAAATGACTCCCATATGCTAAAAAAAAAACATGCTCTTTTCTTTCCAAATGCGAAATCTTTCCCAACTCTATGATCCACATGTCAAACGTTGGTACAGCCTCAGACTTCCGGTGTTGTAAAATCAGATGTTTTGCAAGTAACATGCTGAGGGAAATAGTTTGTGCTTCATATTTGTCCAGCCCCGCTTCAGGATATGATCCGGCTTTATAGTTCTGTTATACTTCAGAAAGACGACCAAACAACAAGTTCCAGAAGGTGTTGAGCTTGTGACATGTGAAGAGTTGGTGGCTAAATGTTTTCTGAACATTTTGGATGCAAAGATGATATCTCTGGCAAGAATTTAGACAACCTATATTGGGAAAAGTGAAGTCTGTTCAGCTCTCTTTTTTTAATTCTTGGTCTATGTGCATATGGCTATTATTTTTCACTGTCCATTATTGCAACACCTCTATTCCCAGCCTGAAGCACTCTGATTTCTGCAAAGCCATACAATGTTATAACAGTTAGGCCTATATAGTATAACTTCTTCTTCCCTGTAGCAATATGTTATGTCCTGCAGTGGCAGCAGATAGCACACGACTATTTGATGTGAAACTTACATCTGGAAGACGTATTTTAAAGAGTGTTTGCTCATCTGCAATACGTCTATAGGACGTTTCCTGTCAATGTCAAATAGACGTTTAGAAGATGTCTTTAAGATGTAATGATTTAGAATGATTTAGAATGTATGTTAAACTGACATCTTCTAAACGTCTATTTGACATCTGACAGGAAACGTCCTATAGACGTATTGCAGATGAGCAAACACTCTTTAAAATACGTCTTCCAGATGTAAGTTTCACATCAAATAGTTGTGTGCTATAGTGTAGTGTAGTGTAGTATTTATCTGGGTCTGTATAGCCGGTAGGGCTGAACAATAAATCGAATTTTCATCGTCATCGCGATATGAACTCGCACGATGAACACATCGCAACAGACAGCCTGACACGATGAATAATGCCTGGTTCAGACTGCAAGATTTTTGTGTCTGTTATGATAGTCACGGTGTCCGATTACACGATTTTGACTCCTAAAATCTTGTCATGTTGTGGACAAGAAACATGTCAGACTACACTTTCCGACCAGTCATCGCGTGCCGCCACACGCACACTAGGGCTGTGTATCACCAACAATGTCACGATACGATACGCATCACGATACTAAAGCCACGATACGATACGCATCACGATATGGATCAATTTGGAATTTCAGAGTTTAGTAACAGTAATATATGTTTATTTTATAACCAGTGTTAAAACAGTTGTGATCACTGAAAAACCATTTAGTTTTTGTCATAAAAAACGAAGAGTTAAATGAAATAAAAAACTTGTCACAAAAAAGCTTAAAATGGCTTTTCCTTCAGTAGCGCAAATAAATACAATAGAATAAAGATAGCCTACCAATAAAGAGAAAACTTTTTGAATAGGTCTAGCACTAGTATTCAGAAATACTAGAAACTGAATAAAGTAATCAAATGCAAAATAAAACAGTAGTATTTTAGTCCTGATTAAATTAAATACATATGCTATTAATCCAAATTCTTCAAATTAAAACTATCTTTTGTTGTTTTGACAACAATATTAAATGACAGACACATATGGCTTCTGTCCCTTTAAGAGCTAGTGCACGGATCCTGTCCCATCATGCGTTTATGCTGAAGACATAACCGACTGTGTTTAGAGGATACTCAACAAGACCGAAATGTTTGACATAATTTTGCGTGTTTTTGTTTGTTAAAGTGATATAATCCGCGAAAAATAACTTTTGTTACTCGCAATCTGTTTGTGAGCGCGTCGAGTATAAACGCCTCGTCCGTTTGGGGAGGTGCGCGTGCAGGCAGCGGAGACTTGCGCTGCGGAGCCAGGCGAAAGTACAAACAAGGCTTCACGCTCTTTGTGAAGTTTTAAATTGACTGATCTGATTGTATAGTCTGTGTGGATTAATTTACTCATACAATCTACATGCTAAAGTGCAGGAATGGTTAAAATTATGCGCAATACCCGCGCCGAAATTCGAGCCCTGATTTGGCTACATAAGCACAACAGTATCGATACGGAAGCTGCTGTATCGATACGCGCATCGTCAGGAGTTCATGACGATGTATCGTTGTATCGATATTCTGAGCACAGCCCTAACGCACACATTCACTCGCAAACATTCACTCGCACGCGCGGCGCACACACACACACACACACTCGCTCACTCGCGCGCACACACACTCACTGTGCCTCGCTCACTCACTCACTCGCACTTACTCGCACACACACACACACACACACACACACTCACACACACACAAACTCGCACACACAAAAACTCGCTCACTGGCGCACAAACTGTTGCTCGCACTCTCACTCACTCGCGCACACTCACTCTTGCTCACATACTCAACCCATCATGGAGGACCGACCGTTAAAAATTAAACATAGTCTTTCTGTAGTAATGTTGTGAAGCATCACAGACACGACGTAGGTTGTCGAGATGAAACAATCGAATCTTGCGTCCCAACGCCCGTTGTCATTTACGAATCCCCACGACACCCACGTCAAAGGGATCGTGCAAAAATCGTGTAATCTGAACCAGGCAGGTAATAAACGTTTGACCTATCACGCAAAGAACCTATTAAAGCACTAACATGGGAACAGTATAGCTAACATTTACATTTGAATATTTATCGCAAGTCATATCGTCATCGCAATAATAAACATATGTTATCGCACATCGCAGCTTTTCCTCATATCGTGCAGCCCTAATAGCCGGAGTTGCTCTCTCCCAGAAAGCTGTTGCATTACACAAGCTAACTTTTTAATGCACAGAAACAGCGTTATAAATAAATCTTAACCTCTGATTCCTAATTTCATCCATTTTTGGATGGCCAAACAAAGGGGTTTTGCTTTTGCATCCAAGCAAACAGTGTCTCCATGACATGATGGCAACACTACAAGGCACTGAAGCCTTGTCTTCTTTTGTATGCAAGCTCTCAGATTTCATTAACAAGATCTTAATTTGTGTTTCAGAAGATGAACAAAAGTCTTACTGGTTTTGGAACGACATTAGGGTGAGTAATTAAAGACAGAATTTCATTTTTTGGGTGAACTATCCCTTTAAGAGCACGATGAAGCCATTCTTTAGAAAGAGTTTCATTTCACTTTTGTAATACTGTGAAAACTTATAACATACACACTCACTCCTAAAGCAGCTCTGACAGGGATATAAATGCAATAAAAAGTGCATTTTCAGGACCAGCGTGCCACCACGGCTGTCAGAGCCTTGAGTAGGTGCCAGCAAAAGCGCAAACAAGGTAAACTTTTATGAGCAGCCAGGAAATGTGTGGCAGCTGCCGTCTCCTCCAGACCATCTCAGCTTGCACACTCCATTCATCTGAGCCCTGTGTGTGTGTGTGTGTGTGTGTCGTCCTCAACCAACCCCCTAGTCTTCTGAGCCCGTCACTTCCCCAGATGCATTCTGTTTGTGCGCTCTGCATTATGAACTGTCACATCTGATAAAATAATGGTAAAAATGACGGCCGCGACTTACTAGACACTTTACACTTGTAGCTTGACTTTGTCCTTTTCTTGGTGGTTGAGATTCTTTTTAGAGTTGGTCTTGCATGGTAAGTCAAGGTGACAACATGTTTTGTGTTTTTTTTTTTTTTTAAGTCGACATGAAACGGAAGTTGCGACAGTCTTTTCTTCCCTATTGTGATGTATCTCTGAGTGAAATGGCTTCTGGAGCAAGAACAAATGTAGGGCGAGACTTGGTTTTGTCTATGGGGAATGAACTTTTATGGTTAGATGACAGTGGTTTGCTATTGGTCAATCTCATGTGAGTGACAGGTTGCCCCGCCCTTACGCCAGTAAACACGTCATCAGAGAAGAGATGTCACTGCAAGATGGGAGGGGAAGTTATTTTGATTAAAGATTATGAGGCGCATGAATAAAATAATTTACTGATAAATAATTTACAATAAATACTACAATATTCCATAAAAGCAAACATTGTCAGTTTTGATTTCATGGTGACTAGAGATGCACTGGTCAACCAGCCATCAATCGCAACCTGACGGTTTCCGCTCCAAAAGTCTGTTTATTTTGGCAGATATATTTTTTTAGGACTTACATTGCAATCATTTCCCAAAATGTCATTTGTGTAGAAATATTACAAAGTCGGTAAACAGGACGTCAACACAAGCCAGGGATGGGACACGACGAAGACGGAAGCAAAGAGGAGAGGAGCGCACAAACACAGCAAGCTCACTGTTTGTGATGCTCAAAATATTGGAAGAAAAATATAAATATTGAATTAGGGGTGGGAGTTTATATGAATGTCTCTCTGAAGGGAACTGACTGTCTTCCAAAAAAGTTTTGATGGCATTTTCTTTTCCTCTTACCTCCGTATAATACCTATAGAGTTCAACAGTCGGGTTCCGGAAGTAAAAACCTTTTCTCCATAGGGAAATTGATTTTGAACGATATCTTTCAAACCTTTCAAGACAGGCCTACAAGGTTATTAATCCATGGTAAGCCGCCAGCCTGCATTGTTTAATCTATATATATATATATATATATATATATATATATATATATATATATATATATATATATATATATAAATAATCATATTTAACAGCAGAACTCCCAATGAAAAACTACGTTACCCATGATGCTGTACATAAAAACACACCAATCATTAAAAAAATATATCTCTTTAGCTCCGCCCACACCCATGCAGCACTGCAAATGATGTAATCTCTCTAACCTCTTAAAATACTTAAATATGTGCATATTTAGCAATTAGCTTAAAATATACTGTTTATATATATAATCAACTTTTGTACATGAGAAGTTTATGTTTCTGCATTGTTTTTAATAAGATTATGCTGTTCACAATGCTTGTACTGTAGTTCTGTCCCTCACTAAAGCCATTTAGTACACATTGTACTTTTGTCATTTTGTCCCATTTTTTTGCTTCAACCAAAGCTTGTAATATTATGATTCACTGATTGGCTTGGTATAACTTTTTAACATATCATTTTTAAAAATCCCTATGGGAAAAATGAATGGAAAAAATACTTTAATAATACCAGTGCTGCTTAAAAAGGGGGCGGGAACTGTTGAACTCTATTAAAGCAGTGTTTATAAGGGCAGTGCTGCTTTGTGTACAACGGTAGCCAAGGAAACGCCATATCGCTGTTGTTCAATAAGCGCCATCTACTGTCAGAGACTAAATTTGCATTTTCATTCAGTCCGTCTGCTGTTTTTGTTTTGTTCAGGTATGTTTTATGTAGCATAATTTCACAAAGCTAAAGTCAAACCATTTTATTTTTGCTTTAAATCAATCAATCAAATACAACTTATGTTGCATGTGAGTAGCATCTTTGTTTGGATCATAATTAAAATGCAGTGGTTGCCTCTAATTTCAAAATGGCTACAGATATTTTCTGTTTACGGCCAGTTTGGTCTGTAATAGAGCAAATAAACATCAAATTTGATCAAACAAAGAAAAAACATTGGCAACCGGAATCGGAACTGGCCCACTTGGTTGTAAAACAATCTGCAATTGGAATCGGCCATGAAAAATCATGATCGGTGCATTCCTAATATTGACTTAATCACCTAATATTAACAATCACCAATGGAAACAATAGGTTTCACACTGAAGCAACAGGCTTAGAGGGAACTGAACTGAAATCCCTGAGCTTGCAACAAAGTGTTGACACACTACATTAATCCACTCTGTGTCTCTCGAGGCTGAATTTAGAAGGCCGTTTCTGGGGAATGCCTTCCTCCCTTTATGTCTCTTTCCATCGCTGTCTACTCATTTGAGAAACAGTCAAAAGGACCGTCTTTGTCGGGATTCCGCTGAGATACTGGCTCAGTCATCTCTCCTTGAGCGAAGATCAAAGACAGTGTGGTGTAACAGTCCTGAGGGCTCGGAAAAAGGTTTTCTCCACATTTTAAGTGTGCATTCAAAGTCAACACAGCCAAGACGAGAGGGACATAGTGCTTAAAATGTGCCCATTACAGATTCCACAGGTGTTTAAGATATAAAATAAACAACCAAAGTTAAAGTAAACTTCTGCTTAAAAGGACCGACCCTTGCTGGCTGACTTCCGAAAGGAAACTGTCTTGAATGGTAAAGCCCCACAAAAATAGAAGCACATGGGAGTTTGGGAGCTTGGTGTGTGGTTGGGGAAATGTGTGGGTGGGGTCATGCTGGCAGAAAACAGGTATAAGCTCACGGAAGCGTGTGATTGGAGAATGTAGAGGCTGAGGAGAAAGAAAATGAACACCATCTCTAAATATGAAAAAAAAGCATTCATTATTTATAAACTGACTATAATATACTGAGCTCATAAATTGCATCTGACATAAACTATTGTCCAAAACCTAGTGAGAAGCCTACCTAGGCAGCATTTTAAGGCATTTTAGGAACATTATTATGCAGAATTTCACCGTGTTAGCTTAGGAAAATGTTAACTTCAAATTCTTTTGCAATTAAATCAGGTTTCCAGTGCAATTCACATGAAGAGGGATACTTGTATGCAATTGGTATGCTTTTAGAGCATCACATTGTTAGCTTAGCAACATGTTCTCTTCAAATTCTATTGAAATCAATGGTGTGTTGGGTTTCCAGTGTGATTCATGTGAATAAGGCTATTTGTATGATGTAGCTGGTGGTCAAGCTGGTTTTCAGTTGCTTTTAGCAGGTTGGTCTCCCAATCTGACCATCTAAAGAATTGGCCAAACCCCTTTAAAATCAGCCTTCTAAACCAGCTAAGACCAGCCAACAAGCTTAGGCTGGTTTTAGCTGTATTTTTCAGTAGGGAATTCAATGGTGAGTCGGACCAAAGACCCTTTCAGGCAAGACATTTCACTCGGCGGCCATCTTTGAAATGTCTCTTGGCTCAGCTCCAATCTCTTAAAATGGGGAAACATCAAATTACAAAGCTGTTCACCATGCTTACAATAAATGTCATATTTGAAACCAACAATGAAATCTGACAACAACTGTCACAGAAATGTGCCTTCTAAAAGCTCAAATCATGTAAAAAAAACTAAAAAAAACAGGCTAGACCAGCCAATGTGCATGTGCAGTCATAAGCGTGCGTCTCAGAACACTAAACACAGAACACACAATGACTTTACCAATAGGCGATTGGCTCTTATACCGAAACATTCAGCATTGCACTTTCTCCCATTCTTGTGCACCGTCTTTTCATATCTACAGTCTTTGGCCGGGTTTCCAGTGTGATTCATGTGAAGATGGCTATTTGTGATATTTGTAATGCTTGTTGGAGTATCACATTGTTTGCTTAGCAACATGCTAAATTCTTTTGACATCAAGTCTGGTTTCCAGAGTTGATGCATATGTAGAGGGGTCCAAATCAGTCACTTATGGGGTCGGGTTCTATTTCTATTGCAATGCTGCCTATGTAGGCAGTAAACGGTACCTCAGGTTTTTGGAACTGAGCTATAGTCTCTTAATTTCTGTTGGCAGCATCCATCTTTATGCAACATTGCATTAAGCTCAAAGCTTTCAGCTGAGAACCCTTGAGAGGGATGCCAACATGATACAAACTTGACCTGACTTCCTCAGAGCCTGAAAAGCCCCAGCTTGCCCAAAGACTGTCTAGATGATGTGAAGTCAGCCGGCTGTAGCCGCCGGGACTACCGAGAGCCCCATGCACCAAGGATAAGGCGCCCCAATTGGCCATGGGGTGGTCTGGCCTGATTCCCAGCCTTTAGAGTTGCATCGTCTTGAGACTTGTATCCCTCATCGTTAGGGAACAGCCTGCCTGCACATCTATCATGCAAGTCCCTCTCTATTCTGTTCATTCTGAAACTTCCAAAGTCAGATACACAATGACAATGCCCTTCTGATAATTCATCTTAGTTCATAATGTTGTCCTGCATGCACACTACATCAACAGGCCCTACAAGTGACCCTGTTTGTTAGGATACCAGCCTCCATCTATAATGATGAAGACCTTGTTTTGGTTTATTCATTACGGTCTTAATCAATTTAAATTCAAACTCTCACTCACCTTCACTCTTGTTTTTGCTGTAAAAATGAGCCCTTCCATACTTGATTAAACCGTAGACTGAAAAACAAAAAAGCCATATGTTTAAGCTACAAAGAATTCAAATCTGCAAAGGAGATTCACAATCCATTTTACTTCCATAATGTAATGCGTTATTGCTTGTACTTCTTTACCCAACGGAAATGGCTAAATGTTTGTTTAGATGACAGAATTCACAATTTTAGAGGATTTGAACTAGACATCTAACTAGCATACAAAACCACTGTGATAGAAAACTTACAGTTGCCCTATCATAGAAAAGTACATAGAAAAGCATAATAAAGTACTAGTAGGCCATGTTGAAGAACATTATATTCAAGACTCTTAAGGTCTTCCCACCATTAACATGAGATACGCAGTACAGTGGTGTTAAGGCAGTGTCACTGATATGATTCCCAAAGATTGATGATTAAGCTCTAATTTGGCTTCATCCATCTGATCAGTCAATAAATCAAGAGATCAAACGATGACTCATGCAAACGAAGAAGCGTTTAGTCATTTTCAGACTCATTTTTGTCACTATTCTTTCTCAGAACTGCTGCCCACATCTTGCCACCTTAAAAACAAACACCCTTTTTCAGAACTAAAATCTTCCTTATGTGACCCATTCAAAGAGCGAGTGTATAAATAATCACTTGAAATCACGCCACATCAAGGGGATTGCAGGCCCACAGCGGCCGAGCGTCTAAATGTCACTCAGTGACTCAAGCAATGAAACCGCACCATGTGTGAACCGATTGTAAGAGGAAGTGAATGGCGAGCTGGCAGGGGACACATCCCATGTTACATCACAAGGCAAGCTGGCACTGAGGTGTCTATGTTGGGCACTATTCATGGGCACAGGCTGTGGCAGGAGAACCAGCAGGGCCAGGAAGAGCTATATGGAGCAGATGGGAGCGTCCTACAGAGCAACAAGCCTCTGTAAGTCTGAGAGGAGCGCTCCCCACAGTCGGACCACTGCGATAACATCCACTCAATTTATTAGCACTCTTCTCAACAGGAGATGTGTGGTATGGCTGGCAATAACAAGTTCCTTTATTTTATGTTTGGCCTATTTGCCAACTTTTAATGACAAAGACCGTAGATGGGCAACAGGATCTCTATATGAAGATAAGGACACAATGATTTCTTTTACCCTCCACAAACCAGACAATCAATGCTATGGAAACTTGTTTCCACTAAGTAAAATAATTAAAGGCAATTGCGAAATAAAAATAGAAACAAAAAAAAATCAGAATTCCGATATATAAACTCAGGTGCAATTCTGCCATTTTTCTCAGAATTGTGAGATGTATAATTATGAGATAAAATGTTACAATTACCTTATAAATATTTTCTGTGGTGAAAACAGTCACAGTTTTTTAACTTTCGGGGAAAATAACCTACTAAATGACTTGTCTCCTCATATTAAAATAATAGAACTTTTTTTTTAGGGGGGGGGGGGGGGGTCTTCATAATCAAAGAAATAAGACACTTCAGCTTGAAGACACCCGAGGTAAATCTGCACATTAATAAGCGTACTAATAAATTAGTATGTGGAGATGGACTATGGCTTTGTTCGTTAGCTGTTCTCAGCAGGCTTTCTTATGGGTTTATATCTCAGACAATTTAAAACAATTATCACACCTGCTAATTTGTCTCAATGACAGCTAAACAAATGCTACAACTCCAACAGAAGGACATTCTCAAAGCAGCACGGTGTAATGCATTTACTAACTCCTTGCTAAACCAACAAAAAAAGTGATTAAAGCTCCAGGCTACACAATTATCCTCTTGGGAGTAACTTTTGCACACACAAACTCCAACATCATGTATTCAGGTCGAGGTGGTAGACCACCACATCTAAATATGCTGTATTATAACTGCTTCAGGAAAACATAAAGCATTGCAATGAAGGCATGAATAAGAAATATGTTTTGCACAGATGGTAAGAGAGCTGAGCCCATGTTTTACACTGGTACAAGTCATCAAAATGATTTTAGTATCTACTTTTAGTTGATTTTTATCACCTTAGGTCAGTGGTTTTCAACCTTTTTGACTCAAGAGCCCCATGTTGGCCAACACAATATTTGAAGCCTAAGCTATTTCCAGTATTTCTGCCATAATCATGACAAAGCTACTTATTAACAGAAACTAGGAGTATTGATATTAATTTAATTAGGCAGGATTCATTTTGTGACTTCAGAAGTATCAAGAACTCTATGTTCCTCAATTGAAAAGTTATTGAGAAAAAAACACACACACACACACACACACACACACACACACACACACACACACACACACACACACACACACACACACACACACACACACACACACACACACACACATATATATATATAGTTTTAAAGTCATTATTGATTATTTTTATCATATTATATTTTATTATTTTAATATATTGATAATAATTGATTAATTTATATACTTTTTAGTCCCCCTTGGAAGTTTGCGGCCCAACTGCCTTAGGTATTTTTTTTCCAATTGACATTTTCTTAAATTAACCAATTTAGGTCACTTGTACTCACTTAAAACACCTACTAGTTCAACAAAAAATTATCTAGACCTGGTTTTTGGTGTGTTTTAAGAAAATTTATTTAACAATATACATTGCATACACTGTTTCTGATGACTTGCTACATTTCTCTCAAAATGTGTTACATTTATAAATTCACACATTTATTTCCCACAGTATCTGCTGAAAATACGTTCACTTCCTTTGACAAATGCCGAGAGGCCATCATGCTGAAAAACTGCCAGGTTCTTTCAGGAAGATCATCCATTTACTCTATTACATGTTCATGGCAGTAATGGTTTTAAATGCAGAAGCTCCTTGTCTGACTGATGTACCGCCTGGGGGCCGAGAGTGAAGATAGACTAGTTTAATTTGTGCTAAAAGACTGAGGCCAGACTAATAACAACATTTCTCATTGAACAAGCTGAGTGGATCGTGTTGGACTGTGAAATACACTGTTAGGAGTCCTGTTGCGGATAGCATACACCCATCACACAGGAGAATTGTTGAGCTGAAAACCTCTTCAGAAAAAGATTGGGTTAAAACAACAAGTTTGAGGACCACAGCTCAATTTACTGAAGTATGTGCACTGACCACTAGGTCATGGCTTCAACAGCAACAGCTATTTTAGGAACAACAAAGTTGGAAAACAGATTCCAAGTAGGGCTTTACTTTCAATTTGACCAATTTGACCACACTGTGATGGTCAGCGTACTTTCCTAAGCATGCTTTCCTCTGCTGTGTGAGCGACAACAGTTCGGGGGATTGAAAACGCTTGAATAAACTGATCAAGGTGGCCAGCACTGCTGCCCGTCTCAATGCAGAGAACCTGATGGTGGCAAAATTGGAGTCTGTTGTAAACAATGCTTCAACATCACTTCCGCAATACCCCCAGCTTTCATTTTCATGCTGTTCTCCTTCTTGATCAACAGATCTCAGTACTTTGATCAAATGACATTAGGCATGAATGCTAATTTGGCAATATAAAAAATAAAATAAAATAAAGGGGTGGTTGATTATGATTTCACTTTTCTAACTTTAGTTAGTGTGTAATGTTGCTGTTTGATCATAAACAACATCTGCAAAGTTACAACGCTCAAAGTTCAAATCAAAGGGAGATATTTTCTTTTCACTTTTTAAGGACTACAACAAACGGCTGGTAGAGACTACACCACATTCCTCCCGGGTTAGTGACATCACCAACCCTAGAATTTACATAAACCCCGCCCCCTGAACACGATTTATAGATTATCAAGAAAGAATATGCTAATCAATGACTAGAAGATAACTACACATAAGCTACATAAATTCATCAACTAACCATTCAGAAATGTCCTGTTGCTTCTACATGTTGTCACTTCTTCTTGAGTCTCTCCATCATTGTCTTAATCCGGTTTGAACATAAAAGGTTAAAAGTTTTTAAGATTTTCAGTGCGTGTCTGTGTGAGGTAAAAGGACACAAGCTTTTGAAGCTCCGCCCCCTGTGTGCCGGGAGCAGCAGCTCATTTGCATTTAAAGGGAAAGACACAAAATGGTGCGTTTTTGCTCACCCTCAAAAATGTACAATTTTAACATGCTATATAAAAATATCTATGGGGTATTTTGAGCTAAAACTTCACACACACACTCTGGGGACATCAGAGACTTATTTTACATCTTGTGAAAAGGGCATTATACCACCCCTTTAAAACAAAAGATGCGCAGCAGAAAACATTGAGGGAAGAGCTTTTGAGTACCAACATTTTTGGGGACAGGGACATGTTTACTTACTGGAGTAGGATTTGTCTCCATCTCTGGTAAGATAGCAGTCATGATGATAAGTGTGTTCATTAATTATTAGTGGTGCAACGGATCGCAGTAGATCCGTACGGACCAGGCCCCGCGGTTGGACACTGAATTGATTCCTCTTTCGCGTTTACTTGCGTTTGAACGGACACATACACACAAAATGATGTCAAAATACCCATCTCGACAAGTATTCTCTTGGATATGTGAATAGTTGAGAAAGAAACCGGATGTGTGTCAGTATATTCGGTCTGTGCATTCGGTCTTAAAATGAGGTCACCCTTCCGCCAGAACTTGCCTCTCTCATGAATGCACATACAGCTGTTGCCGGAAGCCAGTGATTATAGTTTATAAAGTTTTAAATATTGATATTTTTCTCACAAAAACCCATCGCTTTGCTTCAGAAGGCATTTATCACCCCACTGGAGTCGTATGAATTACTTTTAAGATGGATGGAAGTGCTTTTTGAAGCCTCAAAAACTCGGGTGTCATTCAATGCCATTACAAATGTGGGAAGAGCCAGGATACAGTAATATGTTCGGCTGAAAGAAGAAAGTTACTTAGGATGGCTTGAGGGCAAGTAAATTATAGCATTATTTTCATTATTAGGTGGACTATTACTTTAAGGAATTACTGGTACCATATAATTGAATGGCTGATTTCAATCTGTGCAGCTTAATAGTACACCATGAACAAGTTTGATTGTCCCTCCAGTTACAATTGTGTCTTTATCATCTTTTTGAAAAACTAAATATGAAATAATAATAGTAATTTGAATGAAGTCGAACCATGAACCAAAAAAGCAATTAAGTCATGAGAACAAACACAAATCCATTTTGAACACTAATTTCCCTTCGGCAAGTACATTTTCCCAAGGCATCAATTCATCCACAGTATACAGGTTGTAGCCACCTTATTAGTAAGTCAATTTATTGTTTTTCTCCTTTACCAAGGTTTCAAAGCAGACCTGTGTCATGCTCCTGGCAAAAGCAAGTCTTAGCAGGTCTTAGCAGAAATGAAATTCTAGACGTTGCAGCATTTCTCAAGTCTGGCGCGAGTCCCTTGAGATTCGTCAGCTGAAATTCAGTGTGGCATAGTGAATATCAACACCACAATGAAATCAATGAAATGTTCAACACCGTATGACAAAATGTCACACGGGCCTACCGGTCTAGAAAGAACAGAAGAAAGAGCTAGAAAACTTGTTTAGCGAGAAGCCACGATGGAAGGCGTATTATGGATCCAGTCACAGCCTCTACCCGGTTTGAATTATTCCAGGTACTGCAGAGGAGACACAGATCAATGGGTTCAAACCCACGTAATCCACGCTGCACGCTGAGTAATGACCAGCCGTTCACCTCTCTTGAGAGTGGATGTAGTAAGGACAATAATCACAGGGCACTGGCATCAGCGGGAACCCTTGTTCTAGTAATATCGACTCAACTGTGACTGACAGCGGGAAATCTAAGGCCCTGTTTACACCTCGTATTACCATCCATCTTGCGTGATCCAATCACAAATGGTCCGCTGAGACAGATCGTCATTGACATATGGTACTAACGTGTGTGAAATGCATCTCCAGTGACCACTTATGACTGGATTTCGAGGAAATCATGACTACATGCATCACTTACAGTGTATTACTTCCTATTTACTGTACGTGATCTGCTGCATGTTGATATTCAGGGTCAACAACATGATACGAATTTAATCCGAATCTATGAACTGAATTAAAAATACTTTCAAAATGCATTTAAAACAAGTATACAATGATGTATGCATTCAATGCATACACACACATCATCAATAGCTGTTTCCATTCAAAGTTGTGAATTTTACTTGGAGTATCTCATAAAACATTTAAGCACTTGATCGTTTAAAAGTATCACTTCCTGGGAAATTGGTGCAAAATATCTTAAATGAAAATGGAAGTTGCTGCAATGGGGGGAAGCCACTGTGGCTCTTTTTTCATACATCATAAATCACTTGTGCTAGAAGATCATTATACCAAATAATTTTGATGAGAGACTTTAGCTCAGGCATTTCCAAATGACCAAACTGACATTTGAGACGCTGTGCAATGCGATTGGTCTGCTGGTTTGCATCGAGGGATTTATTTGGTAAATGTGTTGCCATCGTAGTTTATGTCTTTTTATTGGATATAAAATTATCCAGTGAGTGCATACATTTTTTAATGCACATTTTTAGAATGTATGCATTTCTTTCCATCCAGCATTTTTTATGCAATATGCCACAATTTGCATAAAAATTAGTTAATGGAAACAGCTTATGATGAGCATGTTTTTAATTTAACAGAATTAAGATTAATATATATTTTTTTTTCATTAAAAAATGTCAGGGTGGTACAACCATCCTGATATCATAATGAAGAAAAAGTTTACTCCTTTTGTAGTAGTTTTCTTAAAATATTATTACCATTATAAACTAAAATGCATCAAATCTTTTGACTGCCAAATCAAAGTCATGTGGTCCAAATGAATGTGCAGAAACAAAAACAAAACAGGAAATGATATCATAGCGAGGAGGACCCCTGCAAACCCTGTAGTATATCATGGTCAAGAAGTCACTTAAAATACATAACAGACTTTTATGAAAAAGGCAATATAAGTTAAGGTTGCAAAATATGCTACAACTCCCGAAACCCACCCAAAAAATGAATAATTCTTAAATTAATAATAATTCTTAAATTAATTATTTAGGAAAAATGTTTTACCTTGGAAAAATATATTTTAAAACTTTTTTGAGAATGATTTAAGATGTGTATGCTTACATGTTTTCAAGCTGTACAGAAAATAATTTTACTTTTACTTGGTTACACCACATGACATTGAATTTAAAGTTTTCTTGATTTTTTTTTTTAAATACATCCAATTAAAATGAACATTAGTACTTTTCTAAGATCTTGCAACAAACTCGATTTTTAGAAGACTTGATTTTAGTGTCTTTGTTACACATTACATGTACTTACTATAGCAATAACAGTAAATTATGCAAAATTACAAGCAAATAACCCTAAGCCAATTAATATTAATTAATTAATTATTATTAATTAAAAGTAATTATTTGTTTAATTACACTGTAGCACAGTAGTAATTTTCCTTTTCTCAGAATATTCCTTTTCTTTATCCTGGAAACTCTTATTTGTCATTGATATCAATCAAACTGGTAAAGTTCTGTTATTGTGCCTTTTGAACTTCACTCAAATTTGTGTTCATTTTCATATTCGTATACGAGTAACCAGCACAGAGTAAAACCCTTGTTACAGCACAATGGTTGATTGAGTTGGATATAGGGAGTCATTTGATGTTGTTAGGGACGGTCTAGCAATAAATGCAATGTGATCACAAGCATTCTACCTCTGAATGAGGTTTGAGTGATTTGAATCCAGTTTAAAACCAAAACTGATGCGAACACATGGTGTAAATGGGGTCTCTGCTCTTGGATTCACAAAGATCGCCAAGCCTAAATCTCGTGAAAGCCCTAATCTTCCCAAACAACCACAGGACAAATCATGTGTGCTCGTAACTAACATCCCATTGGAAATCAATGAAAGGCACTTAAGCCTGACTGCTTCACTGAAGTGGACAAGAAACAGTCCTCCTCTTCCTCACCCACTTAATCACACACACGCTCAAGACACGACTGTCGGCAGTGGCCCGAGTCGACGTCAGAACCAGGAGTTCAGTCAGCAGACTTCAGGGTTTAGTGATCTGAGCGCTCGGGTATTACATCCAGCTTTGTCATAGCCAGCTTGTGGCTTGCTGACTGATGTAGGCTGAGTAATCATTGGCACTCAAGTGCATTCTGGGTTCAGTCAGTCACTAACAGAAGCGAGTGGGTGGCGAGTTGATGCAGTGCAGACACAGCAGGATCTGCGATAGTGACGACTCATGCAAGCTCCATTGCTCAACAGTGAAAGTGCATGATGGGGAAATTCCTTCACCAGGCATAGGTGGAGGAAAAGCTGGAGACAAACGCTCACGCTGTCTTGAAAACACCCTGCCTAAAAGTTGCATGGAACTGCTTTCTCTTTGGAGTTGCCCAACAATTGCAAATTAACACTGAAATTAATGTCTGGAAATGGGATATTAGAAAGACAAAGAATTGAAATTATAGCCAACAAGGTTGTTTAGGCCTAGTATTCAAAAATAACTACTAATACACTCTTAAAATAATAAAAGTAATAATACACCCTTAAAAATAAAGGTCTTTATTGGCCAACAAGGTTGTACATAATTTAGGCCTAGTATTCAAAAATAATACACTCTTAAAAATAAAGGTCTTTATTGGCATCGATAGTTCCATGAAGAACCTTTAACATCCATGGAATCTTTACATTGATCAAAAGGCTCTTTAGATTGTTAAAATGTTATAAAAATGGTTATGTTATTAACTGATCCCTGAAAGGTTCTTTGTGGAACCAAAAAAAAGGAACCAGCCAAAAATCCTCCCTTTGGAAAAATATATATTTTAGAATGTACTGATGAAAGCAAACGAGGACGACGAAACTGAACCATTTTGTTTAGAAAGCAGACTTTCGAGCGAGTGTCACGGCTCGTTCAAGAGTGCAAAGATTAAGCTATTTAAGTAGTGCCTCTGATTTCACACTGAGTTGCAAAAATGCTGATGCTGAGAAATATGATTCATTACCACAAATAGTTTGAGTCATCACACAAACATATTATGCATTAGGACGATGTAATTGGATATCAATGATAATTTATGTATTACCTAAATGATTAAATGTCATTCTGTCTTATTCATTTAGTGAACAATAGTGTAGAAAACATTCTAGGCAAGCTAGATTTTGTTTTAATGTATCAGATAAAATAGGTAATAGTTCCTATAGTTGTCATTTCAGAGCAAACACATTAAAGGGATGGTTCGGAGTAAAATCAACCCAGGGTCCTTTGCACCATGACCTCGAACCAAACACCCCCCAGAAGCCTTTTTCCCTTGGTTGAACATTATTAAAGTTAGAGCTTATTTACAGATATCAGCCGAATGGCTTAGTGTAGGCACTAATGGATCCGAGGCTGTAGGCTATCTCTTAAATTACCGTTATTTGGGAAAAGCCCGTAAAAGTCCTGGCAAAAGAGCCGTCAGGCAAGTGTTATTTAAATAAACTCCTTATGTACTTACAAACTTTCAAATGCCTCGTTTTATGAGTACAGAACCTATTTGTACTACTGTAAAAGTTTGGTGCCATTCTGGGCATTATTAGTGCGGTAATTTACCAGATACAGCCTTGGATCCATTAGCGCCTGCACTAAGCCATCCGGCTGATATCTCTAAATAAGCTCTAACTTTAATAATGTTCCACCAAGGGAAAAAGGCTTCTGGGGGGTGTTTGGCTCGAGGTCATGGTGCAAAGGACCCTAAGTTGATTTTACTCCGAACCATCCCTTTAAAGTCAAAAATACATATAGAATATAAAAAATAATGTATCAATATAATATATATATATAGAAACATAATACTGTATAGCCCTATGTCTCCCAATAGCTGTTCTTTCTAACTTTTTTTTTTCATTGCACCTTTTCCTTCTCAGGGACTATAAAGATGTCAAGTGCAGAGAGAATATAAAAGTTGAAAGAAAGCATTAATGCTGACAGAGAAAAGACAGAAGTCGTCCTCAGGGAGTGGAGAAAATTAACCGATCCGAACAGGACAGAAAATATGTAGACTGAACCCTTAAGCTGACAAATGGTGTGACAAATCAGGCATTCAATGTAAAAAGAAAAGTGCATGAATTATTGTGGTGCAGTGAATTAATAGCATAACAATTTGGGGTAACACTTTGCAATAAGGTCTCATTTGTTAGCATTGGTTAATGCATTAGTTATTATCAACTATTTTTTCAGCATTTATTAATCTTTGTTAATGCTAGTGCATTAACTTGTGCGAACAGATATAACTTTTGATTCATTTAAAATATTTATTAGTAAATTTAGAAATCAAAATACACGCAGTAGATGTATGGGTTATAGCTGGTTCATGATAACTAATGTAGGAATGAAACCTTATTGTAAAGTGTTACCCAACTTCCCCGATATTTTTTTTTTCTGTCATACCAAAAGACTTTGCATGATATCATATGACTGAAATGGTTTCCAGAAGCCTATAGGATATGTATATATTTAATGGGAAAATTCTCTCCTGTCCTGTATTAATGGTTTTGCTCTCTATCTGTCCCTGAGGATGGCATTATTGTTTCCCGGTACTTCTTTTCTTCTGCTCTAGACATCTTTATTACTATATTATGCATGAACCTTCGAATTTAGCATTGCCAAAAAGAATAGGATATTTTGAGAAATTTATGCGAACAGACAACTCAGGGGGGAAATAAATATTCTCTTCATATGTGTAAGACAAAAAATAAAGAAATATATATTTAAAGGGGCTATATTTAAGAATTGTCAAGTCTTAATCACTATTTTTTTTATTGCCGATGTGTGAACAGCTTGTAGCAAAACTTAAAAAATAAGACCTTGCCTGAGGTAGTCTATGAAAGCCTGTAGACAATAAAAGACTGTGTGATGTGAAACACTTGGGACGTTTTTACCTGGAAAATCCCGAGAGCCTCTCTTCCAATATATGACACATGAAACAAATGCTTATGATTTCAAAGAAATGGGATTAATTCAAACTATAGTTTCACATAGTCAGATCTATATAGTCTATAGTCCCAAATGTACTTAATAATCAAACTATCATGATGCCGGTGAATTGCAGAGCTAGTGCAAAAATGTCCACATCGCTGTGATCAGATGTTTTCTTCACTGCAGTTTTCTCACTGCTGTCATTTTTGTTGCGTGTTTATTTTGTTCTTTAGAGGAAAGCGTGCAGCACATATGTACGTATTCATCTAAACGCCGCTCTCATCAATGTGGACGGCATCTGAATGTTTGTTAAAAGTCGGGATGCTCAGATCGATCGCCATCGGCCGATAATCACATTCTATGACTCTAACGGTAGTCACTAAATTTCATGAACCGATCGCAATTTAATAACGCTAAACCAACATGCAAACAGTATAGACCTTATGCGCCAGAGAAACAAGGGCGCCGCCATCTTTAGAATATTGTCTTTGAACTTCCGTTTTTGCGGTCGCTCTGTATATTTATATGGCATCGCTGTCCAGGAGTAATTAGCTTTTGAAGTTGATTTACTTAATGTAAAGTTAACAAAAGCTATCATGAGGATTGTAATGAAAAGGGGCGGGGCGACATAAGGTCTATACAGATGAGGTTTTTGCACCACGCCTGCTTTGTAGCTTTGCAAAATATTAGTAAACCATAGTACATCACACATCTTTCTTTCTTTTTTTTTAGTGCAGGACGTCTTGATTTGAATGAGACTACACACACAACATAACCTGATGCGTAGATCTTGAGGACATGACATGCTGTTTGGCTAAAGCTATAGGACTTCTGGGACACTTCCGGGACTTCCAACCTCATATAAAAGCTCAATGGAAAATGGATCTAGGGTATGGTGTTTAGATGTGTAGAGACCAATCAGACACTCTTTTAACGCTGGAGTGTGCTTGGACTGGTTTGATCGCTCAGATTGACTGGTCTTGATTTACCGTGCACCATTGAATAGCAGCGCACAGCTGAAAAAGTGCTGGAAGATCATATCTCATCAACCAGGATCTTCGCCATGAGAACATGAATATCAGGGCATTGAATCACATTCAGTCTCTTGTATGTTTCATAAGTGCATACATGAGCAGTAGTTTACTTGACACCAACAGGTGTCGACTCGCTAATAACAAGAGTTTCTGAATTCTACATACACCCCTTTAGAAGGCACTGTATTAGGGCTGTCACTTTATGTTCGAAAATCGATTGCACAATCGATCGGACCAACCAACACAAGTTTTGAAAACGAAAATAGGGAATCGATTTTAACGGCCTTCTCTCGGAGCGCGCCGTAATACGCCCGCAGCGAACGCGCGTCACACAGCGACTGCAGGCTCTGACAAACACACATAACAGCAAATTATACTTCTGCATAATCTACTTATACTTCTGCATAATGTGTCTCTTTTTACTACAAAAATGTGAATTCTGCTGGTATTCAGACAGTCTCATGCATACAGATACAGATTCGGGCTACGGTCAACAATCGCCTACGTAGGTGAAATTTGTTTGACATTTCTAATTGTAAACACAGCCATGTTGAATCCTGCAGAGATGTTTCTCATTTATGCTATGGCAGTCCACTCTGCTTATTGTTTTTCGAGAATGTTGCACACCTGTTTGTCATTGTGCACGAAACTTCACACCAATAAATCATCAGGAATATTTGCTGACTTGTGTGCATCTCAAGCGCCCTCTTTACGGTCGTCCTAATGCCTGTTAGCTGTCCGTGGATTTGCCCATATTTGGCGTTTAAAATAGAAACGTCTTTAGACATGGAAAATCGATTTTACAATCGATTCAATGAACACTTATGTCTCAAAAATAAATAAAAAACAAATATCAGAGGAAAAAAAAGAAAAAAATACACATAAAACAGAACCGAAGACGGCCTCAGCTGTCATCGAGAAGTTTTGTTTCTCATTAAGAAAGAGATTGACTGAGAGATTTTCAAGTGAAGAGAAAAAAAGACTGTATTTTCAATGATGCTGCGAGGGAAGAATGACAATCGGTGGACAAAAAAGGAGAAACAAAGTACACTAACAAGCTGTCTCAATCTCCACACCATCTACAGTGAAAACTGCATGTCATCAACATGAAAACAAGAATCATCTAACAAGACAGTCTTGCCAAAACAGCACTGATCTCTGATCTACTTTCAAGCATACTATATGCACGGACGGACCCATGCATAAATGGATGTGGTTTTGAATTGAAGAATATTACCCAGGTGACAAACCAACACACACACACACTCAAAACAATACATCTGGCTTCTCTTTAGATTCAACTACACATGAAATTGCTCAAGAAACATTTATGATTTTGTGCTGCTTTAGATTTGTATGGAATTCATGATATTTCTTAGGATTCTTTGAATAGAAAGTTCAAAAGAACAGCATTTATTTAAAAAACAGGAATTGTTTGTAATGTATAGATTGGTTCTGTACCTTCAAATTTAAAACAGCATAAAAGACACAAGCTTTGTTTTCTGTTATTTTTAAAAGCTCAAGTGTGTTACATTTTTTATTTATAATATCTTGATGTATTTATTTGTGTGCTGTTATTCTTCAGTTTCTCCTATGCTCTGTTATAAAAATAAGCATTTTTCAGAAAACTAATTATCATGAATCTTGGCTACATTTTTTTAACCCAAGTTTTTGGACACCACTTCCTCTGGCTTATTTATCATCTTATTACATGACAAAAAAATAACTTTGTATTTCATTTAAAACTAGATAAATAAATACATAACCAAACAAAAGCATTAAATAATCCTGGGCATAATCAGCTGTCATTTCTTCTCCCTCTGTTAATTGGGCTCCAAATGGAGAGATCAACTCAATCAGATGACACGATTTCACAGTCTGTTGTCTTGACCTGCCACTCGCTGGTGACCTTTCCACTCAAAGCTAGGGCCATCTGCACACAGCACACGTCTGTGACCTTCTCCAACAGCGCTGAGGAGCAGACACCCTTTAAATCCAACCTCATCTTCAACACCCCAACCCCGCTGAGCTCAACATCTCTCTACACTCATGTGTTATGAGCACGACATCGATCTCGGCGGGTCAAAGACAGACCCGTTCTTCATGCTTCAGAGACGGAGAAAGCAAGAGAAACATGTTCCTCAGAGGAGACTGAAGGCAGCTTGTGCTTTTCATAAAGCTGATGGTGATGGGTTGATTTGTTATCTGCAGAGAAAGAGCCTTGGATAAAAAAAACACACAAATCAAGCTGAAACCTTGGCACTGAAAACACACAGAACACAAGGACTGCAAACATAACTGAAATTCACCATAAATCCATATTTCACTCAAGGAAAGACATTCGGTCAACACCCATCAGAAACACAACTGAGATTAACAGTTTCTCAAAAGGACATTAAGTAGCATAAAGGTACTTTTCATATATATATATATATATATACTCACCTAAAGGATTATTAGGAACACTACACTAATACTGTGTTTGACCCCCTTTCGCCTTCAGAACTGCCTTAATTCTACGTGGCATTGATTCAACAAGGTGCTGAAAGCATTCTTTAGAAATGTTGGCCCATATTGATAGGATAGCATCTTGCAGTTGATGGAGATTTGTGGGATGCACATCCAGGGCACGAAGCTCCCGTTCCACCACATCCCAAAGATGCTCTATTGGGTTGAGATCTGGTGACTGTGGGGGCCATTTTAGTACAGTGAACTCATTGTCATGTTCAAGAAACCAATTTGAAATGATTCGAGCTTTGTGACATAGTGCATTATCCTGCTGGAAGTAGCCATCAGAGGATGGGTACATGGTGGTCATAAAGGGATGGACATGGTCAGACACAATGCTCAGGTAGGCCGTGGCATTTAAACGATGCCCACTTGGCACTAAGGGGCCTAAAGTGTGCCAAGAAAACATCCCCCACACCATTACACCACCACCACCAGCCTGCACAGTGGGAACAAGGCATGATGGATCCATGTCCTCATTCTGTTTACGCCAAATTCTGACTCTACCATCTGAATGTCTCAACAGAAATCGAGACTCATCAGACCAGGCAACATTTTTCCAGTCTTCAACTGTCCAATTTTGGTGAGCTCGTGCAAATTGTAGCCTCTTTTTCCTATTTGTAGTGGAGATGAGTGGTACCCGGTGGGGTCTTCTGCTGTTGTAGCCCATCCGCCTCAAGGTTGTGCGTGTTGTGGCTTCACAAATGCTTTGCTGCATACCTCGGTTGTAACGAGTGGTTATTTCAGTCAAAGTTGCTCTTCTATCAGCTTGAATCAGTCGGCCCATTCTCCTCTGACCTCTAGCATCAACAAGGCATTTTCGCCCACAGGACTGCCGCATACTGGATGTTTTTCCCTTTTCACACCATTCTTTGTAAACCCTAGAAATGGTTGTGCGTGAAAATCCCAGTAACTGAGCAGATTGTGAAATACTCAGACCGGCCCGTCTGGCAGCAACAACCATGCCACGCTCAAAATTGCTTAAATCACCTTTTCTTCCCATTCTGACATTCAGTTTGGAGTTCAGGAGATTGTCTTGACCAGGACCACACCCCTAAATGCATTGAAGCAACTGCCATGTGATTGGTTGATTAGATAATTGCATTAATGAGAAATTGAACAGGTGTTCCTAATAATCCTTTAGGTGAGTGTATATATAATTTATTTTTATAAAGAAATGTAATGTCAAATATATATTCATAATGCTATACTTTGTGTTATATTACCTCTGCACTAAATAAAAAAACAAGCTGATTAACATTGCAAATGTGTTTCTAATACAATGCCTGAGGGTGTGATGGCAAATTTCACACCATTTTCTCTTCTGACTGCTGTAATCAATCTCTCTCAATATTTTTCCCTCTTTTAAAAAGTCATGGAAACACAGCAATTGGGAATGCAACCATTTTATTTGCTGTCATCTCCTGTTCTCCACATTTCCAAGGATCTCAAGTGTCAATAGTACAACTTTCAAGCATACTATATGCACGGACAGACCTATGCATGTGGTTTTGAATTGAAGAATATTATCCAGGTGACAAACCAACACACACACACACACACACACACACACACACACACACACACACACACACACACACACACACACACACTCAAAACAATACATCTGGCTTCTCTAGATTCAACTAGATTCAACTAGATTCAACTACATATGAGATTGCCATTTAAACTGAGATGTGTGCAAGTAACTCGAAAGGCATCTTGGAGAAGTCACGTGAAAAACTGTTAATGGAGGAACAGTAGACGTTGTCAAGTTGGATTAAAGTCCATTTGGAGTAATAAAAGCTTGATTTAACTGGAAAACTGGCCTTCGTCTGCCAAATAAGCCAGCCTGAAAATACAACAATTTTATTTGCTGTCGTCTCCCGTTCTCCACATTTCCAAGGATCTCATGTGAAATGTTTCAATAGTACAACAGATGCATTAAGCCCAGCTCACATAAAAGTCACTTTCAAAAAGGGATGCACAATACTTTTTAAACAAAAATGTCAGATTTTGTCGCCAACACCAGTTTACAGCCCATTACAGACATACTGGCCATACATAAAAGTGGCAAATGCACCAACAGTCATCAGTGTCTCAATACAACAGTGCTATACAGTTCATTTCACACACACACACACACACACACAAACACACACACACACACACACACACACACACACACACACACACACACACACACACACAATATATATATATATATATATATATATATATATATATATATATATATATACACACACACACTCCATGTTTAACCGTGCTGAATCAGAAAAAAAGCATTTAATTTACTGATGGCAGTCGTAAAATAACCTCTCATAACATCTCCAGCAGATTTTAACACATCACAGTGACATTCGTTTGAGATGTGACTTACTTCACACTTTAATTTTAGAACAAGGATCTTCAAACATCGACTCTTCACCAGACAGTGTGGCATTTGATTCCCTTAGCCAGCATTTCACAGAGAAAGTGGACATTATTGGAAGCTCTAAAACTTACAGATCTGCAAATCCATGGGTTGATCTGATGGGTTTCTGAGGAAAGCTGCCTGAAAACTCACGGCTCCAGGAAGGATCATGGCTTCATTTTACATCACGTTAAACAGATTAAAGTGCAATTTGTGGATTTGCAACTGTCTGCTTATTAGCAAAAGTGCAATGTAATTGATGTAGGTTTTACCTCGAAACGGAAGTGGAAAGTGGTAAAACACTGAGCCACCAAACACTGTTGTGCAAATCAACAGCCAGAACACATTACAAGTTTACTGTTTTCAGTTGAAATGGTGTTGTGTAAGTGGACCCTAAATGATCTTTGCAATGGAAGTGAATCAACCAAAAACTAGCTTTAGCTGGAAAATAACTTTATCCTAGAGCTGTTGTGAAGCCAAAAAAATCTGTTACCGTAATTTCCTATTATCGCTGTAAAGCTGCTTTGAAACGATCTACATTGTTAAAAGTGCTATAAATGAAGATGACACGACTTAAAATGGAAGTCACTGTCAAAATAAAGGCTGTGACACAAAGCCAAATGTCTGCCAACGTCGAGCGTTTGTCAGGCTAGTTTTTGCAATGGTTTCCACACGTCGACGGGATTTCGCGTGTTGAATCGCGTCGGGCCGTTGGTGAGAGAGATCGCTGGCTTCAAGACGAAGTCTAGACGGCACAGACAAAAAGCTGTTCTAATTTTACATCATCTTCCCTGAGCATTCAAATACGGGAATATTTTCATACCAACATGAGCGATCTGGAATGAAGTGATCAGCATGATTGATATTCGAAATGGTAAGCAAGCGCTGCATTGTTTAGGGTTTGAATATCTGAAGTTCCAGCTTCGGTTTCCCTTTTTGACTATTGATTGGCTGATGATATAGACAATTACTTCCTTACACGCAGAACACGCATGGCTGGCAGTCAGCTAGGGCTGGGTATCGATTCAGATGTTCCGATTTAATTCGATTCGATTTCGATTTGATTTTCGATTTCGATTCTAAATCCGATTTCGATTCCCGATTCGATTCTCAATTCGACTCAATGAAAATAGATTTAATACAAATCCTATATTTATAAAAAAGAACAGTGAACATAGTTTTACAAGTGGTTAATTAATAAAAAGAAATTAAGAGCCACAAACCTGTATATTAAACTCGTTTTATTTTAGGTACACTTGGGTACATTAAAACAGTATTTAGTATTTATGATTTATCTGTGCACACATTATTATTTTTATTATTTTTTAATTCATACACCTGGTAATCTTGAATCAAAATAGCTTCCCCTCTTTCTAGCAGCGATATCTCTTCTCTGATAACGAGGGCGGGGCAACCTGTCACTCACATGAGATCAGCCAATAGCAAACCACAACCATCCAATCAATTCCCCACAGACAAAATCCAGCCCCGCCCACATTTATTCTTGTTCGAGAAGCCGTTGCACTTGGATATACATCACAATACGGAAGAAAAGACATTAAACAACTTCTGTTTAATGACAACTTTAAGAAAATATTTTAGGTTATATGAGTTTGGCAAGACAGCATAAGTTACAAACTGGGTTTCAACTTAACCAAAACATCAAATATTATTGCCTAAAGGGCTTTTGCATCGGGTATAAGAACACAGTTGTAGGAACTAGCCACGAGGGCGTTCCCCCGAGAACTACATTTTCCCCTAGAGCCCTTTTCCCTTTTTGCGAGAACAGAGATGAAATGTAGACATAAAAGATATGGAATTGAAAGAGCAAAATGGAGACATTTTCACCACAACAAGCTAAAAGACAAAATCCTCTACAACAGCATTTCATCAAGGCTGAGAAAAAAACACAACACAAAGGCAACAGGTAAATGCTATTTATCAATGCTTTCCATGTTTGTGGAGTAAGTATATAAACTGTGTGTTTAAATGGCTATTTTAAAACGGCCGGTGCTGGTGTTTCGTATGGAATACGCCGCTGGTAGTTCATATTGTGCTGGGTAAGACCTGACTCTTAAAGGGGTGGTTGAGTGTGATTTCACTTTTCTAACTTTAGTTAGTGTGTAATGTTGCTGTTTGAGCATAAACAACATCTGCAAAGTTACAACGCTCAAAGTTCAAAGCAAAGGGAGATATTTGCTTTTAAATAAATCGCTTTTTAAGGACTACAACAAACGGCTGGTAGAGACTACACCACATTCCTCCCGGGTTAGTGACATCACAAACCCCAAAATTTGCATAAACCCCGCCCCCGGGAATCCGTCTTTTCACATGCAATAGAAAGTCACTGTGTGCGAACAGACAACAGTTCCTATAGAGCTGGTAAGTCCCACCCCTTGCGTAAAACCCCACTGGACCTCAAAGTTGAAAAACCGTCAATGCAAGTGAATGTGAGAAAATAATTATTTTCTGGTCCCGTTTGAATTGTGCCATGAATGTGAACATATGTTGTCTGTGAATTTTTTATATAACTTTTCATGTTACGAGTTTGACAGTATATGGTATGATTCTTCGGCTAGCAGTTGTGGAAAAGACATAATGAGAAAGACTACATGTCGCCTATGTGACGTCACCCCATAAAGTTGACTTACCCATGGTTTTCACCAACTTCAACGATTTTGTCCTCTCCCTGAAAGAAGGCGGTGAAGTGCACCAAAGACACAGCCATGTTTAGCGGGATCCGTGAGCTAGTCCGTGTGCGAGTGGTGTTGACGTTTCAAACGCGTCGAGAGTTGTAGTCCACAAAGTGCTCTCACACAAAGTCTAACCGTATCAAACTTCTACCCGCTAAATTGTATCATTCTTTACACGAAAAGTTATATAAAAAATTCACAGACAACATATGTTCACATTCATGGCACAATTCAAACGGGACCAGAAAATAATTATTTTCTCCCATTCACTTGCATTGACGGTTTTTCAACTTTGAGGTCCAGCGGGGTTTTGCGAAAGGGGCGGGACTTACCAGCTCTATACGAGCCATTTACAGATTAGCATGATATTCTAATTAAAGATAGTTAACTCCACATCAGCTACATAAATTCATCAACTAACCGTTCAGAGACGTCCTGTTGCATTCTACGTGTTGTCTCTTCTTCTTGAGTCTCTCTATCTTTGCCTGACTCCGTTTAAACATAAAGGCAGAACAGTTTGTGTCATTATAGTGTGTGTCTGCGAGGTAATCGGAGCTGCTAACACACACAAGCTCTTGAAGCTCCGCCCCCTGTGTGCTGGGAGCAGCAGCTCATTTGCATTTAAAGGGCCAGACACAAAACGGTGCATTTTTGTTCACCCTCAAAAAGAGACAACTTTAACATGCTATATAAAAATATTTGTTGGGTATTTTGAGCTAAAACTTCACACACACACTCTGGGGACATCAGAGACTTATTTTACATCTTGTGAAAAGGGCATTATACCACCCCTTTAAAGGGTTATTTCACCCAAAAATGAAAATTCTGTCAGTAATCACTCTCCCTCATGTTTTCCAATCCCGTAAGACTTTTGTTCATCTTCAGAACACAAATTAAGATATTTTTAATGAAATCTGAGAGCTGTCTCACTCCTCCATAAGCTTCTATGTAATTGATATCTGCCAGCCCAGAAAAGTTAGTAAAGACATCGTTAAAATAGTCCAAGTGACTACAGTGGCTCAACCTTAAGTTTATCAAGCGACGAGAATACTTACAAACCTAAAATAACAACTTTATTCAACTCTTCATGTTCTTCTGTGTTCCTCTGAGTGAGTTCACCTAGTGTAACAGCGCAGCGCTTCTGGGTTGTACTTCAGAACGGAGGCTCACTATTGGCCAGCATCACACACATGACCAGCGTCGGCCAATAGTGAGCCTCCGTTCTGAAGTACAACCCAGAAGCGCTGCGCTGTTACACTAGGTGAACTCACTCATATTTTTGTTTGTATTTGCGCAAATACAAATATTATTTGAATTATTTGATTATTTGTATTATTATCCAAATGTCAGCATCAGCGATCACTCTTCAGCCGGATCAAGACTCGCGTACGGAAGCCAGTGATTGGTAGTTTATAATATTACAAATATGGATAGTATATGGACAGTAACATACAAATAGCACACGTACGTCTGCAAGATGTCTGTTAAAGATCACTTCATCTGGAAAGCATCTGCTGTTTACTAACATCTGATAGACATCTTTAAGATGTCAGTTTAACATACATTCTAAATCATTACATTTTATAGACACATCTTCTAAACGTCTATTTGACATCTGACAGGAAACGTCCTATAGACGTATTGCAGATGAGCAAACACTCTAAAAAAATACGTCTTCCAGATGTAAACACACACATCAAATAGACGTCTCCCGTGATGTACGTGTGCTATCTGGGAGGTTAATGAGACCAAAAACATATCAATAATTGAAATTATACACACAAAAGTTCAGTTATTTCCGTTATTATATCACAAAAGTTCAATGTTCACACACAAAAGTGCTATTTGAAACATGTAAATATAAAAAGCAGCAGTGGGAAAACAACAGTGAACAGTAAATCTAACACTATCACATAAAATCACATGATGACTTAATTTAAAGAGTCAGATATATTTTATGGCAGGATAAATACCAATATAAACAACAGATATATTGTTCTTTTGTTTCTATGAGGAGTTTCATTGAGATTAATCTGCTCAGACTCATGAACAAGCTATAGCTAGCCTGTAAATTATATTCAAACGAACAACTCAATACTGACAAGCCACACTTCAAATAACAGCCGCCAAATGCTCACATTGACAGTAATTCTCACGTCATAATTCACAAAAACAGAATAAATGTGTGCAAATCAGCGCATGAAACTACAGAACAACCCCTCACTCACCTCTATCTGGAAGCGCGTGCTGTTATTGAGACGACTGCTGATGTGCCTGATGAATATAAACAACACATCTCATAGTATACATTAATTTACGACCCTCTATTACCTTATGATATTTTACTTATGAAAAAACTGCATCAATTAAACTTGAAAATCCGCTTGGATCGTATATTTTAACGCTAAATAGCGTGTATGTGTTCAGGCGCGCCTCCTGTAGCTGTTCTTGGGTCCTTGCGTCGAACTGACAGCACTGTTTCCATCATGGCGGCGTCCAGCAGAGAGCATGTACTTTCACTCTACAGAATGCTTCTGAAAGAGAGCAAGAAATTCCCCTCGTATAACTACAGGTACTGACACGAATTTACATGTGTTTATCAGCAGCACAGGCTCGTGCCATTTAAGCAATAGTGTCTGTGGCTCGTACAGGCGGACCCTGGCAGATTCTTTATTATTTAGAATAAAATTTATCTCAATAGATTCTTAGAAGATATGATGCATGCATTGCATTATATATTGAATATGCAGCCTTGGTGGGCAGAAGAGACTTCTTTTAAAAACATACAAAAAGAAGACTTTTTTTAAGAAGCCTCTTCTGTTCACCAATGTTGCATTTATTTGATCCATTTGATGCAATTGAATTGTTTTCTATTGTTATATATATATATATATATATATATATATATATATATATATATATATATATATATATATATATATATATATATATATATATATATGTTCAGCATCATTACTCCAGTTTTCAGTGTCACGTGATCCTTCAGAAATCATTCTAAGAAGATTTATGATTGTTATATCAATGTTAAAAACAGCTGCAATTTTTTTAAGGATTCTTTGATGAATATAAAGTTCAAAGGAATAACATTTATCTTAAATAGAACACTTTTGTTACATTATACACTACCATTCAAAAGTTTTCAAAGTATTTTTCCTAAAATAAATTAAAGAAACAAATACTTTTATTCAGCAAGGATGCATTAAATTGATCAAAAGGGAAGATAAAGACATTTATAATGTTACAAAGGCTTTCTATTTCAGATAAATGCTGGAATAGATAAATATAGATAAAATGTATTTTTTTCCAAGATAAATGTCTATCCATCATTTAGGGACACAACACCATTTTCAACAAAAAAATGGAAAACTTTGTTATGCATTTTGGTTGTTTATTTACACGATAACAGTGTTTTTGCGGTCCTGAAAATGCAAAATGTAGAAAACAGGTTTCAAAGTGCAAGTTTTTGAATACGATACCGTTACCAATAAAATTACAAAAAGCGTGAATCTGTGAAAACGGTTAAGGCAACACTACGCATGTGCGATACGTGTTCAGTCTGTAGGTGTGTAGTGTTTCTTTGTTTAAGGACATCGCCAACTACTGGCCTGGCAGCAGAATACAGGCAGTGTTTGTGGATCAAGGCGAACGGGAGAGTTTTGACAACGTTGTCGTCTGTACACAAAAAAAAACGTAAAGGAGAAACGTTTCCGTTTTTAGGACATTATTGTCTTGTAAACGCATCCTAAGTCTAGGCCAAAGTGCAAAGGTGTCAAACCCTGCTCCTGGAGGTCCACAGTCCAAACTCTAATTAGAAACCTGAACATGATAATCAAGATCCTCAGGGTTTATAGAAATCACAGTCAACTCTCCAGGAGCAGAGAAGGCTGTGCAACCCTTAGTCTTTTCGCCCCAGGTTAACTGTGTTGATCAAGGGCACAGTGGTGATGGATCAGCTCTTCCAGGGTTTGAACCTTTGAACAAGTTTGCCTAAAAGCCTTTGGTCAGATCCATTAATCAGTAAAGAAAGTGATGAGAAATGTGACGTCGTGGTTGATATTCTTATATCACAGTGGAAAAGAAAGGTCAAGTCAAGTGCATTGCTTTCTGGGATGCAGAATCTCACACAGTGTGCTCTCTTGTGCTTCTGCATATTATATCAATATATGCATTGATATATGTAAGCATATGCATACAGTGCAAAGTGTACATACTGCAGAAAAAGTATGAGCAGTTCGAGAGTGTCATTCGAAACATCCCCTGCTTCTCACCTCAACACTTCATCTAATATGGGAAAATCAAGCCATAATATCATTCCAGGTTTTTGTTCAGATATTCTATCATCATCATGGTGCATTTATATTACAAATAGCTATAAAAGGCTTAAAGTGTTCGCAGAATAACAAGCTGACAGGCAAAGGATAATATTCTCCCACCCACTCAGTTTCCATAGAGCTTTGAGTCTCCAGTGTGATTCTCCTTAAAGTCTGCCAGCGTTCGTGTTAACAGGCTTAGAGCTCTTACTTTCGTAATCCTTTCGGTTTGCCTGCATACAAATATTAATATTAATGCAATTCATTAATACCTCATTGATGAAACATTTTAGGCAGAGTGGATTTGTACACTGTTCTTGAATAAATTCATAAAGAATTGAAAGCCTCAAGGGGCCTAATTTACGAAGAGAGAATTAAGTGAATTGATATGCGAGTTATTAGACAGTATTTTTGGTTTATTGAGTATGTGCTGTCGATTAGACTGATATTGGATGTAATTGTGCATGTTGCAATGCTCACATAAAGCCATAGTTCACCCAATAAAGACACATTTTCATTTCTGGGTGAACTATCCCTTTAAAGTTAATCTTTAAAAAACACTAATGATTTAATAACACTGTTAAATGTGCATTATAAAGCTAAATTCATTGATTTTATTTTTTATACATACAGTAGAATTTTTATATCGACCATTTAATAGTTAGGCCTATTGGCCTAATCATATAAAAAAAACAATTATTGGCTTATTATTAGCCAGAACTTTATTATTAATGCATACCTAAATCCATTGAATCCATAAAGTGCATTAAGCATCATTAAAAATAACAAATATTACTTAAAGGGATAGTTCACTTAAAAATGAAAATTCTGTCATCATTTACTCACCCTCAAGTTGTTGCAAACCTGTGTGAGTTTCTGTCTTCTGTTGAACACAAAAGAAGATATTTTGAAGAATGTCGGGAACCAGACAGTTGATGGAGAACATTGACTTTCATAGTATTTTTTTTCCCCTATAAACTCATACAGGTTTGAAACAACTTGAGGGTGAGTAAATGATGACATAATTTTCATTAAGCGAACTATCCCTTTAATAGTTCTTAAAGCGATGGTTTAGAGTAAAATCAACCCATGACCTCAAATCCAAACACCCCCCCAATCCCCCCCCCCCCAGGAGCCTTTTTCCCTTGGTCGAACATTATTAAAGGAACACTCCACCGTTTTTTGAAATAGGGCTTATTCACTTTCTTTCCTACATTTAGATAGGTGGCCAAATGCATTTTTGTCTCAGTGCATGCATTGTTTTAGTTTGACAGGGTCGGCGCTAGCTTAGCTTAGCATAATGAATGGAATCCTTTGTTGCCAGCTAGCATGTCCTGAGTAAAAGTGATATAAAAAATAAAAAAAACCACCTAATTACTTCTTGTGGCCTGCGTATTCACAACAAGTACAAATAGTGATGCAGATTAACACTAGGCGATTTCCTAGGCAGATATTGACTTGGGACTATATTAGGGGGAAGCACAGGCGAAGCACTGCTACTTGGGCGTGATATCTCTGTGCCCAAGTAGCAGTGCTTCGCCTGTGCTTCCCCCTAATATAGTCCCAAGTTAATATCTGCATAGTAAATCGCCTAGTGTTAATCTGCATCACTATTTGTACTTGTTGTGAATACGCAGGCCACAAGAAGTAATTAGGTGTTTTTTTGTTTTTTTTTTATCACTTTTACTCAGGCCATGCTAGCTGGCAACAAAGGATTCCATTCATTATGCTAAGCTAAGCTAGCGCCGACCCTGTCAAACTAAAACAATGCATGCACTGAGACAAAAATGCATTTGCCCACCTATCTAAATGTAGGAAAGAAAGTGAACTAGATGTACCGCATGGCGGTACAAAATATGACCGCTCAGGCCTGCACTGGCTTTCCACAAAAATAAATGACGTGGAGCAATTTGGCTGTATTGTGTGTTTATGTATATACCTAAAAAAAGTAGTAGTATGTGCATGTCTGTCTGTGTGTGTATGTGTGTGTGTTTGTGTATGTGTGTGTCTGTGTGTCTGTGCGTGTATGTATGCGTGCGTACATGTGTGTGCGCGTGTGTGTTTGTGTGTGTGTGTCTGTGCATGTGGATTTGTATGTGTGTGTGTATGGGTGTGTGTCTGTGCGTGTGGATGCTTGCGTTTGTTTGTATTCCTGCATGTGTGTGTGTGACAGTTAGGGTTGCCAACTTCAGAAAAGGAAAATGCGGGACAATCGTGGTTATTTATAGGCAAATGAGGGACACTCAAAATATTTGTACTGTATCACACAGTGTACGTCATTTCAGTGTCTGCAGTTAAGTTTGTGTTTAAAAGGTTATCAGACATAAACACATTTGTATTGCTTAACCTATTTATGTATTTAATTCTAAAAATAATTTTAATGTCATACATGAAAAAAGTCACATTACAAACAAACCATAGTTCAAAATAACAGCATCTAAAATAGAAAGCTTTTTTAACATTATACACTAGGCTTACAGTTCAAAAGTTTGGGGTTAGTAAGATTATTTTTTGGGAAAAAAAATAAAGAAAGTAATTGCCTACTTTTATTCAGCAAGGATGCATTACATTAATCAAAAGTGACAGTTAAGATAATGTTACAAAAGCTTTCTATGTACTTTCTAAAAGCTTTAAAACATTAATAATAATCAGAAATGTTTTTTGAGCACATTATTCCCTCAGGTAGATTACATGTTTTCTTGCGTGGCTGGATGTTAGACTCATGAACAATAATCACGTTGTTTGCATTCGCCAAATTGATTAGCCGAAATCAAAACGTGGACAGTGAAAGGAAATTACCGTTAGCGCGAGACGAGTCCGGCTTGAAGCGGAAGCGACCAGACGGCAGAGGATGTTCGCAAATCAAACAATGATTTGTCTCAAAACAGTGATTAAAAAAAGCTGTGATTGGATGATGACAGGTGTCGGTGATCATTCTCAAGTGTCGTGGTCAGCACTGCTGCTGTTGCTGTTGTATCAGTCAGTGGTTTATCAGCTTGTCAAAAAACGGGACACGGGAGGTCACGCACGGGACAAATAAATTAGGCCCAAAATACGGGACGTCCCGCCTAATTCGGGACAGTTGGCAACCTTAGTGACAGTATCATCCTAAACCAGCAACCCTTCGCTCAACACCACCATCTACAGGCCGATGAGTGTACAGTCACTAAATGTGCACATAAATGAATTTATTTTATACCCCCCCCCATGGATGAAATTCTACGAAACTTAGCATACCCCCAGAGGATGTCAAGTTAATCATACACATGAAATATGGTGCAGTTCTGAACATCTCAACTGAAGATAGGGGCGATTAAAGCAGAATAATATTGCATTTTCATTTTTTATGGGAGGGGCGCAAATCACAAATTAGTGATTATAGGCTAGGTTGATGTGGGCCCTGAAGAGCAACATACCATAAAAATTTATTCATCCTCGGTGCCACGGTTCAGGTAGTTATTTAGGAAAAACTGCATTTTTTGGGTTTGGGGGGGCCCAGCGCGGGGGGGGGGGGGGGGGGAGAGTGGCCCCTGGGGACCAAACAAAATTTTTCCGTAAAAGTCTAGTGGGGCTACATGCCCACCAAATTTCATGTTCCCCGGTGTTTCGGTGTCCCTGGTATCGTTGACGAAAAATTCAGTAGATGACTTTTTTTTTTTTGCCTCGTTTTATGAGTACAGAACCTATTTGTACTACTGTAGAAGTTTGGTGCCATTCTGGGCATTATTAGTGGAGTAATTTACCAGATACAGCCTTGGATCCATTAGTGCCTGCACTAAGCCATTCGGCTGATATCTCTAAATAAGCTCTAACTTTAATAATGTTCGACCAAGGGAAAAAGGCTTCTGGGGGGTGTTTGGCTCGAGGTCATGGTGCAAATTTGATTTGATAGGTTGATTTTACTCCGAACCATCCCTTTAACAATGGCCATCATTCTTGAAACATGAGTGAAAGAAACTATAAAATGTTCATTAAACCATTTTTTACCTGATCTATCACAGTGATGACGAACGGTTATGAACAGTTTACGCAGGCATCCGTTCTGCTCATGTTTCATTAACTACGGCCATTGTTTTCAGTCTAACGCTGGCCGGTTTAGCGAGAAAACCAATGTGCACGGTGCTTTTCTAACTGTGTAATATATAGTCTGTTAAATTATTCAAGGCCTTTTTTTTCTTTTTTTTTACATGCAGATGGTAACTCATATTTGCCGTTTTTGAGATATGCAGTGTAATACACCTTCAAATGGGATTTTTTTGGGGTTGTGGTTTGAGCCGTGCGTGTGTGATCTGAAATTTACGCAGGAGGAAAGAGAGAGAGAGATGCAGGGAGGGGAAAGAGTGAATGAAATGCAGGACAACTCAGAGCGACTGCGAGATGATTGAAAGCCGGAAACATATCAGTCAGTGAGAGTGAATGATTGAGAAGGGAGGATGAAAGAGATGTTGATTTTGACGGAAGGTAAGAAAAATATCAGATCTGCCAAGAACGAACGATTCACAACACGCACGCAGAGAGAAGGAGAGACTCTTTTTGAGGAGAGGAAGCACATTTTCTCCACGCTACACTGCAGAAAGTAGGGCATCTCTTACGTAAAGCGTCTTCCCGTTAAATATATCCCTCCCCGCGGTCCTGAGCGCCACGCCAGTGCGGAGCGATGACGACAGCCTCGTTCAGACGCTCACGAGAAATAAAGCTTTAAAAGCTGAAGATAAATAAGTGATCAGGCATCACAACACACGTCTCCTCACGTCTTGCTTGTCTTCTCATGTCTTATCGTCTCATCTCTTCTTTTTCTCTCCTTTCTCATTCTCTTCTTATCCTGCTTTTTGTCTCTTGTTCTTGTTTCTTCTGTTCTCATCTTGTCTTGTCTATTTTCTTCTCTTCTAGTTTTGTCTCTTCTTTTTTTGTGATTTTACATCACTCCTTATCTCTCCTTGTCTCGATTTATTTCTCCTCTCTTCTCAGTTTGTTTCTTTACTTCACATCTTCCTTTTCTCTCCTTCCTTTTGTCTCTGCTTGTTTTATTTTTCCTTCTCTCCTCATGTCATCTCTTCTTCTCTCCTCTAATTGTCTCTCCTTGTATCTCTTCTAGTCTCTACTTTTCCATTTACATCTTTTTTCACTTCTTGTCTCTTTGTTTTCTTTCCCCGTTTGTTCTATCATTTATTTTACCTTCTGTCCTCATCTTGTTTTGTCTGGTCAAGACTCATCTCTCCTTGGCTATTTTGGTCTCGTATTGTCTCCTCTCTTCACTTTTTGCTTGCCTTTTATCATCTCTTATTTTTCTTTCTTTTCTCCTCTCTTCTCTGCTTGTATTACCTGCTCTCATTCCTCAGTTCAATCTCTCCATATCTCTTCCTGCTTCTTGTCAATCCTTTTCTCTTTATCTTGTCTTATCAAGTCTCGCTTGTTCTTGTCTCCTCGTCTCATCTCTTCAGATCTCGTCTCTTACTTGCTCATCTTTTGTTGTCTCATTTCTTCTCAAGTCTCTTATATTTTGTCTCCAATTGGTCATGGTTTTTAGTTTCTCTTACTGTCTTCTCTTCTCTCTTTGTCTCGACGTATTTCTCCTTTTCTTCTTTCTTTCTCATCTGGTTTGTCCTTCTCCCTTTTTTCTCTCCTTTTGTCTTTTATTTTTTCTTGTCTCTTCTGTCCTTGTCTTGTTTTGTCTGGTCAAGACTCATTTTTGTCTCTTCTCTTCTGCTTTTCTCATTTCTCTTCTCTACTCGTCTCACCTGGTCTCATTTCACACTTCTCTCTCCTTATCTCTTCTCGTCACTCCTTCTCTGTCCTCTTTTCCTTTTGTTTCTTCTCATCTCTTTACATCTTGTCCCTCCTTGTCTCATCTCTCTTTTTTTACATTCTACTGCTCTGTTCTCATCTCTTCTCACTGGCTCTTCTTGTCTTATTTCTCTTTCCCCCATCATCTTGTCTTTTTTCTTCTCGATTGTTCTCTTATTCTATGTGCACAGTTCTGTTAACACGATTTGGGCCACACTCATCATTTTTAAACTGTATTGTGAATTTAATTTCAGGGGCAGGAAGCATCTTTAGCTAATAAAGCCTGGCCCGTGTATTTACAGCTGAAGGTGTCATTAAATATTAAGCCATTATAATTGGTTCCACTTCACAGAACCATGAAACAAGTTGTTTTATGTTCTTTTAGATGCCTATTATTACTCATATTTTGTGTTGGTGAGGTGAATTAATTGTGTGTTTTTAACTGCCCATGGGTGATGCTACGCTAATTGTCGCCTACAGAACACAATTTTGCTAATCTGCTGTGGTAGATCTGAAGTGAGAGTTGCTGTTCATCTCCATGAATATCGTTCTCTCAGCTGCCCATGTGTTAATCACGCTCCCACCCACTACATTCAGTCGGATGCTATGTTATGCTTTTGTTTAAGGTCAGCTTAACCATATCCGACAATATGACGCATTCGCTTAAAAACACAAGCATTTTGTTGCTCTGTCACGTGCATCATGGCTCACATTTAAGTCTGGCTACTTGGCAGAGAGGATGAGTGTCTCTCTGAGGATTCGATATGCGTGATGCTCGATGATTCAGCCATTCCTACACTGATGACAAAGACCAACTGCTTAATTGTCCAATGGCCCCAACCAGAACTCACCACAGATCTACAGATCGGTCTCTGTTTTCCTCTTGACAAATGCTTTGTCTTGTTGATGACCTTAAAGCCAGATGGCTGAAAATGCTGAAAATATCTATCAGCTTGTGCCTCGAAGGGATGAAATGAGTGGTTTATTATTAACCGAGTGTGTAATGTAATGAGAAGTGATGCAAACTGAAGTATTTGTTGAGCCAAGATGGCCTTACTTTATATAGAAACATACAAAGCCCTTTATTCTATTGTAATGTTGATTTGCTTCCTTGCTAAAAAAAAAAAAAAAAAGGTGTCTGAATGCTATTTTTGAAGGCCTATGATCATGTCAATCTTTTGTTTTGGCATTGCTAGGCATCACAACCTTCACAGAAAAGGAAATCATGCATTGCAACAAGCTCTTAAAATGAGTCCAAAGAGAAATGTCACACATAAATGTTCAGAAATGTATTGATTAAAAATTTGCATGTTTTAAATCAGTTTTTGTGTTTGGAGTATCAAGCTGTTAGCTTAGCAAAATGCTAACATTAGAGTTGAGTGAAATCAGCTTGTAGTTTTAGTGAAAATGCCAAATATATAAGACCCAGCAAGCAGAAAACCTTTAACGCTCAACTCGAGGTCGTTTGCATGTAGAAATCTTAAAGCTAAAGTTGCAAACTGTTTTCTGGAGAATCAGACAGAGAAATGTCCATGTGAAGCTAAATTGATGTGAAGCTTGACTTAACATTACAAGTGGACTAGAGGTCGACGATTGATCGGTTTTGCCACGATAACCGATTGTTGGAACAACAAATCCGCAAATATCCATACCGATAGTTTTTCGGGTTGTGTCCGTTGCTGGAGCGGCTGAGAAGAGTCTGCTGTACGAGAGCGGCCTCTAGAGGCCAAATGATAACTATCACTGACGCCTCGTGGAGTTTGTTTTGACACGCAAGGCGAGACACTTCAAATACGGATTTAAAACAGTACACTACCATACTTGTTTTCATATCATTCTAAATTAATTTGGTAGCTTCGCACATCTTTTCTTCGCACATGGTTACATTTCTACAAAATGATATTGCATTGCTTCTTGCGTCTTTCGTTTCGTCACTTTGAAAGTGAAATGTCTAGTCAGTGGTGCTAAAAGCGCGTTCAAAAAAGCCAAACGGAGCATGTTATGTGATGAAAAAATCTAAATGTATTAGTTTACAAATCATGCACTATGGTACAAGTATTTTGAGGTCGTAACATAGTATTGTGCGAGAAATTACAAATGAAGGGATACACATTGGGTCCTATTTTAACGATCTGAAACGCAAGTAACTTTGTGGGCGGGTCTCAAATCTAAAATGGGTTGGTCTGAAGTAGCTTCATTATTCATAGGTGTGGTTTGGGCGTAACGTGAAATAAACCAATCAGAGCGTCATCTCACATTCCCTTTAAGAGCAGGCGTGCTTGTTCCATGGCGGGTTGCTATTATAACGGCGGATTTGCCAGACGCACGTGTTCAGAAAAGCCAAACATGGAGCTTGTTATGTGATAAAAAAATCTAAATGTATTAGTTTACAAATCGAGTATTTTGAGTTCATAACAAAGTATTGTGTGAGAAATTACAAATGAAGGGATACACTAGCCTAAGTCTTTATTAATCAATATTCTTCTCCTGTAATCATTATTTGTGTAAAAAGGAATGTTTTCGTCAACCAAAAGTGTTGTTTATGACTACTTTAACATAAGGTGTAGCTTATTTATTTCCATACGTAAGCCAGAATGGACTAAATATTGAGTAATGTGTTAGTGTATAGATGACTTCAATGATCTGTTATTCATACATATTGTACCTGTGTTGTGTGTGTGTGGTTTTGACCTCAGATTTGCCACAGTTAATACACACGAGCCTGTTGAAAAAGCACATGATGTGTGCTTCAAAGCCGGCTGCTCGTTTCTGACTCCTTTGAAGTGTCTGTCACTGTGATATTTCTAAAGATGACTCGCTCTTTATTTATTCTTTTTTCAAGAAACAATTTTGCATCTGTCATCTGTTGTTTTTTTAGTGTATGATCTAAGATTTTTCAGCTTCCGCATGAGTGTGCTTCTCACCGTTCTGTCTGTCTCTTTCTCTGTGGGTTTCTCCCATTATTTTCAGATTTTCTTTCACCTCTCTGCCTCTCTCCCTTGTTTTTTCATCCCATGAAACGGTGGGAGGCTTGGATTTGGCTGTCAGAGCGTGTTGGTGGAGGTGGTTCCTCGGGTGCGGGGCGAAACTTTGATCTCGGCGTGGCACTGGGCCTTGGTTTGCCCCACACTGCTCGTGTTTCCAGATGAAAAGGCTGGAGATGTGTTTCCTCCTCGGGTTTTCTCTCCCCAGAAGTGTAGATGTGCGAATCTACCTTACAGCTTAACTGGCTGTCTATTACTCCAGCATTATTAGCATGTGGCACACACAGCACTGTCATCCGAAAGAAATGTGAGTTTGTCTTCACCCAATGCGCTGTCAGCGATGCTCCTCGCCCCCCCGCCATCGTGTGACGAGCTCATTGCATCCTTGTCAGTCAGATCTCATTTCTTAAAGTGTTAGTTCACCCAAAAATGAAAATTCTGTCATTAATTACACTCCCTCATGTCGTTCCAAACCCGTTAGACTTTCGTTCTTCTTCGAAACACAAATGAAGAGATGAATGAAATTTGAGAGATTTCTGTCCCTCCATTGACAGCTTCGCAACTACCACTTTGACGCTTCAAAAAGTTCATAAAGAGATCATAAAACTAATCCATATGAATTGTGCGTTTTAGTCCAAATTTTCTGAAGAGACTCGATCGCTTTATATGATCAATTTAGGCTTTTATTCACATGTAAACGAACATAAACAGAAGCTCAACCAAACCTGCTTGGCACACGTGAATGAACCTCATTGGTTCTTGCTGAAGCTCAAACGTGATGCGTAACACGTGAATGAACCTCATTGGTTCTCGCTGAAGCTCAAACGTGATGCGTAACACGAGAATGAACCTCATTGGTTCTCGCTGAAGCTCAAACGTGATGCGTAACACGAGAATGAACCTCATTGGTTCTTGCTGAAGCTCAAACGTGATGCGTAACATGAGAATGATCCTCATTGGTTCTCGCTAAAGCTCAAACGTGATGCGTAACACGAGAATGAACCTCATTGGTTCTCGCTGAAGCTCAAACGTGATGCGTAACGAGAATGATCCTCATTGGTTCTTGCTGAAGCTCAAACATGATGCATAACACGAGAATGAACCTCATTGGTTCTCGCTGAAGCTCAAACGTGATGCGTAACACGAGAATGATCCTCATTGGTTCTTGCTGAAGCTCAAACATGATGCATAACACGAGAATGAACCTCATTGGTTCTCGCTAAAGCTCAAACGTGATGCGTAACACGAGAATGAACCTCATTGGTTCCTGCTGAAGCTCAAACATGATGCATAACACGAGAATGAACCTCATTGGTTCTTGCTGAAGCTCAAACGTGATGCGTAACACGAGAATGATCCTCATTGGTTCTTGCTGAAGCTCAAACATGATGCATAACACGAGAATGAACCTCATTGGTTCTCGCTGAAGCTCAAACGTGATGCGTAACACGAGAATGATCCTCATTGGTTCTTGCTGAAGCTCAAACATGATGCATAACACGAGAATGATCCTCATTGGTTCTTGCTGAAGCTCAAACGTGATGCGTAACACGAGAATGAACCTCATTGGTTCTTGCTGAAGCTCAAAGTGATGCGTAACACGAGAATTATCCTCATTGGCTCTTGCTTAAGCTCAAACGTGATGCGTAACACGAGAATGAACCTCATTGGTTCTCATGTTTGAGCTTCTGTTTATGTGTGAGTTGATGAATATTTGTATGTGAATAAAAGGCTAAATTCAATCTGTTCATCATATAAAGCGATTGAGTCTCTTCAGAACATTTTGACTAAACTGCTCAATTCATATGGATTAGTATTACAATCTCTCTATAAATCTTTGAAGCATCAAAGTGGTAGTTGTGTAGCTGTCAATGGAGGGAACGAAAGCTTTTAGATTTCATCAAAAAGATCTAAATTTGTGCTCCAAAAATGAACGAAAGTCTTACAGGTTTAGAACAACATGAGAGTGAAAAATGAATGACATAAATTAATTTTTTTTGGGTAAACTAACACTTTAATGTAGTTCTTCCACCTAACCCTTCTTGAGAGTTCTTCCATCGGCAGGAACCGGTTTATCATGATGGATAAAAGAGACTTGGATTCTGTGTAAATAATGGGATTATATTTGCTTTCAATGGCTTAGTTTATAAACCTTGCAGTGGTCTTGTGATCTTTCAGTTTTGGAATAAAATCAATGGTTATGTCAATGTCCAGACAGCTAGCGGTGTTTAAACCTGCTTTCTTTCATGTATTTCTGCTAAGCAAAGTTTCACGTTCGAAATCCATTCATTTCTTTAAGAGTTTTGCAAACAACTTTCCCACGTAGATTTTGCAACAGGTTCAAGTTAGTCACAGAAGTGAGTGTTCTTGATGAACAGAAAGCTGCTTGGTTGGAAAGTGACATCTGTGTGCCCGTGGTGACATTTCTACAAAATTATATTTAGTTGCAATGTTGTGTGTTTCATTGCTTTGAAAGGAAAGCAATGACACGTTGTTGAATGTATCACAGCAGTTCAGACCTCACATGCCTTGTGAGTCGTGATAAAACGTTAATGCTGTATCATGTTTGAAATAACGCAGCACCCAACCGATATAGTGTTAACAAAACCAAACGTGAGGCAACCATGCCATTTTAGCTTCGTTTTGCAAGTTTTTATCGTGACTCGTTTTTCATGGGACTCGTACCCAAGTTTTTTTGCCTTGAAATTTGCAGAAATTTCGACTCCCTGGGGAGCAGCCACACTGTCTCTGTGATGAATTTAACATGAGCTAGCAAATGTTAAAAGCCACGTGATCTGTTTTGTTTCTGTAGGACATACGCTCTACGGAGGGTACGAGATGCATTCAGGGAGAACCGGACAGTGGGAGATCCGAAACTTGTGGAGGAGCTTCTGAACAAGGCCCTGGACAGTCTGGCCATCATTCAAAGACAGGTACCGGTCCAAAAAACCATCATTCAAAGACAGGGACCGGTCCAAAAAGTAGATTTTGTAATCTGTGGATTCTGCAGAGCTTGTTGGGAAATAAGAACAACATTTTGTACACGCTTCTCTCTTTTTATCTTGCTGTGCCTATTTTTGTTGTTCAGCCTCCAATACATACAGTATACACATTTAAAATAAAATTGTTTTACATAAAATATAAATATTTAAATATGAAGGTGGCTGAGAGTGAGATTGCTTCTATTTTCTATTCTATTTAATACAATTTTTGTACTACAAATTATATTGTCAGAACAATCTGAATTAGATATTCTCATGAGTTCATATGATCAGTGAATTTACTTGTTTTATTAGTGATCTAGAAATAGTGGTGAAATCTGAAATATTTTTATTTTCTTATAATGTTTCTTTATTTTTTTTTCTAAATCCTGTCATTTAATTTCCAGGCAATTATACAATCATAAATTATGAAATATATACAAGTTTGCGGTCAGTACGATTTTTTGTAATTTTGAAAGAAGACTTTTACACTGTAACAATATTTTTAGGAAACAAATATATATGAATATATTTTCAAGTGTAATTTATTTCTGTGATCAAAGCTGAATTTTCAGCATCATTACTCCAGTCTTCAGTGTCACATGATCCTTCAGAAATCATTCTAATATGATGATTTGATGATCAAGAAAAGATTCTGATTATTTTCAATGTTGAAAACAGTTGTGCTGCTTCATATTTTTGTGAAAAGTAATACTTTTGTTTCAGGATTCTTTGATAAATAGAAAATTAAAAAAGCATTTATTTGAAATCGATTTTTTTTTGTAACAATATAAATGCGTTTATTGACACTTTTGATTAATTTAATGCATCCTTGCTGAATAATATAATAATTAAAAAAAAAAATCTTAGTGAGCCCAAACTTTTGAACGATATTGTGTTATTGTATGTATTTTTTTATTTTTTATTTTAATTTTTTTTTAAATATAACAGCAGTCGAGATTACAAGACCTTTCCATGCTGAAAAATGAATCGGTGGAAGTGTGGATGGACTCTAGTTAAAACACCGCCCGTTCATTTAATTCTGATTTAGAAAGACTGTTGAACATGAACATGTTCCTAGTAATTCAATCTAACAAATGCAGCTCCATTTTTCATTGCAGTTGTCCTTCTAGTTCATAGTGAGGTATGCAGAAAGGCCTATGGATTATCATGGTGTTTAATTTAAAGTCGGTCCTCTTGTGTTAAAAGAACAGCCTCCTTCATCAAACTTCATTTTCGCTCTGCTGGTGTTCCTAATGAAGGAGCTGTGGACGGATCTTGTGTCTCTGTTCCCGTATAATTCCCTGTATCCTCCTGAGAGCTGGAGGAGGTCGTCTTCAGATGCATATATATGATACAGCTGCAAATAAATATTTGAACACCTGAGAAAATCCATGTTAATATTTGGTACAGTAGCCTTTGTTTGCAATTACAGAGATCAAACATTTCCTGTAGTTTTTCACCAGGTTTGCACACACTGCAGGAGGGATTTTGGCCCACTCCTCCACACAGATCTTCTCTAGATCAGTCAGGTTTCTGGGCTGTCGCTGAGAAACACGGAGTTTGAGCTCCCTCCAAAGACTCTCTATTGGGTTTAGGTCTGGAGACTGGCTAGGCCACGCCAGAACCTTGATATGCTTCTTACAGAGCCACTCCTTGGTTATCCTGGCTGTGTGCTTCGGGTCATTAAGACCCAGCCTCGACCCATCTTCAATGCTCTAACTGAGGGAAGGAGGTTGTTCCCCAAAATCTCGCAATACATGGCCCCGGTCATCCTCTCCTTAATACAGTGCAGTCGCCCTGTCCCATGTGCAGAAAAACACCCCCAAAGCATGATGCTACCACCCCCATGCTTCACAGTAGGGATGGTGTTCTTGGGATGGTACTCATCATTCTTCTTCCTCCAAACACGTTTAGTGGAATTATGACCAAAAAGTTCTATTTTGGTCTCATCTGACCACATGACTTTCTCCCATGACTCCTCTGGATCATCCCAATGGTCATTGGCAAACTTAAGACGGGCCTTGACATGTGCTGGTTTAAGCAGGGGAACCTTCCGTGCCATGCATGATTTCAAACCATGACGTCTTAGTGTATTACCAACAGTAACTTTGGAAACGGTGGTCCCAACTCTTTTCAGGTCATTGACCAGCTCCTCCCGTGTAGTTCTGGGCTGATTTCTCACCTTTCTTAGGATCATTGAGACCCCACGAGGTGAGATCTTGCATGGAGCCCCAGTCCGAGGGAGATTGACAGTCATGTTTAGCTTCTTCCATTTTCTAATGATTGCTCCAACAGTGGACCTTTTTTCACCAAGCTGCTTGGCAATTTCCCCGTAGCCCTTTCCAGTCTTGTGGAGGTGTACAATTTTGTCTCTAGTGTCTTTGGACAGCTCTTTGGTCTTGGCCATGTTAGTAGTTGGATTCTTACTGATTGTATGGGGTGGACAGGTGTCTTTATGCAGCTAACAACCTCAAACAGGTGCATCTAATTTAGGATAATAAATGGAGTGGAGGTGGACATTTTAAAGGCAGACTAACAGGTCTTTGAGAGTCAGAATTCTAGCTGATAGACAGGTGTTCAAATACTTATTTGCAGCTGTATCATACAAATAAATAGTTAAAAAATCATATATTGGGATTTCTGGATTTATTTTTTTAGATTATGTCTCTCACAGTGGACATGCACCTACGATGACAATTTCAGACCCCTCCATGATTTCCAAGTGGGAGAACTTGCAAAATAGCAGGGTGTTCAAATACTTATTTTCCTCACTGTATATGAACACCAGCTCGGCCTCCACCTGTCGCACACACACCACTAATGACCGATCGTGCCTCGCTGTCACGCACTTTGTTCCCATAATTCCACTCAAATTCGGGGCAAATTCCACTCCAATTCCCATTGAGGTAGAAGTTTTGTTGGACTTTGGCTATTTTAAAAGGTTCTTTGTATTTTTCTCATTATTTATGGCTTAATCCCTGAATAAATATTCAGCGGTTGCAGATTGCTAAAACAACTTTTACCATGCATACAAATGATTAAGAATACATAAATGCTTAATGTCTCCAAGAGAGAGGCAGAGAAAGATCATGTAGCCTTTCATATCATACAAGGTTTAAAACGTTTAAATAGACATATCAAGTAGCTAGTAGAAAAAGTGGATGATTCAGTATCTTAGACCCTGTTTACTCCTGGTGTTAAAGTGTGTTTTGGTTGATCGGTTCACAAGTAGACGAGGCAGACACATTCCCGTTTACACCTGGTGTTTTAATCCGTCTCTTTTGTCCACTTTCAACCACTTCTGTCCTGATTTCTTCGAGGGGAGGGTCTATGGACGGGTAAATGTATGGGCTTTTTCAGATCTTTCGATCTAATTGACGAAATAAACCTGCGTAATTTACATATGAACGCGAACGGAGACGACTGAAAAACATACGGAGAGCATCAGCTTTAGTTTCTGCTCTGACAGACGTAAGATCAGCCGAACACTGTGAGTGTGTGTTAGAAATCAGGAATGGAGAGAGAACACTGTGCTTGGTACATTTTTCATCTTCAAACCAAACTTGAGTCTTCAGCGAACAGTTTAACCCTCTGATGGTCCTCGGTCATTTCTGACCGAATAATTTTCTGTTTTGAAATTTTAAAAATCACAGCTTCATCGGAAGGTTATGAAACTTGGTGACTTTTCTGGCATTATGTATGTGAATACAAAAAAAAATTGAGGTCATGATCCAAGCATGCTAAGTGGTCGTAAACAAAGAGTCACACTCGTGGTCTTCGGTCAAAAATGACCGACCCATAGGAAATGAATGGGAAATTTACAAAAACACAAAAATTCTCTGAATTTTTGTCTGTACAATCTACAAATCGGACACGATTCTAAAAAAAAGTACACCGCAGTAAAGGGGTGACACTCTACAACATCAAGAGTGCAAAAAATTCACACCCACCCACACACACACACATACAAACACACGTTTATACACATACACACCAATAAATTCAGATTACAAAAATCTGTTTTGAATTTTTAAAAATCACAGCTTCATCAGAATGTTACGAAACTTGGTGACTTTTCTGGCATTAGGTATGTGAACACACAAAAAAATTGAGTTCATGATCCGAGCATGCTAAGTGGTCGTGAAAAAATTAGTTATGATTTTGGTCTTCGGTCAAAATTACCCCCATAGGAAATGAATGGGAAATTGACAAAAACACAAAAATTCTCTACAAATCAGCCACGATGCAGAAAAAAAAATGCTCAGCAATGAAGGGGTGAAGCTCTAAAACATCAAGAGTGAAAAACATAACATAATTAATAATTATAATTAATATATGTATATATAATTAATATAATAATTATTAAAATTATTAAAATAATAATTAATAAAATGTTATAAACCTTGGCAAAAAGTATTATTTGAGAATTTCTAAAAAAATACATTCAATCCACATCTTAAAAGTAAGTAATTTGGTCCAAAAACAACTAGAATTCACAAACATCTCCATTTAGAGCTATACAGGCATCTAGTGGTAAACCCATGCAATAACATGATTTATTTAATTTTATGATTAGTAAATTGATGAATTTTTTTTTTTTTCTGAAAGCCTAGTCTCAATTTTACCCGAAAATAAAGCATAGAATTTTTTTTTTTTCAAAAAAAAAACAAACAAAAAAAAAACATTATTTTCAATGGCAAAAAATGGACTATAAATATTGCATAAATATTAATAAGTTCAATCAAATTGTCTCAAAATTCTAAATTAAAAAGAATAAATATTATAGAACAAAAATAAATTGCATTGGTTTTTACTGGGATGGAGGAAGTTTAATTTATAGGTGTCCGGTCATTTATGACCGGGAAGGCCCCCAGTGTGACTGCTAAACGAAGACCATCAGAGGGTTAAATCTCGTCTGGCTAGAGCTCTTCCTATAATATTTACGCATTAGATCACACGGAGAGTAGATGGTGTTTTGATGCTGTTTGAACACATTCGACCACATGAGCGTTTACACTACGAAATCAATCCGGTCAAATGCGTTTTCGACAACCTCTGGAAGTGTTTTACACCCCGTTTACACCTGCATTTAGTGTCGTCTAATACCAGGTGTAAACAGTGCCTTAGTTGATATTACTCTTGCCAAGCTCTGATTTCTGAGAGACACTCATTGATGGCAACACAGCTATTTGATTTGAGTCTACACTCATTTACTTCACATACTCGTTATTGCGTAGTGATTTTAGAGGTTTAATACCATGCTATCCACTGGCTCACCTGTTATACAGCAAACACGAGGAATGACTGTGTCTGCCCAATATTCGTGATTCATTTTGAAGTCATTATCCGTGCCTTTCCGAATAAGGTATTCGGCTTCGGGCTCATCCCTACTCAAAAACATATATTTTTCTCTTGAAGTAAGAAAACGTACAGATCTATGTTAAGAACTTCACACAAAAAAAGGGGTTGAAGGAAGAATAGGAGGCACTGGGATAATTTGTTCCTTGTCTCTCACCAAAGACGGTGAGCTGTTCTTTGAAAGTGAATCAAAGTACAGCCTTAGAGATCAGTCCATCATGCTGTCTGCATTAAGAGCTTCTGTCACTATGACACTCTCAGCATGGGAATCAATGCAGTTAAACTTCCTGGGGAGTTAAAACAAGATCTTCAATGAAAGTTATAGAGTCAGGCGCAGAAGAGCTGGCTTCACTCTATTTTGAAATGCAAGCTTAATTTCAAGCTTTTCTGAATCTCCAAAATCTGAAGAAAATCTCACTGTGCAAGTTATTTAAAGTTAAAGTGTTATTGAAATAATACTGCATCGGGTTTTTGGCGTTTACAAGGTAACTCTGGTTAGTTTTTAAAGATGTAAAATCAGTTCAAAGTGTTTATGATTCTGCAGTATTTATTGTGCAGATAAAATAAGTGAATTTATGACTATAGACTTGCTGATATTACATTTTAATTACCAATGCCATTGCAGATTATTTTTTATATATTTTTTTTATATTTGAGTGTCTAATAACCATTATGCACTTTATTTATTGTTTTTGATTACAACTAAATAAATAAAAATTGGTTAAATTATTATTATTATTATTAACAATGACAGTTGTAACAATAATAATAATTGTTATTATTGAAATTATTTAATATAATATTCAGGCAGATTTGTTCTTGAGCTTCCTGAGGGGTTAAAGGAGAACTTGGTAACTTTTTTAACTTAATAAAACTGTCTAGAAATCATTTAAACAACCTGTTCTGGTGATATTGGTGAGTTTCCCCGCTCCCCCCAGCGTTCCCAGGCGGAAAACCAACCTTACAATCTGGGGACTACCGTCCCGGCAAGATAGAAATTGGAAGTCTCGTGAGAAGCGAGAACGAGAACAAGCGTGAAACACAAATTGCTTTATGGCAATTCGACATAAACACACACACTGTATGATGTATTAACAGATTACACACTTCGGTAGACATAGCTCCACACGATACAGTTGGCTTGCTCCGATCAAAACAAACGCACATGAGCAGCGGTAGAGAGGGGGAGGAGTCCGCCGCAAGTGAGTTTTATACAACAGTGAATGTTGTGAAATATACGACCATCTGACCAATCACAACAGACTGGGGCATCTGACCAATCAGAGCAGAGTAGACCAATCACAACAGACTAGACCATCTGACCAATCAGAGCAGAGTAGACCAATCACAACACACTGGGTCATCTGACCAATCAGAGTAGAGCAGACCAATCACAACAGACTGGGCCATCTGACCAATCAGAGCAGAGTAGACCAATCACAACAGACTAGACCATCTGACCAATCAGAGTAGAGCAGACCAATCACAACACACTGGGTCATCTGACCAATCAGAGTAGAGCAGACCAATTACAACAGACTGGGCCATCTGACCAATCAGAGCAGAGTAGACCAATCACAACACACTGGGTCATCTGACCAATCAGAGCAGAGTAGGCCAATCACAACAGACTGGGCCATCTGACCAATCAGAGCAGAGTAGACCAATCACAACACACTGGGTCATCTGACCGATCAGAGTAGAGCAGACCAATCACAACAGACTGGGCTATCTGACCAATCAGAGCAGAGCAGACCAATCACAACAGACTGGGCCATCTGACCAATATGAGCAGACCAATCACAACACACTGGGCCATCTGACCAATCAGAGCAGAGTAGGCCAATCACAACAGACTGAGCCATCTGACCAATCAGAGCAGAGCTGACCAATCACAACAGACTGGCTCTCAGAAAGGCGGAGTTTAGAGAGACTGAATCCTTTATTGAACCGTTTCAGACACTGAGAGAAAAGAGCTGATGCTGCATTATGAGAAAATGAAAGTGTTTTTTGACCTTTGATGCATGTAAACCTATTTTAGGAGACCTTAAAAACAAAATGAAGAACCTTTAAAATAAAATAACAGGGGCACTTTAAATCATAAAACCGCTAAATAAGGGCATTTCCACTAGTGGTCCCAGACTGAAAGTACAACGAGACTGTCAGTCGTTCACAGATGTGTTTGCGTTCCTGTGTGGAGTGTGTTTCTGCTGTAAGTGATGTGTCTGTGGTGTTCTGCATGTTTGTGGAGGTGTCTTCTGCATATCTCCCCCAGTGACACTATAAGCAGTGCCACAGTGATCCAGCGCTCTGTTGACTCAGACACATCACAGCATACGGGCTCCAGACCCACGGCTCTCTCTGGTACACACACACATAATGTCCCGGTGTGTGTCGTGACACCAGCAGCATGCGTCCCACCCTCTACACACACCCACACCACAGACTGGCGTGGGCTTATGTCTCCAGCTCTTCTGTAAGTGTGTGTTTGAGGAGAGGTGGATCTCCTCCAATCAGTGAGTCACTCTTCCAGTCTTGCCCCACTCAGATGCTCTTTTGTGACTGTTTTCTCTGCGTTCTCAATCCTTGTTCTTTTTTTAGATGGCATACTTACATTTTATATGGTTTTTCCTATATGATTAAATGAACAAAACATGTTTCCATTAGATTTTTATGCTAATATATATTTATTACAGGAAATTGGAAGACATTTTATAGTAAAGACATGCTGTGCTGTTTGAATGCCCCCTATCTGTAGACAGCAGGGATGAACTGGAAGGATTTTCTTTTCTACAATAGTTCAGATTTCTTTTTGCCCTGCCAATGTTTTCACTGGCCCCAGCACAAAACATATGAAAGAGTTTAAATGTTATAATATTTAATATTATAGTTTTTAAAGTGTACTTTATTTTACTATTTTAGCATGTTTTTTTATTATTATTTACACTACCATCAAAAGTTTGAGGTCATTAAAGGTTTTTTTTTTTTTTTTTTTTTTTTTGAAATTAATACAAGGATGCATTAACTGGATCAAAAGTGACCTTTATAATGTTAGAGATTTCTGTTCTTTTGAACTTTGTATTCATCAAAGAATCCTGGAGTAATGATGCTGACAATTCAGCTTTGATCACAGGAATAAATAACATATTATAATATATTAAAACAGAAAACAGTTATTTTAAATTGTAATAATATTTCATAATATCACTATTCTTTATTAAATGAATATAATAATATAAATGAAACCTTGGTGAGTAAAAGAGATTTATTTCAAATTGTGCAATAATTTATTAATTATGAATTTAAAGCTTTCTTGGAGCTTGCATGTTTAAGTTTGCATTGCATTATGCATAATGCATATACACAATCAAAAATGTAATGTTTAAACAATTGTATCCCGTTTTGTGCGAGCAGGAACATTTGTTTGCAAATGGTCCACTGTTACTAGTGTTTCTACCAATCGATTTTAAAGTTCAGAGTTCGGATGCATTTGACATCACTCTGTCTTTTTAAAAATCCATTTTCCTCCTGTTCATTTGCTCAATCTAATTGATTGTTTGCCGTTTATGAGCAACACTGTCTTCAACAGACAAAAACAACCAGTTACCAGCAGAACTAAATTCATTCTTCATTGCATTCCTGGGACAGAGATTGAAGACATTTATTCCGTCTCAGATTAGCTATCATGGCTGCTTTGGTGTTTTCCAGAGCTAAACGCTGGATTCTCTTGTGGTGGTGTATTGTTGGCTATAACTCAGGCTGTTGAATGTAAAGCAGAGTTGGGTGTGTATGAGACGCCTGGCTAGATTAATTCAGGGCTTTCCCGCCTTAACCTCCACCCCCCCTCAGGGTGAATGTGGAATAACGGCTATATATTTACCAGGACCAAAATGAGTCTGACTTTATAGTGGTGTGTGTAAATTTTTCACCATGGAGAGGACAGCAAGAGTTCCCATAAACAGCAAGAGTGATGTGTGCGTGCGTGTGTGTGTGTGTGTGTGTGTGTGTGGTCTCTCTTTTGTCCCCTGCTCTACCTTAGGTTTAGTGTTTTAAAATGGAACATATCATAGAAAACAGAACCGAGACTGTAGACAGTTTGAACTACACAATATGAAATTCACATGCGTTAGCCAATCAGAGCCCACTCTGTGCCGCTCACATACTCTGTAACCAATCAGAGCTGAGGTTATTTACATAGAGAAACTGTAAAGTTCTAAACGGCCATTTAAAGGTTGTGTAGGTAAGAATTGTCTAAAGAACTTTTTTCAAATTGGCTTAAACTGTCTTTATATACCAATACATAATTAAAATGTAAGTACTTTGAAAAACAGAGTATAAAAATTGAGTGACTATAGTGTATTTAATCTTCAAAAAACACAGCTCATTAATTCCTACCGGGACGAAACAAGTGATTGGCTTGCGTGACTGTCACTCTCCGTCGCCATGACTACCGCCGCTATTACTGGCTCTGCCCATGTGCGCGCAGTCGCGCACCCGTTTTTAGGTGGGAGTGAATGGAATTAATGAGCTGTGTTTATTGAAGATTAAATACATTAGAGTCACTCAATTTTTTATACTCTCTATTTCAGAGTACTTGCATTTTAATTATGTATTGGTATATAAAGACAGTTTAAACCAATTTGAATAAAAGTTTTTTTAGACAATTCTGACCTACCCTACCTTTAATATGTTCTACTATATAGTATGAGTGTGTGTAGTATAAATGTAATCTGGACGTACTATATTCGCCATGTTGTCGTTATCATGTGACCTACCAGCGTCAGTTGCGTTGCTTCACTGCCATTTACAAATACTCTCCCATGGCCTCATGGGATAGTAAAGTGTCTATAGTGTCCATCGTATGCACACTTCAGAAGTAGTAGGACTTCCTGGTGCTTTTTGCCTTCTGTTTTAGGATTATTGTGATTTCAGACATACTTTTCACTTTGTTTTTTGCTTATAGGCATTGGGGAATTATGTGATTTCGAACTGCAGTTGTGGTGCTCATGTGGGAGGTGCAAGTTTGAATCTGGCTCGCAACATTTCCTGATTCAAACACAACCCCCTCACTATTCTGTCCTCTCTCTACCACATATTGTCATTATTATATAGTATACATACGTGTATACTAGGTCCCTTTTAAAATTATATAAAAAGAAAATAATTGAAATGTGATAATGCAGTCCATATTAGTATGCAACACACGCTTGTCTATACAGTGTAAAATAATCAACACAATAGTGTCATGATTTCATTTTCTATCAGTGCACCACAGCTGTGAGAAATCTTTCCTGAAGAGACACAAAAAATGTGACTGCTAAATTCTCTTGAGAGCCAGTGTCAACACAGTCAAGCTGTTGCTTTCTGCTCATTAATGCTTTTGACATGACATAATTTATGTTGGTCTCCATTTTGAACATGATGATGAGCAGACCTGAATGATTTAGAGATTAGTTCCAGACTGGATTTAGAGGCGAATGGAAAGTAAACCAGATGATAGGACTAACATGAATTAATGGCCAAGCATTTTGTTGTTGATTTCCTGGTTTCAATCAGAATGTGGTTTAATTCAAAAGTGTTGTTGGAGACTTGGACTTGTGGTCCAGCTCAAAGTATCCTTCAGTTTTGTTGTGTACTCTTAACCCCGATTTGTACTTCTGCGTCGAACTCAAGCGAATGTGTAGCACGGGGAGATGGGTACGCTGAAAGGACGCTAGCGTCAGTCACCAGTGCGCCTCTTGATGCCAGGGGAGTGAGGTTGACCCACACAGCTCTTACTAACTGGCCTTCGTTACACTCAACCCTATAAGCCTCACTCCCATCCGGGTCACGGCACCAATGTAACCCTTCCAATGTACCCTTTTGCAGTGCAAAATATGAAAAGACAATGCAGAAAAGCAGAGCGCATGTGGCGAAAGACAAAACTTGTAGTCCATCATAACATCTAGCATCCATGCTTTCAATATGGAACTAGGCAAAGCTAGACAGACTTTCTTCTCGAATATTATAAACACCAACTTTAACAACACACACACTCTTTTTGCTACTGTAGAGAGACTGACAAACCCCCCAAGCCAGATTCCCAATGAATTGCTCTCAGACAACAAGTGCAGTGAGTTTGCTTCCTTCTTCTCTGAGAAAATCAATAATATCAGAAAGGTGATCAGCACATCCTTGAGTTGCGCTGGAGTCAGACAGATCAGACCACAACCTGAGAAAGTAGTTACTATGTCTGATTTAGAAGAAATTGATGGCAAAATTTTGGAAGAAACCATACAGCACTTTAAAACATCAACCTGTGCCCTTGACGCACTTCCCACATCTTTTTTTAAAAGTGTGTTAAACTGTTTAGAAGCAGATCTCCTAGAAGTGGTAAACTCTCACTTCTCCCTGGGAGTTTTCCAAACTCCCTGAAAACTGCAGTTGTCAAGCCCCTCCTGAATAAGAGCATCTCTATAAGACCATATTTAGCAACTATTGGCCAATCTCAAATCTTCCTTTCATAGGCAAGATCAGTGAAAAAGTTGTCTTCAATCAGCTGAACAAATTCTTAAGCTGGAACGGATACTTAATGGATATTGAATCCTCTAATGGATAATTTTCAATCTGGTTTCCGACCGCATCACAGCACAGAGACAGCGCTCATAAAGATAATTAACGATATTTGCTTAAATACTGATTCAGGCAAATTATCAGTGCTGGTACTTGTCACAGACTGACTGTGAACCAGGACTTTTATTTTGAAGGGATTGAGCAAGGGTATGTGCACACAACAAACTGTTTCCACCATTACACATACAAACAAACTAAATGCCAGCAAAATATACCATCCTTTTGTAGTTGTATGTTTGTAGCCCTGATTTTTGTGTTGTAACATCCAATCAGTTGTTCTGCAAGTTGTAAGTTTATGTGATTAAATGTTTAATATTCAGCTGCACATACCTTCTGCTGCACCCCTCACTTGCCAAACCAGTACATAAGGAAAGTAACCATATTTAAACTAGCATGTGCTCATGGATGATTACTCCATCTGGTTCTGACCTCATGGGGGGGAGGGAGGAAACCTAGTATGTAAGTTTTCTTCTTATGTTTTGTCTTTATTGTTTTGAGCCCTTTAAATAGTACTAGAAATAAATTATGTATGATTTAGAGTAGAAATGTCATGACAGTTTGTTTGTTTATGTCTTGTCAGCTCTTTGTAATTTATAGGTTTCTCCCTAAAATTGTATTTTCCAAAAATAGGAGGAGTTAAGGCTTATTAAAAGAGGTAGCCATTTTAGGGGAGAAGGTTGGTGTGGAGAGGTTGAATCTCGTTTGTATTTGTGGGCCTGTACATTGGCATAGTCAACTTACATTCGCGTATTGTCAACAATTTTGATTTATTTTCTTTGGTATTATAATTTTTGATAATCTGTTTTTTCAATTACTTCAATATTGCCATTGGATATTGATCTTTTTGCATCTTTTGGAATTAAAACCCCTCTGGACTGTGCGATTTCTTTAAAGCACTTTGAATTGCCGTAGTGTATGAAATGTGCTATATAAATAAACTTGCCTTGCCTTCCGGTTACTTACCCGCTCCGAGCAGGATTTGAACCAGCGTGGGAGGTAGGTGCGCTAACAAGGATGCTAAAGTACACAGTCGCTAGTGTGCTTCTTGAGGCCAGGGGAGTGAGGTTGACCCACACAGCTCTTACTAGCTGTCCTTTATTACACTCATCCCCCTAAACCTCACTCCCACCCGGGTCACGGCACCAACGTAACCCTTCCGGTTACTCACCCGCTCAGAGGGGGATTAGAACCGACGTTTTTGGCGTGGGAGGCGGGTCTCTAGCATCAGTCGCCAGTGCGCCTCTTGAGGCCAGGGTTTCCATTACAGGTGCGCGAACACATCAAATCATGAAGGCTGCAATTTAATTGAAAATATGCACTGCGTGTTTCAGAGTGAAGCGCGGCACTGTTTTCTGATACGTGAGAAGCTCATTATCCGCCCGTGTTTGCAACATCTCAGAGCAGCTCAGTTTATAGTAAATGCTACTTCACACAAATCTCTGCATCTGCTCTAAGTTTGAGTGGCTTTAACTTACATTTGGAATGTAACATGCGTCAACATCTTCCCATACTTGTAATGAGAAATGCTTATCAACAGAAGAGAAGCTGTAAGGGCTCCATGCAGTTTTTTTATCAAAATAGGTTTGATGTTTTAATGTTTGAAAATGAAGAAATTAAGCCATAAATAGTAATATTGTGATTTTACAGTTGTAATGTCACAAAATTTGTCCATTTTTTGCAGCTCTACAAACAGGCACAGCAAACCTGGAATTGCTTCTTTTTTTTCTGTATTCATCTGCACTTCTTATATTGTAACTGTTAATATTTCAGTTTATTTTAATTCAGTTTATTTTTCCATCAGGTCAGTTCTTACACACTGACTTTAAGTTCCGACAGAAGTATTATGTGTGAATGACTTGTTTTCTGTGGGACTAACCTCCATGTTTTACCCCCAGAGGGCGGTACGTCCATGTTTAGGTGTTTCGCAACAATTGCAATTACATTTTTTCTTTCTCTGATGACTTTGAGTTGCAACAAACATGTTTTCCTCTCTACGGGATTGTGCGTTTTTATTCTGCCGCCGTCTGAACCTCCCTCCCAATGCACACATTCACATTCACATTTACAATACAAACACACACCTTCAAAGCCACTTCATCTTTGATCCAGATTACATTTGTATCTCAGATGTGAACAGTCCATTTAGTGAGCTATCACACTTGTGTTTGTGTGTGTGTGTGTGTGTGGGTGAGTGCCAAAGCAAGCCTGTCGCAGCACATCTGATGCCTCGGTGAGGATATTGACTGTCTACGGCCATGACTTCCATCCACTTGTGTTTGAAATACAGTATTGATGTGATTTACCTCTTCAGTGCTCTCGTCCAGATTATCCCCTGCTGAACAATCAATTTCCACTAACTACTACTGAAGGTACTCAGTGTCAAAACCTCTCTGCTCTTCTCTTGCTACAGAGATGAAATCTGACTGCTAATGTGACTTATGGTCCACAAGATCTTTATACTTGCTGAACAGCCAGCGATAAATGTGTGGCCAGAGGACCAATGTATTTTGTTGTGTCGAAAATAGGATTGGGTAATGCAGTATAGCTGAAAATCTTTTTTTTTTTTTACCTTTTGACTGAATTCTATATTTATAGAGACAATATATGAATATAAATGTGTGGATGGATGGATGGATGGACGGACGGACGGACGGGCGGACGGACGGGCGGACGGATACTAATTATAAATTGCTGTATATGATAATGAAATGCCTTTTAAATAATCAAATTAATCTCATATTTAAATGGTATCTGATAAAAGCCTCAATATCAATATGAAATTAATGATTCTTTACAGACAAGAAGACATTTTCATTTTTTTTCGCACAATTTTTCTGCTTTTCTTTCACCTGTTTATTATGGTATTTGAACGCAGACACACATTCTCCACATTCCCTCTGTTTTACCACAACATAAACTTCCGTCCTCATGGCATCTTTTCAAATCACATATTGTCTCCTGCCTCCCAAGATAAAGGAGGGATATTTACCCGTTATGTTGGGTTGACGCCATATCCCGAAAATAGCTTCTTAATCCAGCAACAAATGCTGTGTTCATCGCAGATCACAACAGTAATATTTACATCTGTAATATGTTGACTTGGCTCTCAGTTATGCAGTTAAACTGCATTAGTGTGATGGATATGAAGCTGTATGATGGAGAAACTCTGAAGTTAATGCTGCCACTCCTTTACATGGATGGAGACTGGAGTATTCTAGCGTCACATCGGATATGAGTAAACAATGACTGAATTTTAATTGTATGGTACCCTATTCCTTTATATTCCCTCTACTTTCCTGTTTCAGGCTGGTGAACAACACAAAACATGAATGCCATTTCTCATCGTCCGCCTAGTCAGTCAGTAGTGGCTAAACTCCCCCGCAATCGATTCTGTTATTCTGATCTCTCTTCGGTTTTCAACAGGCGCCTCAGATTGAGTTTGCTGAGCACTTCCTCTAGTGTTTCGTTATAATGCAGTCAAACACCTGTGGCAGTATTGCTTGTAAAATGACCAATAAAAGCAGAATGTTTCATAAAAAAAAATAAAGCACAGTTGTGCGTAGAGCTGAGCAAGCAGAAGGAATGAATACATTCCCCTCGAGGCAACTGTAACCTCTTAATACAATGCATTTCTCTCTACACATCCCTGTGTTTATCTAACCTCTGCTTCAGTGCCCGAAAGGAAAAATGAAAAGACAGTGGCAGGGGAACGAATGCAGTGTTTGTATTTCTACGCCTCTTTTGTGAGTTTTTTTCCACCTGTCAATTTGTTTGGATTAGACAGAGATATTGGAGTCCCATGTGCCTTTGCTCAGGTGCCGGTGTAGACCTGACCGCATGTAGTGTGTGGCTTATTAATTATAATATCATAATGGGTCATTCTTCATTTACTTTTCTATACCTACAAAGGGATAGTTATCTGTCATTTACTCACTCTCATGTTGTTCCAGACTGTTTGTGTTGGAACACTTTGAGGATTTTAAAGATGCATATTTACTGTTCAAAAGCTTTTTCATAAATCATTACTATTATTGGTCAGCCTTTACATCTGTCTGTGGATTTTTGCAAATATTTAACAAACGACCCTCTCTGTCAAATATCAAACAGTAGCTCCTCTCACTTCGATCATGGATGAAGTGCCACACACAGTTTGGATGTCTCTGCTTGTTTGCCATGCAAGGGTAAATGAAGAACTGGTTAGAGTATAGCGTTTTCTATATAAAAGCTAATGTTTTATGTATTTGAGGAGCTGAGAAGAGTGTCTTAGCATTTGTTGTTAAGTCATAGCATGCATATATATATATATATAAAATGTCTCTGCTTTCCCTTATTCATTTCCTCATTTTCATCTCCTTTCTTTCATACAGTTCCTTCCTCGTTTCTTCATCTAACTCAGTCTCTCTTTACCAGTGAAACCCGAGTGTGCGGTAAAAAATGCTTGACGTAAAACTTTTAATGAATTTCCAAGGGCTTTCAGTCTGATTCCTGTTTGTTCCCTTTCCCGGAAATCTGCCTTCCAGCAGAGAGTAGCTCTAGTCCTTATCTAACAAACCGGCCTGTAATTTTCAAGCGAACCCCCAAGACCTTCAGCATTGTGTTTGATTAGAGCCAGAGCTAAACTCTGCTGGATATTAGATTTAGAGAAGCTAGATTGAGCTACCCGGCCTTAATTTGATACAGTCTAAAAATAGAGGTGTACACCAGAAAAATAGAGAAATAAAAAACAATAGCACCTTCCCAATGCTTTTGCACAACACTTATAAAAGGTTGATTTAGTAGTTTAAAGGAACCTATTTTGCCCTTTTTAAAAGCCTTGATTTAGTAATTGAGCTCTACTAGAACAGGTTTTCTTGCTTGAATGTTCAAAAACACATTATTTTCCTCATATTCTCCATTGTTGCGGCTCCTCTCTTTAACGCCCTGTTTAATTCCCGTCTCTATGAAGCCCCTCCTCCTGAAAAGCACACTGTGCTCTGATTGGTCAGCTGGATCAGTGTGTTGTGATTGGTCGAGCGCTTCGAGTGTGTTTGGGAAATGTCCCGCCCCTTACCATAACCGCCAGTTTAACACACTACTAACTAACTCAACCAGGCCCCGCCCCTTTATTCTGCGTATGAATGATTTAAATGAGGAATATTGTGATGTGTTCGTTCCCGGAAGAAACTCAAGACTACAATGGAGGCGTTTCAGGGAGTTCAGAAACACAGACACTGATATAGAGAACTCCCGCTGGAGGGTCTTTTTAACCTCAAACAGCAACACACACTAAATAAAGTTTTGAAAAAGCATAATAGGTCTTCTTTAACTATACTTTCAATAACAAATAACTTGCATAACTCAAAGACCAATGCAGAGGAACTTTGGGGCACTTTGAGGACGGCAAGCAAACCCTGAAATCCTTTGGGCTTGATGGTGGCGCACCGACAGATGGGACTGATCCTGACTCTGCGCTTTAGCAGCGACTGCACAGCCGTCCTCTGTTTCATATTCATCGCAGTTTTTCCCTGTCCTAATGTGTTTTTCCTCTGCCTGGCCGTGCCACCCCTGGGCTCTCCCGCTCAGCACTTTTCACACCGTCACCAGCATATTGATTTTGTCTATCTATTCATATCCCGCCCTGAACAAACAGTCAGCTATTCAGAGGAGGCCGTCTCGCATTTCTATTGTTTGTTGATTATAATCATAAACGGGGGAAAGAAACCGCAAAAAGATCTACAGTGTAAATCTATTTTCCCTCAGTGAAAAATGAATTATTAAAAATATTAAAAAACAATTTTTACTGATTCAAAATAATAAATAAAAAAAAACTTTAAAAGTATCTGAGTGATACTAAAATAACACTGTTGAACACAGAATGTATAACAAGGAACAAACACTTGCCAGTGAAATAAAGAAAAAATAAATTACATATAGAGTTTGTAAAGAAAAATTTAATTTTGCTTCTGAAGTAAATGTATCTTGTTGTATATTTTAAGACATTATATTTAATGAAATATAACAATAGTAAGATGGAAATGTAACCAAAGAAAGCTTCCGTATTCCCAGAGTCTGCATCTGAGATGCGTTTGTTTGCACATCTGAAGCACGTGTGTTGATGAATTGCAGTGGTTATTCCAGCTGTGATAAGGGCAGCTGCGGTGTAATAACCTCATGATAACTTTATTACGGGACTAATAACTCCATTTCCCCAGGAGAGAGTGGCAGGCTTGACGGATGTGTGCTGTGGAAACTGGAAGATCTGCTCTGGTGTTTGGGAGAACTGTTGACCCTGTCAGAAACCTTTCTCTGTGTCCAGGACTCTTACATACAAACAGTTTATACTGTTATTGTCACCACAGTGAAATTGTATTGTCATTGTTATTACCTGAGCAAAATGAAATCATTAAGCACCAAATGCAACTAAAATTCATCTCTGGTGAATTAAATAGTTTACTAGTCAGAATTGCAAATCTAAGATTTGAGGCTACAATGAGAAATCCGATTGGAAAAGTGATTAATTCTTCCAAAAGAAATTAAAAGATTTGTAGGAATGTCATCTGAAGCCGAGTTAGCATGAAGCTCCACCCCAAACTCACGCCATTGGTTGAGCTAAGATTATTATATCAGGCCACTCAAACAAACAGACATAAAATAGAAATATAAGAATGATATATCTTCTAATAAAGTTTACCTAATGGATTATTTAGCATCCGAAGTTTTAGCTTGGTATCCAAAGTTTTTTTCATTATTATTTATCCATTCATTTCCTAACTCTACACCAGGGGTCGGCAAGTAACTTTGGCCGCGGGCCAATATTTTTTTTAGCCAGTAGATGGCGGGCCAGCTACACAGAGTAGGCCTATGGATACAAATTAAATACTCTTATATAGGCCTATAATTGCGGAATATGATGGGTCCGTCACCGTCCGTGGATCATTCATTCAATCGTTTTTTTTTTTTTTTCAAATTAAAACCAAAAATAAAACGATGAAAAACGACTTGTTTTTCCATTATTTATTTCCTAAACTGAAATGAAAAAAAAAAAAAATAAGGACGGGTTTTCTGATTTTCTGATTGTGCTCAGATCAAAAATAGAAAAAATGAATTACTGGATTAGACAAATTTAAATTTTGATTTTTAAGTTTTAATTTAACACCTTATGCATATATCAAGGAAACCATTTTAAACAGATCAAGTAGGCTACTATTGTGGTAACATATTACAGCCATTTTAATAAAGGTGTGAATAGCAATCATGCCTCATTCCGTACAGTCTGACTTTTGAACTTTATTCCTTTTTTATTATTATTATTTATTCGGGGACACACACATACACACCTAAGGTTTAAGGAGGTCTGCGTGGGACTGTTTTTTTTCGTCCCGCTCCCACAAGGTTCTATTCAGCAACCGCTTAAAATACACTCGGTGTTCACCCGCTTTATTTCCCGACCTGACGGGTCCACAAAATTTAGATCTCGTTTCCATAATCTCACATTCAAATGTCTCTAATGGAAAGAAGGAGATTGGAGTAGCCTATAATAATTATAAATGCTATACAAAAATTGTGTTCGTGTCAGTATAAATATTAGGCTATTTTAACATTGTACTGTCAGCAGAGAAAAAAAATGTCACAGAAAAAAAATATGAAATATAAATAACATGAATTAAATAGGACAAAGCCTATCACTCAAGTTTCTAAGCAACATAAACGAAAATCATATTGCCCTACTGACGAAATGAAGTAGGCTATTTTCTGTCGAACTATTTCAAACATCCTTGCAAAAAAAGAATGTTGTTGACTGACAATGGTTTCAGTACCAAACAGCTCCTCAGAGATAGGTGTACAGGCGGTCAGAATTAAGTGCGGATACGCTGTCAAAAGATGTCGGGACTCGGGAGTTGGCTATTGTCAGTCAGACCGCACGCTCCGTCCAAAGTACACCAGAGTTCTGACCGCTACCGTCTTTTGACGCGCGAATGGACACAAAGTGGTCAAGCGTATAACTAGACGCGGCAGGCGCGAATTTGACGCGCTATTCACGTCCGTTGTGAACGCACAGTTATACTTTAAAATGTAATCCTGCACCGCATGATTCCCTATGGGCGTTTCACACAGTATGCGGCGGTGAAATCGCCGCGCGACTACGGCTTTTCTCAAGTAGTGGAAGAGTTTTGTACAGCATTTAGGACTGCCAAAATAATCCGGCGGGCCAGAAAATATTGCTGACGGGCCAGTTTTGGCCCGCGGGCCGCCAGTTGCCGTTCCCTGCTCTACACACTCAATGGGGTTCTTTGTAGAACTCTAGGGTTATTGACTCAATTTTAAAACAAATGGTTCTATATCAGGAGAAATGCCTTAAAGTCTAATAATTGTATCCCTTAAAACTCATCTTTGATCACCAAAATTACATATATAAATGTTTTTTATATAAATGCCTTAAAATAGCTTGAATGTAACACTATCCCCTTGCTTCATACATGAATATGCTAATTAGCCCCGCCTCCACTCACTCACACCAGAGATTCACTCGGTCAGCTTACTGAGGTAAACGCTGCACAATGGTCTCGCTCTTTACACCGTCGGACACATAACGGTAATTAATATGATTAGCCTTTTGCTGGACTATGTTATCAGACAGCTAATAGTGTGTTGCTAATGCTACACAAACCATAGCTGTGTCCGAAACCGCTCACTCGTTCACTCATTCACTAATCCCTTTATAGTGAGTGCACTATATCTGCAAGGAGTGAATGAAATAAAGTGAATTGGGACGCTGGCGTTTACACTGTGTGTCGGAGCTGGAGCAGAAACGGCTTAGTCACACGTAGTGACAAAACTCCTTTTATCTTACATGTTGCTTACTTTCTGAAATAATATTAACAACAGTAACAATCATAATGACTCTACTTTGTAATTATATATAGCTCTGTGCCAGCTTTGTAATTCCGTCGATTTAAATTGTTAGAAAGTCTCACGCTCACAGATGACGTGGTCGTTGAGATATAGTGATAGATTGATGGAACCCCTGGAAAGTTCTCTATATGAAGTGCCTCACAGTTTTTGTTTTGTTTTTTCTCTAAATGGGGGAAGTCATTTTTATAATTGTTTGTGATTATTAAATATGACCAGGGAGGCTTCTATTGTAAAAAAAAAAAAAAAAAATCACATCATTTATGCCAAAATGTTTGAAGAATTGTGTTGAAGTTGCTGGTTGAGTGAACGCTCATTATGTGGGGTGTGATCAGTGACCCGGGACTGTATTTAAAGCCTCCTTAATGTCCTTAAACACCATCAATGTGAGTGAATGTCCCCTTCACCCTGTCCACAGGAATACTAATAAACCTTTGAGCGTTCAGGAAATCATCCTCCATAAGAATCATCCTGATGAAGGTTGGATAAAATGGCAATTTTAGATTAATGACTTAACAGTTCTTAAAGTCCCAAAAGCCACTCTCAGTTTTTCCATTATTCTTTTGTTTAAAGGTGATGTGTGTAATTTTTGATGTTATAATACTTTCTCCTATCCCAGCTTACACAGGAGACAGGGATAGCCTCAGGTCGTAGTGTGTGTGCCGAACTCTATCCCACACCTTAACAAGCAGCTTCCACAAACAATTATAAAGACAGTTCAGCAGTCTATTACTCCGACCTGCAGATACCCTTAAAGATGACCCAGGAATGAGCTTTCTGTCATCATGTCCTTGCCCTCATGTTGTTGATGAACCTTATGGTTCTTATGTAGAACACAAAAACAAGAAATCCCTTTAAAGTTGGCATGATATGATAGTCTTTTCTTCCCTATTGTGACGTATATCCGAGTGAAAGATTCTAGAACAAGAACAAATGTGGGCGGGGCTTGAATGTGTCTGTGGGGAATTGATTGGATGGTTGTGGTTTGCTATTGGCTGATCTCATGTGAGTGACAGGTTGCCCCGCCCTCGTCATCAGAGAAGAGAACAGATGCTGCAAGAGGCAGGGAGAATTATTTTGATTAAAGATTATTAATAAGATCAGTTTAATAAAAAATAATAATAATGTGCATGGGTTATTTATTTATAATGAAAATACTGCAATATTCCATAAAACAAAAATTAAAAAACGAGGATCGTCAATTTTGATTTCATGGTGACTTTGACATGCAGAGACAACAATATGTACACCATGTGTGTGTTGATTCCTCAGAAATCAATACATCGCTCTGTTTGCTTGACAATCTGTCACAGCAACCGCTCAGCCAATGGCCTGGGTTTGAGGGCGGGACTATCTGCTGGTCTGACCAATGGCAGATGGGGAAAGTGTTAGGAGATCACTGTGTTTGAAATCGCCCCCATACCCTCATTCGCTATTCCCTACATTACTCCTCTAATATAGGCCACTGAAGGAGTGAATGAAAAGGGCTGCTTCTTTTGCATAGTTTGTGCTTGCTGTTTAATAATTAATTGAAACATAGCAAACTGGCAGCTCCAGTAGTAATGAAAAGGTCTGGAAACTAGCATGCATAAACCGTAATTAAACAATTTAACACTCAATTAAAAAGGAATTTATACCTGTATGATATTACGCTGTAGCACGGTTTGGAAAACGGATGGATGGATGATTCGGCTGCAACCGCCATGTTCTGGTCAGACGCGGGAATTCATTCAACGCGCGACTCTCACAGTGCATTATGGGTATTCTCTAGCCGTTGAGCCGTACATCAGTTGTGCGCTCGTTATTGCAGTGCATTGTGGGATTGAATGAATGCACTCACTCAGTAACGTCCACTATGGTTTCGGACACCTCTACAAATGGCTGTTCCCTCAAATAGTGCCCTGATTAAGGGTATAGGGGGCGGTTTGGGACACAGCCAGGAAGTGTGTGTTTTGTTTAGTGAGGCTCGTGGTACAGTGATTCCTTCAGGTTGCAGCAACTCTGATGTATAAAGTATGAGGTAGCCTAACGTTCGAGTCAGAATATGAGTCTGATCTGCTCCATTTGGGCTGTGATTATGGGCCGTGTTTCAACCGAACCAGGAAAGAAAATGCCTCTGCACTCAATTGGATAGTATGGAAGCTTGTTTCCGCCACTGAATAATAAATAAATAATAATAATTGCGACTTTTTATCTCACAGTTCTGACTTTTTTTCTCACAATTGCGATATATCAAGTCAGAATTGTGACTTTTTTTCTCAGAATTGCGAGATATGAAGTCAGAGTTGTGAGAAATAAAGTGACGTATGTTCTTCACTCATCTTTCCGATCGACAAATGCCTTGATCAGGTCAAAGAAATCTCTTTCAAGACAATGCACAAATTCTACCCTGTCAAACATTTCCTTAGTAAGTTTAAGAAAGACATTGATGTAAGTTGCTCTTTTTGCACTTTCCACTTGGAAACAGTAGCCCACATTCTCTGGCGTTGTGAAAAAGTTATGGTATGAGGTGTCTATGTTTATTAAGGAAAAGGTACTCTTTAATTTTGTTTTTCATTTTGAAAATGTAATTTTTGAATTTTCAAAGTATGATAACAGTGTGATTAATGAGGCTTTTTTAATTAATCTGTTCATTTTATTAGTCAAATTTCACAAACAGAAGTGTACGTTGTCTAACTAAAAGCTTGTATTTTTGTGATTTTTTTTATTATTATTATTATTTATTTATTTTTATTTATTTATTTATTTTTCATATGTGTGCTTTCTTTGCCCCCCTTGCTCAAATTGTATGTTGTATTGTTTTGTTGTTTAAAGCAACAGAAAAAGAAAAAAGACAGATCACAGTTCTCTGTTCCTCTTTTAAAAGCATGGCAGTAGAAATTGCAGTATGGCGTAGTTCATTTATAAAATCACAAAGGTTGCAATTTGATTATTTATATATAATATGGGCTACATGTTCCAGAGTGACAGTGTTCTTTTAGACTCAATCAGCTCATGATCTGATTATTATTATTGTTATTATAGGAATATTGCATATCCAAAAGAACATGGTGTATTACCATGATTTAATGTCCTAAAAACTAACTTTTTTACATAAGTATAAAGTGAAGTATAAGACTGTTTGGGAACAAACTTCTCAGCAGTCCATCTCCGTCTGAGTTTCTTCACTGAACAGAGTTTAGTCAATCCTCCAGAGATCTGCAGTGACGAGCTGATGTGTGTTTGTTGTGTGTTCTCTGTGAGGGGGATTGTGGGGAAGCAGAACGCTGTGTTTTAGTTTGCTAGTGTGAGTCTGTGCCAGTCGTGGCTCACACCGTCCCGCGCAGCAGGTGTTCCTCTGACCTTCCACCTCTCATCTCTCCATCTCTCATCCCTGTTGATGAGCAACGACCTATTCAATTTTCTGCTTTGCTTCCCGCATCATGGATCCATCATCTGCATATTAGAAATCTGAAGACTGCCGTTCCCGTACTCTGTCATTACGATTAAACGTGTCCCAGACAAACGATGGCGAGTTAAATCCTGCCAATGCTCCCGAGCCTGGAGTGCTGTTGTCACACGGACAGGCTTTGAGATGCAGTGTAATGCTGAGTGATCAGAGTGTGTTGTTAGCGTGTCGTCAGTGTGTGAATGGCGTTGAGGATTGTCTGTAATGGAGTGATTTACAGACACAGGCAGGAGGACAGTAATGGACTCTTCCATCAGCCGGTTTATTAGAGAGAGCAGAACGATTCTCCTGACCCTGTCAATCATTCTTTATCGCGCTCTCCTTTAACGTGGGAACTGTGGTTTACGCCCAGGTACCAAAGTTACTACAGTTACCGCTAGTAAAATAAAAATGTGGTACTTTGCTATTAACTGCTATAAAATCATCATATGTGACCCTGGATTACGAGTCACGAGTCGCACGGGTATATTTGTGGCAATAGCCAACAATACATTGTATGGGTCAAAATTATAAATTTTTCTTTTATGCCAAAAATCATTAGGATATTAAGTAAAGATCATGTTCCATGAAGATATTTTGTAAAGTTCCTACCGTAAATATAGAAAACTTGTATTTTTGTGAGTGAATGCAGCACAATCATGAACATAAATGAACAACTTTAAAGGAGATTTTCTCAATGTTTCGATTTCTTTCCACCCTCAGATTTCAGATCTTCAAATAGTTGTATCTCGGACAAATACACTCACCTAAAGGATTATTAGGAACACCTGTTCGATTTCTCATTAATGCAATTATCTAATCAACCAATCACATGGCAGTTGCTTCAATGCATTTAGGGGTGTGGTCCTGGTCAAGACAATCTCCTGAACTCCAAACTGAATGTCAGAATGGGAAGGAAAGGTGATTTAAGCAATTTTGAGCGTGGCATGGTTGTTGGTGCCAGACGGGCCAGTCTGAGTATTTCACAATCTGCTCAGTTACTGGGATTTTCACGCACAACCATTTCTAGGGTTTACAAAGAATGGTGTGAAAAGAGAAAAACATCCAGTATGCGGCAGTCCTGTGGGCGAAAATGCCTTGTTGATGCTAGAGGTCAGAGGAGAATGGGCCGACTGATTCAAGCTGATAGAAGAGCAACTTTGACTGAAATAACCACTCGTTATAACCGAGGTATGCAGCAAAGCATTTGTGAAGCCACAACACGCACAACCTTGAGGCGGATGGGCTACAACAGCAGAAGACCCCACCGGGGTCTTCTTCATCTCCACTACAAATAGGAAAAAGAGGCTACAATTTGCACGAGCTCACCAAAATTGGACAGTTGAAGACTGGAAAAATGTTGCCTGGTCTGATGAGTCTCGATTTCTGTTGAGACATTCAGATGGTAGAGTCAGAATTTGGCGTAAACAGAATGAGAACATGGATCCATCATGCCTTGTTCCCACTGTGCAGGCTGGTGGTGGTGGTGTAATGGTGTGGGGGATGTTTTCTTGGCACACTTTAGGCCCCTTAGTGTCAATTGGGCATCGTTTAAATGCCACGGCCTACCTGAGCATTGTTTCTGACCATGTCCATCCCTTTATGACCACCATGTACCCATCCTCTGATGGCTACTTCCAGCAGGATAATGCACCATGTCACAAAGCTCGAATCATTTCAAATTGGTTTCTTGAACATGACAATGAGTTCACTGTACTAAAATGGCCCCCACAGTCACGAGATCTCAACCCAATAGAGCATCTTTGGGATGTGGTGGAACGGGAGCTTCGTGCCCTGGATGTGCATCCCACAAATCTCCATCAACTGCAAGATGCTATCCTATCAATATGGGCCAACATTTCTAAAGAATGCTTTCAGCACCTTGTTGAATCAATGCCACGTAGAATTAAGGCAGTTCTGAAGGCGAAAGGGGGTCAAACACAGTATTAGTGTAGTGTTCCTAATAATCCTTTAGGTGAGTGTATTGTCCTATTCTGACAAACCATACATCAATGGGAAGCTTATTTATTCAGCTGTATACATCTCAATTTCATAAAAATTGACCCATGTGACTGGTTTTGTGGTTTTACCTTGGGAATACCATGTTTTATATTTATTTATTTATTTATTTATTGGAATAGTAATGTCATAATCATGTTAATTATGTGGTTGTTGTTTGTTTTGACATGTACATGGTGATATGGTAATTACAGATTTTGGATGTCTTGCATAAAAATACAATGGTTATGGATTTCAAGTTTTGATGTGCATTGGTAATGCTATTGTTTTGGACATTTACTATGGTATATTTTTGGTATGTACCTGATAGTAATACTATGGTTTTGGATGTGGTACTATGAGAATACCATGTTCTTTTAACATATTAGTTTTCAGTGTGGCACTATGCAAATAGTAGCCTGGGAAAACCCAGACAAACTTCCGGCAAATTTAGATTTGCTCTGCAAGTAGTCTGGCAAAGAGCTCATTCAAGCCCATTTCTAATCCGTCGAAATCGCGGCACCAATCAGAAGCGTTGAGGCGGGCTTTACACGATGATGATCGCTCTGATTGGTTTTAGGTCTATCCAGTTGCGTCCAGAGGCATTTGAGCGACGTCTGTTTGGCCTTTTGGAAATGAGTTATTAATGAAGCTTTGCCAGACCATAACTCAGTTACTACTGAGAATGGTTTTAACCAGGCTATGCAAATAGTACATTATTTAAATGTTTTTTTTTTGTTTGTTTGTTTTTTGTATAATGCTAATACCCTGTTTTATATAGGGTTTTGGTCATGGTGCTATGTTAATATTGTGATTATTATTATTATTTTTATTATTATTATAGTATAATATAGTATTATTATGTCATAATCATGGTAGTAACTATGATGTTACTATGTTTTTGTATATGTGTTTATTTATAATTTTTTACTTAGTAATATGAAAGTACCAAATTTGTTTGTTTGTTTTTAGTCATGGTGCCGTGTGACGATGTAAAATTATACTATGGTAATACCACATTTTGGACATATCCCATAGATTAAAATGGTTTGGGGTTTTGTACCGTGGTGATACCCTGTTTTTGGCCATGATGCCACTGTAATACTATGATTTGTGAACATAAAGCCATGGTAATATCTTGATCAGGCTAATACTGTGCTGTTGTTGTTTTGACATGTACATTTTGAACATGATAGACAAATCATGACAATCATCTGATACCATCACATAGTTCCAGTAATGCTCTTTCCTCCCAATGACTGTTTGGAGATAATATATTCATTCATTATGATTGATTTATTTATTTATTGTGGCATCAGTAATTGTACTTTGCTGTTTAGGAGGTTTCACTGTTAAACCGTTGTGTCCTGAAAACTACAAGCTATAAGAGTTTCCTCTGTGCTCTCTCTCTCATTCACATACACGCTCATTTGTTTTCATGCTCTCATTCTCTGTCATCTTCTTTCACTCGCTTCTTGGCATCTCCTTGCTCTCCCGCTCTTTCCTGCTCCCATGAGACGATCTTCTCTGTCTACATCTCCGTCTGTCAGCCATTACACACTTCACAAGTCCTGCTCTGCAAATCTTCTGGAGTCTCACATCTTTATTTTCCATTCGCTTCTGTGAAGATCCCTGTATACTGCGCATCCAAGACCCTTTCATTTCTCCTTCTCGTTGTATACGATCTACCATTCGCGCTGGTCTTGGGCTATAGGTCTGCAACAATTAAATATTAAATTGCTTTTTTTTTTTCAAGTCACTAAAGAAAGTAGTTGACTATAAATGACATTCTTGATTAACTATAACTGGATATCTTGGCTAAGCAAAAATTATACATTTTTGAATATTACTGGTACTAGTTCTGGTTGCTTCTTCCAATGAATTACAAAAAAAAAAAAAAAAAAAAAAAATTGAGTTGAACTTGAGAACCGATTTCAGTGAATGAATCATTCGCACTGATTGTGAACTGAATCAACTGATTCTTTGAGATTACATTTTGATCCAGTCCTCAAACAAAGCTCTTGTACTGTATGTTCAGAAGACTTGTTTATTTCTGTACTTTATTCTTCATTTATTCATTTTTTATTATTTTATTATTATTTTACACACAAAAAATTACTTTTCTGATCCAGATAATAATAATAAAAAAAAAACAGTGGCATAAATGTTAAATACTACGAAAAAAAAAATTTCTACCTGAATAAGTTCAGGCAAGAATTAAAAAATGTAAATTCTATATTAGTTTTTGATTTAACTTGTAGGAATTAAAGCGTAAATATCAACGTTATAAAATTAAGTAAAACCTACTCAACTTTCTGATACTGGTGTTCCCATCATGCACTGGGGATGAATAATTAATAAGGGTGCATTTCACTTTTTTTCAGCTGTATTTACAGCATTTTGTCATTGCTTTTGTTGTTAGTTTTAGTAAATTTGCTGTTTTGTGGTCTCTGGAGTTCATTTTCATAAAATGTTCTTGAGACAGAGTATTGCAAAGTAAACTTTAACTAAGTAGAAATATCTCAACAAACTTTAACTGGCTAAATAAAATTTTCATATTTTGAAAAAATTAATTGGCAATTTTGGAATACTTACATGGACTGTAAAAAAAGTTAAAAGAGTATATTTGGAGGATTTTGCATAAAAATATCAAAATATCATGTTTAATTAGGTGTGTTACTTGTTGTGTATTTGAATTATTTGTGATATTACATTTCTGAAGTAAATCCTGCAGCATTTTTTTTTCACAATAATTCTGACTAGCATTTAAAATGCTGGAAATATGACTTAAAATAACCATTAGATTTATCACAGGCCCATATAGTTGGAGCGCTGTGTTTCATTTTGTGCATCAGAATCCTTGATTCCTCAGTCTCTCTCTCTCCTCTCATTCACTGTCGGGATCAGATGGTCTTTTCTCTCTTCAGTAATGCGGTCTCCTCCTCGTGTGTGTGTGTGTGTGTGTGTGTGCCAGTCCTCCTCGATTACAGCACTCGAGGAGATGCTCTTACAGAGTCAGCACACACAGACTTCCCTCACAGACCCAGAAGTTGAGCTGTTTCAGACGCTAAACACCTCACACTCGCAGAGGTGAAGCTTCTTAGAGGAGGGGAGGAACGAGTCAGAACAATGTGAAATGAAATGGCCGTTTTCTGAGCCGGCTATTTTTAGCACACAGCAGCAGCGGAGGATCTCTCGGCTTTCTTTTTCTGTCTGAGGGAACTCTGAAAGCGTTCGGCTGGGTTTCTCTGCTCCAATTAAACAGTGTGTGTGTGTGTGTGTGTGTGTGTGTGTGTGTGTGTGTGTGTGTGTGTGTGTGTGTGTGTGTGTGTGTGTGTGTGTGTGTGTGTGTGTGTGTGTGTGTTTGATGAGCTGTGAGACCGTTTCTACTCGCCTCTCAACTGCAGAGGAGCTGTCCTCATTAGATTCATCTACAACGCTGTGTGTGGAGGGATTTTATTGGTTTCTCCTTGTATGATCATGGTACAATAAATTGTGTGTGTGTGTGTGTGTGTGTGTGTGTGTGTTGGAGGGATTTTATTGGTTTCTCCTTGTATGATCATGGTACAGTAAATTGTGTGTGTGTGTGTGTGTGTGTGTGTGTGTGTGTGTGTGTGTGTGTGGAGGGATTTTATTGGTTTCTCCTTGTATGATCATGGTACAGTACTGTGTGTGTGTGTGTGTGTGTGTGTGTGTGTGTGTGTGTGTGTGTGTGTGTGTGTGTGTGTGTGTGTGTGTGTGTGTGTGTGTGTGTGTGTGTGTGCGGAGGGATTTTATTGGTTTCTCCTTGTATGATCATGGTACAGTACTGTGTGTGTGTGTGTGTGTGTGTGTGTGTGTGTGTGTGTGTGTGTGTGTGTGTGCGGAGGGATTTTATTGGTTTCTCCTTGTATGATCATGGTACAGTACATTGTGTGTGTGTGTGTGTGTGTGTGTGTGTGTGTGTGTGTGTGTGTGTGTGTGTGTGTGTGTGTGTGTGTGTGGAGTGATTTTATTTCTCTCCTTGTATGATCATGGTACAGTACATTGTGTGTGTGTGTGTGTGTGTGTGTGTGTGTGTGTGTGTGTGTGTGTGTGTGTGTGTGTGTGTGTGTGTGTGTGTGTGTGTGTTGGAGGGATTTTATTGGTTTCTCCTTGTATGATCATGGTACAGTAAATTGTGTGTGTGTGTGTGTGTGTGTGTGGAGGGATTTTATTGGTTTCTCCTTGTATGATCATGGTACAGTAAATTGTGTGTGTGTGTGTGTGTGTGTGTGTGTGTGTGTGTGTGTGTGTGTGGAGGGATTTTATTGGTTTCTCCTTGTATGATCATGGTACAGTACTGTGTGTGTGTGTGTGTGTGTGTGTGTGTGTGTGTGTGTGTGTGTGTGTGTGTGCGGAGGGATTTTATTGGTTTCTCCTTGTATGATCATGGTACAGTACTGTGTGTGTGTGTGTGTGTGTGTGTGTGTGTGTGTGTGTGCGGAGGGATTTTATTTGTTTCTCCTTGTATGATCATGGTACAGTACTGTGTGTGTGTGTGTGTGTGTTTGTGTGTGTGTGTGTGTGGAGGGATTTTATTGGTTTCTCCTTGTATGATCATGGTACAGTACAGTGTGTGTGGAGGGATTTTATTTTTATCCTTGTATGATCATGGGACAGTACTGTGTGTGTGTGTGTGTGTGTGTGTGTGTGTGTGTGTGTGTGTGTGTGCGTGCGTGCGTGTGTGTGTCTGTGGAGTGATTTTATTTCTCTCCTTGTATGATCATGGTACAGTACAGTGTGTGAGTGTGTTTTGAGGGGCTTTTCTCCATAGAACCGCATTGCTTCACTAACAAAAAAATACAATGGCGATACTTCTTTCTGAATGGCAACATTTTTTTTTTTGGAAATAGTAATACATGCTTTGTACAGTATTATAGTAATATCATAGTTAATTATAGTTTTTGGGACACATGACATCATGGTCTTAAGCTTATTTAGAAGATGCTTGTTTTGTGCATGTATTTTATATGTGAGTGAGTAAATACTTTTTTTATCAATGATGTGTGAAATTAGCAGTTATGATTTTTAGAATGTTACAAAAAATATTCCTATTCAAATAAATGCTTTAAAATCTTTTGAACTTTCTATTCATCAAGGAATCCTGAAAAAAGTTTATCACAGTTTCCACAAAAAATATGAAACACTTAATGTAATAATATGCGCCTTTAAGGTACTAATATGTACACTTTAGCTACTAATATGTACACTTTAGATACTAATATGTACACTTTAGATACTAATATGTACACTTTAGATACTAATATGTACACTTTAGATACTAATATGTACACTTTAGGTACTACACTTTAGATACTAATATGTACACTTTAGATACTAATATGTACACTTTAGATACTAATATGTACACTTTAGGTACTACACTTTAGATACTAATATGTACACTTTAGATACTAATATGTACACTTTAGATACTAATATGTACACTTTAGGTACTAATATGTACACTTTAGGTACTAATATGCACACTATAGATACTAATATGTACATTTTAGGTACTAATATGCGCTTTTAAGGTACTAATATGTACACTATAGGTACTAATATGTACACTATAGATACTAATATGTACATTTTAGGTACTAATATGCGCTTTTAAGGTACTAATATGTACACTATAGGTACTAATATGTACACTTTAGATACTAATATGTACACTTTAGGTACTAATATGTACACTTTAGGTACTAATATGTACACTATAGATACTAATATGTACATTTTAGGTACTAATATGCGCTTTTAAGGTACTAATATGTACACTTTAGGTACTAATATGTACACTATAGATACTAATATGTACATTTTAGGTACTAATATGCGCCTTTAAGGTACTAATATGTACACTTTAGATACTAATATGTACACTTTAGGTACTAATATGTACACTTTAGGTACTAATATGTACACTATAGATACTAATATGCTCACTTTAGGTACTAATATGCGCCTTAAGGTACTAATATGTACACGTTAGGTACTAATATGTACACTATAGATACTAATATGTTCACTTTAGGTACTAATATCTGCCTTTAAGATACTAATATGTACACATATGTACACTTTAGGTACTAATATGCACACTTTAGATACTAATATGTACACTATAGGTACTAATATGTACACTTTAGGTACTAATATGCGCCTTTTAAGGTACTAATATGTACACTATAGATACTAATATGTACAATAGGTACTAATATGCGCCTTTAAGATACTAATATGTACACTTTAGGTACTAATATGTACACTTTAGGTACTAATATGTACACTTTAGGTACTAATATGCGCCTTTAAGATACTAACATGTACACTTTAGGTACTAATATGTACACTTTAGATACTAATATGTGCCTTTAAGATACTAATATGTACACTTTAGGTACTACACTTTAGATACTAATATGTACGCTTTAGATACTAATATGTACGCTTTAGATACTAATATTATGTACACTTTAGGTACTAATATGCGCCTTTAAGATACTAATATGCACACTTTAGATACTTATATGTACACTTTAGGTACTACACTTTAGATACTAATATGTACACGTTAGGTACTAATATGCGCCTTTAAGATACTAATATGTACACTTTAGATACTAATATGTACACTTTAGGTACTACACTTTAGATACTAATATGTACGCTTTAGGTACTAATATGCGCCTTTAAGATACTAATATGTACACTTTGGATACTAATATGCACACTTTAGGTATTAATATGTACACTTTAGATACTAATATGCACCTTTAAGATACTAATATGCACCTTTAAGATACTAATATGTACACTTTAGGTACTAATATGTACACTTTAGGTATTAATATGTAGCCAACAGCCATATCACCCTGTAGCCCAAGACTGGTCTCCCACTGAAGCTAAGCAGGGCTGAGCCTGGTTAGTACCTGGATGGGAGACTCCTGAGAAAACCAGGTTGCTGCTGGAAGAGGTGTTAGTGAGGCCAGCAGGGGGCGCTCACCCTGTGGTCTGTGTGGGTCCTAACACCCCAGTGTAGTGACGGGGACACTATACAGTCAAAGAGCACCGTCCTTCAGATGAGACGTTAAACCGAGGTCCTGACTCTCTGTGGTCATTAAAAATCCAAGGATGTCCTTCAAAAAACAGTAGGGGTGTAACCCCGACATCCTGGCCAAATTTGCCCATTGGCCCGTGTCCATCATGGCCTCCTAATCATCCCCATATACTGATTGGCTTCTTCACTGTCTCCTCTCCACCAGTAAGCTGGTGTGTGTTGGGCGTTCTGGAGCAATATGGCTGCCGTCGCATCATCCAGGTGATGCTGCACACTGGTGGTGGTTGAGGAGATTCCCCCCTTCCATGTAAAGCGCTTTGAGTACCCAGAAAAGCGCTATATAAATGTAACAAATTATTATTATTATGTACACTTAAGGGCTAAATAAGGTACAAAAGTGTATCTTTTGAAAGTGTACTGCCCCAGTGACAGCTTTTGTACCTTTTTCTGTACCATAACACCACCTCTTGTGTGAGGGTTAATGTTTTTTCTCTGCTCTTTTGTTTGCCATTATCATGTCTACCGTAGAGCTGCAGTGTCTTAGATGACCCTCGGGCATGAAGATGTTAAAATCCTCCCAATAATTTGCAACAGTGTAGATTTCATTCCATTTTATGTTGGAATTTTACAGGCCACTAAATCCCAGTTGCTATGGTTTGCTATGTGGAGTTAGTGTGTTTGAGTACAGAAGTATGCAGAGCCGACTGTAAAGGTCAGGCGTCCCGCGGGCCACAGAGAGTCTCTGATACAGTCACAGCTTTCACTGCAGGACTGAGAGCCTTGTTAAACCCGCTGACGGGGGACTCGTTTCCGCACGCTTTTATGTATAATCCATTATTCATCAGAACACAGCAAGAACGGGTGACTTTAATTTGGAGTTTACAGGCTTAGCTGGGCCAGATGATGTACACGACATCCATTTACATCGGTATGAAATGCTAGACACTGCTGTTATGGAAGGCTGATCTTAAAGGGTTAGTTCACCCAAAAAAAAAATTATGTCAGTAATTAGAGAGCCCTTGTGTCGTTCCAAACCCGCAAGAGCTTCGTTCATCTTCGGGACACGAATTAAGATATTTTTTGATGAAATCCGAGAGCTGTCTGAACCATCCACAGACTGCAACGTAATTACTACGGTCACGCCCCAGAGAGGCAGTGAAGACATCGTTAAAATGTGACCCTGGACCACAAAACCAGTCACATGGGTCAATTTTATGAAATTTAGATTTATACAGCTGAATAAATAAGCTTTCAATTGATGTATGGTTTGTCAGAATATGATAATATTTGGTCGAGATACAACTATTTGAAGATCTGGAATCTGAGTGTGCAAACAAATTGAAACATTGAGAAAATCGCCTTTAATGTTCTCCATTTATGTTGGCGATTGTGCTGCATTCACTCACAAAAATAAATGTTTTATATATTTACGGTAGGAAATTTACAAAATATCTTCATGGAACATGATCTTTACTTTATATCCTAATGATTTTTGGCATAAAAGAAAAATCGAAAATTTTGACCCATACAATGTATTGTTGGCTATTGCCACAAATATACCCGTGCGACTCGTGACTGGTTTTGTGATCCAGGGTCACATATAGTCCATGTGACTGCAGTGTTTCAACCTTAATGTGAATACTTTTTGTGCACAAAAACAAACAAAAATAACGACTTAATCTATTCTCCTCCATGCCAGTCCTGCTACGAGATATATCTGATCAATTTAATGCATCCTTGCTGAATAAAAGTATAAATTTGTTTGAAAAAACAAAACAAATCTGACCTCATGCTTTTGACCGGTAGTGTACATATACTCATAGTTCGAATTACAGGGGGTACTGGGGGGTACTATACCCCCCAATGAAGACCAAGTACCCCCCAAAGGGACAGAAATATCAGTTTTGGGGGGGTCAGATAATTTTTCTGATATTGTGAAAAAATGTAATTACAGTTACAATACAAGTCAACTCACTGTAGGATAATTTTTATGTAAAGCGATTTCAGACACCCCTATTGTGGACCGTACCATTTTTAACCACCGTGGCGCTAGAAGCAACAGAGATAGAGAACGACTTCAACTTCTCACGCAAGTGTCAGTTGAATGACAAAACGCTAGTTTCATAAAGTAGCCTATCATTCTTTTCAACATTCCTTATTTCTATATACAGAAATATTTAAAATAATCTAATACAGTTATAATTTTTCAATGTAAATTATTTAATTTTATTGGTAACAGCCTAGTGTCTAATTATTTTATATTGAATTATATTGAATATATTTATCAAATTTAAGAATTTGAAATGAAAGATGGAGCATTCATTTAATAAAATTAGGGGAAAATGCCCTTTATAAAGGTACAAAAAATTATTCTGAGTGTTTTCAAACAGTGACGTAATGAAACATTGACAATTTAAGCTTGAAGGGAGTAAAGCCTCTGTTTAGGCTATTAAGGAAATGTAATTTTGCCAAAAGAAGAACTTTTATTTTAAATAAATGTTCATTTTAAATCAGCCTACTTCAGTGTGATATGTTACCATATTATCATGCTTAACACTAAGAATTTGAATAATTGTAATGTGATGATCAGATGCAGATATCTAAATCAAAGAATATGGGCGGTTTGCGGGCGAATTATTTATTTTTAATAGTGGATTCGGGTGACTCAAAGTGCACCAGATTAATTAATTTATCTTTAAAATGTACAAAATTTTCTCCCGGGGGGGCATGCCCCCCGACCCCCCTAGAGATACCAAGCTCCTCCAACAAAAAAAAAATGTCGGAAATATATTAGGCTATATATGATGATCTACAAAAAACACACATTTAATTATCTTATTTTAGACCATGTTTACACCTATAAAACATGTATATGTGTGTTGCACAAAACATTTTCCACTTGGCGATCACGGTAGGGATTGATATGGTAGTGGACCATGATGGTCATAGAAGAAGTGAAAGAGCAGTACCCCCCAATTATGGTGGGGTAATTCGCACTCTGCATATACTGTAGATCTTGAAGTACCGTTCTACAAACCACTGCCTCTATAGGGTCATGTAGGAGACTCTGAGGCTCCTCGTTGCACTGATACTGGTCTCGCTGCTGAAGGGCTACACATCTCCTGAGTGTCAGTTCAGACTCATGCAGAATGCATTAAACGGCCTGCTTAATGTGGGCAGCCCATGGACTGCATAATGCATGATGGGACGAGGCCGGCGTCCTCCCCGAAAGAGTTGGATCTCACCTCAGCTTTCCGCCTCAGTAGTGCTCTTGCCCTGCAGATGACCTCAGAGACACACACACACATGTACACACTCATACAGATCGCCTTCACTCCTTCATAGATCCACACTCGCTCTCATATTTCCACTGACCTTCTTTAATACACACACTCCTGCCCCTGAAATGACCCTTTCCCGTCGCCATCGTCTTCAAAGGTTGCGAGGAGAATGTAGTCGTTTTCTGCATTATGAAGAGCAGAATCTGGGTTTTTTGGCCTGATGTGACTTTTTGGGTGTTTATGCTGCATATTGAAAAGTTTATGTCTGAGTGATGTGAGCAGTTTTTCTTGGTGGGAGTGTAATATTATAGACAAAAGTAAATAGCTGACTTTTATATTTTCACTAACACTTTACAATTAGATTCCAATATTTTAAGTTAGATAATGCATTAACTAAAAATGAGTTGTTACAGCACTTATCAATGTGTGTTAATGTTAGTTAATAAAATACAACTGTTCATTGTTAATTCATGTTAGCTTAGTTCCATTAAATATTAACTATTTTATTTAAATTAACATTAAGATTAATTAATGCTTTAGCAGTCTTTTTCATTGTTAGTTATTTTATCTAATATTAACAAATTGAACCTCGTTGTAAAGTTTTAACATATTTTCATTATTCGAAAATAAATGGACTGAAGATAAATTGAAAATGTTCTCCAATATTTTAAGTCTCTTATGCTCATCAAGGCTGCTTTTATGATAGGATCAAAAATGCGATAAATATGATGTGAAATATTAAAATAACTGGTTTCTATGTAAATATATTTAAAACTGTAATTTATTCCTGTGATCAAAGCTGAATTCTCAGCATCATTACTCCTGTCTTCAGTGTCACATGATCCTTCATGAATCATTTTAATATGATGATCTGATGCTCAAGAAACATTTATGATCATTTTCACTGTAAAGAAAACAAACAGTTGCACTCTTTGAGGAATTGAAACATTTATTTGAAATAGAATATTTTGTAACATTATAAAAGTCTTTACTGTAACTTTTGATCCATTTAGTGTGTCCTTGCTTAATAAAAGTATTCATTTTGGATAAAAAATATATACACTGACCCCAAACTTTTTAATCATAATGTATATTTTGCCAAACACCACTAAGGTCATGCGATGTCAGAAAGTCATGTTGCAGAAGGATATTTAATATAAAAGTTATTTTTCCCAGCCTCTGACCCGCCTGTGTGTTTAAGTGTGTGACCAAGTGAGATTGAGTGCACTTTGCCATGTGTTTGTGACTGAGTGTGTGTGTATAAGCATTCGCTCTGGTGGGTGTTAGTAAAGTGCTTGTGTGGGCGACTCTCATCCCACACGCAGCTTTTTAGCCCGAAGGCTTTTGGCATTGTTTCTCCGAATCTCATTTTCATATCTTCTGCATGTGAGAGGCTGTGAACGCGAGCTGGAGGAGCTCATCATTAAACCGCAGAGACTGTGATGGTAATGACCGCTGAAGATCGCCTGAGCACAGCAGAGCCAGCACGTACACGCTGATATAAAACCACGAGGAAGACAATAAGAGAGTGATGTGGCAGAGCTCTCAGCCTGTCATAAGCTCCTGATTCATTTCTTTCGTTATCTCCTCTTCATGACTGACAGGTCGGCCTCAGAAGTTTCTCATTGAGGTGAATATGATGGTGTGGAGAGTTTGAGCCTTGAACTATGACTACTTAGCAAAGTCTTTATTCGCCTTAAAATGCCCGTATTGTGCCATTTTGACGGTTCCTAAGTAGGGCTGGGTATCGATTCAGATGTTACAATTCGATTCGATTTCGATTCGCAAGCTCTCAATTCGATTCGATTTCGATTCTCGATTCGATTTTCGATTCGAGCAGTTTTCGAGCAAATTCGAGCAGTTATTTTATGATTAAGATAAACCAAACATAAAATCTCACAGCATTAGCTATAAAATGGAGTTTGAAGAACAGTGGAGGAAAACTAATACTGGCTTTTGGGTAATAGGTTAATAAAAAATCGATTCGTGGCGTTTAGAATCGATTTTGAATCGACCACATTTAAAAAAAAAGATTAATCGAAAAATCAATTTTTTTGCCCAGCCCTATTCCTAAGTCTCCTGCAATACTGTAGATTTACATGCATCAAAGTGCATATTGCACATTTGTATTAAATGATTGTTGCCTCTTCACTGTGCAAATTAGACACAATTAACATGACACAATAACCACCAACAGATAACTAGTAGTAAGCTGAGGTTCATTTAAAGGGGTAGTATACAATATTTTTATATAGCATGTTAAAGTTGTCACTTTTTGAGAGTGAGCAAAAATGTGCTGTTTTTGTATGTCCCTTTAAATGCAAATAAGTTTACCTCCGATTACCTCACGCAAACACGCATTGAACATTTAAAATCTTTTAGTCTTTTATGTTCAAACCGGAGTCAGACAAAGATGTAGAGACTCAAGAAGACTTGACAACATGTAGACAACATTTCTGAATGGTTAGTTGAAGTATGTATGTAGCTGATGTGGAGTTATATTCTAGTCATTGATTAGCATATTCTGTCTTGATAATCTATAAATTGTGTTCAGGGGGCGGGGTTTATGTTAATTTTAGGGTTAGTGATGTCTCTAACCCGTGAAGAAGCTCATTGTAGTCTCTACCAGCCGTTTGTTGTAGTCCTTAAACAACGATTTCTGTAAAAGAAAATATCTCCCTTTGCTTTAACTTTGAGCGTTGTAACTTTGCAGATGTTGTTTATGCTCAAACAGCAACATTACACACTAACTAAAGTTAGAAAAGTGAAATCATAATCAACCACCCCTTTAACAGTGATGTTTGTAACTTTTTTTAATGTCCTAGATATGGTGGAAAATATACTTGAGTAAACTTTTTTTTTAAAGAATTTTTCCTGCTAAACCTCACAACATTTGGCAAATTCTTCTTGAGAAATGCTTATTGAAAGCACACTGATAAAAACCAGTGCAACCCAAAAAACTGTCTGCTGTAGTTCACAATCTGTGAATTGTCTGTAAAGCCCGTGACACACCAAGCTGACGGTAAGTTAAAAAAGTACGTTTTCTCAGTATGTTTGCACCGTCGGCAGAAATTGGTCCTCGTCTGCTTTTTTCGGCCGATTCCACGTTGAGTCGGCGTCGGTGAAGGAGGGAACTCTGATTGGCTGTTCAGCTTAGTGAACGAGTCAGTGCACGAGAATAATAGCAAAACAGCGAGCAAAGAAGTCAAAGCGGTACAGATAGACGCTGTTCTAATGTTACGTCATCTTACCTGAGTGTTCCTTGGCGAATATTTGTGGAGTGGAATAAAGAAAGTGTTTAGCAGGATTGATATTCAAACCGGTAAGCACGCACTGCTTTGTTCATGGTTTGTGTGCCGGCAGCATCGGTTTCCCTCTTCGAATGACTAATATAGACAAGTATATCTGCAGAAATAGACAGTTTTCTCATTTACACGCAGGCGCAGAACCCGCATTAGCTGACAGTCGGCTGTAGTTCTCTCGGTGTGTTCAAGTGCAGCTTTTCCCCCGACGCAGACGACGCGAGGCGACAACACAGTCGGCTTTCATCAGGGCTAGATCTTCGGTGTGTCCCGGGCTTAAGTGTGCCATCAGAGACTGAGACTAGGGTTTCTCCATCTCCCCTCTCCATCACGTTTTCAAGGGCACGACCTGCTTTGGTGCACCGCCGGCGTAATTGAAGATGAGGGGGTAATCAAAGCGGTCCTGGGACCCCCTGAGCACCAGATACCCCAAGCATGAGACAAATGGCCAAAACTCAGGGGTGGATTCCTGTCTTCCTCTCCTCTAGTGTTTCTGCTGATTGTCTGCTCGCGCTCCCATGAGCCTCTGGGAACCGGGGGGGTCCTGTTACTGCAGCTCACTGTAGACAGGTGTTGTGTTACGGATATGTGTGAAAGAGGATTGAGAAAGCGTGAGGAGGAACGACCCCATCCCTGACCTTAAACATGCTACATTTTCAAGCAGCTTATGCTGTAGAGGTCAAATGAATTAAACGATTATTTCTCCCCAAAAATAAAAATGATGTCTGTATTACTTATCCTGATGTGTGTACTAACCTGTATGCCTTTCTTTCTCATGTGTAACGCAAAAGAAGAGTTTTGAAGACTCTGCTGGTTGTTTGTTTTTTCATTCATTAACAATGAAGATGACCAGAGCTTTCAAGCTTCAAAAATGACATAAGTATCATAAAAGAGATGCAAATGACTCATGTGCTGTACTACAGATCATCTGAAGTGAAAAGCCCTGTTGACACCTGGTGTTGTGTTTTGGTCGGTCGGATCACAAGTGGACGATGCTAAATACAGGTGTAAAACGTTTTGAGCTTGTCCACTTTCGACCACTTCCAGAGGTTGTCAAAAACGTATTTGACCGGATTGATTTCGTAGTGTAAACGCTCATGAGGTCGAATGTGTTCAAACAGCATCAAAACACCGTCTACTCTCCGTCTACTGATCTAATGCGTAAATATTATAGGAAGAGCTCTAGCCAGACGAGATTTAAACTGTTCGCTGAAGACCCAAGTTTGGTTTGAAGATGAAAAATGTACCAAGCACAATGTTCTCTCTCCATTCCTGATTTCTAACACACACTCACAGCGCTCGGCTGATCTTACGTCTGTCAGAGCAGAAACTAAAGCTGATGCTCTCCATATGTTTTTCAGTCGTCTCCGAGCGCGTTCATTTGTAAATTGTGTGAGCTTATTTCATCCATTAGATCGAAAGATCTGAAAAAAAACAACACATACATTTACCCGTCCACAGACCCTCCGCTCAAGATATCAGGACAGAAGTGGTTGAAAGTGGACAAAAGAGACGGATTAAAACACCAGGTGTAAACGGGAATGTGTCTGCCTCGTCTACTTGTGATCCTTTCAAGCAAAAAACGCACTTTAACACCAGGGGCCCTTATTTTAACGATCTGAAACGCAAGTATCAAGCGTGAAACGCAAGTAACTTTGTGGGCGGATCTCGGGCGCTGTTGCTATTATACCGGCGGGATAAATGACTCTTGCGCCCAACGCAAATCTAAAATGTGTTGGTCTGAAGTAGCTTCATTACTCATAGGTGTGGTTTGGGCGTAACGTGAAATAAACCAATCAGAGCATCAGCTCACATTCCTTTTAAGAGCAGGCGCGCTTGTTCCATGGCGGATTGCTATTATAACGGCGGATTTGCCAGACGCGCGCCAGGAGCGGTTCACAGCCGAGGAGAGCGACGTTCTCGTCAGGGACGTTGGGGATGGAGAAACACACCCAAATTAACTTCGGTTAAACAGGCGTATGATAATTTGGGTAAATGTGTAAGCTAGATTTATGCTTTTATAATAAACTGTCTGTCTGTCTGTCTGTCTGTCTGTCTGTCTGTCTGTCTATCTATCTATCTATCTATCTATCTATCTATCGTAATAATGTATGATTTGCAAAAATGAAAACTGCTGCTTTTGTGTAGATGAGAGAATCAAAGTGTGTGCGCGTTGTGCACATGCTACATTGATTATGGCCAAGCATGCACCCTTAAAATAGCATATGAATAACATGCGCAACGCGCCGCTGACTTTAAACTATTTTTTTTTCGGTCAATGGCGGAATTGTTTTCTAAACCTGCAAAATGAGGGAACGTTTGCGCCGGAACACGCCTCCTCTTTGTGCTGAACCGCCCCCGGGAGCGCAAGTGTATTTCTTAGTTTACCGACGTGCGTCTGTGGAGGGAAAAGTCCGCTGTGCGCGGGTGCAAAATAGGAATGACATGCGTCGGTGTACAAAGTCAATTGCGCTGGGTGCAAGATAGGGCCCCAGGTGTAAACAGGGCAAAATGGTAGATAGAAGTCTCTATTTGCTGAAAATCTTAACATCCACCAGAGCCTTCCTTGGTTATTCATCAGAGTTTATGAGAGATTAATCCGATTAATCAAGTCACCTTTATTTCTATAGAGCTTTATACAGTAGACATTGTTTCAAAGCAGATTTACAGTGATAAACGGGACGATAATAATGATGCAAACAGAATTCACTTCTGCTATAAAGCAGCTCTAAAAAGCTGATATTATTCAGCTGAAGTCAGTTCAGTGTTGATTCAGTTCAGTTCAATAACTGTGTAAAGATCATCAATTGTGAAATTAATTCTCTTCAGCTATAAACAGCTCTACAGAAGACGATCGTGTCTTTATTCACTTTGAGTCGGTTCAGTGTTTGTGCAGTTCAGTTCAATAACAGTGTTAGTTTTTTGTAGAACAACTTTGGTCTGTTATATAAATAATTACAAATTTTGAGCTTAAAATGCTATCTTCAGACTCATTTGAAAGTAACCTATAAAATCCTATGACTTGAAGTTGAATGTTCTCATAGATGTAGCTGTTGTGGTTCATGATCATAGTGGCACAAGCCAAATGTGGCATATTCAAACATAGTTATTTTACATTTATTACCCGCTTTAAATGCACATTTCCCGTCGTGCACAGTTGTCCCCGTCATCGCTGCTTGCAGCTATATTTCAGCTTATCTTTTTCATTTTTGTCATTTAAATTTCAGTCTAAAATGTATTTTTTTATTTTATTTAAGGTTTATTTCAAATAACACAATGTTTAATAGTTCTAATTAACAACAGCAATACTGATATGTTCTTCACACAAAGCTATCGTATGACTTCAGAAGAGATTTGACGTTTTTATAGTGGTTTTGCTTCTTTTTTTATGCTTGAAAGCTTCATTGCTCATTCATTGCAATTGCACGGAAAAGAGCTACTCCAGATTTTCTCCCTTCGCCGTCCCACGTGGTTAAAACGGCATGAGGGTTAATAAATTATGGCATAATTTTCATTTTTGGTTGAGCTATTCCTTTCAACAAACTGAATTTTCAAGCAGCCTTTGCAAAAAGTGCAGAGCTGAAGGTGATGGAGGTCGAGAGAATTAACACAAAGCCCTACCGAAGCACATTAGTCAGTTTACTGACGGCATTCTACTCCAGAAATGCAAATGAAAAGAGAGGAAGAGCTTTCTGAGGAAAGATGGAGTTGTGAGGAGACAGCTGGATATAATCTCTCTCTCGTTCATTTTTACTTCAGGGTCTGTTTATACCTCTGAAAATTTCAGGAGGAGGCAAAATGTTTGCTTTAATTTACTCAAGCTCGTTGAGTTCTTGATGCCAAACACCCTCCCCTCACGTCTGTCATCCCCTAATTTCCAGCATCTCGCTCCCGATCCGCTCGTACGCCACTGAGCGTTTCATTAATGGCTTGTAATGCCTAACAAGGGCAGGGGAGGCGTCTGATGGAATCGCCCGCCGGCACGTGATCCAACACTCGACACCGAGAGATTCGGGGTTTGTGCTAGAAGAGCCAGAAGACGTTCCCACACCACAGTAACCCGTACCTCTCAGACGCACACCATCATGTCTCGCGTGCTGTTTATGATAAAAAGGGACACAATTTAGAAAGAATGTGTTTTTTTGTTGTTGTTATATCGGACACATCAGGCTTTTACGGCTCATATAGTATGATAAAGTGAGAATATGGAGCAAAATTTTATTCAGAGGCCCAAACTAAGCAAAAATATGCACTTTTGGTGCAGTTAGTGATATTTATATTGACAAAAAAAAAATAAGATGAAATTCTGATGCTTGTAATGTAAAACAATTAGATCTTTATAACAGAAACGCAGACTGCATGAAAACGCATATAAATATTAGTTGTCATTCTATTTCTCCCAATAATATGTCTTAGTAAGGTGATATTTAAATGCTTAATTTTGTGATCAAATCTCTGTAGTTTTTTATTATGGGGTGCAAAACTTATAAAGCAATTCAATACAATGATGATTGAGACATGAACAAGTAAACGTTCCTCAAAAGCCTGATATTCATAACCTAATTTGCTTCAGTCCGACAAGTGTTCATCTTGAAATAATACTAACAATATAAAAGTTATTCTTATGTTTACATTATAAAAATCAGTAAAGATACATGAACCACGAGCTGAACTTAAGGTGGACATTTGTAAACTAAAAGACTTGCTTGCTGAAAAGTGTGTGAACCATCAATCAGACAACAGGTTTTTCAACAAAGTGATCATGTTGAGCATTTAGGAAATGCCTTAGAAATGTTATACCAGATATACAGTAGGCTTTATAGGGTTAAAGGTATAATATAATCTGGTCGTGATTAATAGGCCCTTTAAATGCCCTTTAGGTTCTCCGTCCACTTCACTAGGAAAACTCAGGATGCAAATGCTTTCCAGAATGTGCACGTGTCGAAGGATATGGGACCACAACCCATTTTGATGAATTTGATTTTTGAAACATTTGGAGGTCGTTTTGACCCGACTCGTTCATCCTCCATACCGTTCCCTGAGTGTTTTCATGTAGCGTTCACTGGTGTTCTTCGCTCTTGTGTTCGCTAAAGGGCACTTTGAGAAATATTTAATGTTGCAGCAAAAGTTTAATTTGAACCTGTGACCGGGAGTCTGTAGCACAAACGAATTCTCACTTTGTCCTCACATCGCCCTCGTTAACCTTTCCGTTTTAAGTCTTGTATTATCTGCAACACTAACTGTTCATGATCCAGTCTAGTCGTCCACACATCTGCATTCCCTCAAGGAATAGCCGTGTGTGTTTCATTCTCATTTCCAGTGTACGGCTACAACAGTTTTTCTGCAGTGTCTGCAGCTGATCAACAGAAAAAAAGAGCCGTATGACACCTCTGTAGTGTGTGTGTGTGTGTGTGTGTGTGTGTGTGTAAGAGAGAGAGTGACTGGGAATCTGCAGTGTGACATCCCAACAATGGGGTTCCTGCTGCAGCCGCATCAATTAACATGAGGCAGTGCCCGCTGTCGTCTGATTGGTCGAGTGAGTTGTCATGTCACTTTTTCCTCCCGCCCTCACAGCTCCGCCCCCTACACTAGTGGAGGAGCTCAACCAATCACACACAAGGACCGCCCACTAAGAGTAGAGCACAGTGCTTTGTGTTGGTGCTGGTGTGTGAAGTGTCGTTTTAGACGCTGCTGCCCCCTAGTGAATCCTTCTGGAAGAGCCTTAGGCTGTGAACACACACACTTACATGCGCAGTTCACTGATTTACAACCAAATCTTCAACCTCTTCGGTATTTTAAAAGGTTAAATATCGAAATGATTGTCCTCCAGTCTGCTAAGCTTTGTAATGTTGATTGTCTCATTAATCACTGTCATTTTCCAAGCCAAAAACTTCTTAGCCGTTTCCCAAATGCAGTTTTTGATGTCTCGGGGCCTATTATATTATATTATATTTTGCTTTTCAAACGTTTGGGGTCAGTACTTTTTTTTAAAAAGGGAAATAAATACTTTTATTCAGTAAGAATGCATTAAATTGATCAAAAGTGACAGTAAAGACATTTATAATGTTACATACAGTATAGGCTATCTATATTTCAGATAAATGCTTTCTATTAATCAAAGTTTCCTTAAAAAAGTGTATGATGGTTTCCACAAAAATATGAAGCAGCACAACTGTTTTCAACACTGATAATAATCATAAATGTTTCTTGGTAGTCAAATCATCATATCAGAATGATTTCTGAAGGATCATGTGACTCTGAAGACTGGAGTAATGATGCTGAAAATTCAGCTTTGATCACAGGTATAAATTACACTTTTCTATATATTCACATAGAAAACAGCTATTCTATATTGTAATAATATTTCAAAATATAAAAAAAAATGTATGTATTTTTAATCAAATAGATGTGGCCATGGTGAGCAGAAGAGACTTCTTTCAAAAACATGAAACAAATCTTGCCGACCCCAAATGTTTGAATTATATTATATTATATTATATTATATTATATTATATTATATTATATTATATTATATTATATTATATTATATTATATTATATTAATGTTTAGAAAACCATATGTATTTCTATAAAATTTACTTTAATATTATTTTTGTACATAAACATTTATATTATTTGTCATATTCGAAACCTAAATTTAGAGTTAAATGTCTGCTGTGACGTTTAATAGGCAATTCTACTTTAATTGGTTGTATTGTATATCTTCATAACTGTTATGATAACTGTATTGTAACCGTAGCATCTCACACACTTTATATCCATGAACAACTGCATAGAAACTAAAAATAAGAGGAATTAAATGCAATAAAATGGCCGGTGGGTAAATCTCCTTCTCCACCTACTGTGAAGTGATGTATGGATGTACACTTTTTTTGTACGATCTAGGTTAAGTAGAGGTCGACCAATAGTGGATTTTACCGATAACGATAACTAGGTTGGATCATGCTGACCGATAACCGATTAATTGACCGATAAATAGATACTGAATGAAAACAAACATAACACAGATTGTTCCAGCGATCAGTTATCAGTGACGATTATTCAGCAAAAAACGATCAAACAGTCGACCTGTAATCGGGCAGTTGGCATGTACCCTATAAGAGCAGGACTACTCAGAGTTTAATTCTTCCTGATTAAACACACCTGTGATGTCCAAGATCCTGAAGACCCAGATGTGGACATGATTAGGTAGTGCTCACAAGCTCCTGACTGTACAAAACTGATGTTTTCTTGGAATAATCCCTTTAGAAATGTTTGAATGCTTGCTCTCTGTCCTTAACGTCATGTTTAAAGCGTGAAAAAGACTCACCTGTGACAGTAAGTGTAGTAAAGTAATATCCATCATGAGGCTACACATATATCTGTGCCATCTGGTAATATTTAGGTTTGGTTCTCAAATGTATAGGACAGCCAGCTGTAATCTCCCAGAATCCCCATCTTTGACAACAGACAGCTGTTGTGCTGTCTTCAAAATCCTGTGGAAACATCTGTGCCGAACCCACTGGGAGCACAAATATAGATGCTGGCTTCCTCCAAGAAGCCTTCAACGGTGTGTGTGTGTGTGTGTGTGTGTGTGTTTACAGAAGTCAGGACTCGTCATCATCTACGATAGACAAGGAAAGAGTCTGAACTTCGGAGTCTGAACTCCAAATGCAGCAATATAATATTATTATTATTATTATTGTATGATAATATATAAAAATAATATTTTACTATATGTGACCCTGGACCACAAAACCAGTCACAAGGGTACATTTTTTTAAATTAAGATGTATACATCATATAACACCCCTCCTTGAACTGCCACCTTACCGTGGTGGAGGGGTTTGAGTACCCGAATGACCCTAGGAGCTATGTTGTCTGGGGCTATATGCCCCTGGTAGGGTCTCCCAAGGCAAACAGGTCCTAGGCGACGGGTCAGACTAAGAGCGGTTCAAAACCCCCTTATGATGAAGAAAAAACAAAGGACCGTGAAGTCGCCCGGTATGGCGCAGCCGGGGCCCCACCCTGGAGCCAGGCCCGGGGTTGGGGCTCGTATGCGAGCGCCTGGTGGTCGGGCCTCCCCCCATGGGGTCCGGTCGGGCTCAGCCCGAAGGAGCGACGTGGGGCCACCCTCCCGTGGACCCACCACCTGCAGGAGGGACCGTAAGGGGCCGGTGCAAAGTGGATCGGGCGGCAGTCGAAGGCGGGGGCCTAGACAACCCGATCCCTGGATGCGGAATCTAGCTCTAGGGACATGGAACGTCACCTCTCTGGCGGGGAAGGAGCCTGAGATTGTGCGTGAGGTTGAGAGATTCCAACTAGAGATAGTTGGGATCACCTCTACGCACGGCTTGGGCTCTGGAACCACACTCCTCGAGAGAGGATGGACTCTTCACCACTCTGGAGTTGCCCATGGTGTGAGGCGGCGGGCTGGGGTGGGTTTGCTTATAGCCCCCCAGCTCAGCCGCCATGTGTTGGAGTTCACCCCGGTGAACGAGAGGGTCGCTTCCCTGCGCCTTCGGGTCGGGGATAGGTCTCTCACTGTCGTTTGTGCCTACGGGCCGAACGGCAGTGTAGAGTACCCGGCCTTCTTGGAGTCTCTGGGAGGGGTGCTGGAAAGTGCTCCGACTGGGGACTCCGTCGTTCTACTGGGGGACTTCAACGCCCACGTGGGCAGCGACAGTGACACCTGGAGGGGCGTGATTGGGAGGAACGGCCCCCCTGATCTGAACCCGAGTGGTGTTCTGTTATTGGACTTCTGTGCTAGTTACAGTTTGTCCATAACGAACACCATGTTCAAGCATAAGGGTGTCCATCAGTGCACATGGCACCAGGACACCCTAGGCCGGAGGTCGATGATCGACTTTGTGGTCGTCTCATCTGACCTCCGGCCGTATGTCTTGGACACTCGGGTGAAGAGAGGGGCGGAGCTGTCAACTGATCACCACCTGGTGGTGAGTTGGATCCGATGGCGGGGGAGGAAGCTGGACAGACTCGGCAGACCCAAACGTACTGTGAGGGTCTGTTGGGAACGTTTGGCCGAATCTTTGGCAGAGCTTCGACCAGATCCCGAGGGAGTCTGGAGATATTGAGTCCGAGTGGACCATGTTCTCCACCTCCATTGTCAACGCAGCCACTCGGAGCTGTGGCCGTAAGGTCTCCGGTGCCTGTCGAGGCGGCAATCCCCGAACCCGGTGGTGGACACCGGAAGTAAGGGATGCCGTCAAGCTGAAGAAGGAGTCCTATCGGGCCTGGCTGGCTTGTGGGACTCCTGAGGCAGCTGATGGGTACCGACGGGCCAAGCGGACTGCAGCCCGGGTGGTTGTGGAGGCAAAAACTCGGGCCTGGGAGGAGTTCGGTGAGGCCATGGAGAAGGACTATCGGCTGGCCTCGAAGAGATTCTGGCAAACCGTCCGGCGCCTCAGGAAAGGGAAGCAGTGCCCTACCAATGCTGTTTGCAGTGGAGGAGGGCAGCTGTTGACCTCGACTGGGGATATCACCGGACGGTGGAAGGAATACTTCGAGGATCTCCTCAATCCCGCCGTCACGTGTTCCATTGAGGATGCAGAGGCTGAGGGCTTGGAGGCGGACCCGTCCATCACCCAAGCTGAAGTCACCGAGGTAGTCAAGAAACTCCTTGGTGGCAAGGCACCGGGGGTGGATGAGATCCGCCCTGAGTACCTCAAGTCTCTGGATGTTGTGGGGCTGTCTTGGCTGACACGCCTCTGCAGCATCGCGTGGCGGTCGGGGACAGTGCCCTTGGATTGGCAGACCGGGGTGGTGGTCCCTCTTTTCAAGAAGGGGGACCGGAGGGTGTGCTCCAACTATAGGGGGATCACACTTCTCAGCCTCCCTGGGAAAGTCTATGCCAGGGTACTGGAGAGGAGAATCCGGCCGATAGTAGAACCTCGGATTCAGGAGGAACAGTGTGGTTTTCGTCCCGGTCGTGGAACACTGGACCAGCTCTATACCCTCTACAGGGTGCTGGAGGGCTCATGGGAGTTTGCCCAACCAATCCACATGTGTTTTGTGGATTTGGAGAAGGCATTCGACTGTGTCCCTCGTGGCATCTTGTGGAGGGTGCTCTGGGAGTATGGGGTCCGGGGCCCTTTGCTAAGGGCTATCCGGTCCCTGTACGACCGGAGTAGGAGCTTGGTTCGTATTGCCAGCAGTAAGTCAGACTTGTTCCCGGTGCGTGTTGGACTCCGGCAGGGCTGCCCTTTGTCGCCGGTTCTGGTCATAATTTTTATGGACAGAATTTCTAGGCGCAGCCAGGGGCCGGAGGGGGTCAGGTTTGGGGACCACACGATTTCATCTCTGCTCTTTGCGGATGATGTGGTCGTGTTGGCCTCATCAAACCAGGACCTCCAGCATGCACTGGGACGGTTTGCAGCCGAGTGTGAAGCGGCTGGGATGAGAATCAGCACCTCCAAATCCGAGGCCATGGTCCTCAGTCGGAAAAGGGTGGCTTGCCCGCTTCAGGTTGGTGGAGAGTTCCTGCCTCAAGTGGAGGAGTTCAAGTATCTCGGGGTCTTGTTCACGAGTGAGGGAAGGATGGAACGGGAGATTGACAGACGGATCGGTGCAGCTTCTGCAGTAATGCGGTCGCTGTACCGGTCTGTCGTGGTTGCGGCTCAGCTCTCGATTTACCGGTCAATCTACGTTCCTACTCTCACCTATGGTCATGAGCTTTGGGTCATGACCGAAAGGACAAGATCCCGGATACAAGCGGCCGAAATGAGCTTTCTCCGCAGGGTGGCTGGGCGCTCCCTTAGAGATAGGGTGAGAAGCTCGGTCACTCGGGAGGAGCTCAGAGTAGAGCCGCTGCTCCTCCACATTGAGAGGGGTCAGTTGAGGTGGCTCGGGCATCTTTTCCGGATGCCTCCTGGACGCCTTCCTGGGAAGGTGTTCCGGGCATGTCCCACCGGGAGGAGACCCCGGGGAAGACCTAGGACACGCTGGAGAGACTATGTCTCCCGGCTGGCCTGGGAACGCCTCGGTGTCCCCCCGGAAGAGCTGGAGGAAGTGTCGAGGGAGAGGGAAGTCTGGGCATCCCTGCTTAGACTGCTGCCCCCGCGACCCGGCCCCGGATAAGCGGTAGAAGATGGATGGATGGATGGATGGACATCATATAACACTGATTAAATAAGCTTTCCATTGATGTATAAGTTGTTAGGATAGGACAATATTTGGCCGAGATACAACTATTTGGAAATCTGGAATCTGAGGGTGCAAAAAAAATCTAAATATTGAGAAAATCTCCTTTAAAGTTGTCCATTTATGTTCATGATTGTGCTGCATTCACTCACAAAAATATATATTTTTTATATATTTATGGTAGGAAATTTTCATTTCATGGAACATGATCTTTACTTAATATCCTAATGATTTATTGGCATAAAAGAAAAATCGATAATTTTGACCCATACAATGTATTGTTGGCTATTGCCACAGATATACCCGTGCGACTCGTGACTGGTGACGTGATCCAGGGTCCCATATAATATACAAAAAAATAAAATAATGACACTCAAAATCAAACCTTGACCTTCCAAAATGCTGCAATATATGTACAATATATGTATTATTATTATTATTATTATTATTATTAGAGCAATTGTATTAATACTAACATATAGTTATAATATATTAATATATACTTGTGTAATAATTCAAATACTATTTTAAATGCTATAAAATAAAACAATATATATATATTTTTGTTAATATATTTTCTAATTATTGTTTATTTTATTTTATTCTCCTTACCTGTTTTTCAATGGCTGGTGCCATTAGTATCTATATATCTACAAAACAGGGTTGCTGAAGGCTGGTATAACTGATATATTTAATAAATAATGATTAAAAATTAGAAGAAAAAAACTTTTTTTACACAACGTTTACCCAGAATTGACAAAATAAACAAATACAGTGAATCAGAAATAGATTACTATCCATTGGTAAATCTGCTAGTAGAATTTGGAAATGACAAAAGTGGAGAAGTGAACAGATATGGCTCTCGGCCAACGCCGATAGTCTAAAATAACCAGATATCAGCCAATTTAAGGAAATCCATAAATATTGCTGTCATACTCGGATCAAACACTCAAACTGTGAAACATCCCAGTGCTGTTATACTGTATGCCAGTCATATTGGAGGATGTTGGACTCAGTTTGTCTTTCAGAAGCTGATAAAGGATCTTTTCTCTCATTGATTATGGCAGGTGTTGTTCTGAGGTCAGTTTCTGGTCAGATATTGCTGATGTTGAGAGATGGAGTGTGTTCTGGATGAGTTTGCACAGGTGTCTCCCCGGAGTGTGCTGTTCCCAGCATGCTTTGCTGACGTCTGTGATGGCACAGCACAAATTCAGGAGTGACTCCAGCTCTGGCAGAGGACAGTCCAAACACAGCGACTCCACACACACACACACACGCACACACACACTGCCCTTTACACTTTATACAGTACTGTCCTCTTCACTAAACACTTTCATATCCCAATATCCAGTTTGGTGCAGAATCAGGCTCTTTAAAAACTTTAAAGCATTAACATGTCTTATGATTCTTGAGTAAGTGAACCTCTATTATCTAACAGTCTCTTCTTGAGAAGAGCCTTTATTAGTAGAGTTTTACTCTCATACGCACATCAGAACAGAACTCTGGTTATCATAGGTTTCCTGGGGCCCGTTCTTCGTACGTCGCTAACTCAGTTAGCTGGATTTGATTGTTGGCGATTTGGCATGATCTTGGATTGTTTGGTTCTTCGACGCTCATCCTGGACTTGCTGTCATAGCAACAGGTGCGCAATCTTAAACCTGCTCGGGAGCAGGCTTATTTCATGTAAACAGGATTAGACTGCGGCTCATAAACGGAGATGATACGGGAAGTCCAGCGCAGCGCGATAGTGCACTTTCTGATATATATATTTTTTTTCTCGTGACTCATGAGATTGTCGTTTACATTATTAATTTGTTGGAAACGCACATTTATTTTCGACTTGTCGGAGTCGGGCTTTTACTACAGCACAAACTGTACCCTAAGATTAATTGCGAGTGGCTCTTTCCTTTACACTATTGGAGATGCGGAGAACTTGATGGAAAGTGCTGTTTGTCGTGTCATTCGGAGTTTACCTGGCGCTTTTAGGTTTAAAAAACAGTTTTAGTTTTTTTTTTTTTTTTTGTGGCATTTCCAAGCCACTGAAGACCCAATGTAAATCAGTTTTTTTTTAAGCAGCTTTTTTTTTTTTTTTTTTTTTTTTATTAGACTATAGCCTACTATTTATTAGACTATTTAAATATTTTTTTATGAAGATCATGCGATCATGACCATGCTGATTACAGTATGTCACTCAGGCTTATAGGCTAGACTGCCATCAAGGCCTCAATGAAGGGGATTATGTGAACAGAAAGGGGGTTCACAATGTAAATGTGCAGCCCAGTTACTATTGTGATTCTTAATATTCCAGATTAATAATATTATATCAAATAAAAAAAAGGCAGTTGACAAATCTTCCATATCACAAATGTGAAAGCAAAATGGTCAGGATCTGTGTATGACTTAAGAATTTTCAGAGATTCACATTTATGCACATTATTTGAAAGTGGTAAGGAAAGTTCCACAATTAAATATCAAGCTCACTGTATTACATACACTTATGCTGATCCTAACAGAACTGCATTTTTTCATAGGTGATTATGACATGTTCCTGCCTGCAGACAGGTGTTTTATGACCCCATTCCCTGACCCAAACCAGTTACAATGCAGCTCCAGGACAAGGGCACACAATGAAATGAACTTCAGCTAACTAAAGGGAAGATTTCAGTGTCTGAAAAGTCTGAGGGTTGCACACCTGACAGGGCCTGTGACATTGTTGCATTTGCATGTGCCATATTACACAACACTGCCAAAAAAAAAAAAAAATACACTTTTCATTAAATGTTTAATAAAAGACAAATATGCTTAGTTCCTTGAGTTTTATTTCAATTGTTCTTTGTAAAGAAAAGCCAGTGGTCAAGTGCCTGCAACAAGAGATATTAGACACAAGCCTCATGCAACAAATAAAAAGGAAAAGTTGGCTATCCACTGCCCACCTGTAGGCCTGTGTCTCCTCTGTCTGTGCAGACTCTTCTGTAGGCCTTTCTGTAGATGTGGAATCCTTAAACTTATATTGCAGCCATAAAGCATACACGTATAAATTAAGTAAAGTTATTTATGCACTTGCAGGTAGGTTAGTTCCTCCATATGACAGTTATCTGAGAGGGTTTATTCACTGTCCAGTGCAATGGAAACAAATGGACATTACAATGTCCACTTAAGTTAACAAGTGTTGGTGTATTATGTAAAAGTGCACAAAAGAGGAAAACACAATGTCATTACAATGAACTACACTTGGGAAAAATGTGATCAATAACTCTTTTTGAACTCTTCTTCAATACATATTTTTACATTAACATAAGTTTATCAGTTTTTACTTCCACAAGTCAAAGCAATTCATCATTGCTCAAGATTTAACAGCTGAAATGACTATACGGCCTTAATTTAATGCAGCAAAAATACAGTGCAGGCTACTAAGATCTTTTTTTTTTCTCAGCCTTTTTCTTGATTGCTTTTATAAACAGACAACCATTTATTTAACAGTGCCTTTCATAAAAGAGACTATAATATAACTAAAAATTACCATTAGAATATTTTTGTACTTCACTTTTATTTGTTCCCATATTCTAGTGTGGTGACTCTGACATTACAATGAACAAAGTAATTATGCAATTATTAAAATACAAAAATATAGGCTAATAAGTGATAAAAACATCTAACATGGCCACTTCTAACGGATTTAAATTGTTTGCTACTTTTTGCCAGCCCTCTCTCCTGGCTTTTGCAGACTTTGAGGTGTTCCCTGGCGTTTTGATTAAAACATTAAAATTCCGAATAAACTTCGACTATTAGTTCTTGCTCTGCTGAGGAGAAAAAACATAGATATAATATGAGAAAAACTGTGCGCGCTCTTTGGCCACGCTGAGCAGCCAATGGCAGCGTTGCTGATCAATGTTTCCACTATCGATACATATCCCCTTTTAAACCAGCGCGTGAACGCGCAGTTATCTCAGATAACTCAATCCAGCGATACTAATCCTATTCGGCAAGTGTGTTCGAAGAACTCAATTAGCCGGATTATGATTAGCACGATGAAATCATCTTGGATGTGTCATTTGATCTCGGATGTAATAAGCAACGTACGAAGAACGAGCCCCTGGTCTGTTTTTTGTTTTGTTTCCTTTGCTTTTGTCTTGTTTTTGTTTTGTTTTTTCTGTTGTTTTCTTTTCTTCTTTTGTTTTGTTTACTTTGGTTTTGTCTTGTTTTTCATTTTATTTTTCACTTTGTTTTCTTTTGTTATCTTTTTCTTTTCTTTTGTTTACTTTGGTTTAGTCTTGTTTTGTTTTGCCTTTTCTTCTTTTGTTTACTTTGGTTTTGTCTTGGTTTTTGTTTATTATTTTATTTACTTTGGTTTTGTCTTGTTTTTTGTTATCTTTTTCTTTTGTTCTGTTTACTTTGGTTTTGTTTTGTTTTGTGTTTTGTCTTCTTTTCTTTTGTTTACTTTGGTTTTGTCTTGTTTTGTTTGTTTTGGGTTTTGTTATCTTTTTGTTGTCTTCTGTTCTTTTGTTTACTTTTGTCTTGTTTTTAATTGTATACAATGATATCCATTCGTTTTCTTCTTATTATTATTCCTCCCCAATGGGAGTCTATGGCAGCCCTATGAACTGTAAGAAGAAAATGATGAAAATTGGCACAATAGTAGTGATGGTAATGAATAGTAATCTGACCAACTTTGGGGTCTCTAGGACCAACTCTATATCGCAACCACCAGTTCAAAAATTCAGTGTTCAAATGGTTATAACTTTTGAACCATCCGATCCAGAAAAATTTTACTTAAAAATAGATCTGTTACAGTTTTTAACTGTATAGAGTGAGGGGACTTACTGTACCAGTAACCAATCAACTGGTTTTTACTGTTAAAATTACATTTTGCAGTGTACGAGGTGCAAACTACAAGCTAACAACAAACTCCAAGCTACAGTCATATATATAATTCAGATCATTCATTTATTTTTAATACCAGACCAGTATTTATTTGACATGTGAAATATTCCATTCCAAACAATAAATGATAAATAACAGTTTTAATCTTTGGATGAATTATTCACAATCTTAAACATACATTTACAGTACAGCTAGAAAACACCTACATTTAAAAAAAAAAATAAAATAATAATAATAATAATTGCAGAATCCATCAACATATTTATTTATTAAAAATGAAAACCTAAAATTGCACAGGGACTGAAATGAATTTATTGTGAATGAATCATCCGAATGAACCGACTCACGACTCCAGCCTGTATTAATAACACTGCTTAACGCCCTCCAGCAAAAGAAAATGAAGCCCAAATTTTCTAAACAAGAACCGTTTTAATTAGTTTAATTAATTACTGTTTGAGCATCAGTGCACAAATTAAGTGTTATATAAAGTGTTATGCTGTTTACACCATCAATATGACCTTATTTTTACTAAATACCTGACTTAATTGAAACCAGCTGGCCACTTGACTCCTCCGTTTGGCACCTGGACCATAATGCACCTTTTTCCCTCGTCATCCCATCAGTCATCTGGCCTCGCTCCCTCGGGATCCTGCTCTCCTCTGTTTTAAAGAGAGGTTATGGACAGGAGACACGGGTTGACAGATGGCCTGTGTCGCGGGGACGCTGGGAATATTTACAGAGCTCAGGAATGGATCTTAATGTTCCTCTTTGCTGAGCCATCACTGTGAAAAATGACCACGTGTTTCCCCTTCACCAACCTTGCATCTTTTCCTTCCGCTCGGACTTTCTCCCGGCAAATCGACCTCGTGTTCCCTGTATTTCTTGGCTCTTTTTGAGACGCGTTTACTTGAGCGCTGGCGTTTATCTGAAGCTTCGGTCAGGTGTTAATAAAGCAGACGTGCTGGTGTGGACGGGTGGACTGCAGGCGTCCCGATACACAACATATTTAACACACGATGATAATTAGGGAAGAAATCACATCTATCTTACAACAGCCACTTCTCTTAAAGGATTAGTTCACCTCAAAATGAAAATTTCCTGATAATTTACTCACCCCAATGCCATCCAAGATGTTCATGTCTTTCTTTCTTCAGTGGAAAAGAAATTAAGTTTTTTGAGGAAAACATTTCAGGATTTTTCTCCACACAATTGGTTTCAATGGGAACCAGAATGCTAAAGTTCAAATCAATGCAGTTTCAAAGGGCTCTGCACGATCCCAGCTGAGGAATAGGGTCTTATCTAGCGAAACGATCTGTCATTTTCAAAAAAAAAAAAAAAAAACATGTATATACTTTTTAACCACAATTGTTCGTCTTGTGCTGGTCTGCGACACGCCAGGCATTACGTAATCACGTTGGAAAGTTGAAATCACGTTGTGTTTCTTTCTTTTCCACTGAAGAAAGAAAGACATGAACATCTTGGATGGCATTGGGGTCAGTAAATTATCAGGAAATTTTCATTTTGAGGTGAACTAATCCTTTAATGTTGGCTGTTTCATTATAGACCGGACTGAGGATAGAGACGTTTATTAGTTAAAGCTGTTTTACTTCTGACAGATCAGTATATAAAGGCAAGGGAAGAGGTTTCAGGCTTTTTGATGCCCTAAAATGGACACTAAAATGTGATGTACTTGTGATGGACCCTAACGTATACAGGCAGCTGAGTAGTTTCATGTATAAATACCCATTCATACAGGGAAATATTAAATATCATATTGTGAAGACAACATGTTGTGTCCAAAATTAAATGCTTGGCATTTATATTGTCATTAAGACCAAAGAAGTGAATTCAATTAAAAACTTTATATTAAGTTGACAGTGTATCTTTTTTTCTAAACACTGATGATGATGATGATGATGATTAGTATATATATATTTTTTTTATCTATTAACAGTACTATTAAATTTCAATATCTGTAAAATATTTACTTTCTATTTAGCTGACAGTCTATATCTTATCAGTATTAGCATCTTAGAGAAGCAGTTTTGAACACTTTATCAAGCAGTGTCTACACTAGCCTTGTTTGACTCGCATCTCATTCTTTACAGTTTGGTTGGTTTGTTGTTTCCATCAGTTTTGGCGATGGACGTTTCGAACACTCAGTTTTCATACACACAGTTTGTCCTCGCTCATCACGAAGGACACGTCTCTGTTCAGTATTGATTTAACCTCGTTCAGGACCGCTGAAAACATGGACAAATAAAGATTACAAACTATCCTTTGGACTTTAGTGAACTTTTCTGACACCGTTGCTCTGACAAGTTGCTCAGTGTTTTGCTGCGAATGCCATTCATTTTATGGATGTTGAAAAGAATGGGTTTTTTTTTTTTTTGGAGCTAGGGGTGCCAATAAGTTAAAAATGTAACTGTGATTAATCTCATGTTCAATAAGTAATATCAGTTTTAATTTGCTTCTCAGTATTTTCCTTTTGAACTGTGGAGCATTCATTTTGAATGTCATACTATATATTTATTCAACAACAAAATAATATAGGATGGGGCTTGATTTTTCCATCAGGATTTGATTGAATCAATAACAGTGGAAGCAACAGACTACAATCAACAGCATACTAGAGTCAGATGTGGGAGTTGAAAAGTATGAGGGATTTGAAAGGATTTTTGAAACAATGCCGTAGAAGAGCCACCGTATATCTGAGTGAAACGCTTCTGGAACAAGAACAGATGAGGGCGGGGCTTGATTGTGTTTGGGGAATTGATTGGATGGCTGTGGTTTGCTATTGGCTGATCTCATGTGAGTGACAGGTTGCCCCGCCCTCGTCATCAGAGAAGAGACTCTGCGAGAGAGAGGGAGGGGAAGGTATTCTGATGAAAAATTACAAGGCACATGTATTTAAAACAATAATGATGTGCACAGAAATTATTCATAATTAATAAATATAAAGGTTTTTCATGGAACCGTAATGCCAAACTAACCTTTTTTTTGTTGTTGTTTTTTTAAGTATGATTTCGCAGGCGGAGCAAGTTATTACATTTTGTTTAAAGACACATTTTGTTTTTCCTTTACAACACAAGATGAAGAATGTGTATTAAAATGTGTAAATAGGGTTCATTTAAATTTTTTGACAACCAAATAATGTTTTGAGCAAAAATATTAATGGTCTTCTGGTGGTGTTGATGGTGCAATTCGTAAAATTAAGCTTTGATAATTACATTTTGGCATATAAAGAATTCAAATGACATTTGTGTGTGTGTGAGTGTGTGTGTGTGTGTGTGTGTGTGTGTGTGTGTGTGTGTGTGTGTGTGTGTGTGTGTGTGTGTGTGTGTGTGTGTGTGTGTGTGTGTGTGTGTGTGTACATGTACAACTATCTTTGTGAGGACCAGTTTGAGTTTTAAACCAGAGGAGTGAGGACATTTTGGCCGGTCCTCAGTCTCTGAGAGCCTTTAAAGGCCTGTTTGAGGGTCAAGACTTGGTTTTAGGGATCAGGTTATAATGAGGTCAAGGGTCAGTTTAGGGTCAGGGGTCAGGTTAGGCACTTGTGATGGGTAAGGTTAGGGTAAGCGGATAGAGATTGCATTGTGTGTCAATGAATGTCCTCATAAAGATAAAAGTATGTGTGTGTGTGATTTTTTTTTTTTTTTTTTTTTTTTGACCAGTCATTTATAATCAGACAAATATGGAACTACTTCATAGCTGTACAAAAAAAATCCAACTCCCTTGGAATATTTCAACCAAGAATTTGATAATTACACTTTACTCACAGTACTTGTTAACTCTAGTAATTCGCCGTGATCTCTGCCACTGTCCACAGGTGTCTATAGGGCAGATGTATGAGATCCAGAAGACGGTCATGGAACCGGAGGAAAAGAAGAGCGACTGATGTGATGGTCAACTCAGACGAGAGAGAACTGATGTCTATTCTTCAAACATCTGCTGGTCATGATGGTCATGATGGTGATCTGCATTGGTGATCTTCATCAGAATGGATCTCACATACACTCTTCCTGTTTACACAGTGATTTCAGATGTCGTGTGCCATGAACACCGTACTGGACTTGCTATATCATATATAAGATGCCGTAGAAATTGTACATAATGTATTTTTCATGCTTTGTTTGTTAGAGTTACAATAAATTCATGTCAGTTACATTTCTTTGAGTGGGTTATCTGAAAAAAATGACAGTTTTCATTGATCTTTTCACAAAGGGTAAAGGTCGAACGGTTTAAAATAGCTTATGATGGCCTAGTAAGACATGGGGACGGTATAAAGATCACATTACTCAATGCTACGAACAGCAAAAGCAAACAGTTTTGTTAAAACTCGTATGTTCAAAGCCTAAACATGTGGCCCAGTTAGAAGTGCATCATGCAAGCAGAGATGTGGAGATCTGAATGAAATTATGCATGCGCATTTACATTTATTCATGAGGCAGATACTGTTCACAGAGGCGACTTGCATTAATCATTGCACTGTTAATGAGAATTAAAATAAGACTTTAGTGAATATTTTATTTGCAGTTATGTTCTTGTATTGTGACGTTAAAGCAAAATATCAACAACCGAAATCATAGCTGAAATATTTGCATTCACCTAAGATGTAATGCATTTGCCCAACTCTTGGTCAATATTATACCCTCATTTTCTAAATAGTCATTATTCTTATGTAATATTTTCTAACAACCGATTCTTACATAATTGCATAAACTTAGCCAGTGTGTTACGGCAAGTGCCTTGAGAACTACTGTGAGACCAACAGCATTTAAACAAGAGGTAATCAGTCTCAATTTTCTGATTAGAATTAGGCCAGTTAAACATTTTCCCCCGGTTTCACAGACAAGGCTTAAGATAGTCTCAGACTAAAATGCATGTTTGAGCTGTTTTAACTGAAAGCAACTTGCTCTGACATATCTTAAAATATCTCACCGCCATTGTTTTGTCTCAAGATGCACATCAGTGGTGTGTTTATCTAAGGCAGTTTATAAAGATCCGTCATGTAACTGACTTTTGAAGAAACAAATGAATTACTTTTTAAAAGAATGGTCTAAGCAGTTTATGCAACTATTTGAGCTTTATATTTACAGAGCAGAAACATCAAGTGTCAATCATCCTTCTATTCTGATCTATTTCACATCCACAATACTGCACATTATCAGGCATCATTTACTGAGTACAATCCAGCTGGTAAATGAATACATTAAGAATATTGGCATATGTTCAAACAAACATTGCATATCGCAAACAGAATGTCGCCCGTAGTCAAACAGACGCATAGACCAAACAACCAATGTAAGGAACAACTGTGGCAAAGATGGACTTTAGTTACAATGATAGATAGCGTATCTCATATGCATAAACATAGACTTATTATTGACTTACTTTACTTTCGACACAGCCAGTCTCTGTCCTCATGATGAGAGAAGTGTAAACGTTCAGTTCTGATGTCTTCAAACTCTCAATGTACAATGCCATTCAATCTAGAATGATTTATACACTTTGTGTTATCAACCCTTTATTCAGGTGTCTTTTAATGTGCTTTTGTTTTTATTAAAATTAATATATTTTGACAGTTGAATGTCAAAATTGACATTTTAATTTTAAAGTCCAATGCAGCAAAAGCATCAATAATTAAATTAAATTTGAGAAGCAAATTTCAGCAGCATCTGTTGGTTGTCCCAAATGTAACTGATAATATCCCATAATGCATTGCTGTGTTGTTTCCTCTATGATATGTCTCTGCATTGCAATAAAAAGAACTCCACAGTGTCAATAACTGTGCAGCCATGATGGAAACAACATGTTTGACGTTATTAATAAATGACACTGTTGACTCATTTGTGAAAGAAAACCAACATAGTGCAGGTTGCAATCCATGCCTTGTTTGGACTTGCATGAAAATGTAAATTGTGTCATCATTTACTCATCCGTATGTAAGTCCAAACCTATTTTACGTTCTTTCTTCTGGAACACAGGAGAAGTTGTGGAGAATGTCCAAGTTGCTCTTTTCCATGCAACAGTCTCCTAAACATCACGTCACGCTTCAAAAAGGCACAATAAAGCAGTCCAGACAACTTCTGCACTATAGGCCTGGTTTCACAGACAGGGCTTCGATTGAGCCAGGATTAGGCCTTGTGCTTTAGGGGGAAAAACACATCACTGATGTGCATCTTGACACAAAACAATGGCAGAGACATATTTTAAGATATGTCAGTGTGAGTTGCTTTCAGTTAAAACAGCTCAAACATGCATTTTAGCCTGGGACTAGCTTAAGCCTTGTCTGTGAAACCGGGAGTTAGTCTCCTGGAATCATACAATAACTTTATGTGAGTGAGAAACAGTCCACCATTTAAGTCATTTTCTCACTAAAAAGATCTGATTTGCATATTCAAAAAGCATCACATTTCTTTGTTACCATGTGTTTAAATGCTCTAAACTGAACTCAAACTGAACTTGCTTCCCAAGGAAAAGAGAAAGTAAAATGGGATTGGAACAACTAAATGATGACAGAAATTTCTTCTTCTTTTTTTTTTTTTTTTTTTTTTTTTTAACTATTCATATTAAACATTTTAATACTAGGACAATACTTTTATTACTGAACTTAATATTCAGTAATGTCATCGAATTGTTTTCACACTATTGGATGAGAACAAAACTTAACTCAATCGAGCTGGACCAATCAAGATAATTGACCAATCTTGCAACATCAACACTGGTATTGAACTGAACTGACTGAGTTCGAGCTGAATTGAACTCGTTTCATCATTCATTGTTGAACTTGTTGAACTGAACTGAATTGAGCTGAATATTGACACTACTGTCTTTTTAGAGTTTTCAATATTTTTCAAATTGTGAATAGTCTCATATTTGATTGGTGATCATTGATTGCTATTTTCCTGTTTATCACTGTTACTGTTTATCCCCTTGAGAGCACATCCATGTATGTTTTGTAATAGCAGTCCTTCGTTTTAGTCAGTTGTGAGGTCAAAACGCATCGATGTGGCGCAGCGTGCCGTGCGTAAAAGCGCATCCCTTCATATGGCGTGGAAAGCTGCGGTCTCAATGGATGAAGAGCTGTGGTACTTCAGGGAATAGTTCAGCCCATCGTTGTTGTCCCAGAACTCAGATTTACCATCCCTCATGTACACGGCGAAGTGCACAGAAGCGCTCGGATCTAAGAAAGGAGGCGTGAACATGGTGAAGGAGAAGCGCGCTCCGTGCGTCGTGTCCTCGGTGGGCACGGGGATGGCTTGCGCGTCCACGAACGACAGCCAGTCGTTGAAAGTATACCTGACCCCAACCTCTCTCCTTCCCATCGCCCGTATGATCCCGCGGACATCAAACTGTGTGACCGTGACGCTTTCCAGCGCGACGCGACAGCGCGTGAGCCGCGTCTCCAAGTCACCGGACTCCGCGGGCATCTTGAACGTCGGGACCAGACAGTCCAGTGCCAGAGTGGACTTGATGTTCATGCACAAGTCATCCATGAACTCTCGGTCCTTATGAAGGGGGAAACTCTTCAGCCTGTTAAACACTTTGGCTGGAATCTGAGGATCCTCGCTCGAGCTGAAGTGTTTGACGCTCGCCAGATTTAACCCGAGCGCGTCCGCGAATTGCACGCGTTTCCTGCAGCTCTGGGAGATCTGGTGGTACAGATTCGCCTGATCTGGATACGCAGGTAAGGACTTGGCTCTTCTCCTGTCTTTCAGGTACGCGGGAATCTCGTCGGATTGAAGATCGTCATCGGAGTCCGTTCCGTTCTCCATCTGCTCCTCATTCATTATGCTCATCATTCCAGGTGTGTAATGTCCAATCACAGAATGTATCATTCCAGGAGAATCCCTTCGGAAGAGCATTTATGTGAAGACTTGGTAACAAACAACAGCTCCACATGTGTATATACGTGCAGACTGCAGTCCTGTAGTAATCAGTTACACACTGGTTACGCCCACTACTACTGGCTCCAGCTCGCCTTGGTCTATATCCAAACAGACAGATGTCAACATGCACGTTTACACTCTCTTTAGGAACAGAACATGTAACTCTATGAAGTTCCTATAAAGAGACTTGAGGTCAATATGTATATTGTGTCTAATCTGCCTAATTTTAGTCCATGGCTCCTGCTTTAATCCTGGCACTGGCGCATTAGAGTTAGTCATCTAGTTAACCTAAACTATTTTATATTCCTTAAATATGCAATAAATATAGGCCTACCTTTAATATATGCCAAAATAAATTTAGGGGAATCTCATGGAAACTGTCAAAACCATTTCACCCCATGAAAAGAAAATGAAACCTATTTTTGGAACCATTGGACCATTAAGATTGATTGCATTGAAACATTATTTAGATGATTGAGCTTATTTTTCCCCAGTAATATATGCATTATTTGTCAAAAGTTTGGAATAATATATATATATATATTTTTTAAAGAAGTCTCTTATACTTTCTATGGAAGCTTGTTTCTATGGAAGCTTGTTTCCGCCACAAAATAAAAATAAATAAAAGATAATTGCGACTTTTTATCTCACAATTGCGAGTTTACATCTCGCAATTCTGACTTTATTTCTCAGAATTGCGAGATATAAAGTCAGAATTGCGTGAAATAAAGTCGCAATTGCGTGTTTTAAAGTCAGAATTGTGAGATATAAAGTCAGAATTGCGTGAAATAAAGTCAGAATTGCGTGTTATAAAGTCAGAATTCTGACTTTTTTTCTCGCAATTGCGACTTTATATTACGCAATTCTGACTTTATGTCTCAGAATTCTGACTTTATATCACGCAATTGGGAGATATAAAGTCAGAATTGCATGATATAAAGTCAGAATTCTGAGATATAAAGTAAGAATTGTGTGATATAAAGTCGCAATTGCAAGAAAAAAAGTCAGAATTCTGACTATTTCACGCAATTCTGACTTTATATCTCGCAATTCTGAGAAATAAAGTCAGAATTGCGAGATGTAAACTCGCAATTGTGAGATAAAAAGTCGCAATTATCTTTTTTTTTTTTTTGGGCGGAAACATATGGAAGCTTGTTTCCGCCACTGAATAAAACATTTTAAAAGATAATTGCGACTTTTTATCTCACAATTGCGAGTTTACATCTCGCAATTCTGACTTTATTTCTCAGAATTGCGAGATATCAAGTCAGAATTGCGTGAAATAAAGTTGCAATTGCGTGTTTTAAAGTCAGAATTGCGAGATATAAAGTCAGAATTGCGTGATATAAAGTCGCAATTGCGAGAAAAAAAGTCAGAATTTTGACTTTATAAGACGCAATTGCGACTTTATATCTCGCAATTCTGACTTTATATCTCGCAATTCTGAGAAATAAAGTCAATTGTGAGATAAAAAGTCACAATTATCTTTTAAAATGTTTTATTCAGTTGCGGAAACAAGCTTCCATACTCACCAATGCTGCATTTATGTGATCAAAAATACAGTAAAAATGGTGATATTGTGAAATAGTATTATAATTTAAAAATTGCTGCTTTGTATGTGAATATCTTGTAAATGATCAAAACTAAATCTTCAGCATTACTTCTGTCTTTATATTGTCCCATAATCATTCAGAAATCATTCTAGTGTGATGATGTATGTATTTACAAACTTATAATGTATAATATAATTTATTAATGGGTTTAAATTGATAAATAATTTAAAACATTTTAAAATGTCCAACATTACAGTACTTTTGTTTATCAATCAATCAATCAATCAATCAATCACGCAACCAATAAAAAGTACAAACTGCATTTTTTTTATGCTTTATAAAACAGTTCTGGTCTTCAGATTTGATTGGTCACGCTGCGTTCCAAGAGTTTTGATGTTCAGTTTAACATCACTGGGTTTTCTAACTTGAGTCATACTGTCTATTTTCACTTGCTGTTCCACACACTTGCTGTTTTGCTAAGTTAGACACGTTGCTGCCTTAAATTTTTAAGTACAGTCAATTTGGATGTTTCAATTTCAATATCAATTTCAACTTTAATTACATTAAACCGACTTAAAAAAAAGAGTTGAATCTTGTATATGGCTTATAAAAAAAAGTTTAAAATTGAGTTAAAGCAATGTAAAAACATGTTGTTATAACCTATTGATCATAAAAACATGTACAGTGTGGGTTAACATATTTTGTTGATCCTGGAACAACATTGATTTCCGAAAATGTATTCCTAACCATAACCCTATAAAACCTAACCCTACCCCTCGGTTATGAGTAAAATCAGAGGGAAATAATGGTGAATAACACTGATGCAGAAGCACCTAACCTGGCTTATAAGCCTAAACTTGCCATAAACTGTAAACTTCTCCCTCAAATCTGATTGGTCGGTTCTAATGTTGTTCCAGGATCAACAAAGATGATGATACAGGAACATGTTGCACTTGGTGAAATCATGTTCTGCCCTGTTCCAGAGAGTATTTGACAGTATTGTATGCCAAATGACACAATATTATGCACTTATTCCACTATGTACTCAACCATCTAGTGTATGAATTTTATAAGGTTATTTAGTCATCCAGCATCAGAGTCTGATCCCTCCACTACATAAAGAAAGCTGTGACAGTTGAGTGCATGAAGTGTCCAACATTACACACTTCGACTGTGTCCGAAATCGCACACTGTCTTGAGTAGACACTTATTTTGAAAGTAATTACTTTGCGAATGAATACAGTATGAATGTGTGTATGAATCTAATCTGGATGTACTACATCCCCCATGCTTTCATAATCATGTGACCAATACCAGGTTCAGTGGCCCTGTCTCAAATGGAGCCCTAAGCCCTCGTGATCTTCATTCAAGTCCACACTTCCGTGACGATTGTTAGGCAGAAGTTTTCTGCAGAGCTCGCTTCAACATGGGCTCGGCAAAAACGCCACAAAGGATATGCACTCACGGCCCAAGGAGTGTAGTTTGAAAGGCTTGCGCACTCAACTGTGTGTGAGACGGCGTGGAAAGCGGGAAATGAAGTATACCTGGGCCTTACAGTAAGTCCACAAGACCGCAAGTGCACATAGAGTGTGCCATTTGGGACAGGGACAGTTATACAGAACGGACAGAATTTGGGACAGGTCATCCGGGGACTTTGTGCCTACTATTTTATGAGTACTGTGAATTCAGACATACTTCTTTTTTCATATACTATTTTTCATCTACTATAAGTATGCGGTTTCAGATGCAGCCTTTGATTTTTTTGGTGAATTAAAGGGATAGTTCACCCAAAAATAAAAAATTCTTTCATCAATTACTCACTCTCAAGTTGGTCCAAACCTTCATGAGTTTCTTTCTTCTGTTGAATGTAAAATATATAAAACAGTTGACGACACATGATATAAAATACTATGGAAGTCGATGCATGCCGTCAACTGTCTGGTTACTGACATTCTTCAAAATATCTTCATTCATGTTCAACCGAAGAAAGAAACTCATACAGGTTTGGAACAACTTGAGGGTGAGTAAATGATGACAGAATTTTCATTTTTGGGTGAACTATCCCTTTAAGTGCATTATTCGGGTATTTAAAGTGCACTTTTTCTTTTTCTTTTTTTCAGTGTGAACACTGCTCACACTATTTGTACTAGAATAGTGCATAAGTACACTAATTGGGACACACCTATTGTGTAAAGACAGAAAATTTGTCCGTTTTCTCCCACTCAACGATCACTGAAATAATGTGTTTCTGCTTGGTGAAATATGTAAAGCTTGATGCTTTTCTTGTGGAAATGCCAGTTTGTTGAGTCTAAATATCTGCATGTGTGTGTTCCCTGCAGCGCTAGATTCTTGAATTTGAATTGATGTCAAAAACAGGATCTAGAATTACAATTCAAATTTGAATTAAAGGAAGCAGAATTGCAATTCAATAAAAATTCAAAGAAATTCATATACATATTTTAAGTGAAGTGTTTAACAATGAAGCTTGTCAGATATGATTGCATTATAAATGATATTAGTTTGAACTACTTGTACAGATTACATTAAAATGATATGTTTTCCCCCAGCAATGAATGTTAAAAGCTCTAGTCACAGAACAAATAATTAAGTTTGATTTATTGTAATTATAATTTTGTGCCACATGATGGAACATGACTTCATTTCCCAGAATGCTTTAGTTTAACCAAGTATTTAAAATGGTTGCTAAACAATTTGTGGTGGACATTTGTTTGAAAGCACAATTTGATGGGCAACACTGGACTTTTTAAGTTTCAGAAGTCCCTTACAACTTCACTCTGCACCAGTTGAGAGAATCTTTAGTGTTGCAGGAAAGATTTTCAGACCAGAACTGTGCAGACTCAATGAAAAGGAGTTGAGGAGCTATTGAGAATTAGATGCAACATTGTTGCTCTGTAATGTTTTGCATTGGAATAAATGATAACTGCATTTACAACAACTCTGTGTTTGTGTGATTACTTTGAAATGAAAATTACATTGGAACAAAACTAATTAAACAACATTGAGGGGTAATTTATTTCAAGAATCTGATCAATATCTATTTTAGAACAAAATGTATGCAGGGTTGAGGAGTAAATAGTTGCGTGAAATGAAATTTCTGTTATTACATTACAAAATGAATGTAATTGTATTTAGTTGTAATACTGAGGTAAAATGTTTAATTCAATTAGTTACTAATCAACTTAAAACGAAATTGCTTTGCATTAATAAAGTTATCCAAATAAAGTAATCCAAACCACATTTATAATGGGTAACTAATAACAGTAAGCAATAACATTTCCAAAGTAATCTTCCTAACACTGAATGCATGCTAGACTCAACACATTCTTTCTGTTGTGTGACTGTGTAGAATTTCTTTGAATTGCCATGAATTTAATTCCACTTCCTGTCATTCCAATTCAAATTCAATTCAACGTCCTGTGGGGCGGAGTAAATTCAATTCAAATTCCAATTCATGAATTGAATTGAGGCCAATTCTGAAATTCTGAATTTTGCACAAGCCTGATGGAAACCCTTACAGTGCAGTTGCTGGAACTGGGAAACCAGGAGAAGAGTAAAAACACACCACAACATGTCCAATGTGTGTGTGTGTGTGTGTGTGTGTCAGTACAGCAGCTTTACTTCGGGCTGCTCTCCCAGCTAATGACCACAGGTCAGCGAGAGCTTCCAAACATGCTGTTATCAGACCAAACAAACACACTGCAATGTTACAACACCATTAATGACCAACAGCAGGAGTGGACAGGTACACTTGATCTAAAATGGCTTTTTTATTTACATGTTTACATATAATGAGCAAATATATGGTGTAACGTAGTCCAAAGCGTTTAGATGCGATTACAAGCTGAAACATTATAGTAAAAATGTAAGACTTTTAATTTACACGTCACAATGATGTGAGCGATGACCTGCCACGCTGAACTGACATTTTAAACCAGAGAATTGTAGACACTGATGATAAAGAGCTTCATGATTATAATAAGGACTTGTATTAATAGTAATTTATATTTAACTGTGTTCTACTATGAGAACACATTGTGGCTCTCCATTTAAAGCTATTTTTCATGACGATGACACTGAGATGAGAGGCTTTCCGGTGGTGTTGCAGCAGCTCTGATCTCCAGCAGATGTCAGTGTTGTAACAGTTCCTGATACTAAAGGTCTAAACATAAACTATTTCACACTTCTGAATGTCTTCCATTAGATTAGATAAACTATCAATTCAGATATCTATGCTTAAATGCTGCTATACCTTGTCTCAGAACTTACTTAAACTGTCATTTTTAGATGACTTTGCACAAACAGGTCTCAAGTTGATTTTTAATGCATGTAAGTCAACTAGAAAATAACAATATCCATTTTTTTTTTTTTTTTTTTTTTTATCATAAATGTTGCTTGGTTTGATATGGTATCATATAATGAAATGACATTCATAATCCGTCTTAAAATATTGTTTGGGGCCACTCTATACACTTAATAATTAAGGTTGTTTATTGGCATCTAAATTGCCATTAAAACCTTTAGCATCCATGGAAGAACAAACGATTCTTTATAGTGGAAAAAGGGTCTTTAGTTTATTCAAATGTTCTTCAATTCACACTTAGTAAAATAAATGGTTACTTTAAGAACTGTTGACTGAATGGTTCTTCTGCCACGAAAAACCCCTTTTGGAAATTTTATAAAAATGCATAAGGATAACTTTTTACTGAAATGAGTTTACAGCAATGTAAATGTATTATCAATGTAAATCTGCTTTGGATAATCTACATTGTTAAAAGTACTATATAAATGAGTTTACAGCAAGTCACACAAGCAGTTTCTTTGTTTATTGGGACACAATAAAGCTGAACGAGTTGAGCCACAGGTTACAGTGTGTGATTCTCTCACATCAGCATTAGTGTGTGTGGCAGCAGCAATGAAGACACTGCAAACATCTGGATCAACATGTATATGGGAAAGTTGCTTGTATCTCTTATCATATACAAGTATATTACATTCAGTTTGTAAAAAAAAAAAAGGGGGAATGTATAAGCACCGTTCAAGGCGGTACACGGACGTGCATTTAAATGGCACATCGACTCAGTGTAACTGCCCGAACACAACTATAACAGAGTTGCTCTTCACTAAAGATTTATGCAGACTTACCTTAATTAAGCACATAATGATATCTTTTGGTTAGATTGTGTACAATCACATTCTGAACAGTTTAGCTTCATCTTTCTCCACAAAATCAAAAGAGAAATATTAGATTATGTTTTGCATAAAACAAACGAAGACCGTTTTTTGCATTGCAACATTATTTTCAAGACAAATGAACATTATCGTAATGCAAAATGAAAACTGCAGATGAGAACTCGGCAAAACATGTACTTGATTGTCATAAAAGTAATGTCACAATTCAAAAAAATCTTAATGGTCCTAAAAAATAATCTTCATTTTATTTATGCAAAATCTTACTTTTACTTTTGATTTTGGAGCTTAATATGATTATCAGCAGCTAATAATAATAATTAATCTTGAATCTGTCACAATTGCCATGTTAATGATTAAATAATTACCGGATTTTAATAAACAATATCATCATTTTATTCATAATTTTTTTTTTTTATCTAAACAATTTGTATTATTTCTCTCTAGTCCAAGTAGGATCAACTTGCATGTGAAAATTATGCATTTCAAGTGAAATTAAATTATTTCTTTGAGGAACAAACCGTTGTGTTTACGTATGTGATAATATTCAGTATATTTCAGCCTGGATATTTCAACTGAATAATGAATACACAGTTTTACACAACAGAAAAACAATTAGACAACCAAACTTCATCTTTAGCGTACATATTTATAATGCTCAAAGTAGATCTAAAATATACTTTAATTTATCATAAAATACATCAGGAATTAAATCTCAAGGGATAAACTTGAACAAACATTGAAACTAACACAAAAGTTGCCTTCATTTGTATAATCTTTATGGTAATGGTTAAACCTGAAATGGATTATGGGTACTGTAGTTTCATCGGAGAAAGGCATCCCATCATGCCTGCTCTGCGGTGTAAATGCGGTACATGAGCGTGACAATCACCGCGGCGACGGCAGGAATCAACCAGTTTGACCACCAGCTGGAACAAGAGATGAAACAGAAGATTTGAACAAAGCACTTGGTAATTAGCTTGAATTATTAACCGGATACTTGCGGTTTCTGATCTACAATGGAAAGTAAAAACTAATAAACAATGGACTCAAAAGAACATGATCCCTCACTCATACAAGAAAAAAAGATGTCGTGTGTAACAAGAAATCTGGATTTCTTAGATATATCTAAACCATCAGATGTTCTTAGGCGTGTTTATGCATACATGTAAACTTACCTTGTCGTTTCTTGAACGGTTGTTACAAGCGATTCCTGTTCAACAGAAAACCAAATGCATTTTTAGGTGGTTCTTACCAAATGTGAGACAAAAACAGTGAAAAGCAGAGCTGTGTTTGTGCGTTAAAACCAGGAACATGGAGAGAAAATATCATTTGAAAAATGCTTTACGTACTGGTGGTTTGGCGATCTTGTCCCTGTCGTCCTGAGAGGAAAGCAGAGGAGAGGCATGATTAAACAAAATATAACAGTTTTTTCACATTTTATTGACAAAGAAAAATGAATTACCATTAAATAGGTCTTAAAATTATACAACGGCATGATGTTACACCGTGATTTAAAAAAAAAAGTAACAAAAACAGACAAAATGGAGAAGCCGTGTGTGACAAACTCAGTACATCTTATGATTCAATAGCTTGTAGAACCACCTTTAGCAGCAATGACTTTAAGTAATCATGTTCTGTTTGACTTTATCAGTCTCTCACATCGTTGTGGAGGAATTTTGCTTCAGTTCACTGAGGTTTGTGAGCATCTGTTTCTGCACAGTTCTCTTAAGGTCCCGTCGCAATATTTCAGTCGGGTTGAGGACTGGGCTTTGACTGGGCCGGTGCAACACCTTGATTATTTTCTTTTTCAGACATTCTGGTGTAAATTTGCTGATGTTCTTGGGATAACTGTCCTGTTGCAGGACCCAGTTTCAGCCGAGCTTCACATTTGACTTCAGACTTTGTGGTCGACTCTACGACTGAAGGTGCCCGGGTCCTGTGACTGCAAAACAAGCCCAAATCCTCAGCCCTCCACCACAGTGTTTGACAGCTGGTGTGAGGCGTTTGTGCTGATATTCTGTGTTTAGCTTTCTGTGCATTATGGCCAAACATCTCCACTTTAGTCTCGTCTATCCAAAGGACATTGTTCCAGAAGTCTTGTGTCAGATGCAACTGTTCAAACCTAAGCCGTGCTGCCATGTTCTGTTCAGAGAGAAGAAGCTTTCTCCAGGCAACCCTTCCAAACATGCCATACTTGTCCCGTCTTTTTCTAAGTGTACTGTCATGAACTTTAACATTTAACGTGCTATCTGAGGCCTGTAGAGTCTGAGATGTAGCTCTTGGGTTTCTCGCAGTTTCTCTGAGCATTACAGTCTGACCTCAGGGTGAATTTGCTGGGACGTCCGGAAACCGCCTTGACCGTTTTCCACATCCTCACTGAATGATGGACTTTTAATTTGTTTGGAAATTACCTTGTAACCCTTACCAGATTAACGGGCAGGAACAATTGCTTCTCTAAGATCATTGCTGATGTCTTTCCTCCTTGGTATTGTGTTAACACACACCTGAAACTGGCAAAACTTCTGCTTTTATAGAGTTGGTCACGCTTGCTGATGATCAGTTAATCAAAGGCGTTTGATTAGCAGAGCCTGACTGATACTAACCCTCTTCATTCTTATAGAAGCAGTAAGTGTGTACTTGGTTTGTCAACTATGGCTTCTCTATTTTGGCCTAGTGTTTGTTAAATAAACAATGACACAGTGTAATATATCATGTGTTGTTGTATATCTGAGGTTGTATTTGCCCTATTTGCCAAAGACCAGATGATATTTTTACTCGAAATGTAAAACCATAGAAATCAAAATGGTGTATTTTCTTTTTCACATGACATTCAACTGTTCAAATATTTTGGTAAGATTTTTTTTTGTTTTTGAGTCTCTTAAATCTGAATCTCTTGAATCTCTTAAGTCTCTTCTGCTCTAACGCTGCATTGATTTGATCAAAAATACAGTAAATATTGTGAAATATTATTACAATGTAAAATGTTCTATTTGAATATGTTTTAAATTTGTAATTTCTTCCTGTGATCAAAACTGAAAAAGATTTGTTATTATGAATCAAAATACCTCACCGCAGTTCTATACATTTATTTGAATTTCATTCATTTTAATTCTGTCTTTAAAATTGAATTACTGTTCTGCATGCAGTTTGCTATCTCACAACCAAATGAACTAGGTGCAAGGTGCACAACTCTGCTCCACTCCTGACACAGAAACTCCCTGATAGCATCTGTGTGCTAAATCCAGCAGCATTACAGGTCCTTCGAGAGGAATAAAACGGGATTCCAGGTTATCGATAGCATCTCAAGCCCCTGGAGGTCTTTGAAAACATCTTGGATTTCGTTAGATACAACTATGAATCAACAGACTTTTCATGGAACATTCCCAGATATCTCAGGGGGATTGGGAAGTTTGTGACTTTGGTTGTATTTTTGGATATATGTACATATTTGTAAATCGCATAGGTTACCATTGGCATCTATAGGTGTGATGTAATCCCTTCACTGACACTATAAATCATTAATGATTATTCATGTGTTTTTGTGTGCCAGATCGCCAGTGCTGACTGATGGTTGCAAAGCAACAGATGCAAAACAGACTTTGAAAAAACATGCAGGGTACAATTTAAAATAACAGCCCTCAAGAGCTAAATCAAAGCTTGTTTCCGACACAGAATAAAACAAATTTAAAAAGATAATTGTGACTTTTTTTCCTCAAAATTGAGTTTTTCAATTTCTGAGAATTGTGAGATATAATCTTTTAACTGTGAAATATAAAGTTCAAATTGCAAGTCAAGATATAAACAAAAAAAGTAAACTATAAACTAAAAAAAAGTTTACAATTTAAAATTCTGACTTTTTATCTCAGAATTGTGAGTTTATGTCTTGTCTTACTTTTTACCTCATAAGTCTTACTTTTTATCTCAGAATTGCGAGTTTGTTTCATAATTCTTACTTTTAATCTCAAAATTGCGAGTTTATGTTTCATAAGTCTGACTTTCATCTCAGAATTGCGAGTTTATGTTTCATAAGTGTGACTTTCATCTCAGAATTGCGAGTTTATGTTTCATAAGTGTGACTTTCATCTCAGAATTGCGAGTTTGTCTCATAATTCTTACTTTTAATCTCAGAATTGCGAGTTTATGTTTCATAAGTCTGACTTTTATCTCAGAATTGCGAGTTTGTCTCATAATTCTTACTATTAATCTCAGAATTGCGGGTTTGTGTCGCAAGTCTTTATCTCAGAATTGTTTGTTTGTCTCGAAAGTCGTACTTTTTTCCCTCAGAATTGTGAAATATAAACACGCAATTCTGAGAAAAAAAGTTTTGTGAGATAAAAAGTCGCAATTAGCTATTTTTTTATTTATTCTGTGGCAGAAACAAGCTACCATATAACCTTATTCAGAGCTGCACCAGCAAGGCTATGAGGGTTAAACTTACCGTGTTTTCAATGGCATCCGCTGTAAAAAGTTCCTAGATCACTCATAATTTTCCACAGCTCATATTGTCAGGAGTTTTTTGTTTACTGAAAACTCTTGGAAAGATATTTTTGCAGTGTTTCATCAGCAGAACAATACAAAAACACATAACAGTACAACCCACTGAAGAAATGTGTGTCTGTCTATCCCTCAAAGCCTCGATTTCATTTACTAGGAGCTGCTGTGGAATTGTCTAGCCTTTCAGTTTTTTCTTGATTTACTTTTAATAAGAAATTATTAAAATATTTCAATATTGAAATACTTTTTTAATATTTCTGTAAATATAGTATATTCACAAAAGCAGAACTGTCAGAAAGCACACAATGCTCAACAATAGTCCTGATTTCTGGTGTCTTACCGGATGCAGTTCTCCTATGAGCAGAGAACTGGCCATCTCGCGTGCATCTGTCGAGTGGCCGACATCTTCGAAACTCTCGGTGGCGTCTCCACCCGCTTGCTCTCGCAGCACCTCCTCTCCTCCGGGGTGCTGTGGACATCAGCAAATACATCAGAAGATCAAACTCGCCTATAAAACCCTTTTAAACTTGATTGCTCTTTTAAAACTGTTCCCTAGGAAGTTATCAGTTGATTTAAGTGTCATCAGTGCACGGAGTCATGCATCCATACGATAAAAGGTCGACCAATTGATAGTTTTTGCAGATTAATCAGCACCGATTACCGATTTCTGGAACAATCTGTTATGGGCCATTTCCATACCGATAGTTTTCCGGGTTACGGAGCGGCTGAGAAGAGTCTGCTGTCATTATACAGTACGAGAGCGGCCTCGCTGACACCTCGTGGAGTTTGTTTTGACACGTAAGGCGAGACACTTCAAATACGGATTTAAAACAGACAATGAAACGGTATGTGTATAGTACATTACAGTTCATGTTTTCATATCATTATAAAATAATTAATTTGTTGACTAGATGCTGCATTAGTGGAGAACAGCAGTGTGACACACAAAATTGTTACCATCTATGTGCATCAGTTTATATCCAGCTGATCGCTTTTATGCATTCGTTATGCAGCGAAGTAGCATATTTGAAGCTAGAGACATGAGAACGCAAACGGTATCATCATGCAGCCGACAGAAACATATAAACAAATCAGAAATGCATTCGGTTTCAGTTCCTTTTTTCTGTCATTTTGATTAAGTAATCATCAAGTGTTTTAAAATAGAAGCAAATATAGTGTGAGAGTATACATTATATACAATAAACATGTGTCTAATTTCAATGATATGGCCTTTGTGTAGATATTTAAAGATGGCCATCTGTGAGTGTTTGGATTTATATGAAATGGTAACCCTTTACAATAAGATTCCATTTAACATTAACTAAGGTTAGCCAAATAAAAGTACAGTTCATTGTTAATTTCAACATTTACTAATACATTTTTATAAGTTGTTTCTCTTAACATCATGTACTATGAACTGAAATGAAAAATCAAGGTATAATTTATATTTTTTATATTTAAAAAGTTTTCATGGTTCAGTACGGTTTTTTTTTTTTTTTAGTAATAAAGTTCTGCACTAGTTTATGTGTTATGTTTGTTTTCATCCAGTATCTATTTTAAAAACTATTGGGTGATTAATCCGTATCGGCCAGCGTGGGCCAACCTAGTGTCGTTATCGGGCGACCTCTATACTTGTATGCACTTTTAGACCTAGCATGAGTACATTTTTTAGAATAGGTGGTTCTCTAGATCTAGAAAATGATAGAAATAGATAATAGGGAAAGATGTGAAATGTTAGAGTGGTTATCTGATCAATTACAGCAAAGTGGTGTGTGGTGCAACTACAGCTTTTCTTCATACAAATCTGACCACCAAAAGCAAATTTATTAAAAAAATAACAGTGCATTTGATTGTTTAACGAGATATATTAGTTACTGCACTAATGCCAATTTCACACCAAACACATTAGTTGGCAAGCATTGTAATTAAAACTCTTGAGAGCACTTGGCAAAGGTCACTCCATTCAGTGCTCACCTTAAGCAGTGTAAACTTTTGTACTGGAAGTTTTGAGCTGACTTTTTCAATGCATTCATTTATTAACAATATGCATTATAATGCACATATATTCTATTTCTATTATGCATTACACAATTCCAATTCAGCGGTTCTGTTTATACAATACAATACACGTTATGCATGCATAACAAAATTCCAAAACAATACCATAATGCAAATGTTAGCTATGTGTTTGGCACCAAACTGAACATTTGAGGCTCTATTTTAAAAACTCACCTCCTCGAGAAACTTTGTGACGTCGTACACTTTATTATGAATGATAATCCATGTACTTTTAAAAGAGTTCCGTTCCTCCACTTCTGACAAACGATAATATTTAACACCCTTTTCGTCTGTTCCGTTGTTTTCCATTGGTTTGTTTAAATGTGTGTTACTTGCTCAGAAACTTTCATAAGTTCTCCTACGAATTGTTCACTTCACCTCCTTCAAAACTGGACCTACTACCAACAATGTATTTCCCAACTCGCCCGGCAACGCCCATTCCGCTTAAGACGAAATCTGATTGGATGGTATCATGTCTGTGTTTCCTAGTGTGTCTGTTTTGATTGGACAAAGGGCTGTCAATCAACTCATTGGGTCATAGGTTTCGGCGAAGCACACGAAGTAACTCGGCTGAAGTTCACGAAAGTTCACGAGAGGATAGTTCTCACGCAATACGGAAACGTTGCAGTTTATCGCCATCACGTTAATCTAGTGATGTCCGTTAGTCACGATAATTCAAGTGGGCTGCCCTTAACGCTGCTTCAGGCGCCTGTTGTTGATGTCGTTTAGATGTTTCTGTCAGATAAGAGTGTGTACGTTCACTGTTCACTTAAAACACTGTCACGCGAGCCTTTAGTGTCTCCTCGCTCTTGCCGCCAAAAGCTTTCGCCGTTTTACCTCAACATATTTGTATAACCTCACTGAGGTAAAAAGTACTTTCTTTCTTTCTTTCTTTCTTTCTTTCTTTCTTTCTTTCTTTCTTTCTTTCTTTCTTTCTTTCTTTCTTTCTTTCTTTCTTTCTTTCTTTCTTTCTTTCTTTCTTTCTTAAATTATAAGTCAACTGTTTATTGGAGTTTTGTCTCATCTGAGGGAATTCGTCATTTCTCATCTTTGGACAAAAATAGTTTCTCATTAACCACTAATAGCTCATTTTGGTCACAGATCAGTGACTCTGTTAGTTTGCCCTGTTTAACCCTCACGATTTCCCCTTTCAGAATGAATGGAAGTGGGACACAGTCTTTGTTTTTCCTCAGTCTTCCGGACCTGAGGAATCTATGCTGTGTAAATCTGTTCTTCCCGAAAAGTTACGATGAAGGGGAGTTGAGAAACAAACAATTGAAAACCTGCAGGTGAAAAGACAAATATTATGTATTAAAATACAAGTTACTGGTGTGTGTATATATATATATATATATATATATATATATATATATATATATATATATATATATATCATGGTTTTGGATATGGTTTTTCTACATATATTTAGACTATCTTGATAGATTATCTTTAACTTGTGATTTAATGCGCATAAAGCAATGATTTATCCGTGCACAACATTTTTTTTTTAATTCATGTTCCTCATGTTCTTGAATCAAAATAGCTTCCCCTCCGCAACATCTCTTCTCTGATGATGTGTTTACTGGCGTGAGGGTGGGGCAATCTGTCACTCACATAGGATCCACCAATAGCAAACCACAACTATCCAATCAATTCCCAATAGACAAAATCAAGTTGCACCCTACATTTGTTCTTGTTCGAGAAGCAGTTTCATTTGGACATACTTGGATATACACAATAGAAAAGAAAAGATTATCACAGCTTCCATTTCATGCCAGCTTTATGTAAATCAACACACTAAACTAGAGTTCCAAACTGTATTGGATTTTAAAGACATATTCTGTCTTCAGACCCCCTCGTTTGTTTCCTAGGATGATGGAAGTGCTTTATGTTTCACTATTTTGACCTTGGAAGTGTCAAAATCACCAGAACTGCATCAATCACAGATATTACATGCTTCCACTAAACTGAAAGAAGTCTTATTTTTTCCTTCTCTTTCAGGGAGCTTGTTCTCTTGCATTCAGATGTTGTTGCCTCACCTGTGTTAGGCCATTGTGGGGGCATCACTGTTATAATGACTGTAAGTATGATATAGTGTGAGTGTGTGTGATATAAATTATAATTTACAATCAAAATCTAAGCATTTATTTGTGAGAGTATTGATTAGGGCTGTCACTTTACGTTTGAAAATCGATTGCACAATCGATCGGACTTCTGCATAATGTACTTATACTTCTGCATAATGTGTGTCTTTTTTAGGGCTGTTTTCGACTAAGGATTTTCATAGTCGAATCTGATTCGTTAGATTTTGCCGTAGTCGACTGATAGTCGAACCTTTTTTTTTTTCTTTTTTTTTTCGATAGCAGCTAGATTTTTTCCATTTCAAACAAAAGAGCTAAAAACACATATATATCACACATATATCATAACATTTCATAAACATGAGGAGCAATATGAGAGAGAAATTTGGTGATGGTTGTTTAGGTACATTAAACCACGTAAAGCTTTTTCACGCCCATGAGAACCGCGTGGAGTCAACTCACAGCCGCTCCGCAGCCCTGCTGAAAATGTGAAGCAGAAACGCTTAATATCAGATATCGTCCATAATAATTGGACTCTGGGTTCGATTTTTTGACCATTTTCAGTGGTTATGAGGAGCAATATGAGAGGGAAATCTGGTAATCGTTGTTTAGGTACATTAAACAACGTAAAGCTTTTTAACGCACATGAGAACCGTCTGGAGTCAACTCACAGCCGCTCCGCAGCCCTGCTGAAAATGTGAAGCAGAAACGCTTAATATCAGATAACGTCCATAATAATTGGACTCTGGGTTCGATTTTTTGACCATTTTCAGTGGTTATGAGGAGCAATATGAGAGGGAAATCTGGTAATCGTTGTTTAGGTACATTAAACAACGTAAAGCTTTTTAACGCACATGAGAACCGTGTGGAGTCAGCTTTTTAACGCACATGAGAACCACGTGGAGTCAACTCACAGCCGCTCCGCTGCCCTGCTGAAAATGTAAAGCAGAAACGCTTAATATCTGTTAACGTCCATAATAATTGGACTCTGGGTTCGATTTTTTTACCATTTTAAGTGGTTATGAGGAGCAACATGAGAGGGGAATTTGGTAATCATTGTTTAGGTACATTAAACCACGTAAAGCTTTTTAACGCACATGAGAACCGTGTGGAGTCAACTCACAGCCGCTCCACAGCCCTGCTGAAAACGTGAAGCAGGTTTTTGAATACATTTTTATTTATTTACATTAGTAAGCTACAGGACCTGCGCGAAAGCGAAAAAATAAAATAAAAATGGTACCCAGCCCTTCTGAAAATGCGAATGCGTCTCTGTCCCCAGCACATTTCAAACCAAACTGACGCCCATGTATTCGACTATGAGGTTCATAGTCGAATCAGACCTCTCCGAATCGAATCGTCGAATCCTCGACTATTAGAAGTCAGCCCTAGTCTTTTTACTACAAAAATGTGATTTCTGCCGGTATTCAGACAGTCTCATGCATACAGATACAGATTCGGGCTACGGTCAACCATCGCCTACGTAGGTGAAATTTGTTTGACATTTCTAATCGTAAACTCAGCCATGTTGAATCCTGCAGTGATGTTTCTCACTGATGTTATGGCAGTCCATTCTGCTTAATGTTTTTCGAGAATGCTGCACGCCTGTTTGTCATTGTGCACGAAACTTCACGCCAATAAATCATCAGAAATATTGCTGACTTGTGTGCGTCTCAAGCGCCCACTTTTATTTGTCCATATTTGGCGTTTAAAATGGAAACGTCTTTAGACATGGAAAATCAATTTTACAATTGATTCAATGAACAGGTATGTCTCAAAAATCGAACAGCCCTAGTATTGATCCAAACTGTTTACTTTTAAGCAGTGATTTTACTATTTATTTAGTTTGATCTAATTGTATCGTATGGATTGGCGTAAAAAACTGTATAGCAAATAATTGTGTAGGATAATAACTATTTTTCCTTTTCAGTCATGTGACTGGCACAGAGACCTGGAGGGCAAAACATCCATAAAACTGCAACATAAGCCTGTCAATTTTACATCTGTTTCAAGCCACAAATATTTAGATCACCTCTCCAAAGAAGAAAAACAAAAATATGTAAACAAAGAGCAAGTTTTGGGCACTTGTGATCCATATGCAGCACCTGCTGCAGTATTTAAAACAGCAGGACGTTCTGAAAAACTTCAGAAAGTGCCTTAATGTACTAAAACAGTTGTGTTAAAAGACCATATTCAACTTTATTAATGATGCACACTATATACAGGCGAGCAGGTGAGCCCAGAATATGATAGCAACAGTGGAAACTGCATTGTATTTATACTCCAGGTTCACCTGCTCGCCTGTATCATTAATAAGGTGTACCGGTATATTACATTTGTTTTTTGTTTTTTTACATCACAGTCTTACAACATCAGTACAAACCTAGTAAGATTGACAGGCGGGCAGAGGAGAAAAGTCTTGTTTTGCCCTCCTGGTGTGCATGAAAACAGTGAATTACTCATTTGTACGCAAAGAAAAGATACAAGCAATCACAGAACCATCTGGAGTTTTTCAAAGTGATGTGATATTTATTATTGGGTTTATGTCACATTTGTTACAAATGTTTTTAAATTCAAAGTTTTTACAAGTTGCATGTTCTGTAATTGCTGATGATGAACAAAAACAGAAATCTGATCATTTGCAGTGTAGGCCTATTATGATCAAAAGGAAAGTAGAATTGCCCTAATAAAATCGGATTAGTGTATTTGTGTATTTGGGACATAATTGAATCTATATCAGACATTCCACATAATGTATGCATGCAGAAATAAGGCTGAAGACATTTAATGTTTAGTACACGTAGCATTCGACGTGTCTCTCAATTGTATTCCTACTTGCATAGATGAATTAACGAATGCTCTTGCTCACAAAATGCAACTTTCTTTTCAATAAAATGTAACTTAATTATATTTAATGATGATTTGAATTAATGCCATATCATACTGTATGAATAATTCCATGTCAGGCAGAACATTTATGATTTATATTGCTTTTCCTGTCAGTACGTGTTATTGCTCTTCTTTTTTCCTCAGTGTTCGTGATACGTGCATCACCTTGCGTGCATTTGCACCTGTCAGTGAAGTTTGTGGTGTTGCATGTGCGTGACTTCTCATCTGTGTGTGTGTGTGTGTGTGTGCGTGTCAGCACAGCTCGTGCTAAGGCATGTCCCGTGCGAAGCCAAATATTTGAGGCACATTCCACACACTCTATCATCTCCTTTCCTGTCCTGAACTAAGGCCAATTAAATCAGCACTTCACACTGTTAAAAGCAGCCACAGAGATGCCGTGGTTCCCCTTCAGTAGTGCTTTGATTTGAATCTGATGCACATTTCACAAAAGTTGTGAATGTGTTGTCAGACTTCAATGGGTACACTGGTGAATAATTGACTATGTTGTGCTTATATAACTTCCATGCCATTTGTGCTTGTGTTGCCAAAAGGGTAAAGATGACATGCTTTGTAGCAATTCATCTCCATTGAATGAAGGTCTGAATGAAGTTTGTGTGCTTCTTTTAAGTCCTCGTTTTGGTCCTGATGTATATGAACGTGGTATTTATGTTTAACTGTCCATTCTGATTGTCCCCTGCACTTTGTCTTAGATTACATTTCACAAGAGAGGCATCATCCAGGCATTTGCGCAGAAACATGGTCTACAGGTTAGTTTAAAGAGATTTGTCTGTGTCTTGTTTGTTCAGACAAATCTCAAATGTTCATGTTTCATGTGTTCAGTCTGACCTTTATCCCAGACTGACACTATTTGTCTGTCCTGAACAGTGTCTTCACTGCATCAGAATATACTACTGCCATTTATATTTTAAACGTTTTTCAAAGTAGTCTCTTCTGCTCACCCAGGCTGCTTTTATTTGATATAAAATAGTGCAACGGTAATAATGTGAAATATTACAATTTAAAATACTGTTTTCCATGTGAATATATGATAAAGTGTAATTTATCCCTGTGATCGAAGCTGAATTTACAGCATCATTACTCCAGTCTTCAGTGTCACATGATCCTTCAGAAATCTTTCAAATATTATGATTTGCTGCTCATGAAACATTTCTGATAATTATCAATTTTGAAAACCGTTGTGTTGCTTCATATTTTTGTGGAAACTGAATTCTTTGATGAATAGAAAGTTCAAAAGAACTACATTAATTTGGAATATAAACATATCAATGTTTTTACTGCCACGTTTGATCAATTTCGTTGTGTCTTTGCTGAATACAATTATTAACTTTTTTAAAGAAAAAACAGAATTGTGAAGAATGACTATTCTGATGTACATGTAAAGTCTGATATGACTCTTCAGACTGAGGTTGCATTTGCAAAGCATCAGACATGTATCTTAAGTTTTGGACAGCATATGCAGGAATGAAAAAGACTAGATTTCATGTGGTTACAGTATAACAATTGCATATATTACAGTACTGGTCTGAGTGACATGTGAACAAAAAAAACATCAGATTTGGTCCACTTTTGCCTTTGTGCTAATAATAGTCTTTCTTTTTTCATCCTGTAGCTCAACCTTCCTCAAAGAGTATGTCCTGCCATTCTGCAGACCTGTTTATCTTATTCAGTGACTGCTAAACTGGCCCCTAAATGGAACAAAGCTGGTCAATACCTAATAGCAGGTGAGTATTAAAGGGATACTTCACCGATTAGCGTTAAGCTTTGTATTTTCGAATCTTCCCTCCCTGATGTCCCCCTGAGACGAGAGATTTCTGTATTGTGTGTCTGAAAAAAACCCTCCGATGACGCAAAAATCGTCATTTAGCTCATCAGAGGCTCTTCTGTCCAGAGGCGAGAGACTCCAGCCAGTAGGAGGAGCTCGTCACGCATGGGTTCACCCCGCCCATAGGGGGATCTCACCATAAAACGGTGTCTTTTCAGTTTCGAGTCTAGTAGCCTAGTCATATAATTTCTTCCGATTCTGCCCTCTGTAAGCGGTAGGCGTGGCTTGGGCCTCGTAGGGCAGCGAAGCAAGTGCATTCTGGGAGTTGTTGTCTTTCATCCACATGAGCCAAAAATTAATTTTCTGGCTTTTCTCAGTCTAGACGGCACCAACTTCTAAAATAATTTCACATTTCTACTACATAAATGACCCAATTTAAATACACATTAATCTTTCCAGTGGTGAAATATCCTTTTAAAGTCCCCCTGTAGTCAATAATTGTATCCCTTAAAACGCATCTTTGATCACCAAAATTACATATTTAATTGTTTTTTCAATGAAAAAAATAAAAAATCTTCATGCCTTAAAATAGCTTGAATATAGTTCTACACCCTTGCCTCATTTACTATAGGTGGTTCAATGGATGTGCAAATGAGCCCCGCCTCCACTCACTCACTCAGCTCAGAGATCCACTGGTTGACGATCACACGTTGATCTGATTGGTTACAAGGTAGTTTGTGACGTCAGAAACACCAGCGATTTCAAAGCGTGTTTTTGAGACTGTCTTTGGTTCACTGCAGTTTTAAGGTGGAAATACTCAGCAATGCTGTTGACTTATGAATTTACACATGGTTTGTCTTAAAGCATATTAAAAACACCACATAGAGATATAAATATAATATCCCATGGACAGTATATTTAAATGTCTCAGTTCACACAATTACAAGCTGAATTTTGCCTGTCTGGATTCATATAATACAGGCATTAGAAAATGACATATCTGATCACTAACAGAATAACTCTGATGCCTTTTGTGAAGACAGTCTTTCCCTAGTACAGGATTCACTTTGTGGCTGATTTAGCTGCTGTGTAATCTTAACTGAGCCCTCTTTCTAGTGTAGGGACAAGCAATTCATGTAGTCCGATCCCTTCGTTTCCTTTACTGAGCTAATATTTTTATTGCCTTGGCTCAAGGTCAGCAATAGTCAGTTCAGAGCAGTTTAACTAATAGAAAGGAGCTAAGATCATTGGAGTTCAGCAGTGCTGTCATGAATTATCACTGTGCCGGCATAAAGTTACTAATTAAAGGTATAAAAGGTATTATTAAGTACACTACTTGACAGTTTCATGTGTTTTTAGTATTTACTAGTCTTTATTAGTTCTCAATGCTCCTGTCGACTGCTGTGTTCAGACTTCTCGATTCGTTTCTCAGCCAAGAATTAGTTGGTACTAAATATTTGATGTATGAGTTAAAAATCAGCACATGATAAGATAACCAGACCGTTTGATGGCCTTGTGTTGGAGGCCGTGCCTTGAAAATGTGTGTGGCACTGTCCTTGAGCACAGTTAAAGCTGTATTCATGGCTCTCAGAAGTCTTTTTTTATTCTCTATTAAAGCTGAGCAGAGAAATTTACTGTAATTAAATCTTATTTTATGAAAATGTGAGGGTTTTAAAAACCTGGTTTCAAAAAGTTTTCTTAATGATGTTAGCAGATTGCAACACTCCCCCATCACAAGGCTTTTAACGAATTACACAGAAATCTCAATAGGAGAGCCACTTTTACCACAAAGTGTCAAAAGTTATATCCAGTCATAAATATCATGTGTGCTTATCAATCTGTCGTCACCAGGGCTCGAAATTAACTTTTTTACTTTGTAGCACTGGTGTTCTTAAAAAAGTTAGGAGCACACACCAAAAATTAAGGAGCACCACAACTACAAATTACATATTAACAGATGTCATTTCACTGGGGCTTTACACATCCTGTGGCCAAGATCTTCTGGTCTTCTGGCTCTATATCATCTCACCCGATGATATTGGCACATGATTTGTCATTTGCATACATCATGTTAATCGCAACTCCGTTCTTTTTCCATGAGCTGCAACATAGGTTTAAATTTAGTGAAGGCAAGCTCTTCTTTGGCGATGGTGTATGTGGTGTTATATTTGACGTATAATTAGCTCTGCTAATAGAGCGGAACGACCAGCAGCATCTTGCCGATTAAAAGCCTTAATAATCGAACCTGATGAACCTGATTTGTTTGCCACACACCTGTCCCTGCATTTTTTGCTTGGCACTTGGCACTCTATTGCTATTAATATGCTGTATTAATCTTTGTTAATCTTAGTTAATAAAAATACAGCTGTTCATTGTTCGTTCATGTTAGTTCACAGTGCATTACTATGTTAACTAATAAAAACAAATATTTCAATATTGTAGGTTATTAGTAGCCTAAATGTTAAAATTAACATTAACAAGTGTTAACAAATTAACAAAGGTTAACAAATTAACAAAGTGCAGTTTATTAATAGTATGTTAACTAATGTAGTTAACTAGAATTTAATAAATGGAACATTATTGTAAAGTGTTACCAATTTTTGGACAGATCAGTTGTTTTAACCATTCATTAAAGTGAATCGGTTCAAATGAGCCATTAGTTTGCGAATCGGACGTGTCATTAGTGGACGTGTAGCCTACGGCACGCGTTGTTTGATTATCCCGGCAGTTTAATTTCTAGCACAATTTACACTCCGCGGTAATTCAGGAGAAAAAAAATCTCCGAATGCTCCACGTGAAACTTCGGTCTTCCGCCCTTTTTCTATCGTGTCAAATTATTTTGATTAATATGCGCGAGGGACAGAGAGAGCAAGACAGCACTTGTGTTGTTTGAAGACGTAAGAGTGCGCGCGCACGGCCACGGCGCTCTCTCATACTTGTGCGCCCTGTCAAGCGCAGCAGTCACTCTATTCTACATCACTCACCGATCAAATAATGCTTTGGCCGCCGCCAAAAAAATTTTAAATGCAGGAAAACCCCTGGTTATATAACGTTGGATAGAATGATGGTCCAGCCATCGCGTATCAGCGCACATAAGGTACACACTGTGAAGTAATTTGCAAATGTTTTTTAGAGAAATGAAAACAGGTCGCACCACAACGATTATTTGCACTCGCACAAATGCTCCCAAATATATTTTTAGGTCACACAGATTAAATTTCAGGAGCATATGCAACTAAAATGGTTGCAATTTCAAGCCTTGCATCACTGAACAACACACAATATGCAATGCAATAAATACAAAAGTGAGAAGAAAAAAAGTATTCTTTATGATTTACCAGTCAAATTTGTAACTAAGTCAAGATGATTTCCCTTAATGACAAAAAAAAACAAAAAAAAAAAACAGGATTTCCAGAATATGTTCATTCCTGAATGTATTTAATTACCTTCAATTTAGCCTAGAAATCTAGACGCACCCTAGCGGCAGCAAAATGTATTTTGCAGCCAGGGCAGTCTTGCAACTCTCCGTTGACTTTCGGAGCTGGAAAAACCAAACTCTGGTCAGGCCAATCACATCGTGTACAGAGTAGGCGGGGCGGGCTTAACATAATGACGACAGAGTTGCGACGGTTCCCTTGAAAACAAAGAATGGCGGCTGCTGCTGGAGAACAGTCTTTTGAATCGGCTTTGGCCGCGACTCTGGAGGACTTGGAGTTAGGTTTTTCTTTGAGAAAAGAGCAAAGAACGGCACTTGAGTCATTCTTAAAAAAGGAAGATGTGTTCGTAGTTTTGCCGGCCAGATTCAAAAGTTGAATCTATCAACTAACGTAAGCTCCGCTGTTGGGAAAACGCTCTGGTTGGTTAAAGCGCTGTCCTGTTGCGTGCAAAGGGAATTTGAAAGACAGCCGTTAATCCCGCCCCTCGGATTGAGCCGTGTCTATGGTGAGTTGCCAGACCTAACATCTTGATGTATTATCTTTTTTTCTACATTAGCCAAAAGGGTATCTAACAGCCCGATCTCATGAAAGTGTGTATCTATAGCACAAATTTTATTTCTCGTGCCATTTATACACCAAAAATAGTTTTTGCGTGCGTATGATATGCACTTTATGGCGTGTAATACGCACACACTCCACACCCTTACTCATACCCTAGGGGTTTACAGTGCCTATCATATGCATGGAAAAAAAACTGCATTATAAATGGCACGAGAAATAAAATAAGTGCTATAGATACGCACTTTCATGAGATCGTGTTGGTATCTAACCATCCAAGAGCACATTCGGCTTTAAGAGCTGGTACTAACTCCGCAGAGAGTCGCTGGCAGTGGCATGCACAACTTTTGTTTTAATTGGACTGAATTCATTCCGATTGATGAATCTGAATGTAGTTTACACATGAATGCTAAACATGTGATTGGGTTGATGTACGTGTTTATGGGCCCTATTTTAACAATTTAAGCGCCTGGTCTAAAGCGCAAGGCGCAAGTTCACTTAGGGCGTGTCCGAATCCACTTTTGCTAGTTTAACGATGGGAAAAATGGTCGGCGCGCCAGGCGCATGGTCTAAAAGGGTTGTCCCTATTCTCTTAATGAGTAATGGGTGTGTTTTGGGATTTACGTGCGTTTAACCAATCAGAGTCTCATCTCCCATCTCCCAACAAGAAATAGTGCGCCATTGACTTTAGACCAGGTTTCAGTCAATTTCTGTTGCCTCAATATAGCAACGCGCCAACAATGCACCAGAACACACCTCGTTTTCAGACCAGCACACCCATGGGCGCTCAAATGGGCGCCAATGCATTTGCTATTTAAGCAACGTGGCGCAGGACATGAAAATGATAACTGCGTTGAACTGAAACTAGCAAAAAACACATGAATCGCGCTTGGTGCTGCATTGCGCCGGGTGTAAGATTGGGCCCTATATGTCACAAGCTTCAAATCGGAATAAATGTTTTGAGATGCGCACACTGCACAAATATACAAAGTTTCCCGCTGTTTGCGCTTATAACCATTATCCTACATAGGTTCGTTATTTGTTTTAAACAGTAGACATAATAATTTGGACACAATGAATGAGCATATGAACCTTCTGTGCCGCTTATTTTTATCACACAGTAAAAATGGCAATCATCTGTGGATGAGATTCCGCAGCAAAGACTGGTGGGACGTTGTCCTGATTCACTTCACAGACGCAGTGAAAGGAGAATTTCAGAATGATGGGACACTCATTTACTGTATATGACACTTTATTCAACAGGAAGAAAAGCTCGTTCAGCGCGCCATACATCGTCCTTTCAGTTTCGGTTTTCAATCCAATCAAGAGTTTACATGTTCTCCCGATCAGATTAAAAAAGGAATAAACCACCCCTTTCAATCCGATCGAAATTATTTGTAATAGAGCTGACACTTTGAGTTTTTTAATGGGTTATGTTATAGCCCTACATGTTTTTAAGAAATATCTGTATTGACTGCATGATCATATCACCGTATTATTTACCGCTATGTTAGCCATAAATTAAAGCTTGGCGAGCCGTGCAATGAGTAACACTGATCTAAGAGTATTACTGACTTTTTCCTTCTTTTCCAGGAAAGGATTTCCTCAGTGACTTTGGAAAACTAAATGCAGTTGGTAGGTGGGAGGCGTCTGTATACTTTGGCACGAGACACTGCCATTTGTGTTCACATTGTTAGACTGTGATTTCTCTTGATTGCTGGCAGGGAGTGACTAAGATGATGGAGCACTTAGAACAACACATAAATCTATTCCTGTTAGTGAAAACAACTTTTGTGTTGTTTTGTTGTCCCAGAGTCTCACTAACTGTTTACATGTGCACCAATATGACTATGTGACTATTTACCAGTTAATCGCAGGAAGATGTTTACATGACACACAAGCAAACTTCTGATTATTCACTAAGAATTTAGGTTATTTTTACCGCCATTATTCACATACCCCAATGCACAGCATAAATGATGGCCTCACACTAGGGCTGCAGCTATCGATTATTTTTGTAATCGATTAATCTAGCACTTAATCGATCGATTAATCGAGTAATCAGGTAAAAAAAAAAAAACATTGTGTGTTTTTAAACAACCAAAACAAATAATGCATAATGAAAATGATGTGGCTATAAAATGATCAAGCATTTGGCTTTTATTTCTCAAAAAAAAAAAAAAAAAAAAAAACAGAGGTATTTATTCCAACTCCAACATTTGGCTCCAAAACTAAGCCTATTTATTGCAATTTTTACCCATTTAGTGTTTATAAGTGCCAGTGCCAACAATTATATAACAATACAGTTAAGTCAACTTACTGTAAAACATGTATAAATGTAAAACTATGAATACAAACTTAAATAGTAAAGGCCATTTGGCCTTAGTTTTGTCTTCTTAATACAACATTACAAAAAAAGGATTGCACCTTCTGCAAATTACCCACCGGAGAACAAAAATAAATGAAATGAATATAAAATATCAAGTACACAATGTATACAATTTATATAAAAAAAATAAGTGTAGCTTTGAAAAGGGGAATATTTTATTGCAAATATGCATTGTTAAATAGAAAAAGAACAGCATTTTGTTTTTCATTTTTGTTGTGGTCTATAACTATTTGTCAGACGTGACAAACAAGGTCTCGCAAAGACTGCAATACAATATTTGTTCCTCCATCACGTCCCGGTGTATACAGTGAATGCATGCTGAAATTATTGTTGCGTGGCTACATAAAAGTTTAAGCATAATGTGATGCATTGCTGCAATTGGTCTGACTGGCCAAGACGAGGGTGTGTGTGTGTGTGAGAGAGAGAGAAGGGGTTCTTTTTTTTAGGCTATACTCTCTTGCAATTGAACGTGAATACGTTTACTGCTTAAAACCATCAAAGCTAAACATCATATCTAGTCAAACCGCATCACGACATCTCTACAAATACAGTATGGGATTAAAATCAGCGAACATCAATGTATAGGCTTAGGCACGGGTGGAAATATTGGCGCTGGGTCAAAAAAAAAATGCGTGGGACAGAATCGTTACCTTGATTCAGCGACGCTGAAAGGAAGCGATCCCAAACTTAAGACATTCTCTGCCGTTTATGGACATCTACTCTCTGCCATCGCGCCAAATAAATTCGAAATGTATCACGCGCTATGGTGTGCTTCCTGAACATTGAACAACGGTCCGTGTGAAACAGATCCCTGCGCGTATAGTGCGCGTCATAGGAATTTAACGAGGCTTCGAGGCAGAGTTTTTGCCTCTAGGAATTTTTGTAATCGAGTTAATCGAGTAACTCGATGAATCGTTTCAGCCCTACCTCACACACTGTAGGCGTGTTACTGTCACTGTTTTAATCGACTTACTCAAATGCAAAACACATTAATGTGGACATATAGGATGTTTTCGCCTCGCTAAAATGTCTTCATTTCGATGTTTTCGACCATCAATACTGCATTATATTCATGTCGTGCATCGTTGTCAACATGAACACCCCAAAAATGTGATGTCGTCTTTTCTGCTATATGTTCACGAATCTGTGCATGACAACCATACGTTAAACATTACAAGCACATGCGCACTTCAGTGCGTACATGAGTGTTTACATAACTGATTATTATCACTCTGATTATGAGCTTAATTGCATCAATTTGATCGAAGTATTGTGTTGAAGGTAAAGTTTAATCGCAATATTGCCTACATCTCAGAATCACATTTTGTGGGTGTATGTAAACGTAGTCAGAGGCCGCGTTTCCATTACCCTTCAAATTGCGCAAATTGAAAATACGCCCAATGGAAACACGTCAATTTCACAAAAGCTCCCATTTATCGCAAAACAGTTTTTACGCTCGCATGAGGTTTTTTTTCAGGCAATTCGTAAAATAAATATTTCGCAAAACTGCAATGGAAAAAGTTTTTGCACATTTCCAGGTCAGCTGACGTAGATGACGTGGTGTGTTTGGACAGAATACGAGACAGAGTTCTTTATTAAATTCATAAAAGACAAAAGAATTACAGGAATACTGGATTCTAAACCTCAAAGAAATGCCACAATCAAGACCTCGAAACTGATATGAGTGAGAAACACCCAGAAACATCAGCCACTCCAATTATAAGGGTCTTTCCTTACCATTAATGCTTGGATAACACACATTTGTCTCCTTCGATTAATAGTAATGGCTAGTGCAGTGGCTGTGATTTGTGATTTCTGGAATGATTATCTCAATAGGAAAAAATTAGTCAAGAGTTTTAGTCGCATAACATCGGTTAATGGAAACGCTGTCATTTCGCAATAGTTTTTTGCTGATATTTAGAAAAAATTGCAAAAGTTTTGTGCAAATCTGTAATGGAAACGCGCCAACTGTTGGCCTACTTCTGAATAATGTAAGCTACTCCTTTCACTTTATCCCAGAATCAATAGCACTGTCTGAGTCATGTTTTAAGCTAGCTTTTATCATGTTAAACCCTACCCTAAATCCTAGATGCCTTTTACAATTCACTCACTAACTGATGATGACACAGACACATGTTTTCCCACTCTTGCTGACTCATGCTCACGTCTGCACTCTTGTATATTCATTCACAGTGCTTGAGCTGAGTATCACCGAGACCCAGCTGTGTGTCAGTGTGGAAGCCAACACGGTCAGACTGGCCCCAGCTGTGGTGAGAAGTCAAACCTTTAGCCTGCGTTCACAATCCTCAGTCTGGCCTCTTATAACCTATGAACCGAGTTACTGCCATTGTCAAGCGCTATACCTTTGCCTCAGTTCATGTCTATGCCTTAGTCACTTATCTATCTTTCGTCATCCTGATTGTGCTGAGTAGACAGGAGAAGGAAAGTTAAATTAGTTAAGATCATTTGCACAGTAAATAAAATATAAATAAAAATCTACCCCCGGTTTCACAGACAAGGCTAAAGCTAGTCTTGGGCTAAAATGTTTTATGTTTGAGCTATTTTAACTGAAAGCAACATATCTAAAAATATGTCACTGCCATTGTTTTGTCTCAAGATGCACATCAGTGATGTGTTTCTCTAAGGCATGTTTATAAAGATACCTCAATGTCCTAAATGAACTAAGGCCTAATCCTGGCTTAATCTAAACCCTGTCTGTGAAACCAGGCCTTAGTATAATTCATATATGTAAAGCTTTTATGAAGATGTTTTATTCAAACAGATAATAACTTCAATAATGCACTATATATGTAACAAGTATATTCATAACAAATAAATACATTTTTAAATATATGATAATACAGATCTGCATAGACAACTATGATACACAGAGTATATATTTGCATAAAATCAATGATTAAGAAATTAAAACAGTTTTATTTTGCAATAGAGATTGTTTCAAAGCAGCTTTACAGTGATAACGGGAAAATAATGCATCAAAGTTTGTTTCGGCTGTATATCAGATCTAGAAGAAAATAGTGTCAAAGTCCACTGATGGTTCATTTTTGTTAATTGAGTTAATTTATCTATACAGCCGCTCTGGAGAAAACAGTGAGTCATTGTCCAACTCATATAATGGTGTCAATACAGGCAGATCAATAATATTGAATATATTAAGTGTCCCCAACTAAGCAAACCAAAAGCAACAGAGGCAAGGAACCATCAGTTGACAGAATGGTTATTCATAGCAAGACATAGAATAGCCAAAGATTTTATTGGATTGCAATATTGTTTTTGTGTGAGGTATTAATTAATTATTTTCTGTCTTCTACCAGATAAATGATTTTGACATTCCTGCTCCTGTGGTGAATAGCTTCCTCCGTACTGATAATGCTGTGCTGCATACGGTCATGCCAAACAACTGGTGCCACGTTCTGCCGAGGTGTGTGTTCGTGTGCACGTTCTGTTAGACTGCTTTATAACGCCGTATACTTTTACAACAGTTACTTTCTAGAGCTGTACTGTTGCTCCACGGGCCATCATGCAGGGAACAAATCATAATCATAATCTCTTTTGTTGGCAGTGTTTGATTTATGAATCAATGAATCAATACTTCTCCTGCATTGTTCTCTCTCTCTCTCTCTCTCTCTCTCTCTCTCTCTCTCTCTCTCTCTCTCTCTCTCTCTCTCTCTCTCTCTCTCTCTCTCTCTCTCTCTCTCTCTCTCTCTCTCTCTCTCTCTCTCTCTCTCTCTCTCTCTCTCTCTCCCTCTCTCTTTCTCTCTCTCTCTCTCTGTCTGTGTGTGTGTGTGTGTGTGTGTGTGAGAGAGAGCAGTCTGAAGAAAGGCCAAATCATTAGCATCAGTCGCAGGATTCCTCAGGAAAGCCCATTTCAATCTTACACGGAGCTTCAAAAGCACTGGAACAACATGGTAAATGTGGTGTTGAGACTTTGTCCCAAAGTTTAATATTTATGAGCAGTAGTCATTGTAATTGCTCTGGTGGTTAACCACCAAATGCATCATAACGCAATAATACATTCAAAATAGTTTTACTGTATTATTAAATTAGAGCAAACGATTTACAGATCATTTGTGTCTCAGTGTCTGACACAGTTTGTAAATGAACTGTCATCCTGTTGCTAGACTGCTAAGACTGGAAGTGTTGCATTGTCATGCCACTGTGTGTGTGTGTGTGTGTGTGTGTGTGTGTGTGTGTGTGTGTGTGTGTGTGTGTGTGTGTGTGTGTGTGTGTGTGTGTGTGTGTGTGAGAGTGTGAGTGTGTGAAGAGAGCACATATAGTACTGTGTGTGTGGCCTGGTAAACCCTTCATTATGGGGTCTATAAAACCCTACAAAATGTCCCCACAAAGATGGCAAAATCTAAAATCCTTGTTGGGGATGTTGTCCCATGAGGAAAACAGCATATAAATCATACTAAGTGATGTTTTTTGAAAATATAAAAATGCACAGAATTTTGTGTGATGGGTAGGTTTAGTGTAAGGGGAGAGAATATACAGTTTGTACAGTATAAAAACCATTACATCTATGGAAATTTCCCATAAAACACAGTGTGTGTGTGTGTGTGTGTGTGTGTGTGTGTGTGTGTGTGTGTGTGTGTGTGTGTGTGTGTGTGTGTTGAGCACTCTGATCCACTTCTGTTTGGATTAGAGGTCACAATGTAACCTTTGGTCACAAACAGACTCGTTAGGCTTGGCTTTATCAAACAGCATTTGTACTGTATGTGTGTGCAGACATGCACGATTGCTCATTTATATCGTGTATGCACACCATCTGTTCAAAACCAAATCACATCAAAATATTTAGCTTGAAAGCGCTCGCTTGCTTACAAATATACACTGACACAGAGTTTTAAGTGCAGATTTTATTGTTTGTCTATTACTTAATGTCACTAAAACTGTATTAATGTTCCTGTCTTTGTGTAACTGTCTCTCCGACGTTGCTATTCACTTATTTTTCTCTTTCTCTTGAACTGTCTCTCCTGGTTTAGTATGGATATCAGCTGCCCTCAGTGAGTGAAGAGGAGGTCATCTACTGCAGTGTGTACTTTAAACTAATCGGTGACAAGCCGTTCACGTATCCTTTAGTAAAGGCAGGTGCTCTAGTTTATTGTCCGTTTCCTGCTAATAAGGTATTAATTTCATCCATGTTTAGTGTAAAATTTACTCACAGTAAAATGGCATACACTTGCCCCAAAAATACCAATTTATAGTCATTTTATGCTTGTGCACTGTTCACAGCACCACAAATTAATTAAAGGCATTGTTGCTAGAAACAGAAATTGTTTTTCAGACACACACTGGTGGTCAAAATTTAATGTTTTTGAAAGAAGTCTCTTCTGCTCACCAAGGCTGCATGCATTTGATAGAGTAAAAACAGTAATATTTTGGAATATTATTACATTTAAAATAACTGTTTTCTATTATATTGTATAATATATAATATATTGTAAAATGTAATTTATTCCTGTGATCAAAGCTGAATTTTCAGCATCATTGCTCCAGTCTTCAGTGTCACATGATCCTTCAGAAATCATTCCAATCTTTTGAGCGCCAGTGTAAATTGTACTGCTGGATTACAAATTGAATGTGAAAAGTAGTACAGAGGTCTGGCTTAGACTTAGACTGACTATTCATGCAGCATGATAATGACACCTAGTGGACATGAGCCCGGCAAGTAGTCATGGTGAATTAGGTTGAACTCTTGAGAATTTAGCAGATTTGTTCAGACTGTTTATTTGTTCAGACTGCAGGACCTGCTTACCACACTCTGCAGTGCTGAACACTGAACACTGCCAACATGTGAAACAGTTTGCATCATGCAGCATTGCAAACATTAGTATGATACATTGTTGTCACGTGACCTCATTACATTGCATGTTTAATTTTGTGAGTGGCGTACAGTTATCTAATGGTTATTTTGCATATTTAATCTTATTTTTTTTAAAAAACTGATGCCAAAATCAAATGATGAATCAAGAAAGGGATGATCAAAATAGAAATGATTCCAACGGGTTGCTTTATAAATGGAAAGTCAAGTGTTTTATCTCTTATACCTCACCGAGGCTGCATTTATTTAAACAAAAATGCAGGCGATTAAAACGGTAATATTGTGAAATTTAAATATTAAATTTAAAATAACAGTTTTCTGTTCATCATGTGTCACATGATTCTTCAGAAATAATTATAATATGCGGATTTTCGGCTCAATAAACATTACTATCGATGTTGAAAACAGTTTTTCTGCTGCTTCAATTTTTTGTGAAAATTGTGATACTTTTTTTTCAGGATTCTTGAAAAAAAAAAAGAACAAAACAACAGCGTTTATTGTAACAATTTAAATATCTTAACTGTCATTTTACATTAATTTAATGCGTTATTGCTGAATGAAAATATTTATATCATAAAAAAAAAAAGAAATCTTAATGACCCCTAACTTTTAAACGGTTGTGTACAATCTGCATTCTGTACACAGTACACATAATCTAAACTAGAGAAATGGTAAGAATAGCAGCCTTCATGTGTTTCATCCCAGTATCTGCATTGAGTCCACTCATTCCTGAACACGTTTCTCAATATTAATATTACATAAGCCTCATTTTCACACTTGTGCTAGTTCTGTGCACATATGGAATCAGGTCTGTATAACATCACACATTGCAGGGACAAATTAAAGACTAGGAACACGCATGCATTTTTTTTTTTTATAGTGCCACGTTTGCATAGCAGCTTTACAATCTAATTAAAAACCGGTTTGTTCTTTTGGAAAGCTGTGATTTATATTTTTTTTCTTTCTCTCTATCTTGGCAGTCAGAGATATGTATCCTTGACGTCCTGCTCAGATATCCGCTGTGCTGTATCCGGACTCAGCCAGTACAGTGCTTTCCCAGAGTGGACCTGCAGGGGGTGCTGGGAAGCTTCACATCAGATCTGCAGGCTTCACTGGAGAGTGTGTGTGGTTTCTCAGCTTGGATCACCTGCAAGCCTTGCTACTACAGCAGTGAACTGAAGAGACCAGTCACGCTGGTATTACATACACACACGTGTCCATAAACACAAACATGCCATTACTCAGGGACTTCTGCTTACTCCTGCTGAGAAATATAAAGTAACAATCAATTGGATTTGACATCAAGTTCTGCACTCTGCTGCTTAGTATTACATCTGACATTGTCTAATTTGTTATGGCGATGCTCTTCTGTAACACAGATGCAGCTGGATGATCCTTTATGGATGTTCCAGAGCCGTTGAGATGCATGTGTTATCCAGATTTTATATTCGTGTTGCAAAATAAGTGGATTACACCGTGTCCTAACTACATGTGACGCGCGATAAAAGGTTATTTTCCATGTTAATCAGAGTGTTTGTCCTAATCAGCCGCGACGGCCACACGGCACGATTCTATTTTAGAAACGGTTTCTATTTTCCTGCGATGTCGCGGACGGAACAACAAACACAAAGTGTGGCGATGATAATCTCAAGTACTGTTCATGTGCTTTATTTAATGTTAAAAGCGTGTAATGTGACTTTGCATATCATTTAGTGCTCCAGATTTGTAGCTGTAAAAGCAACAATGGATAATTCACCTCAGATTAAACAAATGGAAACAAGAACGTTCAAACTGTGAACAAACAAGTGTATTCTTTTGACAAAGATTGTTTTAGTTACTCAGCCTATGTATTTTTAATAATGTTTAAATGGTGTTATATTTGTGAATTTGATTATGTAACTACTTATGCATTTTCTTGCGGGTGCCGTCAAGATTACTCTCTGGTGCCGTGAAACTCCGCCCACACGCTGTTCTGATTGGCTGTGGGTTTTGATTGATTTTGACGCATCTCGCAGTCGCGTTGCGTCTAGTGTGGACAGACACATTATTTGTCGCTGGAATCTTATCGCATCTCGTCTGGTTAGGACACGGTGCAATGCAGACAGTAGAAATCCCATTTTAAACAGGGTTTGTAGACATTAAATACTTTAAGGAAGCTGCCTTGTCTTGTGGTGTGGCATGCCGTTCTCCATCGAAAAAAAAAAAAAATGATATAGCATTATGTTTTTTTTATGTATCTTTTTATCAATTAACCCTTATGTGCTGTTGGGGACACACACACACACACACACACACACACACACACACACAAATATGCTATTATACTCCATATAACTCCATGTAAAAGCCAGAAATTAAGCTTTTTTTTTGCACAGGCCTATCTAAAGGGTTAATGGTGCCACCTGGTAATCAACAGTAAAAATGACAAATTTTACCTCTTCCCAACAGGGAAAACCACCAAAAATCAAAAATGCATGATTATATGGTGTCATGGCTTTGCAATCAAAAAATGTGGTTATAATGGAAGTCAATGGGGCAAAAACAGCCACGAACAATAAATGAGGGAGAAAAAGTTCAAATCTGATGCTGCACAAAAACTAACAATGCATCAAAACCAAAGTTGTTTTTAATCTTTGACATGTCCAAGACTGATAAAAGGTTAAAAGAATCCAGTCCACATTCACATTTTATATTTAAAATAAGTCATTTTGTGTGTGTTTTTTCCGGAATCAGTGACATCATTTATGAATTTTGCAATTAAAGAGTTAAAATCCTGATTTTTTAAACAAACATTTAGTAGTTTTGAACAGGACTGAGGTTGATTAATAGAGTTATGCAAAACAAATTGAAAAAAATATTTATCTGATACATTTTTACAGCAGTTTTTCAGCCACGAACATAACGAAAGGGGAGTGAATTTGAACAATGCACAAGGGTTAATATACATGCAGCTTTTATGGCCTGATGTTAATTGTAAAAATCAGTTAAAAAGTGATAAAATATGGTGAATAATAAAAGGATTTATATTTAAACTGTTTGAAAAATAAATGGAGCTTCAATAGATTACTTCGAGGCAACATAAAATTATTATATATATATTTTTTTAAATAATATGATAAACCCTTTAGTGTCATCAGATCATTAAAACCTGCATTTTCCCACTTTTGGAGTTTATTTAAAAATTAATTTAAAGCTAAAATTATTTTATACAGGATTTTGCACATTTTCCTAATTCTTATGCATGCAGCGTTTATGTTCTGATTTTAATTAATGTGTCATGCCGCAAGTAGAAGCTAGTAAAAAGTTGATTAAATATGGTGAATAAATTAAAATAAATACTGGCCAGTTACAGACCGATGATAAGCATGTTTCCTTTTACACACATCAATTTTAATCTGAAATGATGTTGTTGACTGAAGTCCTTGGACACGTTATACATCAGCCGCTAATATAAGAGATCAAATGAGACAGCATCTCAAAACACTTCACTGCACATGCAATGCTTATAAATGATCGCAGCGTTCAACAAGACCAGAATCATCCACTCCAGTTACAAACAACAAAAATGTTGTCAAAGACGTGGCCTGGAGGGTGATGCACATATGTGTCAGTAACTCAGGTCTGGTTTGTGTCATTTCCTGATCACATTCTTCAGTTTCCGGGCTTTAGTCTCATTAACTATGAAAAAAATGCCATTTGGCACCCCAGTTGATTGATTTACTTTTTGTGTATGTCAGCTATAGCTAAAATGTAATTGCATAGATTATTGTATAGAACATTTTCTATTTTGTTTTTCTGTTTCCCTAAGGTATTATTAAAAAAAATCTGTGAATTTAATTTCATAAACACTATAAACACTCAAGATTAAAGACCCCTTGTTTAGTGGATGAATTATGAAATCGTACATTTTCTCAAAATATAATAGCTTGCCTAAACTCACAGTGAAAGTGGAGCGAATTACCTCACACACATATGAGAAGTGTTTATATGGACAAATTGGTTGTGGTGAGGTCTGCCTACTAAAACAATCTCTCAGTTTGCAGGATAATTGACGCTTGTCATTGAATTCAAAGAATACAAGTAAGAGTTTCCAGTAAGAACAATATCTGATACTACATTAGATCATTTCTTCCATGTAGTTGTTGTTGGCGCATGGAGGAGAGTCTAACAGTCAGCCAGATGGGCTAAGGTTTAATTTATACTGGCCAGAGCTGAGGGCTGATGTTATTAAACTTTGACAAATGCTGTAAAACGTGATTTGAAACGCTATGTGTGCCGTTCCCTGTGTTGGTACAGATGGAAATCTGGCGCAGAGGAAGCTTTCATTAATCTCATAGACTATAATGATTGATAATGGCAACATTAGGCAGCAATGATTAACTGACTATTTAATTCATGTTGGATGCAGAAAAGCATACTAGCTCCAGGATCATTATCAACATACTTGTTCAACACAAATAATCTTTGACTAAGAGGAACCTTACAGATGTCGTTATCGGGAAAGTATTTTTCCTTGTCTCAGAGATCTGGAGGTAGAGTGAGTCTGCCATGATGCGTCATTCAAGTGTTGCAATCCATGTTGGAACAATACCATATAATTTTTTATCAAAAATTGAATATGGAAAATTATTGAAATATTAATGGAATAGTTGTAGTGGAATGTTTCTTTTAGGCAAAATAAAAAAATAATATATTAAAGCATTTAATGTCATCAGATCATTAAAAATTGCATTTACACAGACACTTTTAGAGTTTATAGAGTTTAGAGATGATATAGAGATTATATCAGTTAAAATACATTTATTATTTTATAGTTAAATTTATATGTATAAGTTATAATAGATATTATAAAGTTAATGTTTTGGCTTAAGATACCACAGCTGCAGTGTCCCCCAATAGACAATGGGTCTCATTCACTAATAATTGTGTGGATTATTCGTATTTGCACAGAGGAACTTCTCACGAAAAAAATTATACACATGGTTAGTGAATGAGACCCAAAAAGAGCTTTTGAACTCGAGTTTTACATATTGGCCTTTTTGAAGAAATTATCATTCTGATAATACACGCAAAACGTAATTCATAAAAGAATAGTAGATTGGTAGATTTAACTTTAAGGGTAAATGATCCTTTAAAAGTTTATTTTTTAGACATTTGTGGTTTCTAACAGCATAGAATCAACCATAGGTCAGTGGAGCACCAATATATCATTTTTGACAGGAATGAAAACGAGGCTGTGAGGAATAGAAAACAGAGTGTTCAATAGATCGCACTGTTGTTTAACAACATAGAGATTGTTCTGCTGACCAAATGTTTTTCAGTCGACAAAAACTCCATGAAACAGTTTTACAGTGCCCCTGTGGTGAAAATCAAGCTTTTAATGTTGTTTATATGTGGTGTTTTTAAAAGAAAGTAAGTAACCTCAGTAACTTACCTCAGTAAGTCGACCGAGTGAATCTCTGAGCTGGTGTGAGTGAGTGGAGGCGGGGCTAATTAGCATATTTATATTTCCGTGTATACTAAATGAAGCAAGGGGATAGAATTACATTCAAGCTATTTTAAAGGGATAGTTCACTTTAAAAATAAAATTTGGTATGTTTTAGCTTACCTCAAGGGCATCCAAGATGTAGGTGTCTTTTTTTCCGCAGTAGTTTCAATTTGGATATTTTTAGGTCAAACCATTCTTGTCTGTCAGTCATATAATGCAGGTCGATGGTCACTGTATCAAAACACAAGCACAGAGTCCAAATTAAAACAATTCCCCATCGTCCAAATTAAACAATTCCCCATCGTAAGTACACATTGATGGCCTAAGACACGAAACGAGCGGTTTGTGTGAGAAAATGAACAGTATTTATATCGTTTTTACCTCTTGTAACACAGCACACGTCCAAATGTTCTGACGGCGCGGGCGGGTATAGATATATACATAGATGTCGCCTTGGCTACGGTTTCGTTCCAATGAACTGCAGTAGCAAAGGCGACATCTAGTGTATACATTTATACCCGCTCGCGGGCGGGTATAGATATATACACTAGATGTCGCTTGGCTACGGTTTCGTTCCAATGAACTGCAGTAGCCAAGGCGACATCTATGTATATATCTATACCCGCCCGCGCCGTCAGATCATTTAGACGTGTGCTGTTTTCAAGAGATAACAACGATATAAATACTGTTCGTTTTCTCACACAAACCGCTCGTTTCGTGTCTTAGGCCATCAATGTGTACTTACGATGGGGAATTGTTTAATTTGGATGATGGGGAATTGTTTAATTTGGACTCTGTGCTTGGTCTTTGAGACAGTGACCACAGACTTGCATTATATGACTGACAGACAAGAACGGTTTGACCTAAAAATATCAAAATTGAAACTACTGCGGAAACAAAGACACCTACATCTTGGATGCCCTTGAGGTAAGCTAAAACATATCAAAAATTAATTTCAAAGTGAACTATCCCTTTAAGACATGAATAAAAAAAATCACAGGAAAAAAAAAAAAAAACGTTTTAATATGTCATTTTGGTGATCAAAGATGAGTTTTAGGGGATACAATTATTGACTAATGGGGGACTTTAAGAGTTGTGAGTTGTGAAAATGACTATGATCTAGGAGCTTTATACTCTTATCAGTCACAGCCTCGTTTTCATATGTATTAAATTCAATATGGCGTCTAACCTGCTATTCATGTGCACATTTACACTGGAACTTTTCTCTGGAAGTATTTTCCCATTCACAGACTTTTCTTTTCTTACATTTCTAGTCCTCTGAGGCCCTGCCTATAAACGTGACAACAGAAAGCAGCAGCAGGGCTGTGCTGAACCAGCTTCCCAGCAGATGCCCACGGGACACCGCAAAAAACCACAATAGTCAGTGTGACTCAAATGGAAAACACACTGAAAAGAAAGAGAGACCCAGATCGCTTGACCAAAAAGACTGGACTTCCTCCAACTTAGCAATTCTGTCCTCTTCCTCTTCCACAATTGTTCACTTTACTCACATCCAGTCACAGTCTACACTTCCAAGACCAAGGCTTGTACCAATCTTCAAAAACAAACCATACACCCACCGCATGAACGCGACTGAGATCCTTGTGAAAGAACAGAAGCTAAAAGCATTCATCAAGCCTCTGTCATCGACTGGTCTGTCATCGTCTTTCACACCACCAGCTCGTTCTAACCAGTTCTCCAGGCCTCCAGCCCCTGGGCGGATGTCTTTACCATTTTTTAAGAGTAAGGAAAAAACCAACAGCGTGGTCGATAGGATTCTCCCACCCCTGCCTTTAGTACAGACACAGACCCAAACCTTGCCTGAGATCCCCAGCAATAGAGGGGTAAGTAAGCAATGCAACCAAACAGTTTGTTCTGCACTGTTTGTGCTGTAAATCAGAATGATACCTGTTCGATTCCTAAGCAATTTGACTAAAAGAGAACCTATAATGCTTTTTTACATTGTCAACGTTGCTATAAGAGTAAGGAAAAAACCAACAGCGGAGTCGATAGGATTCTCCCACCCCTGCCTTTAGTACAGACACAGACCCAAAATTTACCTGAGATCCCCAGCAATAGAGGGGTAAGTAAGCAGTTTGTTCTGCACTGTTTGTGCTGTAAATCAGAATCAGAATGCTCTAGAAACAGTAGAGCGTTGGCCCTTGCAACGCCAAGGTCATGGGTTCGATTCCCAGGGAAAGCAAGAACTGATAAGAAAGTAAATATGTACCCTGAAATGCAATGTAAGTCGCTTTGGATAAAAGCATCAGCAAATGCATAAAAATGTAAATAATGTTTTTTTACATTGTCAATGATGCTGTTTGAGCTTAAAAAAGCTCTGCAAAGTTACAAAGTCGGGAGTTATTCTCTAAATCAGAGTCACTGTTTCTGAACTCCATGAAACACCTTCATTGTAGTCTTGAGTTTTGCATACGCAGAATAAAGGGGCGGGGCCTGGTTGAGTTAGTTAGTAGTGCGTTGAAACTTGCAGTTATGGTAAGGGGCGGGACATTTTCGAAACACACTCGAAGAGCTTGACCAATCACAACACACTGCTCCAGCCGACCAATCAGAGCACAGTGTTCTTTTTAGAAGGAGGGGCTTCATAGAGACATGAACTATGGTTCCATCGTTATCAGCAGAATTCAACGAGTCGCTGTTTCCTGAAAACATTGTTCCAACATTCGCAAACAGCATCGCAAAGTTGTGTGTTTGGCAGCTCTCGACCTGTGGTTAGAAGCAGTTTCTTGTTTGCATGACATAGTCTATTCTATTCAAAAACTATTCTATTAGAGCCCAAAAACAAAATCAAGACTTTGTAAAAAGACATAATATGGCCTCTTTAAAAACAATTCCTTAGTAAATGCATCGTAAGTTTTGCACTGGCAAACACCACTCATATTTTCCTACTTAGAAAATGTACAAATTTAGTGTCTAAGTTGCTGTATTTCTCATTAGACATCTTACACATCTTACACAGTCCATTAAGGGCAAAGATTTAGCAAGACTAGGCAAATTAACTGGTGTAGTTTTCCAAAAAAATAATTAATGAACCTACATGAATGATTAAATATGGGTTGTAAAGAAAGACGTGCAGTGCTTCTAATGGATCCTGTCTCACCATCTTTCAGGGAGACACGTTTCAGTCAAAACCGAAGAAGCCCAAACAAAGTGTGCAGGATGTGTGTGTGGAAGTGTATGCGACGAACAATCAGGTACTTTGGCATATTAGTGTACTTATAATATCTTCTTCGGTTTATTTTTAAATTGCACATATATATAATGTTTAGTAAAGAAATATTAATCAAAATAACATCTCATTATCTTCAAAACTCAATCAATAAGCCGTTTAGTTTCAGTGTTGGTGTAATTACGGTTTCATCTTAGCAAGGCAGAATAGTTTGCTAAATAACAGCAGAGTGACTGCTCATTGGCACCTATAATATATATAAATGAGATCCATTACAAGCCTGGCTTGTGTTCATGGTCTTGATTGAATGTCACTGAGTGAGAGGATGAGCTCGTATATTTTCTTTATGATGGAGGCTACTAACAGGTGCAAGCCATATAAAAACCCATACAGATCATCTGTATTATATGTATTGTTGCCATTTCTGCTTTCATGTTATGGCTTGATGGCTGCCCTTGGACAGTATGAACAGAAATAAGTGTACAGCGCTTTGCAGAGGTTTGCATCAAGATGCACATTGTTCAAAAGTTTGGATTCTTTTTTAAAATAAATTATTACATTTAATCAGAGTGAATGCATTTCGTGTTAGAAAACATGATACAAAAGATTTATATTTCAATTAATGCTGTTCTTTTGAACTCTATTCATCAATGAATCCTGAAAAATGTATCAGGGTTTCCACAAAAATTTAAGCAGCACAACTGTTTTCAACATTATTAATAATCAGAAATGTTTCTTGAGCAGCAAATCATCATTAGAATGAATTCTGAAGGATCATGTGACTCTGAAGACTGGAGTAATGATGCTGAGAATTCAGCTTTGATCACAGGAATAAATTGCAGTTTACAATATACTATATACTAAAATAGAAAATTGATTCCATTTTTACTCTATTGACTGTATTTTACAGTGTAGCCTTGATAAGCATAAGAAACGTCTTTTTCAGAAATATTAAAAAAATCTTAGATTCACACAAGATATACTTACCTTAACTTTTGACTGTACATTCCAAATAATCATTCATCAATTTAAATATTTAATGCTACCATAAAATTAAAGCACTTATTGCTCAGTTTAGCATATTTGTACCATATTTAAATCCATGTTTTAGAAGATCATTGCAGACGAGAGACAATTCTGCAGATTCTGTCCGGTTATTTATTGTGGTTTTAAATATAATGGAAGTTAAAGAGAATAAGCTGTAACCCAGTAACTTATTTATATTTTTCTGTTTTCAGCTCTCAAAGGTCAAAGTAGTGACTCTGCAGGCATGGTTGAAGAGTCGAGGGATCAGTGTGAGCGCAAAGGATAAGAAACATTTGCTAGTGTCAAAGGTTATGCAATGTCTGAGTGAAACTTAGGTGTGTTGGATTGGGTTACTCACCTAAAAAAACACACACACATAGAGACCTTGCATACTGAGTTTTTGTTCCATTGATAAACTCTGTTGACACTGACAGTTCAATACGATTGCCATGATTTACTACATGTTCATAACACATTTGACTATTGACTTTTTTTCAAGTAAGACTTTGTAAGCTAAAATCTGTTGTTTAATTGAATCTAGAGTTTAGAGAGAGAAAGAGATGCAGATAAAGAAAAAATATGCAAGCCTTTCTTTGTAATAGTGGTCCTTTTTTGTTAGCATGATGGTCATGTTTCAACAATCAAACTTACCATTAAATTTAGTGCAATTATTTATTCTAACTCTGTACTCTGACTTTAATCAGACCCAGAGGTCTTTGTCTCAGATATTTCTTCTAAAATTCTTTAGAAGTAAAATTGGACACAAATGCGATGATTATTGACATAGGCTTCAGTATGAGTTTAGAGCTATATAATTCATGACGAAAACAGCTCAGAAGAATTTAATGCTAGAATTAATCTTGAAATCTCTTCTTTTGATTGCAGACTTTTGGCAAATCTCATTGGGAGTTTTCTATAATCTCATCTCGAGATCTAAACGAGGCATATGTGAGATACTAGTTTTCTCAGTGATCTTGCCAAACTCCTAACAAACAGATTTTCAGTTGGCAATCATGAATGCCGTAACTGCATAAAACAGTGATGCAAGGTGACTTTCCTCAATAATGACCCCAAAGAAGAGTCAGAATAGAGTCAGGGGCTCTTGACTGAGATGGAAGTCAGGCCTATAGCCACTTTGATGGCTAATGATAGGGTCCAGATTGCGCTGCTTTCTGTATCTTAAAAGAGCAAGATCACTCTTGTCTTTTCTGCTCTTTATACTTACAGAGCTTAATGACCCATACACATCTGACTTGAAAAGCTTTGCGGTAAGTAGGAGGTCAATGCAGGAGCAAGTATGCACTTCTGCAAGGCAAACATTGTTAAGCTTAAAAAAAAAGTGCAGTGCATTTTGCACATCAAAGATTTGAATGTGAAACAGACTTGCTATCAGTGCACTGTGACTACAGTATTCATTACTGTAATGGCTTCTAATATCAGCACGTTTAATTGACGGATGACTTGTTTATGGTAGACATCAGGGGTTAGTTGATTTATTGACTAAGTCCTCAACCTCATGTCACAGACAAAGATAAATGTTCCCTGAAAATGGTTCCCACGCTTTGCAGAATCAGGCTATTTTTTGTCTGCATCAGCACATGCAACAAGTGATAGATGATATATATCACAATCTGTGATAGCAAGTAAATTAGTCTGACATATTTCATCTCAGAGACTTCAATACATATATTCATATGTAGTCCCTCTTCTGTTATTTGTTGTTCATTTACTTACATCAATGCACACTAGAACACACTTTTGTTCAGGTGCCAGTCACCACAAGGCACAGTCAAAATTCCTGTCTCCTGCGTGCTGGTTCATGCTCTCATCTCAAAGCATAGGCCTCGGGACTCTTCTGCTCTGATTTAGACTGTTTACTGAGTTTTGACCTGCCAGACTGTACTTACAACCAAGTTAATATACAGAGTCAAGGTGTCTGCTGCTATAATTTATAACCTTTCACAATTGGAGCATTGAAGTATCGTATTAAATGCTGAATTGATTAAAGCAACGATGGGTTTTTACAGCATATATAGATCTAGATAACCCATATTACTTTCACAGAAGCTGGCCAGGACATTTTAGCCATAATTTTGAGGTTGTATCAGTTAGTTCTGTACACTTTCAGAAAAAAATAGTGCGAAGCTGTCACTGGGAAAGTAGCTTTTCAAAAGGTTCTAATATGTACCATTTAGGTATTTAAAATCACCCTTTAAAGGCCCCCTGAAATCAAAATTTCAATATGAATATGTTAGGATTAATGTTATGAATTAGCTGGTGTGTTCCAAACCAATGACAAAATTTGCATTTAGGAGATATAAGCATTCAAAACTTACAGTCCCTCACTTCTGTTAAAATGGGTCATGGATTTTTATGACGTCACCGCAGACTTCAGCTTCTCATCACATCTTCTGTCCAATCAAATGCTCTCTAGTATGTAAAGAGTCCCGCCCCCAATGCTATAAACACCACCTAGCCAAAGCGACCGTCGTTGACACCTCACAGAGCAATATGGGTTTTTGCCAGGGTCGATATTGTCCCGACCACTTTTTGAAACAACTCGCGGCACGGATGTACATAATATAAATAAATTAAATATCTCCAGTTAACTAGCAGGGCATTCATTTTGTTTGTTAGTCAAATAAGAGTCGATCTAGCGCTGAAATGTGTTGTTTTTGAAACCAAGCTGCTATCAGTGGCGCGGATACAGTGTTCTCTTGTGTTCACTCGGAAGCGCGCTTCAATCTATCGCCATTGTGGAGAATATTCGTTCCGGTGAAATCACAAAACAAAATGCACACAAACATGTCCCTGCTTGACATACAACCACTGATAAACATTCGGTTTTGAAGAGAAAAAACAAAACGATACAAGTGCGGATTAGAACCCAAGAACCTCTGACAAGCTTGGCAAAAGTAATGCCACTAGCCCATGAAAGTATAAGCTTCAGTCGCGGATCTGTGGATTTATTCCCGTGAAAATTCTCTTTTTTAACAATATATATTAGTACAGTAGATCTCATTAAATGACGAATTAAACCCCATGTACTGTTGAAATTGATTTTTGGACATCGTAATGTTATTTTTTCTGAAAATTGTTATTGTAATGTACACATAAATTGTACATTATTCTTAGAATTCTATAGCAACCTCCTCCCCCCCACACACACCTGTCCCACCCACTTTTTAAAACAAAATTATGCCACTGGTTGGAGATGTGTGTTTGGTTGCTCGAGTTTTATTCCGTTTTTTATTCCCAACTATACATTGGTTAGGAATTAAATGGCTAGCTTTTATTTATACCTCTACTATTAATTGAATCCAACGTGTCATCAGCGCTCGGATTCGCTTCCATGGTGCTGTCAAGTACGACTCGCAGTCTGTGAGGTAAACTAAACGCTATTGGCTATCTGAAAAAGGGGGAGGAGCCATTCAATATGTCCCGCCTTAGCTTCCTGTTTCAGTGGAAATGACGTTAACGTATCATACAAAGCCTATAAGGGTAAATAAGGTACTTTACAACAATGTACCTTTTTAAAGGGTACCACTCCAGTGACTGCTTTTATACCTTTTTTTTTTTTAGAGAGAGAGAGAGAGAGAGTATATAGACATAAAGTATTAATTTTATTTGTGGAGGTCTTAAACAGTCTTAAATTTGATTTTAAAAACTCTGCAGATACACTGATTATATAGTTTTTCTCCATCACTTGGTGGTGCATAACTGCTGCTATAATCACTAGAAAAGTCATATTTTTAGATAAGATTCTGTTTACCACCTGCATTAGTTGATAGGGATAGATACTAACAGTTGGAAAACTAATTGAAATTTAATGGATTATGTAACAAAAATCCTGACCTTGTCTGTTGGTCTTCGACGTGGGCATTCATGAGACTGTCAGCACAGCAATACACACCGTCTCGCCCAGAAAAAGCACACTAGTTGTGAGAAATGACAAATGACATGCGCCTAAATCCCCCAAAATAATCTGTGTTTCACTGAGTTAAATATCTCTGGACCTGAACTCTTTTTGTCTGATGTCAGTCAGAATGACAGTTGTGAACAGATGTGAGCGCGATAACTTCATTACGACGAACAAAGAGGATATATTCACCTCAGAGAAGAAGGTATATGGATTGTATTTCATGTCACATTTTTGTTAATCTTGATTTCTTACAACTTGTGTGCTTTTTCTGGGCAAGATGGGGTGAACTGCGGTGCTGATAGTATCACAAATGCACACCTCGCGTAGCCATGTACAGAAGACCAATGGCCAAGGTCAGCATTTTCGTTAAATAATACATACAATTTCAGTTTTCTTTTCACCAAACTCTATCATAAACCCCCAGAACACTTGGAATATATGGAGTGTGTTGCACAAGATCATTGGATGAGCGCGAGTGGGACAATTTTTTATTTTTTTTTATTCTTGTTTTGTGGTCCAAAAAAGAACAATAACAGGGTGAGTAGATGATGACTTAATTGTAATATTAGTGTGAACTGTCCCTTTAATGCCGCTAGCAAAACATGCTGACTTGTTGAAAAAGCACAATTATAATACAGTCACCAAATAGGTAAATAATAAACATGTGAATGGCACAGCATTATTAGCAGCACTTAAAGCACCTGGTTTAACTGGATTGAGGGTGGTGAACAAACAAGACAACGTTTTTTTCTATTGAAATATCGTGCTAAAAAAACTCAGCTGTTTAAGGAAATCATCCAGTGGTGATTTATACATATAAAATGTGCTGAAAACCCCACCTGTGCTGACGTAGTTGATAAATGAATGTGGATACATTTTTATAAACAAAATTGTTGCAATCAAGTCAAAACAAATTGTATAATACCACAAGTATGCCAGCCAATACACTAGAGGCGTGTTATGCTGTCACTCCATTGCTTAGGAACAATGCCTCCCAGCTGCTATTATGCTGATGGCAATTGCTTATTAAGCATAATATAATTGAAAGATTCCTTTATCAAATAATATGGTATGAGTAGTTGAGCTTGTATTGAAGTTAATTATAATACATTATTATAATTAATGTAGTTTCAGTAATGTCAATGCACAGTCCCACTTTATATTAGGTGTCTTGTACTCGGATCAAAAAGAAAAATGTTGGATACAGTGTACTTATTGTGCAAAACACTTGTGCTGCTATTGAGGTGGAGGTTAGGACAGGTTTAGTGGTATGGGTAGGTTTAAGGGTGGGTCAAGGAGTAAGGGAAGGGTCAACACTTTAATTACAGCTGTAAATACATATGGGTATTTTTTTAAATATACTGTAAGTACAATGTTAAAATGTGTATTTACACAATACTTGCAGTGTATCAAATGATTAATTTAAAGGCACAATATGTAACTTTTTTGCTTTAAAAATAGCAAAAATCAACTATATCCATGTTATATATATTTTTTTGTTGTGTACTTACATTATCCCGACTGTTTCCAACAACTTTCAAACCAGGAGAAATTTGTAATTTAATTCGAAGACACGTCCCGTTTCTTTATTTCCGTTTTATCGCCGCCAATGGCGTCATATCCGCGTTCTCCCTGGTTTCCGCTCGTACTGCCATAGCAACCAGAGCTATGAACCAGAGCCGTCTGATAGTAACCAAGGCGACAGACGTGGACAAATGTGTAGTTCGCAATGTCTGTTTGCACGCTGTTGTTGTTGTTTCGTTCAAACATGGACCATGGCAAGCAGACTTTGGATAAAAAAGGAGAACTAAAACGAGAATCAATATCAGCGCGGTGTTTTCGAGATGCCGAGAGCTCCCATAGACAGTATATAAACGAGAGCTCCACGTCCGAGACTTCGACCGCTCCTACATGTACTTTATTAAACAGGTGAGCACATTTACATAAAACTAATCAATGTTTTATAGTTCAACAATGATAAAATGTCAGAATATGATCTGTATGTTATTCTAATGTTGATCTAGCTTACTGCTAGTCTCATACAGACAAACTAACACATGCATTTCAACACATTCAAATGCAGTTTAGTGTGATAGTGTAATGTTAGACCAATAAAACAGCGCTGAGTTACCTCACAAGTTTAATTTGTCTAATAAACTGACCTGTGAGTAGTAATTCTGCGTGTAGTTCGGTAGAATGAAATGTCCATATTCCTTTTATATCCGCGTGTGGAGCTGATAGCTGTCTCTTAGCAATCCCGAACTGCTTCATATCACAGTCATGATAAAAGCATCGATGTATTCACTCATCCATAAACATTATTAGATCAGTCGGCTTGACGTTGACGACAAGATCCATAATTCTTAGCAAATGTTGCGTCATCAATCTACGCCTTTGTTATTGTAAATAGGTTAGCGACCCCTAGTGGCGAAAAATTCCATACTGTCCGTTTAAATGTTAGTACACAGTAGTTAAAAACACTTAAAGTCCCCCTGTAGTCAATCATTTAATCTCTTAAAACTCTTTGATCACCAAAAGGACATTTTTAAATGTTTTTTCCTTGAAAAAAATTATTCATGCCTTAAAATAGCTTGAATGTAACTCTACACACCATTGCCTCATGTAGTATACGTGGTTCTATGAATATGCAAATGAGCCCCGCCTCCACTCACTCACTCAGCTCAGAGATCCACTGGTTGACGATCACACGTTGATCTGATTGGTTACAAGGTAGTTTGTGACGTCAGAAACACCAGCGATTTCAAAGCGTGTTTTTGAGACTGTCTTTGGTTCACTGCAGTTTTAAGGAGAAAATACTCAGCAATGCTGTCGACTTATGAATTTACACATGGTTTGTCTTAAAGCCTATTAAAAACACCACATAGATATATAAACGACATTAAAAACTTGATTTTCACTACAGGGGGAATTTAATATAATGTATGCTAGTATGCTAATATTTGTTAAAACAATACATATTTTAATACTGTTTAATAATATTTAGTGCACTGTTATGTTTAAATGTAAAAGTTGGAGCCATAGTAAGGGTCGTGGGGTTGGACATACCACAAAGGTGAGAAACGCTGTGAAATCTCTTACAGCTGAACACCCACAATACAAAGTCGGGATAATATTCAGCTTGGTCACGCTGAAGTTCTCTCTCACGTCCTCAACACATGGCTATATTTTGCTGCCAAGCAGAGAACGATCTCCGTGCTTAATGTGCCCTAATGTATGAAATGCCAGAGGGAGTCAGAGCTGAGCAGGTGGCAGCTGGTCGTCTTCACCCAGCTCGAACACATCTACTCTTAACCCTTCACAACTCCTGTGTAACATGATGCACTGCTGTGTTGTGCTTCAGTGTATATGCTTATAAAATAATAACATGGCTTGAAAGGAGGTTTATTAAAATGTTGGTCACATAGGTGTACAGCCTCTGGCACATTCCCATCTAAATAGTTTAACATAGTGCTCTGTGAATTTGAAATAATATCTACGTGTATGACACACAGGGTTTAAACACTTAGAATACCAGGAAATGTCAGGGAATTTGATAATTATAACAATATAACTTTAAACTTAACAAGAAAATGATTCTAAAAAGATGCATATTTATTTAAATATAAAAGTTATCCAAGTGCAAAACAGTTTGAATATTTTAAAAACTATTTAGTATGTTATATTTATTAAAAATCATTTAACAAGAAAATTATATAAAAAATGTTACATGTAACAATTTAAATATTTAATTTTTAATGTATTAATTAAATAAAAAATATCCAAGTGCATAATGTAAGTTTTTTTTCTTGTTTTAATTTCTTACAATTTCCTGATAACTTACTCGTCCCCACGTCATCCATGATGTTCACGTCTTTCTTTCTTCAGTCAAAAAGAAATTAATGTTTTTTGAGAATTTTCTCCATATAGTGGTTTTCAAACCTGTGCTTTTTAACCACAAATGCTCATCTTGCATGAAATTTTAATTCTGAACTAATCCTTTAAAATCTTAATCCATTATTAATGTACCTGGAAAAGTCATGAAACCCTGTACACAAAAAGCTTGCGCATGCATCGGTACACACCACACAGCATGAGTAGACTGAGGAGTTAGCTGTCTTCAAGTAGCACCGAAGCATAAAAACGACAGGCCTACGTGAAGGAATCGAGTGCATTGAAAAAGGTCCACGAAGCTCATTTCAGAACTGGCCATCTGGCATCACGTTTGCGTACAAAACTGAAAACACTTTTGCTTTGCAAGAGAAATATGAAGCTTAAAGGCTCAGGAAGGCTTAGTTGCATTGTTTGAGTTTAGCTGCTTTGTTTCCACATTGTATTAGGAAGATATTGACCAGAAGAAATTTGTTTTTATGTTTTAAGTTGCATCCTGGTCAAACTAAGCATGTTAAAATCTGTAACAAGTTTAATGGCTTTCACTGTTTGGTTTGTAAATCTGTCTCACAGATGGAATAAATAGAGTAAATGTAATGCATGTTAGCTCGGTAATTCCTAGATTAATGGCTTTCATTTTTGTTCTGATTTCAAGGATTAATGTTCGTGAAAGTCAGTCATAAGCTAATTACAGAGTTTGTGGTTTGAGGGTTCTTGCGTTTTCCCTCGAGGCATCTGCAGACTATCCCGGTGTCTGGTTTCCATCTGCACACAAGAATGCTGACAGCCCTAGCCTGAATTTTTGGAGGTTTTGAAAAAAAAAATCAGTGGAAGAAACTCTCATGCTTTCCATTATGTTCACTTTGCTCCTTCATATGAAATATCACAATGTCACTCTTTCAGTTTGGCTCTCACAGAGGAACTGGTTTATAGAGGTCAGTGTGTAAAAACGGTCCATTGTGTTTCTGAACTCGCTGAACTGTGCCACCAATGTAAGAATGGGTTCTGTTGAAGCAGACTGCCTCAAGAAAAAGAAATGTTTTCGGCAGGATTTCATGCCCATTAGTTTACAGCCACTGAGATTTATGGGTGTGTGTTAACATTTTACTCCAGGATGTGCGAGACAAATTGAAAGAAATACTCTCAAATGTGTCAATTTTCAGATGTCAAAGTATTTATTTCTGTCCGAGTTTAATATGCAGTGACGATTTTAAGCCATTTGTAGGTTGACTTCCTGAAGAGTGTAAAAACTTCAACCTATCGACTTCAGGAGTAACCAGTGGTGTTAGTTTAGGGGAAGGACTACCTGTTTTGGTCTTTTAAAAGATAGAAAACTACACATGTTACAAAGACCACACCGAACCATGAACAGAAAGAACTAAGGGCTTAAATACACATGCAGAGATGATTAACAGAATGAGAAACAGGTGCGCAACTCAATTAGAAACTATGACAACTAGAAATGAGAAATCAGGAAACAGGAACAGGGAACACAGGAAAACCATGCAAACGAAACCGAACATAATCATGACATCATTATTAATAAAATTCAGTTGCATTAAAGACACATGAACATGAACACTGTAACCAAAGGAATGATTTTAAATTATTTTTATTTTTACGACGTCAGGTGCGTTCGTCACTTTTGTTGGAGCAAGATGACGGTTAGTTCACCCAAAAACTTGCAACTTTCAAGGCACAGAAAGTTAGCAACGGCTTTATTCAACAATTTCACTATTTACTACGTGATCAGCGTAGGAGACTCACACAGAAGAGATGAAATTCTTCAATAAAATACAAAAAGTATTGTTGCCGCTTCAAAACATTAAGGTTGAACCACCGTAGTCACATGGACTATTCTGACGATGTCGTTACTACCTTTCTGGGCCTTGAAAGTGGTAATAACGTTGCTGCCTATGGCTGGTTCAGAAAGCTCTCGGATTTCATCAAAAATATCTTCATTTGTGTTCAAGATGAACGAAGGTCTTACGGGTTTGGAACGTCATAAGGGTGAGAAATTTATGACAGAAATTTCATTTTTGGGCGAACTAACCCTTTAACTACACTTAAACTACACCAAAATACAGGGAAGTTTTTTACTTATAGAAAACGAAGAACAAAGAATGTGCATTGTGTGTTTTGCTTTGTATGTTTTTAATTAATTTATGAAGCAACTGTAAACTTTATTGTTAAATACTATATTGTTATATTTCAAAGCTATTATATTTTGTGCTGGCAATTCGCTTATTTTGTTGTAAATAAAAAAGCCTGTCAATGTCACTGTTAAATACCTACAGGTATTGTGGTATTCTGCCATGTTTCTCGCCAACACACACTCAACTCATAAAGATCGGGCTTAAAGAAAATCCAGAGCTTTCCACTGGTATTTACGTTTTTGTGGTGGTGTTCATCTCATAAAAAAATGTTTTCACCCTTCTTATTTCCTGGCAATAACACACTCCTCTGTGAGCCAAATAGCATATAGCAAACCAGCAAATGTAGTCACACTCAGTTCTCTTCTAGGGGAGAGCGGGGCACAAAGTAACGCTTTTTGACTTTCTCAGTTTGTGTAAATCTACTTATGGTTCAGAGTATTTATTTTTTCCCACATTAATTTCCCACATGTCTAGTACAATTATGTGGTTTTGTTTTATTAATACAGTATATACTTTTTTCTTGATATACCCCGAAAGAATGGAAGTGAAATGTGACAACATGCCCCATAGGGTGGGGTACATTGTAACATGTGTGGAGCACATTGTAACATGACCATATGACAGCTTAAAATGTTATCTGATCTAATAAAAAAAATATACAAAACAAACTAAAATATTTTCTAAATAAAATACAATTAAAAAACTTTTTCATATAAAGTAATGGCAATTTTTAATAATTAAAGGTATAGCGGAGGATGTTTTACTTCCTGGTGGGTAACCTATACTATTGGTCCTCCTAATTGTCAATCATTCTGGTGAATCAATCAAACTTTTCAAAAAGTGGAGAGGGCGGGTCTTATCTAAAATTTGGAAAGATCCTCCGCTATACCTTTAAATATTAACTCATTTTTGAGTTTTGACTATGAACACATGAAAACACAGCTATACAACATAGTTCAAAACAAATAAATAATTAGTCATTTCTGAACATTGACTCTCAGTCTTTATTCACCTTTTTCTCACGTTTTCTCAATAAAATTAATAAAAGTATAGAATATAATAGCATATTTCTAATAGGGGCACATTGTAACCCAGTGTGACAACATGCCCCGCCTGCACAACTGGGATTTAAACCCTGCTAGTGTCTTCTGCTAGTTAGCGAAGCATTACAGAACTATCTCAACTGTTAAATAACATATTGGAGATTAAAATAACATCAGATTTGTCTTATTTTAAATAAACACAAAAAATAGAGATGAAAAATTAACTTAAGTAAGAAATTTACTTTTGCTATGGTTTAATAAATGTCTATGGATATCTTCCCAAAAAAAAATGTTGGTGGATTTTTTTTTCTATATAGGCCTAGTGTTGATATGGCAACTAGTAAATACACAAAGTTTCGTCATCCAAGCATGTGCGGAAGTATTTAAAACAAGCGTGTTACAACTAGCCCCGCGCTCCCCTACTTGATCTTAGAGATCACCTTAAACTGTCATAGGACTATTCAAAAGTCAAGTCACCTTTATTTAGATAGCACATTATACAATACAGATTGTTTCATACCATCTTTAAAGGGATAAAGCAGAAAAATTATTATTTAATTATGCAAACAGAATTAAATACTGCTGTAAAGCAGCTCTAAAAAGAAAATAGCTGAGGTCAGTTCTGTTAATTCAGTTCCATTCAGTTACTGTAAAGATCATCAAAAATTTGTTAAATTCATCTACACTGTAAGCCCATACAGGTTGATTTAACTTAAAAAATGTTTATAAAACAGATAGTTCCTGTCCTTGATTCTGATTGGTTGAGCCGTGTTCGAAGCCGTTGTAAATTACTCCACAAACACACACCTGTGTCCGCATTACATTAGTGTTACTGCGCAACTGCCGTTTGTGATTCTTTGTTGCTGCATGTGTTGCTTAGCAACCTCTTTGGAAATGCATTGCTTGGCAGGGGAATAAATGTGTTATAACGTTTTATTTTTTTGTTGCTGGTGTTTATTTTATGAATAAAATAAATATAAAATGAATATTTTTATGGAGTAACCGTTTAACTCCGCGTTGTGCCTAACAACGCCCCTTAGCTGTTCTAAACCCACTGTAAAACACGGCTTCAAGGGGCTTATTGCTTAAATAGAAACTCGTTGCCTTAAAAAAGTTAATTTTGTCTTGTTGAAAAAACAATACATTTTAAGTTGAATGTACTTAAAATTTCAACAACGTTTAATTAAAAACGTTTAGTTCATTGAACTAAGAGTTTTTAATGCAGCGCTATTTAAATCTTAGTTTACATACATTTTTTTAAGTTCAATCAACCTGTATGCTAGCAGTGAAAGCAGCTATTGCTGAATATTAAGTGTCCCCAACTAAAGGTCCATCATAACACACAGTTTCTCAATACAGATTTCTCCTTGAGACGCGTTTACTGCCTCTCAACACGCCGTAGAGCCAAACACTTCACATCCAGAAATAACACACTGGGGAGGAGAGTGTGAAACGTATAATCTGTGTCATGGGGTGTGGATAGACATCTCTTGATGCAAACCAGACACTGAAGAGACAGTTTTAGTGAAGTATGTTTGTATGACAGGTATAGTCACTTGGTTTGTTGTAGAATATAAGCTGTGTATACCCAAACATGCAGCTTCTGGGTTTCTTCTTCTATATACTGTACATGAGACAATTTAGCAGCATATATATCATTCTCTTTACGTAACTTGAATGAAAAAAATTCTGTTGACATCACTTTAGTATATGTGACCCTGGATTACAAAACCAGTCACGAGTCGCACGGGTATATTTGTGGCAATAGCCAACAATACGTGAGTCAAAATGATCTTTTATGCCAAAAACCATTAGGATATTAAGTAAAGATCATGTTCCATGAAGATATTTAGTAAATTTCCTACTGTAAATATATAAAACTTGTATATTTGTGAATGAATGCAGCACAATCATGAACATAAATGGACAACTTTAAAGTCGATTTTCTCAATGTTTCGGTTTGTTGCACCCTCAGATTTCCAGATTGTCCTATCTTAATAAACCATACAGCAATGGAAAACTTATTTATTCAGCTTTCATGTGATGTATAAATCTCAATTTCAAAAAATAGACCCATGTGACTGGTTTTGTGGTCCACATATTCATTTGTTCTGATCAAGTCAAGCCTATACAGTCCATCCCCGCTCAGTCTTTAATGTTGCAAGTCTGCATTCAGGTTCAATAGATTTACTACTTTTTCACTACAGATGTCCGTCCAGAATCAAAATGAGCTGAAAAGATCCTCACTGCTCTTTTTCCTTTGTTTTTCTAGCCAGGCGTAGAGCTTTTCTCATAGGAAATCTGCCATCTCTTCACCAGCCAAGTAAACATTGCCCACCATCATTGTTTATTTATGTCTTTTCTCTGTGTTTGTTGTTTTGTTCTTGCCGGACGTGCCTGTCATATTTTTGTTTCCGAGCTACATCTCACCCGCTTGTGGTTTCGGGAGTGAAAGATTATATTTATATATCTTTGTGTAGAGCAAAATGAATCTCTTTCCTCCAAGAAAATAAATGACTACACCTACTCCGTTTGACCTGAACGGTCCCTGTGCAGAGCTCTTACAAAATGAGGAGAGTTTGAAATCACAGCCGCTGGATCATAAGGGTCATAAGGACTGAGATGATTTCTATGCTTGTCCTTCAGACCTTCAGTACAAAGAGAAAAAAGTATTCATCCATATTTAACACACAGACAAGAGGAAACTGGCAGCTCTTTTATATTTCCTAAAGGGATAGTTCCCTCAAAACTGAAAATTAATTCATGTTCTACTGAAGAAAGAAAATCATAGGGTACATCGGAGCTAATGGCACACCTTAAGAAAAATTAGCTCCCATAGTGTATGATTGCAGAAATAAATATATATATATATATATATATATATATATATATATACATATGTGTGTGTGTGTGTGTGTGTGTGTGTGTGTGTGTGTGTGTGTGTGTGTGTGTGTGTGTGTGTGTTTGTATTGAACAGCAACGGATTTTGTGTGAAAATAAATAATAAAAGTGGTTTGTTTATTTAAAATCGTATAAATGTATAATATGGCAATTATTTATACAAATACTTTAGGTAAAATAATATGTTTTGAATAATGTCTAAGTTAATGCTTGATCAAAACAATCCCTTTAGCAAAGTTTGTACTATAATCTATTTATTTTGATAATAAAATGTATTTTTGTTTAATAAATATACTGTCATTAAATAAAAAAAAGAAACAATTATTTAAAAAAGTAAAGATCCCATGATGATTTAAAATATATTTACTGTATGGGACATTACTGTATAAATATGATATTTACCAACTGAATCTAACCATGTCATGTCAACAAATGGAAAAGTCAGCTGTTTATGTTTATTATTGTACCTTTTGCCCCAAATACCATACTTTTACATATTCAGTATTACATATTGAAAAACTGTTGCTTTAATTATGTTAAACAAAACCAAAAATCATTAAGACGACCTTTGTTTCAAAATATATTCAATAATTTTAGTGATTCTCATTTGCTACTTTAAAAAATAGATATATATTACATTAAATTAGCAAAGAATCAACTTCACACTGCTTTAGCCCCGTTGTACCCAATAGGTTTGAAACCACATGAGAGTTTTGAAGCCTGACAAGCTATTGTATTTTGTTAAATATCTCCTCATATGAGATTAAAACAATATGATGATGAGTAAATTATGACATTTTCAGCTCCATGGGAAATATTCTTTTAATTACCATTATTTTTGCTGCAACAACCATCGCCACAAGCATTTTAGAAACAGTCCAAATACAGTCATTACTTTGATCAAAACACAAAGCATGCTTTGTTCTGGTGTGACCTAGAATACAGAGACATTTAATTACATAAAAATCCTTGTAATCCACTGGCTGAATCTGAAAGAAAAGTCTGTGCCAGCTGAGAGTTCAAAGATTAGTTGAGATATGTTCAAAGGGAAAGGCTTGAGTCCTGGATATATGGAGATATGGAGATAGAGAGCAGGTGGAGGCAGGTATGACAGGTGAAATAATCCCTCATCTGAGCATTTTAGGGCAAGGCTCGACCTGTACCTGATTTTACAAGAGCTTGGATTCAAAGGTTTGGATTCAAGCTCCCGAATGAGAGCAGAACTCATTCCAAAATATAAACACTAACACAACCATTATTCTGAATAGGAACATTACCTTTAGATTGGTGGGTTGATGGATAGATAGATTAGGGTTAGGGTTAGTGTTAGTGATATGGAACTGTAATGCGGTTAAGACCTGCCTGGAACTACTTTATCCGTGCGTTTACTGGAAAATAAATGCACACCTTGAATGTTCATCAACCAATTAGAATCAGTATGTATAAATATAAGCAGAACATAATCTGTTGGTGTGGGCGATAATATAGTTATCGTTATAGTCATATTTTGGTGTGAACGGGCCTTAACTAAAGTTTCAATAACTGTTCTAATTCTATGAGAATAGGACATTTCAAACCACAACTGTGATGATAGCGACACACAGAGGAACAACATCGTTCGGTTTCAGAATGATTTTTTTCCGGCAGCCAATCAGAATCCACCTGACTTAAACAGCCCAAGCATTTAAAGCAAAATATGACAAAGCTGCAGCACACACTTAGAATAACCAGAACGTCATTGTGCTTTGGTGTAGATGAAAATATAATTATCATTAAAGTTATCGCTCTTTGTGTGAACAGGCCTTAAAATAAGACAAAACAAGCATTAAAATAAGCAAAAGTACGGTGACCGGGAGGGGACATGTTCGGTTCACTTAGTTTTGTCGTGGACACATATAAACTCTTGGGAACGTCATATTAAGTCGTGGGAACGTGATAATAAATCGTGGCCTTGAGATCATATGTTGAGGTAACAACATTATTATGTCATGGCCGCGAGATGTTGAGGGAACAATATATTTTTCTCGTGGCCAAGAGTTAGAAATCTGAAATTTGCTGGCTTGAATGAAATACTCGGGTCATGAATAAAGTCCCGTTTAAGGCAATAAACAAGAACAAATTATGAGAAACTTAAATGAACAAATAAAGTAAATTATAACCGGGGCTGAAGGAGAAGCCCGTATCGCGTGTGAAGATTCGGTTCCCACATGTTATAAAACTGGTAGCCACAAGAAACGGATGTCGTTCCCTCAACATACAATCTCGTGCCCTCGAGATATTATGACGTTCCCACGACTTAATATCACGTTCCCACGAGTTTATATGTTGTGGCCACGACAAAACTAAGTGAATTGAACATGTCCCCTCCAGGTTACCTTACAAAAGACAAATAAAAATCAAGATATTACTTACTTTAATTAAACTCAACTGTTTGTTTCTGTTGAAGTATCAGGATTCACACAGTCTTGGGCTGTGTTCAGACTGCCAGCAAAAAATCTAATCTCATTTTTTTTGCACTTCCAGATTTTATCCAGATGGCGTTTTGAAAGTCTGGAGAGCATATGAAACATATGAAATCAAATTTTTTTTTTCAACTGATTCAAAACACATTTGGAGGTGGTTTGAAATGCGATTCCAATCAGATTTTTGCAGATGCGTCTCAGTCACTCTGGCTGCTCAAATCATATTTCAAATGGTCTTTTGCGTCTCTCTCAATGCAACACACATCATTAACGTCAAAACTATTGACGGAAATGGTGTAAGTATTTATACAGTGTTCAAACGGCATGTCCAAAGATTTCGGCTGTGACTACAGCACAGAACATCACAGTATATTCCAGTTTCCTCCACACCACGACTCGACATGGTGTTTATTTGGAGAGCGAGATGATGCACCTCCATTTGTCCTGCATCTGTTTTGAAAGCCTCGTCATACACGTGGGTACGCCTATCGTTACCAAAGCAACCCATGCAGATAGACTGGTTATGTGGACACAAAAATCTTATTTGATCACTTGCAGTTAATAGAGCAGACAGTCTGAAAAGATCCTATTTGAGAAAAAATCTGATTTGCCTGCAGTCTGAACAGCCTTGGAAAAGCTGGATGTATGATGTTATTTTATTAAAAGTGTGATTTCTAGACCTGGGAAAAGTAATGTAAAAAAAAAAAAAAAGTTTGACAATGGAATTGTCATTGAAATTCACTTGGAGTGAATTTTTTTTTTTGAGAAACACTGATCTTGATCATCCAGATATTCCATGAACAAAGAAAATGTACACTATACTGCAGAGAAAGGTAGTATGCTATTCTGAATTAAATCTTCAGTCAACTTTTCTTGATTCCCTCATTTTTTATTCATCATTCTGACCTTAAATTTGACAAGTAGATTTCTTAAAAACAATGTCATCCAGCTTAGAACTATTGCAAAGCTGAAATGTAGTGATCTGAAGAGATGCTTTTATCGAAACCCGGGCATTAGTCAGTCTTGCCGACAGCGAATTCAGAATGCGGCTGTTAGGCTCTGTCTCGACAAACACCAGGGTTACGTTTCTGAACTCGCTGACTTCCAACATACCTCAGATGAGGCAAGCAAATAGATAATATCTATTGAGTTTAACATACGGTAACTATTTGCACTGCAGAGCAAATGAAGAGCTCAGACAATTAAGTTCAGTGTGGGTCGCATCAATAACGACACTCTTGAAAGAATTGCAGTCTTGTATCACTGCAGGTGCTCTCAAAATGCCGACGCTATTAGAAATCACAGAGGAAAACTCTGAAAATCAAGAATGGATGCATTCATTGGTAAAGACGCTCCAGCTCACGAACACGGAGCAAACAGGGAATGTCCTGGAAAACCTACTGAAGTGGAACACAAGAAATGTCAAAAGAAGAGTCTGAAAGACTAAAAGCATTGTGCTGTTGCCAGTTCCTTTTGTCCACTGACATTCTAGGTCAATCTTTCACTGTGGTTCAATTGCGCTTTTGTCAAATCAAACACGGATGAGTCGAGGATGAGTCAAGTGATGCTCAACAAAACATATTAAGTCCATGAATTAAATCATTTTAGTCTTGAAGCTTCCCCGATCGGGCCAGTGCTGCATCTCGAAAGTTTATCATTTGCTCGTGTTTTTAAGTCTTTTAATTTTAATGTTCAAGCTGTTGAAGTTGTGTGTGAGCACACCCGATGCACGCGCCCAGAAAGCTGCTTCTCAGACCTCGTGTGAATGCTGAACTGAGCTCTCTTTAGCGTCGTCTTGCGCTTGAACAGACATATTCTCACAAAAGTACGTCAAAAAATGCAGATCCTGGCAAGTATCCTAGTAAAAGTAGTCTTTTATATCTTAAACGAATATAACCAGTTGAGAAATAAAACATGTGTAACAGTATATTGGATCTGTGCAGCTCTTAAAGTGACAGCAGCCTAATAAACCTGCTGCTGTCTTTGTTTTACTTCAATCAAACAACAGAGGACAAAGAAATCACTCTCTGCTCTTAACTGAAATACTTTTGTAACTTTAATAAGGATGAATCTATATTTCATTTATACAGTGAAGAATGTGCAGTGCTATTTTACATTTGATTATTCATGTTCTCTACCTGAAAATTACTGTCAGACTTACCTTAAAAACAGTGTTTATTTTATTTGTATATTTGTTCTATTGTATTTGTGGTATTGCTCGTAATTTGATTATTTGTTCCTATTTTATTACTGACAGGTTACTTGTCTTTTACAATATTTGAAATGTATATGAGTAAGGCTAGTAGTTTTTGGTGTCACAACCTTATTTATAAAGTTTATGTGTCAAAAACAACGAAGACAATAACTCAGTGGTTTCAAACCGGTTCCACGGAGGGCCTAGTGTATGCAGGTTTTCTCTTTTACCTTGAACCAAACTGATTGAGTAGGTCACTAATTGGCTAAGATCTCCCCTCACCTGGTAGTCTAGGTCTTAATTGGGCACTAATTGAAGGGAAAGACCAAAAACCTGCATACACTAGGCCCTCCGTGGAACCGGTTTGAGAACTAGATCTATTTTGAAAATTTTGTCAGGGCGAGTAAAAATTTTAACCACTGGCCAGAAAAAATACCAAATTATGCAACATAATAATTTTTTGTTTCCTATAAGGTAATTAGACGGAAATAAGATGGAAATTACTTGAAACTGAAATATGTAATGCCATGTGACATTAAATGTGTATTGTTGCATTATGAGTACTGTTTCACATACTGTTTTTAGTATGTGAAGTATTTAATTACTATATATATATATATATATATATACAGTATATTATATGTATATTTTATTTTATATATATATATATATATATATATATATATATATATATATATATATATATATATATATATATATATATATATATATATATATATATACATTTATCTTAATTTACCCATAATCCTCCCCAAGAGGACAAAAAAAATCTTTGCATGGAATAAAATTCAGATAAAAATGGTTGCAAAAATACAAAACTCTATATCTTCATGCCAGCACTGGATGAACCCCAAAAAAGTTTTTTTGTTGGAGGTAGTTCAGCTTGGCCTGAAGCAATATAACCCATTATGAGCTTAAAGAGAGCAGGTTTCCGATCACCTCGGGCATTCTCAGGATCAGCTCACACAAAAGCCTAACTAGACTCAGGTGTTGCTTCAGGGCTCAGTCTTTCTTCGCATAGTTTGGCCAGTACAAGCTATGCACTGTCGTTCTTCAACATATCTGAATATTTTTCTCTGTTGCTTCAGGCAACTGTCAAATTGATCCGGCTGATTCTCTCCAGGCCAGAGACTCGATGCATGTTGCAGGTCAAATAGCAGTAGTGAACGGAAACAGACACAGTTCTTTCTTTCCTTCATTTAATGTCTTTTCCACAGCCTTTTTCCATTACCTAATATTCCTTTCACTTTCAGAGCTGAAGAGAAGCAACTCCCAGTAAGAGCTTTGATTCTGACCATGGAGTAATAATGTGTTTCCTTTAGTATATCGTTTTTTTTAACTCTTTAAAAGGATAGTTCACCTAAAAAAAGAGAATTTTGTCATCATTTACTCACCCTCGTGTCGTTCCAAACCTGTGAGAATTTCGTTCATCTTCGGAACAAGAATAAAAAAGCCTAAATTCAATGTGTTCATAATTCATATCGATTAGTTTTATGATCTCTTTATGAACTTTTTGAAGCACCAAAGTGGTAGTTGCGTAGCTGTCAATGGAGGGAGAGAAAGCGCTCAGATTTCATCAAAAAGATCTTCATTTGTGAAAAGATGAACGAAAGTCGACATGAGGGTGAGTAATTAATGACAGAAATTCTCGTTTTTGGGCGAACTAACACTTTAAAGCCGCGATGTAACCGAAGTAGCAACAGGTCTGAATAAAGATTGCAGATGCTTTAATGGGAATCCTTCTGGTCTGAATGTCACCAGAGCAACATTTTGGTGGTTCAGAATAAAAGATGCTACTGTGACATTTCCCACACAGTGATTCCTGCAGTTGACTTCAGTATGACTTCAAGATATACTTAGTGAGGCTTTTGTTTTCCATGTTCAGTCCTGGTAAATTGCATTGACCTTTGCGATAAACGCCCTACTAACAACGGCATTTGCTTTGTACAAGAGAATCTCTGTAATTTGAGGAACATCCCACAAAAAACAGCTGCAGTATATTTTTCTTGGCGTTTTCCCAGGCAGCGCTTGTAGAGCTAATGCTAATTTATCACCAGCCCCACCGGAGAAGACTGATGTAAGCTGTATTCACGATCTGCTCCAGAGTTTTCCCTTCGCATCACATTATTCTGCCTTGGCCTAATGTTGCTATAATAACTGGGCTGTTGACTGATAAGTGGTCCACATTGAATAACCAGATTTTAAGATGAAAGGAAAAGGTAAAGGAAGACATCCAATAAAAACAACACCTCAGTTTCCAAATTAATTTCATGAGGTTGAAAGATTTTATAATTAACAACTTGGGAATAGTCTGTGGATGACAATTCCAGATTAGCTGTTAAAGATTATAGGGCTCTTATTGGTTCATTTAATCTTCCAGAGGCTTGCAGATCATTCCAGGTCTTCAGCGCCTTAATATCTTCCAAAGCTTTGCTATTTGATTCATGTTATTTGATATTTAGAAGTCAATAGAACTTTTAGTTCCCTATGCAATGACTACCACACATTTGTTATACTATATATTCACCATTACTACTATAGATTTTAGAATTTCCTGAGTCAAGCACATTTATGTGACACAAACTCAACAACAAACTCAGGGGGGGCTGTGGTACTTTGCTTTACCAAATCTCACTTTTTTCATTTATTTTTATGTTCAAACTTTTATACATAGTTTTCATATATAAATAGTTTTCATTAATATTCAAAACCAATGTTAATTCCACAGACATTATTATTATTATTATTATTATTATTATTAAGCACTGATATTGACTTTTGATTTGCAACTTAGTCATTAAATTGTAATTTAGACACTAATGTTTATTAGCTCTTCGTTAACCAAATTTAACCAAAGAAAGGATAATACTTTTGATCAAATGTACTCCAGTGTTTAAAGTTCCCATGCACCTGGTTTAGTGTGAATTCCATTCATGTTGCGTCATTCGTTCACGGATGTAGTAACACAATCTCAGCGATTATTCAAACTTTTGACCCTTTAGTCCTGAAGGCGGTACAGTTACACTCAGCACGTCATGAGGCCTGTGTGTCTGTTTGCTCAATAGCTCAGAGATGCTTGTCTACAAACAGCTAATTCCTTCCAGACCTCCATGTCTAAAAGGATCCTGATATTTGCTTTTCATAAATTAAAGGATATCTGTGCTTCAGTGTAATTCAGGGAGTACTGTCATTATACACTGGTACTCTTAACATGAAATATGCATCGTTCTACATTCCCTCTGCATCTAATACATTCCCTCTGCATCTGAGGTTTGATGACACGTAATGACTCTTGGTAGACCAAAAACCAAGGAAATATGGGACCAATTTTGCATAAGAGTGCTATTCAGACCGCTTTGATTTGTCGGTTCAGGATAATTTTTGTGGAAAAATGCTGGGATATCAGATCTATTATTTTATCATGAAAGCAAGTTGAAGGAGCATGTTACATCGCAGAAAATGTCATTTGTTTTCGCCCATTCTCTCGGTGAAGCTTTTGAAGCTTTCTTCATTTTAAGAAGAGCTAAAAATAAGTCGGACAGAATGAACAAAATATAAAAAGTTATAATTAGGCAGAAAAAAGCAGACAAAAAAAAAAAGCAGACACCTATTGCATAACAAGGGGAACATTGTGCACAGCAGGTGATTTTAAGACTTAATCGTGCATTATTCAATCCCATTACAAAGCCGGGAAGAGCCAGGATATACTAACTCTGATTGTGTTCGGCTGAAAGAAGAAAGTCATATACAGCTAGGATGGCTTGAGTGTGACTAAATTATGGGGTAATTTAAATTTTTGGGTGAACTATTACTTTAAATAAGTGATCATGATTCTGCACTCACAAACTGGCTTTTGCACTTCAGAAAACACATCAGTCATTGGACATGGTTGTAAAGAGTTTATTAATTATACACATTATACAGACCCTTTCCAAAAAATTTTAATATCATGGAAAAGTTTATTTATTTCCATAATTCTATTCAAAACGTTAAACTTCCATAGATTATAGATTCAGGGCCCACAACTTAAACGATTTCAAGTATTTAGTTGTTTATTTGTACATAATTTGGGCTTCCAGCTCATAAAACCCACGAAAACAGGATTTAAAATTTTTTTAATATTACATGAAATCACACAGTAATTACACAGTGATACCATGGTCATTGAACCAGGTTTTGGTTCTTTTGGCAGTGTGGGCAGGTGCAAATCCTGCTGGGAAATGAAGTCAGCATCTCCATAAAGCTTGTCTTCTGAAGGAAGCATGAAGTGCTCTGGAAATGTCCTGGTAGACGGCTGCGTTGAGTGGACAGCACAGTGGACCAACACCAGCCGATGACCAACACAAACTGTGGAAACTTCACACTGGACTTCAAGCATCTTGGATTGTGTGCCTCTCCATTCTTCCTCCAGACTCTGGGATCTTGGTTTCCAAATGAGATGCAAAATTTGCTCTCATCAGAAAAGAGGACTTTGGTCCACTGTGCTTTATTAAATCCAGAGTCAACGCAGCCGTCTACCAGGACATTTCCAGAGCACCTCATGCTGACTTCATTTTCCAGCAGGATTTGCACCGGCCCACACTGCCAAAAGAACCAAAACCTGGTTCAATGACCATGGTATCACTGTGTAATTACTGTGTGATTTCATGTAATATTCTCATTTTTTAAAATCCTGTTTTCGTGGGTTTTATGAGCTGGAAGCCCAAATTATGTACAGATAAACAACTAAATACTTGAAATCGTTTAAGTTGTGGGCCCTGAATCTATAATCTATGGAAGTTTAACATTTTGAATTATGGAAATAAATAAACTTTTCCATGATATTCTAATTTTTTGGAAAGGGTCTGTAATGCGTTCCGGAGCTTCAACATTTCTCAAAGCTTGAAGACAGAATTCTTCAGCACAAGCTGATATAAACCACAGTGAAATGTGGCCAGTTGCAAAGCTTTGACTAATAAAACCTGCAGTTTGTTCCAGCCTTCTAAACACTGGAGCAGCGCTGTAAACAGTAGATAACTATGTGCACTGGGCTTCATTATTTCACAGCTAGAGTGCAATAATGAAAAATCCCCTGAAAAATGCAGGATTGGCTGCCATTCCCAGGTCAAGGTAAACAACTACATGGATCTTAGCAAAACCGCTCTTGATTTCGCACAATAGGTTTCAATGATTTTTCTGCTCTGTTTTGGTTTGATCATTGTTTAACACACTTTTAGAAGAAAATGTTCTATATAGAACCTTTAACCCCTTAACTGTCACCGTCCCGGTACCAGGACGCCTAAGTTTACTGCACTATTACTATTAAATCCTAATCTAATCATGACAAACTATATATCATTGGAAAGGTCTAAGACTCCTAAATAGATATTTTGCCACTGTTTTTTGTTAAAAAATTATATAGGAACAAAAATTGATACATTTATGACAAGAGTGCACCTCAAAAAATCTACATCATAACAGGAGTTCTAGTTTTTTTTTGTCACAAAAAGTCGACACACACACTTTTAATAATTGAAACTTTGGTTTTCAATTATTTAGGGATAGTTCACCCAAAAATTAAAATTCTGTCATCATTTATTCACCCTCAAGTTGTTCCAAACCTGTTTGAGTTTCTTTCTTCTGTGGAACACAAAATAAATATTTTGAAGAATATCGGTAACCAAACAGTTGATGGACCCCATTGACTTCCATAGAAATTTTTTTCATACAATGGAAGTCAGTGAAGGGAAGTCATTTTTGGGTGAACCATCCCTTTAAAGGTTCTTTAGGCGCTTTAGAGAAAATTTTAGGGGTTCACATCATGGGATCATTTTAGGGATTTAGTTTTAATTCATTTAGTTTTGATTCATTTTTAATTTGAATTCAATGTTATGATTTAATCAGCTCAACATATTTTATCACTAGAGAAAATTTAAATAACCTGTTAAACATGAAAGTATTATATAATAAGTTAAGGCATTTCCCTTATATAGAACATTTTTTTATATAAAAGCGTCCTTTAAAATTTAGTCATGTACACTATTCTGTATTGGACCCCATTAAACTGTATGCGCTTTAGCGAGCACAGTATTCTGCCATCCTAACAGCTGAAATCATTGCTGTCTGTAAGTTACTTCTGAGCAAATCAAAAACAGACCCTGTCGTTGTCTTGGAGACGCATAATTTGATGACCGCTGCAAGCCAAGCTGCAAAACGTTTGCAGTCCAACATAAATCAGTGAGGTTCACCAGCAGGTGATTTTTTCCTCTAAGTCTTTCTCCCCCAACTATGCGACGTCTCATCCTCCCCTTGTGTTTAGTCTTTCTTACCCCCCTCTCCTGGAGGCAGACTGAAACCTGATGCCCTGTGAAGACCACAACGATGAAGGTAGATCCAAACAAATCCACCGAGTGTTCCTCTTCCATCAACAGGAACCAACACGAATGTTGTTTTGATCTTTTAGCTTTCTATTAGATTATCTGCAAAGTGTTGATATAATGCTAATATAATGCGGCATGACGGCGTGCAGCTGTGGTTAAGTGTGGGTAAGAAAACAAACAAAGCGGAAGGACTGTGCCTGAGCCATGGTTTATTTAAAATGCTTTTACAAAATCACAGGTAGACAATTTCTCTTCTGGAAATAAAATGGATGCATTAGCTGAGATGATCCAGAGTTTCTAGGCAAAAACCTTCCATTGTCAACAGTGTAGAGATGTAAGAGCAACTTGAACGTGTTGAAAAATCTTGCAAAATTCCCGATCATGTGACTACCTTTATTCTTACATAACGGTGACCCAGCTAACAGGGAATGTTCTCAAAACTTTGGCTAACGTTCTGGCAAGGTTCTTTCAATGTTATGAATAAACGTTCTTCCTCTAATATTAGTAGAATGTTTATTTAAAGTTATCTGGTATTTAATTATGTTCTCAAAACGTTAGCACAAAAACATGATCAATACATCGTGTTAAGGGTTGCACAGACTAGTCGACTTTAATGCTCTGCCATGACACTTTAAGCTTGACGTGGACTGGTCGCTGATCATGGCCTGTAGAGGGCGCAACAGGATAAGAAATCTTTGAAGGACACTTTTATGCTCCGTTTCCATCAGGTAAAATGTCATATAAATGCGGTCCAAAAGATGTTTGATTATACCATCTTGATTGAGTGAATGCACATTTTTAACATCTTATTATACACGTAAGTTAATCGCCGTTCTGAACTAATGCGTTGCTGCATTGTAACACACACACACATACAGACAGTAGCGCACACAGAAACATTCAGTAGCACAGAAATGTATTGTCAACACTGTTCTGTGATTTATCTATAACAAAAGCTAAAAAACTGAGACGTTCTAGCATATATTTCTTAGTAACTACAACCAACAGCTTCACTATTAGTAGAGAGAGACGCTGATACACAGAGAACATTCAGAAACAACATTTTCATTACATTACATTTACAAAATGTTCTTAGAACATACATTTGTTAGCTGGGAAGAGGCAAAGCTACACCCTTAAAGGGATCGTTCACCTAAAAAATACAATCTTGCATCCCAAACCTATACCTATATGCATTGCTTTCTTCTATGGAGCATATAAAAAAAAAAAACATGTTTTGGATCATGGATCACTACATGGACAAACAGTTGAAACATTTCTCAGAATATCTGTTTTGTGTCACAGAAGGTTTGGAAAGACATGAGAGTGAGAAAATGATGACAGAACTTTCATATTTGAGTGAACTACAGTGTCCCTTTTAACAGACATTTTGAGTAAACAAACATGTATCTGGCTGTTGGAAACAGCTCAGCAAAGTAATCTCGACTGGCCAGATCTCACCGCAGCGACAGACGCCGACCAACGGCAACAAACACGTCATCGGGTTTTGTCAGATAGTGTGTTACGCCGTTGGTCTGTGCTTGTGTTCACCAAGTAAACATGTTCGACGTTTGTCGGGTCGTGGAATGTCTGAGAAGTGACAACGCTATCTCACGACCAATACGAGTGAGTAAAAGGTGACTAATTCGTACGACCTCACTCGTACCAATTCGTACAATTTTTCAGTCAGGTGTAGGTCACTCGTACGCATTCACACGAATTAGCCACCTCGTAAAATACGTACGAATTGCCGTGACATCGGGTTGGGAGTGACGTGTTGTAATCTGGTGATTGTGCGTGTTGGTCTTGTGATAGTCATCTGAGATGTTCTCCAGAATTGCACATGACTGAATTTGCTCTTTCGAGAGTTTATTTAGAAATTAAGTGCCGTATGGACGCGTCCCATCTTGCGTTCCTGGTCTTCCCCCTGGTTTCCCGAGTCCTCCTGAACGAGCTCCACGAGTAGCGCCCGAAGCTGCTGTCTCACGGCCCGCCTGCCCTCGCCGATCTCTGCGCACTCCTGAACGGCTCTCTGCAGCGCCACCTGCAGGGGGAGACCCGCTTTAGCGCCCAGCAGCGTGGGAGAAAACCACGGCCTGAAGATCTTCTCACAGATCACCTGTGGAGAGACAGAAACAGAAGCATGACCTGCTGTGGATGAGGAGAGCAGCCATTAGCGCCATCCTGGTCTCGTTTCATCATCTCCGGAGCAATCATCAGCCATATTCGCTGTGCGTGCCATTTGAAAGGGACCGGAGAGCAAAATGCGATGGTCTCCTTGACCCAACAGCCTGAACGTTACAAAGCCCTCATTGTTCTGAATGGCAGGCCATACAATGGGAAGGTAGAGGTCACCAAGGGTTGCGTTAAGTGATCGGGAACGGAGAGATGGGCTCTGTCTCAGCCACCTGTGGCCAGCTCGTCTGTTGGCTTGTTCTCCTTAAGGGGAGTTGGCACTGACAGCAGGTGTTGACTACCAACCAACCCAAATGAACAGATGACAGACGTTGCGTGACTGTGGCAAAGTCTCTTATGGAGAATTTAAACCTGCAATGGCGGCGGCATTCGGAAAAATGGTTACACCTGATTCCACTCTATTTATTGTCATCTGCCTGTCATAATATCACAAATATCAACCCAAGTATTTTTTTGACTTCCTTTGCTGTTGTAGGTTTTGTTCCCATGGCTTTTTGGTGAAATTGCAAAAAAGAAAAGGAACAAGGAATGGTGTAAACGGGTTTTCTGAATTTTTTTTAATGTTATCTCCCTGATCATAGACCAATGTCGTAAAAGACTCAAAAACAAAATCACTGAATTTTAGATGATCAATTTCCGATCTGAGTCACATATAATCTGTAATATATATACATTACAGATTATATGTGACTCAGATCAAAATTGATCACAGATATAGATATATATATATTCTGTTCATTTTGCAATGTAATTTCAGTGTAAATAGTTGTGTTGGAAATAATGCACTTTTTATGTTGATTTAACGGAAACACCGTTCACAATAAGGTTTCATTAGTTCATGCATAAACTAACATGTACTGTACTAACAATGAGCAATACATCCGTTACATGATTTACTAATCTTTGTTAATGATAATTAATAAAAAAAAATGCAGTTGTTCATTGTTAGTTCATCTCAGCTCGGGTCTTTGAAATACTATTAACAGATACAACTTTTGATTTGAATGATATAGTAGTAAATGTAGAAATTAACATTAGTGTTTTTCAATGTTAGTTCATGTTAACTAATGTAGTTAACTAATGTTAACAAATGAAACCTTATTGTTTTGTGCTCCCAATTTAACTAATGTTTCTAATAATTGGGGCCAGATTTACAGTGTCCTTGAATTTTATAATACAAAAAAAAAATGTTTAATTTTAAACTTAATTTTTAATGCTTTTTTAAGCAGAAATTACTCTATAAAACTAGTGTTGTCTCTGGTGAACATGGGTGTTTTACACACACGGGTCAGTTTAGGAGCATTTGAAACAATATGTAGCCTATTACTTTTAAAAAGTCATGCGAACAACCTCACAAAAAGCGATGAGAGATCGGAATTGTTGGCTTGCAGTGTTTATGGAGCCTTCATTTGTTTAATGCAGATTTGATATCTGATTTTTTAAATGTGTGTGTAGTTTATCTGTAGCCTGTTGCGTTTAGCCGTAGCTTGCAAAAGATGTTACTCGCTTATAATCAAAGGTGCTTCCTTAGTTCGGCCAGCGCTGTTAAACCCCATTGTGTTTTGGAGCCGTAATGATGGCGCTATCTGATTCTCTTCAGCGTTATCATGAACTATTAACATTCCCAGCATTTTTCTTGGCAATGTTTACAGCTGAAGAATGCTTGTCTCCTCCGGGCCATTTTAGTTGTATTCCTGTGTGACAATTTTCAAAAACAAAGTGGTTTTCTTTTCTCTTTCAGAACAAGTCAGCATCCTATCGCATATATAATTGCTAACCACATAACTCCAAAAGATTATTTAGTGTTGAAATATAGTACAATTGATGCAAATTCTTAAATAATTGCAGTATACAATAGAATAGAAACCTCACCCACCTGAAGATTACTGTTTTGGCGTTTTGGCCCACATCTGTTTTTAGTTCTGTCACACTTGGAAACGCAGTCAAAGAAGTTGCAGTCATTGTCACTGGTGCAGTTCTGCTCAAGTATGTCTCTCATTTTGGGCTCGAAAAAAGCCATGTCCACATCTATTGCCACCACCTGACCAGCAAAAAACAACAACAATAAATATAAAGTATAGTATTTATATTTACAGTGGGGCCCAACATTTTAAAACCACAATCATCTGGTATTTAAAATCTAATTTAAAAAAAAAAAAAACTATTTCTAGGACACTAATTTTGACATTTTTCTGGCAAATTTGCGACATTAATCATCCAAACCCCTTTGTGCATTATGTCAGATGTTCTTGTTTACATTGGAATTATCAAATATTAAAACTAATAATATATTTTTTTTATAAAATTAAAAATAATCAAGATTACGATTCAAACTGAACTTTAAATAGAAATTGTATTGCAATCATTTGCAATAAAAAAAAAAGCTAAATAGAAGCTTTTCAATAGTGGTCTCAGACTATTACAATTATTTAAATGCTGTTTATTAATTAAAAATAGATTTTTAGTTGCACTTTATTTTACAGTACGTGTACTTACAGTGTACTTATCTAAGAAAGTACAGGGTAATAAAAGGTAACTACATGGGTTAAGGTTAGATTTAGGGGTAGTTCAGGGTAAGTACCTAGTTATTACCCAGTTATTGCAATTACTATAATAAGTACATGATGTACATGTGGAACAAGACTGTAAAATAAAGCTACCAGATTTTTATAGATAGATAGACAGACAGACATATACTGTAAAAAAAATAATATATATATATATATATAAAACATCTGCGGTCAGCTCTTAGACTACTAAGATTCGGCAAGCTTTGACAAAGCTGTTTTTCTTTTGCCGCTTGCTAAACCCTGTTTTTATCAGAATATTAATGAGAATTTGTGCATGAAATTAACATAGTCGTCTACATAAACAGAAAAGGACAGTAATTGATATGTCCAAAAAAATTCACTGGCAATGCAAACAGAATCATAAACACATACTGACTTTTGTAATGCTGTGTGTTAGAAAAGTGGCATATCGCTGATCTGACTTTGATTGATGGCTGTCATATCTGCATGATGTCATCAGCTGCTGTTTACAGTACGGCAGTAAATCCCATTAAACCCTCAGAACGAGCAGCATTCATCTCAACCTCATCGGCTACGCTGGAACACAAACAATGTGTGCGTAATGCCCAGCATTGCTATATAGTTCTACAGACGCTAATGATTTTTCATCTGTTTTTGAATCATTTCATCATGAGATCTGAATAAATATTTTAGTTCACAGTATGATTATCTTGTATTCTAACTGATATGCTAAAATAGATAGCTTATGTTTGAAGAACTCATTGTTGATGTAATATTTGGGCTCAAACTATAATTATTAATATTTATAATCACATTTAGCTGAAATACTTGGAATATCTGGACCATAAAAGGCCTCAGGGCCGTGCAAGTTTATAAGGAAATCTTTAGGAAATTTAATCAAGCAGTTAAACACTATCCTTCCTGTGGTTTACATCACAGTTTTGCCAACGAGACAAGGATTATGTGCTCATGAATTTGATCTAATTATAATAACTCTTGCCTATAATATGCAGAATAATCTAATACCAGTAATCGAATTACTAGAATTATAATCAAATCTAATAAGAAAAGGAAACATTGTAAAATATTTACTCTTCGTATAAATATTTTATTCAGATTCGGGTCCAAGTCCTGCCTTGATTCAGTCGACCACTATCACATTGTAAATGCTTGCATTTTTTTTTTTTCTGTTTAATCAGATCATACATTTGGAGGATCACTTGTAATGTTGAAGACAAGAAATGTGTCAATGCCACTTTATATTAAGTGTCTTTGACTGCAATGTACTAACCTTTAAATTAATAATTTGATACAGTGCACTTACTGTGTACATACAGGTTTTTATACTTGCATGTAATTACAGCTGTAATTAATTTCTCTAAATACATCTATAATTACACTGTTAACCCACCCTTAAATCTTCCCATACCACTAAAGCCCGGGACGCACCGAGCCTTCGAACTAGCGGTGACGAAAGCTGACTGTCTCGGACAAACATGTCCGTTCTGTGAGTGAATATCTGTGTATATCAGCAGATATCAATAGTCTATATTTTTCATTCAAAAAGGGAAACCTAAACTAGGACTGCAGATATACAAACCATAAACAAGCTTGCTTACCATTCTGAATATCAATCACGCTGATCACTTTCTTCATACCAGTCGGCTCATGTTATGAAAATATTCAAGCACTGAATGCTCATGCAAGATGGCGTAAAATTATTACAGTCTTCTGTCTGTACCGTCTTGACCTCGCTTTCGTCACTTTCGTGCACTGACTCATTCGCTGAGCTGAACAGCCAATCAGAGTTCTCGCTCTCACCGATAGCGATTCAACCGTATCCCGTAATTACCCGTATCCCACCTCAATAGCAGCACAAGTGTTTAGCAATTCAACATCAATGCAATAAGTACCTGAAGATTTTTAATGCAAGTACATAGTTGCTAAAGACCCCTAATAAAGTGTGACCAATGTGTCTATCCTCACTAAATCCAAAACGTTGTGCCTCAATAATCAATCATATACTGTACAGTCAAACCAAAATTTATTCAGACACCTTCAACATTTCACACATTAATCACAGTTTATTCGCTATAGTTTAGAAAATGGTAATAAAATATGACAAGAACTCAGAGTTTTCAAATCAGTTGATATTTCCTTCTATTAGACTGTCTCACAAATGAATCAGGGTGAATATCTGTCAGCTGTTAACTTTAACTACACAATTAGATAACAGCAATTTAGCTCAACCAATTACAAAGCTTAATATTGTTCAGTCTGTGGTGTTTGCATTAGCAATTAAAGAAAAAACACTTGAGCAACACATGGTCTGGTCAAAGTGTGTGAATCATTTTTGGTCCCACATTTTTATACATTTTACTGGTATATGAAGAATTTTTGGGTATAATATGTCACAGTTTACTTTATTTTGCTCTCCTCACTTACATAAATGAACTATAGAGTCCTGCACACACTAGTAAAAAAAAATCACATTTATATGGTGTCTGAATAATTTTTGGTTTGTCTGTATTTGATGTTAAAATATCCGCTGTGAAATTTTCACTGATATGCTTCTGGCTTTATATGAATGAGCCTATTAAGTGTTTACTCACCGTCAGGTCCTTCCTGATGGCAAAGTTCTCCGGTTTGATATCACAAAGGTGTAAGCGGTGTGAAAAGTCATTCTCGAAATGCTCCACCATCTCCAGAAAGCTCAGAGCCACTCGGGGAACCATATCTCCGGCGGTGAACATCTTGTCCTGTGCGCTCCCGGGGCTTGGCGAGGGGCTCAGTGACAGTTCCTCCAGAGAGAATATGTGTTGGTCCCATGCGTGTCCAGCGGCCAAGAACTCCACGGCATAGAAGTGTCCACAGGAGCCCAGGATCTTGGCCACGTGGTGGGTCAAATCCTGCAGGACCCTGAGGAAGATGTACTCCTCCTGCTGAAGGAGAGCCCAGAGCGAGGCCAGCTCAGCTCGAGAGTACGTGCGCTCGCTCTCCTTCAGCTTCTGACCCCACAATCGAGGCAACGTCAAGTTAGTTCCCGTCTCCAGGCCGAGTGAGTTCTTGATCTCTAGGGTGGCGTAGAAGACGACATCCAGAGGCGAGAGCTCCTCCTCGCCGCCCGTTCCTCCTGCCCCGTCCTGATACTCCAGCAGAGCTAAAGCCTCGTAGGAGGAGAAGTTCTCCAGCTTGGACTTGAGAACGACAGGCACCCCGCGCCAGCTGGCGGCCATGACCTTCTTGCCATTCTCGTAATAGAGGCAACGTTTGTATTCCACCCGACCGGCCACGCAGAGGTCATCACAGAGGTCACCGCTCAGAACGCCCTGCTGATACTCGTCACACTGAAACACACACACACAGAACAGCACATGAGCTGCGTTACGCTCCACTCTTCACATTACAAGCTAAATGTGCACCATATTTCATTGCATTTTCCATTTTAAACAGCATTTTCAAAAGACCAAGCCATATATGCAGTGTGTATGTATATATATATATATATATATATAAATACATTTAATTATAAATCAAGTGTCAGTAAAGAACTTTGTATTTCAAATAAACGCTTTCTATTCAACAAAGAATCCTGAAAAATAAAATGTATGTCAGTTTCCACAAAAATCTGAAGCAGCACAACTGTTTTCAACATTAATAATAATCCGAAAAGTTTCTTGAGCAGCAAATCATCATATTAGAATGATTTTTGAAGGATCGTGTGACACTGAAGACTGGAGTAATGATGCTGAAAATTCAGCTAAACGATAATGACATTACAAGGTCAATTAAACCAAAATATGAGGGAAGTTATATATTGCTATGCAAAAATAAAATGCATAGAAAAACAAAAAGCTCAAAAAAACAACAAAAACAAACAAACTTTGACTACAACAATCAATTATAATTTTTTGTTTGTTTTTCTCGTTTTTGAAAGTGTTGGTAATTTCTTTGAATGACAGCGTGGCAAAAAAAAATGTCAGAACAATTTGTTTCATTGCATTGACAATGAAATATTGATTTAAAAAAAGTAAAAAATAAAAAATGTAATAATATTGTAATAAAGGGTGAATGTCAATTTTCCTTGGCTGAACATTTTGGCCACAATTTTTTTATATATATATATATATATATATATATACATATATACAGGGCTTGACATTAACACCCGCCAACCCGCCAAATGCGGGTGGATTTTGCTCGTGGCGGGTAACACAGTCACTCCAACTAGCCACTTTGGCGGGTTGAATAATTGTAGTCTTTTCAAAAGGCATCTGAAATAAGTGTGACACTACGACACTACAACTCCCATAGGGCTGTCAACGAATATTCTAAATTCGAATATATATTCGAATAGTTTTAAAAAACAGAATTTCGAAGGTGAAAATTAATATTCGAATGTGGAAAAACGCCCGCGGTAGCAGAGGCGCGGCTGTCTGCTTTGCGAGTGGGCGCGCTGCCTGAGGGGTCAATTTATTTAACGTTAAACAGAAACATTACTGAAGTGTAGGCTACTGTACTGACTGAATAGATATTGCATGAATAAGGTAGGTTTGATACAGCAGTTTCATGCACTGCAGGCTTCCACTGGTTTGATTATTTACCGTTTCATGTCAAGGAAAAGTTCCATGTTTACCACAGCACAGCTCGCTCGGAGCGTTCAATGTCGGTTCTATATACTGTAAAACTTCAATTAATGTTAATAATATTTGTTTCAATCACTGAATGAAGCCTGCTATATAAGAGTCGCGACCTTAAATGGCTTGCATTAAACTCTTGATCAGCACTCAACATTTGCTTATTGTTGTTGTTCATTTAAACTGTTATGCACAGAGCGCGTGACGCCTCATTCGCGCCGCAAGACCTCCAGACGCGCGTAAACGCGTCTTTACACTCGCGCCAGATGCTCTATTCGCGTTTGGTGTTGAGTGTGAGGGCTAGAGAGAGAAAGAGTGCCTGCGAGTGAGCGAGCGAGAGTGAGTGAGGTCTGCGGTCTTGGCCATTAGTTGATTTCCTTGTTTTCGTGTAGGTAATACGTTGTCAAATATGTTTAAACTTAAATAAACTACCTATACAAGTAGTTATGTCTCTTTGTATTAATTTGTCCTGTTATTGACGTAATGCGCGTCATGACAAAATGCACAACCAGATGTTTGAATAGTTCGAATATAAGCTATGTGTTTTTTTTTAGAGGGAATATTCGAAGGTCATTTTTGAGCAATTTTGACAGCCCTAATGAGTATTGTCGCTAGTGACAGACAACAAAGAACCTGCTGGAGTTATGTCATATGCCGGTGGAGCAATGTGGCGACATAATACACAATACATGGTTTTATTTTAAAAAAGGAGCTTTACACACAACCTTATCAGAGCTAATGATAATGACCTGTATTGTTATATATTTATGTAGTCTTGATTTGGGTGTATACAGTGGTTTTACATTTAAAAGGGTTGTAAATCTAGTTCAAGTACATTTTAGCACGCCATAGTCAACTTTTATCAGGTAATTTCACAACAACAAAAATGTGGCTAGTAAAAATGCTGTGTGGCTAGTAACTTTGGAAAACCACTAGCCACATTGGCTAGTGAGCAAAAAAGTTAATGTCAAGCCCTGCATATATATATATATATATATATATATATATATATATATATATATATATATATATATATATATATATATATATATATATATATATAATATTTTTTACAATTCGTAATTTATAATGTATACCATTTGTATTTTGTTTATTAGTTTTATTCCTAGCATGTCCTAGCATCCTACACAGTTTCATATAGTCTCATTCTTATGATGTGTCTCAGCAAACTAATTTCCTTCGCATTAAAGCAGTTTTTAATCAATGCAATCTTAATTCCATCTTATATCACACCTTTTGAATATGTGCCTATGTTGAGATACTGTACCAATGCTACTTGTCAGCATATTTTACTGCCATGCATGAAATTCACATATTTAATCTTGCAAAACAGTCAAAGAATCATTTTTATGCATGGTTTTAAAACAGATCTGTTTTTGCTCTTGCATTTGTCCTCTTTGACCCTCTCGTGAAAAATGAGCTAATTACTGGTTGTTGCTGTAGTCTGCACATATATATGTCGGTTCAGGGGCTTCGAGGCTTCGGATGATTTGTGTTCCACTGAGATTACACTGCAAATCGTCCTCTGTCACCTTCCAAAGTAAACAGCTGTTATCCGCTCACAGTCCGGCGCTAGTCCGGCTCCTATCGGCAGTGGCTTTAGCGATATATTTTCCTTATCATTGTCCATCAGAATGGTTTGTGGGATGCTCTCCCTCGCTTGTCTCCTTATTTAAAATATGTCCTCTGTGTTCCAAAAAAAGCCTGCAAGAGCGTTTTACTCATTCGTCATAAAACTGAAGTTCACACATTTGTGTAGCTAAACCTGCTTGGCTAAAATTGGCAATGATAACACTACATTTTTACATTCTCTGAAGACAATCTGAGTGGCGTTCATTAGAGTAATGGAGATATGGTCAGAAAGTCTGAATTTTTGGCTCGAGACTAAGACATTTTGTGTGTGTTTTATTGGAAATCGATCAAAGCATAAATAAATGTAATAGCATTGTCTACGAGAGATGAGCAGCAGGGTTTAATGGGGGGGTTTGTGATTAAAAGTGTTGAAGACATCAAAATGTCCAAAAATTAATCAATTCCGATTTCGAATTCTGGGCGTTCTGTTAAATATGAACCTTATACATTGCAAAACGGTTTACATATTCATTTGCATGTGCATTACATGTAATACAAACAAAACATCGCCACGTTCAAAACCATAGAAAGCAACCACAACAACGCCAGCGGAGCTACAATAGTATTATAGTAATACTACTAATTCCATTCGGATCAAACTCATGATTTTAGCCTGTCTCAGACGCAAGATGACCAATCGTGGTGATTTCTGTGGTCGTGTCTCCTAAACGGTGGTCTTACGTCATACAGTGAGAGAGGTTTAAAGACGGCTGTAGTCACGGTCTTCAGACCAATAGCCTGCGATTATTTAGCTTCATCATCTCACAGTGTGTTTGCTATGACCTATGTCCACTGACTAGCCAATAAAAATGCAACATGAAATGGTGTATTGATACATTTAGTCATTTAGCAGACGCTTTTGTCCAAAGCGACTTACAGATTAGGGGCCCTATTTTAACGATCTGAAACGCAAGTGTCAAAGCGCAAAGTGCAAGTAACTTTGTGGGCGGGTCTTGGCGCTGTTGCTATTTTCCCAGCGGGATAAATGACTCTTGCGCCAGGCGCAAATCTAAAATGGGTTGGTCTGAAGTAGCTTCATTATTCATAGGTGTGGTTTGGGCGTAACGTGAAATAAACCAATCAGAGAGTCATCTCACATTCCCTTTAAGAGCAGACGCGCTTTTTCTAAAGCGGATTCCTATTGTAACGGCGGATTTGCCAGGCGCGCGCCAGGAGCGGTTCACAGCCGAGGAGAGCAACGCTCTCGTCAGGGACATTGGGGATGGAGAAACCCACCCACATTAACTTCGGTTAAAAAGGCGTATGATAATTTGGGTAAATGTGTAAGCTAGATGTATGCTTTTATAATAAATTGTCTGTCTATCTATCTATCTATCTATCTATCTATCTATCTATCTATCTATCTATCTATCTATCTATCTATCTATCTATCTATCTATCTATCTGTCTGTCTGTCTGTCTGTCTGTCTGTCTGTCTGTCTGTCTGTCTGTCTGTCTGTCTGTCTGTCTGTCTGTCTATCTATCTATCTATCTATCTATCTATCTATCTATCATAATAATGTATGATTTGCAAAAATGAAAACTGCTGCTTCTGTGTAGATGAGAGAATCAAAGTGTGTGTATGCGCGTTGTGAACACGCTACATTGATAATGTCCAAGCATGCGCCCTTAAAATAGCATATGCATAACATGCGCAACGCGCCACTGACTTTAAACAATTTTTTTCCTGGTTAGTTGCGCAATTGTTTTCTAAACCTGCAAAATAGCATGAAGGAACGTTTGCGCCTGAACACGCCTCCTTTTTTGCGCTGAACCGCCCAGGGAGCGCAAGTTCATTCCCTAGTTTAGCGACGTGCTTCTGTGGAGGGAAAAGCGCGCTTTGCGCGGGTGCAAAATAGGAATGATACATGCGTCGGTGTACAAAGTCAATTGCGCTGGGTGCAAGATAGGGCCCTAGGACTAAATTAAGCAAGTCATCATGAAGAGGCAAAAAACAACGCAAGAAGTGCTCAAAATACGAAGTTCAGGCATTGTAGCATAAGCCCGATAAAGCGAGGATTTAAAGGAAAAGGAAAGATTGATCAACGTGACGGCGCTAAAACTTAAAACTATATTCACCTCAAGCTCCATTTGCAGAACTGTCAATATTCTCCTCTTTTGCTTCCTCCTCTTTTCTATTTATCTTGCTCTATTTGTTCACCACTAGCGCATGCTGATGACGTTATATTCTTCTACTAACTTGAACTGTAGTCTATGATTCAATAGGTGTCATCAATATGCAATTACCGAATTACTCCCAGTTGGTCACTTTGACAAGACACTTGAATAACGCACTAGGAATCTCAGATGTTTGTTATCAGTTCGACTAAGAATAAACATAAAGAGCTTCAACCCTGCAGACCCTCTCACGGGCCTCTCGTGGTGTTCATGTGGGCCAAAGATCCCTGTTGTGGTCTGTGGTCACTACCGGGCGTTTGGTCGAGGCTGATCTTTTATTCAGCACAGCCAAATTCTCCACATATGTTTTGATTCCCAGACTTTGCTTCAGATGGGACAACAGCTCCCGTTTGCATGTAAACTTTTCTACCGTGAGGCCTATACACGAGCGGCTGCCCCAAATCCAATGCATGTTTGTGTGTTTAGTATAGAAAGTGAACTCACTGTTTGGACATTTGAAGAATGAATGTGTGTAGGCAGGGAAAACTTTTGCTGATCCGTGGTTAGATTCTGAGAAAGTGACTCATATGTTGTAAATCATGGCTGTGTTTGTAATCTAGCGGTTGGGATGACAGAAACATACTTTTTTTTTTCTTTCAGTACCGCCAAGAACGAAGATGAAGCCCTGGATTTGACAGCATGTTGATCTGGCACATTATCTCTGACGCTTCTGATGCGAATAGATTAACTACAGGCACACTCTAAATAGTAACATATATAACGTATTTGAATTTGTTGTTGTCATGGACAAATCTACAACCAGGCAGGGTTATTATCGATACTAAAACTAATCCTACTACAGTTCAGTTCATTGAAATAAAGCTGGAATAAAATAAAATATACATGTTAGATGAAAAGCTTTAAATGAAAATGAAATATGATGCCTTGGCAATAAACTGAAATAAGTTTAAGATGAAATTATTAACTGGAAATAAATAAAAACTAAAATGATCTTAAACTAAAACTTAAATAAAAAATAAATTAAGCCTAAGTAGCAATACATTTAGTAATAAAAACGAAAAATGACAAAAGCTCATAAAAAGTGACTAAAACTTGAAAATTCAAAATATAAAAATAATAGCAAATTCAAAATATTATTACAACCATAATGATAGTAAAATAAAAAATAAAATGACACTATTTTTTTGATTAATGGCATCTGTACATTATGGAACTTTTAGTCAGGACTCAACGCTCTCAGTGAAAATGTGCATTTATTTTGATCCAGTCAGGCTATAGTTTGCATCAAGCATCACTAAAACTATTGCTTGTACTTAGAGTTAGTGATTTGAACAAACCTCTATGCTTGATCATTAAACATTAAACACTCATCCTGCACAGTTTCTGCTACGGACTCAAACCGGCTTGTTGGGGACTAAGCAATCGCACTTATATTTTTGGCCTGGGGAAACAACAGAACACACACACACACACACACACACACCTACACACACACACACACACCTACACACACACACACACACACACACACACACACACACACACACACACACACACACACACACACACACACACACACACACTAAAGGGGGGGGCGTACTGAGAGATATCTAGGGAGCAGAAAACTAAAATGCAACTCCAGTGTTGAGTGACGACATGAAATAAGATGGAAACAATATTTTCTTTATGCTTCTGAGCATGCAAGGTAATTATTAAACATTAGACTCCAGAGAATAGCCGTCTATTTCTGTTGCCCACAGGCTGTATTGCCATCTGGCCTGAGTGCTGGCCAGTCCCGGCATGCCAAGAATGTCTGCATAGGCTGCTCTGGGTCACTCCATCATTTTTACTTTACAAGAAATTCACTAAAACTCTAATTCAAAACAGGAAAAGGGCCTAATGTGCTCCAAAATATACTCTTGTATGCCAATATACACACATACTAGAGCTGCACCATTAATCGTTAAAAGACAGCGATCTTGATTCAAACACCCATGATCTTATTTCTAAATGTGTCAATTTAAACCTTTGCCATGTCCATTCCCAGTGAACATTCAGATCTGCGTTGACGCTGCCGCTGAGCCAGAGAGAGCAGTTTACTGTATACTGAAGGTATGAAAAAAGTTTATAGTTCGGATATAAACACAAATGTGCACAGTAGCGATCAAAATAGAGCAAATCACTTTTAGAAAATAACTTGGCGCTTCAAATAAGGATTGTATCAGTTTCATCGTTACACCAGTAGGTGGCGACAAGTGACTGTTAAAAAGTGTATTTGTCTTTTAATCATTTATTCAAGAGATTCGTTTAAAAAAAACGCTGATTCATCCAGTAATGACACAATTTTTATGAGTGAGTCATTGAATCATTCATTCAACCTGATTTAAAAAAAAATAATAATTCAAATTAATTAAATGGGTTTTTTTTTAAACAGACTATCACGCTTTCCACAAAAAAATAGAATGATCTGAAGACCGGATCTGAAGGATCATGTGACACTGAAGACTAGAGTAATGATGCTGAAAATTCAGCTTTGATCATTGTATATTTAATTATAATGTTTTTAAAAAATTCTCTAGTTTTTGTCCAACCATCCTTTAAAATAAATGCTTGGGTTGATATTTTGTTATTTGGTGCAATGCATACATTTTTAAGTGTGGCTTTTGTAGCCACTGACATATTTGATGTGCAGTATATTGTATATTTATCTCGCCATCATCTAACATCCATTCAAACTGTATCATATCTTGTTCAAATGATACATTTAAAGCATTAAACCTACAACAAAAACAATGATCTTAGCATGAAGGTCCATCAAGTCAGTGGACCGTATCAACCCACCGCATGCGAGACCATCTGTGCTTAACCTTCACAAGAGTAGAAACAAAGCATGAGAGTGTATTGAGAGCCTGCAGCAGAGCACCACTAAAACAACAGTTAGGTACGTATCATAAACTCATGCCAACAGTTCTATTATACACAGGCCTGGTTGCACAGGTGACAGATGGTACCGCTGATTAAAAGGGTCTCGTGTAGTTCAAAGTCTAATTGCCCAAAGATTCTCAACCACACGCTGCCAGAAACTATAAACAGTTTATTGTGTGGATGTGAAGCACTCTGAGTTGTTTATTGCAATGTTGAACCCCTTAGAAAAGCTAACTGTTTGGCAGATCATCAGAATGTTTTTACAATTCATCAACTGAGAAATAGGCTTTAGTGTTTTGGAGATATACTGTCACAAATAAGGCATGAATGGTAAGTTGCTTTATCACGAAAACCTCCAGGAATGGATTTGGTCTCCATTAATGCGACCTAAGATCTGAAATTAGGAATTTACACCTTTCAGTCGTTACACTCATTGTAAATAAACATACTTATTTCTGTTTTTTTTTTTTTTTTTTTTTTTTTATGCTTTTAAGACAAAGTGCGTGGTCATAATAAAGCGCTGTGACAATTTATGGAAGGATTTGATTAGCATTTCCAAACAAGCATCTAATGTGGCTTATGAGAGAACGATCACAAAGCTTTTGAACTGCATGCGCTGTAAGATAATTCAGTGGAAAACTAGACAGAGAACAGGATAAACAAATCAAAAATCAAAGGCGTGAGTAATTCTCATTTTGAAGTCGCTTTGGGTTAAAAAGCATTGCTAAATTAATAAATGTAAAAAAAAAAAAATATTTGGCATCCTACATCTGAGAGTTTTTTTTTTTTTTTTTTTTAAATCCACGGACATGAATACAAAATTTATTTGAGAGCGGTTAAACTTCAAAGATCAGTAACACTGTATTTAGATTATCCACTTTAGACATTCTACTGATTATAATTATCTTTCCAACTACATGCCAACTTTAGCAGTCATAAGAGTATTAGTCGACTGTCTGCTAAATATCTGCTAACACTTTATTTTGATGCTCCCCAACAGACATTGTACTGACTGACAAGTAACTTTGCAACTACATGTCAACTCATTACCCGAATCCTATCCTAACAGCCTACTAATACTCTAGTGAAAGTTAGTTGACATGTAGTTGAAAAGTAACTTATAATTAGTAGAATGTCTAAAGTAGACTATTGAAATAAAGTGTAACCTAAAAATTTGCATAAATAAAATATTAATATTATTTATTAATTATTGAGTAATAAAAATAAGCAGATTATGAAATTATTTAAATGTCAATCATTTGTATGCACTTTTAAATTGTGACCGCATCTTGCACGCTTTTTGTAGCCAAAAGCTTCATTCACAGCAAAACTGTTCATGTACCTTTCGGCTGTGCACATACTGAAAGGTTGAAAATGGGGTTAATAATCTATTTAAAGAATACTAACACAAAACAAAATAATTTCATTATAAAATAGATGATTTTAGAATAATCCCATTGTCCAAAACTCCCAATCTAAAACCTTGCACTCTGGAACCCAACCATAATATTCCTCACTAAACATCCATGGGAATTTCAAATTGACTAAGACCCAACAATTACATCAACCAGTCTGTTATTTTCACTTTATCCTCATTGCCAAAGTGACAGATGCCTCACAGTTAGTGTCTCCACCCAGTCATCATTTGCACAATATTGGCACACGGCAGCATTTGATTGGCTTGCAGCTGTTGAACTCAGTGTGATATTTACCGTAGCCTGACCAAATATTAAGAATTAGATGACTTTTGTGTCATGCTTTTAGATATTGCAGGAGCAAAAATGTCATTCACTCAGTATATTTCACATTCATGTTATAGCTCAGATGATCGCATCAGTCAGTGTTACTGACTGAAAAAAAAAAAAAAAAACCTTTATATGTAATAGTTTGATATATTTATTACCTTTGTCTTTGATGTCTTTGATTTATTACCTTTGATGTCAAATTATTGCATGCATTTTCAAAATAAAAACTTGCTCTGAATCTGCTCATGCTAATGCATTTAGTTTTTAGTAATGATAGTTTGCGTGCAAAAACTTTCCTACTAGTTATTGCCAGTAATCATCTTCCAATCCCACTTTGAAGGCTAACAGGATTTTGTGGTTCCCGATGTGGCAACAAACAAAATGTTCTTTCAGCGCTCACTTGACATCACATAATCCAGTGGCTCTAAAAGAGCTTTAGGTTTCCCTCGGAGGAACAAAGCTTAAGCCTTTAATGGAGGTCCGTTACTGCTGGTACCCATGATTCAATGCTTGACTGAGTAATCCTATGAAACGCTTTGTGTATCATTTGGTGGAAAATTCATCAAAATCCCCAGAGGTATCGCTACAACTGCAACACGACAACTAATTTTGCTGACAGACCTTTTCTTTTCGTTTAATAGTATTTTCAAAAACTAGCCGATTAATCTGTAGTGCATTTTAGGTTTAAGGCAAAACCAATCTTTTTTTCTTGCACTTTGGGCTATTTTGCTTAATGCCATCTTCAGACTAGTGGAAGTAAAGCATATTAAGTGTTTATTTTATTGCACTTTCTTTAATTACATAAACATTTCAATGGCAATACATATCTCCAGCAGCCACTGACATGCACCAACAGTTTTATTTCTATCTATATTTTGAAGGTTTTTACAAAGGTTTATCATTTGCCTGATTTTATAAAACAATTTAATCCTAAAAACATGGTGAATTTTTGTTTTTCTTCAAAAGTAGACCTTTTGAAACCGGCTTTATCCAATGTTCAGATGGAAATGTAAGCAAATTGGCACATATTTAATTAGATGTCTCATTTGCAATTTTAACATAACATTTCCGAAAACTCAACTTGATTAATCAACTGGGGAAGTATGGTGATATCCATTAGTTCCGAATTTTCACCTGTGGTGTTTAGTCTACAACGTTTTGCAAATACTTTTTTTTTTTTTTTTTGCTCATTTGTTAAGTTTGGCAAGACTGCCGAGTTAGTGTGCAACAGCTTAAGAGCCTTTTTGATCAAATATGGAAATGAGCGATCACAAAAGTTAGGCTTACCACCCTCTGCAGGATCTCTTTGCTCTTGTCGTCAGTGCAGAAGTCTGAGAACATGTTCCTGTGCACGAACACCAGGCCGTTGAGGAAGAGCCAGGAGGCCAGCCACACGAGGACGAGCAACAGCGCGCTCCTGCGACACACCTTCACCCCCAGCCACCTGAGGGCCGAGCCCAGGGCCCTGCGCAGGGACCGCCGCATCTGTCGGGACCCCCGGTGCCAGGAGCCCTCTGGTTTCCACTCAAGGGTGTGTGAGTCTGTGGCATCTGTGAGGATCTCTGCCTCGCTGCTCTGTATTTGCGGTTAACCGTCTTCTCGGGGGACTCGCATGCTCTGTTGCTGCACTGCCTCCTGTTATGCGGATCACTCTCTCTCTCTCTCTCTCTCTCTCTCTCTCTCTCTCTCTCTCTCTCTCTCTCTTTCTCTCTCTCTCTCCTCCAGCTTCCTCTACGCCTTCCTGCGTTTGTTTTGTGAATGAACGAGGCGAGCAGTGGTGTGTGAAGAACGCCTCAGACTTTCTCTGCCTCATTCACCACTTCATTCCCACCCCCCAGATGTCTCTCACTTTGACTCTTTCTCTTGAATCCAGTGTGTTTTCACTCTGCCTTCTGGCTCTCCATTCCCTCTCTCTCTCTCTCTCTCTCCATACAACACTCCACCTTTTTTCCCTCTGTTTCCCGCCCCCTTCTTGAGTGCTTTCCTCCTTTGGGTCGCCTTATTCTGTTTCCAAGGCAGCCAGGCCTTTTCCTGACAGACCTTGGCGTGCCGGATCCGTCTCTTGTGCCAAGCACAGACCCTCAGATACTCCTCTTGAAATCCTGCTTGCATTTAAAGCACAGCAAACAAAACAACACAGGCTGGCGTGTACCAGTATTACTGGTTATTTGATTAGAGACGGATTCTCCCACGGTGATAATGCCCACATATTTGATTTGCAGGAGCAGGTCGAGCGCTGAGCCTGCAGTTCTGCTGGGAACCTCAGCGGTCGTTTTTTCCTTCGATTGTGAGAGCCGCAGGTGAACAGAATCCCTAATCAGTCGGCTCATAAAAGAAAGTGCTTACTTGCCAAGAGCAAGAATCCTTCATCTGTTTTATGTGTGTTCCTTTAAACCTCGACACGTGAGAGACGAGTGTCTCAGGTTGCTTTAATTGCCAATTAGATAGCCTTGTGCAGTCAGTGAGGGATTCTGTCTTCAAACGTCTTAATGCTATCAGCAAATCGCAGATACTCTTGAGATCGCCTGTGCTTTCTCATAGCCCGTGAACTGATGAATAAGCACATTGTTTAAATGGACATGGAGTTGTGCTTGTTTTCTCCTTGAGGGTCTTGCTTAAGGGCATATGAGGTCATTTAGAAATACAATAATTAGCTTATTAAATGTCAATGAACATGATTATATATACACATATCTTTCAAAAGTTTGAGGTTGGTAAGATGGCTTATATATTACATTTTATTTGTATATTATATTTCGCAATATATTGTAATGATATTTATTCCTGTGATCAAAGCTGAATTTTCAGCATTATTACTCCAGTCTTTAGCGTCACATGATCCTTCGGAAATCATTCTAATATGATGATTTGCGGCTCAAGAAACATTTCTTATTATTGTCAATGTTGAAAACAATTGTGCTGCAGTATTAGTTAAAAAATAAATCTAACCCTGCACTTTTGAATAGTAGTTTGTAAAGCGATAATTATGGTCTGAGCAATATATAAAGAACGCAATTTAAAAGGTCATTCAAAACAGCTGAATGTCACAGATAAAGCACATTTCCACAAAGAAAGTGCAATCCTGCCATCTTGTGATCCTACAACACTGTTACAGGATAAAAGGATGCTATTTATGGATTTGAAAGAAAAACAAACTATCCCGAAGTATTAAATACAATATACTGATGTACCGTAAAGGTTAAGAGGGTCTGCTAAATGTAAATGTCATCTGTAGCTTCCTCCTGTCTGAGGTTTTATGGATCTCAGATGGGCTTTAAAAGCACCTTTGGTACTCAAATAATTTTCCCCTTTATGCCAAAGAGTAAAAATCTTGAGACAAAACAATGGCACAGACATATTTTAAGATATGTCAGTGCAAGTTGCTTAAGACAACTCAAACATGCATTTTAGTCTGAGACAACACTTAATGCCTCATCTGTGAAACTGGGGGATTGAGCTTCACGACCCAACTCAGTTTGAACGAGTCTCAGTGGATGATATTTTCTCAGTCTCTGAGCGCCACCTGGTGGAAAATATAAGTAATCTGCCCAGACTATATTATTAATCACAATCTGTCATCACTTGCTGGTTTGAAAAGTAATGATATTCTAACGTCTACACAAAGATCATTTTAAAACGCTAAAAAAATATCAGCTAATTTTATAACCTGACATGGTACATTTTCTATAAGTGTTGTCATCATCTTTCCACCACTAAAGGACGATTAAGACAGCTATACAGTAAAAAAAAAAAGGTTACACTTTATTTCGATAGTCCACTATAAGTAACTTAAATGTCAGTAGATTATTAGTAGACTGTAGTAGACTGTCAGTTAGGTTAGGGTTAGGTGTTAGGGTTCGGGTTAGTAGAATAAGTTGACAGTAGAATATCTGTTAGGGGACCAACAAAATAAAGTGTTAGCAGATAATAAGAAAACAGTCTACTAATAATCTAATGACACTTAGTTGCCATGTAGCTGCAAAGTTACTTATAGTTAGTAGAATGTCTAAAGTCGACTATCGAAATAAAGTGTTACCAAAGATAAATACTTGTTTCACCTTTCAAGAAGAAAGGAGGACTAAAGATGCAGTTAGGTTCGGTTGAAAAGGCAAATCTCATTACAACAGAATGCTAGATCACATGCCTTTATATATAGACTCGCAATGAAGGGATCTGGGAATGTTTTGTGTTTGGGACCTGTATGTCTTGTAGTTTTTGTAGTTCTCGTAGTTTTTGTAGTTGTCATTTCAGGTCTTTGTTATGAATTTCATAGATCTTTCTTGATTGTTGCCTTCTGTTTCTAGTTTGTTAATTGGTTGCCAGTGAGATTAAATGCCTCTTATTCTCCTATTTGTGTGTATGTTGGAGAGGAAAGGAGACTGCTAGGCTCTAGTTTTACTTGTACGCAGTATACACCCCTGGGTTTCAGTCAGGACACAAGGAATGAGGAGAATGGTGCTTCTTTCCCAAGTGTACTGAATGTTAGTCTAAAAATAAAATATTTTAAAAAGAAAAATATTACGTTAGTAGAAGTATAAATGTGTACATATTCCCAGATGCATCAGTCACTTCTTAAAGGGGGGGTGAAATGCTATTTCATGCATACTGAGTTTTTTACACTGGTAAAGAGTTGGATTCCCATGCTAAACATGGACAAAGTTTCAAAAACTAAGTTGTACGTTTGAAGGAGTATTTTTGTTCCAAAAATACTCCTTCCGGTTTGTCACAAGTTTCGGAAAGTTTTTTTTTCGAGTATGGCTCTGTCTTACGTAAGATAGAGCGGAATTTCCTTATATGGGTCCTAAGGGCACTTCTCCGGTAAGATCGCGGGCGCGCGCGCACTCGTAGATGTGGTGGATTTTAATTAATCAACATTCAAGATAGAATGTTGGGAAGAAGATGGAGATGCAGAATGTGGAAGATGGTATGTGTATGTAGTAACGTTGGAAACAGGTGGTATTTTAATTACAACTTAGGATGCTGATTGAAGGAATATTTGACAGGTATTATAAAGTAAAAGATGGAACATGGTATGATTAGAGATATCAGGTGGTATTAAAGTCACTGACTTATAATGGGATGATTTGGTAAAGGTAAATTATTTTACAGGTAAATCATGCAAGTATGAAAAATTGAATAGAACAATTTAATTTTAATATTTAGCCGTGTATTAGTACGGCCAGAGAGGGGAATTGTGGTGGATTTTAATTAATCAACTTTAATTAATCAACTAACATTTGTTTTTCTTGCAGGAATAACATTCATATGCTTTTAATGTGTCCAAACTCTTTGGGGAAAAACTTGTGACTTGTGACAGTATGTGTCTATGTATATTAATAACAAAAAGGAGAAGTGAAACTAAACAGTCTGTTAGAACAAATTAAGTCATCATTAAAACCTTGTGATAAGTAATCACAAGATCAGAGTTTGCTTTACCTAGTAACAGAGGGGTTTGCATATGAAGAACCAATCAAATAGTGGGGAAATTATGTAATGCAGCCTGAAATTTATGCCATACCCTGAGTCTATAAAAACTGTTGTATATGTGTTTTTCGGTGGGATTCTCAATGGAATTTGTCTGAGATCCTCTGGCCTTGCTTCTTGGGAGAGATTCCCTGAGAACTGCTCGGGAAGATCTCCTGGCCGTGATTAAAGCATTTAAAGGACATTTGCAGATCTGTTTGTCAATTTATTCCTGCGCAGGAAGCTAGTTTAGGTAGGAAACTAGTTAAGAAAACTAGTTAGGAAATCGAGTCAGAAAAGCTGGTGATCTATAAAGTGGGGACGTCGGGGACGGGAACCAAAAGATAGAGCCAGGTAGTCCGGTGATCTATAAAGTGGGGACGTCAGGAACGAGACCCAAAAGATAGAGCCAGGTAGTCAGTTACAGGTGATCTATAAAGTGGGGACGTTGAGGACGAGACCCAAAAGATAGAGCTAGGTAAAAACTATTTTAGGGAAAAAATCCACAACAATTTGGCGAGCCAGCCAGGAGTCCTCGGAGTTCTCCCTCTGTTGGATCGATGGGAGCGAGGAACCACGTTGTCTTCACTCTGCAGACTGCAGAACCCTGTTCGACAGAGGGACCATTCCAGTCGGGCTAAAAGGACCTAAAGTATTAAGGTAGGATGAACAGACTTGACATTTTTCCTTTGAAATGCTTCTAAATTAATTAAAAGGTTTAATTAAATATTGGCTTTTCTGTTAAGAAAAATTTTGAAGAAAACTGGTAATCAGATCTAAAAGATTTAAGGATTTAAAAAAATTTTTACCTTTGCTAAAAATGTTTGACCTTGTCTATTAAGGGCAATGAATAATTATGGTTAAATTCAACCAAATTAGTATATGTTGTGTATTTTATTTGTTGTTTTTGAGAGTGCGCCTAGAAAGCTGTCAATGAAACTTTGTTCTGCAAATAGCAACTTGTCATGCTGGAAACCAGATCCAGGAGGGGAAAATACCCTGAGATGCTGTAGTAATGAAACTTGCTTTTTGTTTGAAATTTTGTTTGAAAAAAGACTTTGATTTTGATTGAATTAAATAAAGGTTAATAAAGAAAGATAAAGATAAAGAAAGAAATGTGGAAACAAGATAAATAGATCAATATTTTTTATCCTGAGATTTATGAATTTTTACATTTTGAAATCAATTAAAAAATGAAGAAATTGTTAAAATTATAAATCATAATAATAGGAGTATGCATTCTGTGATAATTAGGAAATTTTGAGTAATGAAGAAACTTTTATGAGTTAGACTTTGATTTATTAAAGTAGATGAGATATATAGAACTGAGCTATAGAATTTAAGCAATTTACAGTGATGAAAAAATAATAAGATATTAACTGCACGTGTCTAAATATTATACTTTCTATATGAAGGTGTCTAGAATTTGTATCCCGTTATCCCTTGTGGGAGACAGTGTGAAAAAACTGATTCATTGCAGAGATTCTAAGAGTCAATGGTTTATGTTTAACTGAGATCATTTTTGTGCATTGCGCATAGAATGAGAATGAGTTTGGGTGACCAACTTTAAATATAATTTGTGATTTGAACAAGCACATAACTGACATCTAAGAGTCATTTTATTTTGGTTTCTTGTAAAAAAGAAAAGACAAAGAATAATTTTAATTTACATTATACACTGTGTTATAATTAGAGAAGTTTTCCTGCTTTTTCTTGCGTCTTTGCAAAGAAGAAGTGCTTGCTTTTTTCCGCAATGAAGGACTAAGCTTTTTAATAAATTGAAGAATTGCTGTGTTGTAAACCAGAAGAGACTTTTGGAAATTAAGCTGTTTAATTTGATTTTTGCGGTTCTCTGAGTGTTCAAGAATTTCTGACAGCTGCCTTGAAAACTGGGATGACTGCAGAGAAAAATAAAAGAGGAAGTGGGGCCTGCAGCCGCCCTCCTAAAAGAGGAAGTTGAGACTTCTGAGAGGGGTCAGCATGGGGAGACTGATTCAGCCTGCAAAGGTGACAGTTCACTTGAGACTTTTCCTAAAGACAATTTTGCCATGCATTATGAAATTTTGTGGCAGGATATGCAAAAGCCAGACTGAGGAGAGTGCCAACAGCCTGACGATCCAATTTATCAGCCTGAAGTTCAACTAAATGACAATCCACACAGAAAGACAATCAACCGTGTGGGCTAGGAGCTGCATTTTCAATGATCACTACAGAGACCGTTTCAAATTTAGTTATTAGTAACTTGATTGTTTTTGATTATCCACTGGTTTCAGCAATTCTTCATAATTCTTCATAATTCTTCATAATTCTTCATATTTCTTCATATTCTTCTCTGTTTGAACTAACTCTTTGAATCTGCTTTCAGTAGGTACCAGTCAGTAACAGCCCTTCTGCAGGAAGTTCAATAGCGGAAGTTAAAACTGAGGCTGGATATGGCAGTGAGAGTTATGTAAAAGCATTAATAGGTTATTGACTATGCAGAATTCTATGGAAAAGAAAAATACAATATAGGCCACAAGGCGTCTAAAGAGAAATTATGACTAGAAAAGTACAAAAATTGGTCACTCCATTTCATTTTAGGTAATTTTCTAGATTCAATAGAAACAATGTTTTCTAATTATAAACATTTGAAATCACATGCTGTCATCATCAAGGGTACGGGATGGAAATGTTATTTTCTTTTAGACCAAAGATTGTGTGAAGATTTTCAAATCTTCTTTTAAATAGCTTATGAGCAACAACAAAAAGTTTGAAAAATTGAAATTGTGCAAAGAATGACAAATTGCATTTGGGAAATTAAAACTGATTCTCTCAACTGCAACTGAAGATCTATACGATTATTATTAAAAGTGTTTAATCTATTTGATTTTTGAAAAGTTAGGTTTACGTCCACTGTGTAAACTCAATCACATGGCGACTGCATCGGACATTTGATTTGATTTGATTTGATTTGAAAATGGATATCCTAACTTTCAGACACTGTCGCAAGGGGAATGCCACAGTGTGTCTACGTTCTGTAGTTTCCGTCGTCGAACTTTGTTACCGTTCAGATTTAGTGGTATTCCACTCCTAATATATGTTCCCCATTCAGTTCATAAACTGCTATGGCAGACAAGAATGAATGAATGTATGAATCTCTGGCCAGAGAGGGGTGTGTGTGAAAGTGTGTGAAAGTGAGTGTGTGAAATATGGTGTTCTGAGAAACACAAAGACAAATAAATTATGTCAATCAAAACAGCTGTATCTAAATTTATAAAATATGACCCACAGGTTAAAATATACCCAACAAAACAACGACCATGGATGATTTTGACTAACTATCCTGGTCTGGGTTTATTGTTATGGCAGAAATAAACAATGCCACACATGCGCAGCGTATAACTTTGGGAAGGCAGAGAGCAAGCAAGCTTGCCCTGTCCACCCCATATTTAACTTTTTACAAGATGTCATGATGGATCTCATCGAACAGAACTGATTCTGTTCCAAATGTATACAAATATTGTCTTGTTACTGTTTAACATAACATTTTACAGGTCTCATCAAAAAAGGACGACCGGCCAGATAAGCAGATGAGTCCGGCGACATGATACATGATGTTGTAATTAACAAAAATACTTAAGATCTGCATTCACAGGTGAAAGCAGCCAGGAAATGGTTCACTCCACAAACAAGGTCCCATCTGGGGTGCGGTGACACCTCCGTCCAATCAACTCGACTTAAACTACACCAACCAGCCCTCAGCAACCACACACACCAACGCCAACGTCAACACCAACGACAACGCACGGTGTCAAGTAGAGGAAAACAGGCAGTGCTAGTAACTGGCCTCCTCTACCGACGGTGGAAAGACCTTGCGACAATTCGCAAAGAGTTATCAAGGTGAAGATGGAAAGATTCAGACGTCCATGGGGCAACGAGATGATCAACACATCTGGAGGAAGATGTGGACCAACTAATGGTTTAAGTTTAGCATGATAATTAATTTTGTGTGATGTTTATTGATGTTGTATTGTGTTCGATCAAACTGTACTGTACTGAGTATTTAGATCTCATGATTTGAACAATTACTGATGAATTTGAAAATATTTCAGGTATATGTAAATTGGAAAGAGGATAATCTCTTATTTCTGTAGAGTATAGGGACTCTAAATGGGTACATTACTGTAAAAATAATAAATAATCTAGGGACTATTTTTGAAGAAACTTGAGGGTTTTAGAACCCTAATTCAGATATCATAGATGCTAAGAAAATGTAATAGTTGTAATAGTTGTTCTCTAATAAGAGAGAATGGAGGATAAGTTACTTTGCCGGACTAGGTCCGAATAGATAATTGGGTAAACTTCTATAGCGATTAATTAATGACTACATTAAATATTTTTTAGGTGTTTCCATTTGTTAAAATAGCAAAAGAAAAACTTTCAAAAGGAGATTGATTTTGGGAAACATATTTAATTTTTGGATTACTATTAGTTAAAGAAGTTACCAGTGTGATTATTGAAATGTTCCTTTCATGTATTGTCTAATGTCTGTATTTGATATCTGAGAGGTGACTGTGGGTCTAGTCTATCTAGGAATACAGTAACAGTGCTTGCTTATTTAGCCCGGCTTCCAGAGATGAAATATGGACTTGCTTTGTTGAGAAAGGTCTTCAACGTATTAGAAAAAATATGAGTACAAAGTTAAAACCAAGACCAAGAACAATGTAACTCAAACATGTTAAATTTAAACTAAACTGAATCTAAACATTTCAGTGAAATAGAATATTTGCTCATAAAGCAAAATTCTAAAAAGCTTTCTTAATTCAGAATGAAGTTACAGATTTAATGATCTGGATCAATGGATCCATTATGAACTATTCCGCATTGCAAACAAATAGAGGCAGGACATGTTATGTCCATCAGTTAATTCTGGAAAAAATAGGATTTTAGGATAGGTAATTAATGATTAAATAGCACATCAGCAGCTAAAGCTATTCTCATGGCAAGAGCTGAGTGAAACAGATTTAATTTTAAAGTAATGACATTGTTTGAAACAAAATAATACAATTATTGATATTTGTGTTAAGGATAAAAATGAAAAATTCTAGAAGAATTTCTTTTTTGGTTAGATTTTATTACAAAGATCCTTAAATAGATCTTACTAAATAAAACAATTGCCTGCTTGAATTAAAAGCTAACAAAATAAGGTTAGGAAAAATGGTTAATCAGCAGTTATCAGCCTGTTAAAGGCCTAAAAGATCAATGCGATTCAAAATCCAGAGAAAGATGATAATTAAACTTGACTCAAGGTCTACTAAAGTTATAAAGGCAATGTACTATGGTATGTTTAGTGTTTTATTGAAGATAGAATTAGATTGCTTGAAGATAGAATGTTGGGAAGAAGATGGAGATGCAGAATGTGGAAGATGGTATGTGTATGTAGTAACGTTGGAAACAGGTGGTATTTTAATTACAACTTAGGATGCTGATTGAAGGAATATTTGACAGGTATTATAAAGTAAAAGATGGAACATGGTATGATTAGAGATATCAGGTGGTATTAAAGTCACTGACTTATAATGGGATGATTTGGTAAAGGTAAATTATTTTACAGGTAAATCATGCAAGTATGAAAAATTGAATAGAACAATTTAATTTTAATATTTGGCCGTGTATTAGTACGGCCAGAGAGGGGAATTGTGGTGGATTTTAATTAATCAACTTTAATTAATCAACTAACATTTGTTTTTCTTGCAGGAATAACATTCATATGCTTTTAATGTGTCCAAACTCTTTGGGGAAAAACTTGTGACTTGTGACAGTATGTGTCTATGTATATTAATAACAAAAAGGAGAAGTGAAACTAAACAGTCTGTTAGAACAAATTAAGTCATCATTAAAACCTTGTGATAAGTAATCACAAGATCAGAGTTTGCTTTACCTAGTAACAGAGGGGTTTGCATATGAAGAACCAATCAAATAGTGGGAAAATTATGTAATGCAGCCTGACATTTATGCCATACCCTGAGTCTATAAAAACTGTTGTATATGTGTTTTTCGGTGGGATTCTCAATGGAATTTGTCTGAGATCCTCCGGCCTTGCTTCTTGGGAGAGATTCCCTGAGAACTGCTCGGGAAGATCTCCTGGCCGTGATTAAAGCATTTAAAGGACATTTGCAGATCTGTTTGTCAATTTATTCCTGCGCAGGAAGCTAGTTTAGGTAGGAAACTAGTTAAGAAAACTAGTTAGGAAATCGAGTCAGAAAAGCTGGTGATCTATAAAGTGGGGACGTCGGGGACGGGAACCAAAAGATAGAGCCAGGTAGTCCGGTAATATATATAGTGGGGACGTCAGGAATGAGACCCAAAAGATAGAGCCAGGTAGTCAGTTACAGGTGATCTATAAAGTGGGGACGTTGAGGACGAGACCCAAAAGATAGAGCCAGGTAAAAAGTATTTTAGGGAAAAAATCCACGACATAGAACAGAGCAAAAGAGTGAAAGCAGTTCGCCGTCAAAGCGCCCTGCCCGGCTTTTGGGAAGTCAATGTCACCAAAGAAGTGTGTTTTTGGTTGCCAGGGCAAGACAACCCTGCACAGATTCCCAAAGAACCCAGCGTTAAGGAACCCGTGGATGGAGTTTGTTTTCCTGAGCATAAACGGAGTTGTGTAAGACTGTTGTTCCCTGCATTTCGACGATGATTGTTTTATAAACAAAGCCCAGATCGACGGATTTGCAGATCGTCTAATGCTTAAGGATCGAGCAGTCACAATGATAAAGGTTCGCGGTCGTGCGTTGGAACCAGACGGTGAGTAAAACTGTTGAACAAATGTCTCTGTGTGTTGTCACTAGCTCGGCGCGTTAGCACAGCTTAGCTTCGCCCACACGGCCCGCCCCGCAGCCGCTCGTTTTTTTCCGGAAAGACTCGGTACAGCCATCTTTCTTTTAAAAATATAATAAAACAAAAGACTTTTTGGAGATATGAAGGATGCAATATTACCCTATAGGTTCTCAAGATTAACAGGAGATTGAGTGAAAATGAGCATTTCACCCCCCCTTTAAAGGAATAGTTCACTTTAAAATGAAAATTCTGTCATCAAAAAATCACCCTCATGTTATTTCAAACGTGTATGAATTTCTTTCTTCTGCTGAACAGAAAGGAAGATATTTAGAAGGTTATCAGTAACCAGACAGTTTCTGGTCCCATTGACTTCCATAGTATATATTAGTATATATATATTGACAGAACGACAGACCCACTCAAATAAGAAGATGTGCTGGGATCGACTCACAGAGGTGATTAAGGAGAGCCACGACCTGCTGGATTATACTGTACGGTAAAGTTCTGTGATATGGCTAAAGACTGGGATGTATGTGATGAAACTATTATCACTGCATTTGTGATCGGTGCAGTAAGCATTGATCCTTGTCCTCTCCCCGATTTCTCGGGGTTGAGCTGGAGGGAAGCTGTTGACAGCTGCTGGGAGAGTTTTACCTCCAAGTACGCCCCACATCCAGCCAGCCCAACTGATTCAGAACCGATTCACCAGTCCAGTTCCAAGTCTTGTTCCGAAGCCTGCTCCGAGTCCAGCACAGTTTAAAAAGATCGCCTGGCCCAGAGCACGAAAGCTCATCTCCAATAGTGCTGATCTGGCGTCGAAGATGTTTGACCCAGCTTGGGTGTCCGTCAGAGGAGCTCTCCGGTTTGCCCCACAATTCGTCAAGGCAACTGATCCAAGTCCAGATCCAGAACCCGATCCAGAGTCCGAATCTTCCGTCAGCACCACCGAATCAAGTGAGTCAAATCCAGATGATTCAAGTGTGTTTCGTCCTCGTGACTCAAGCGAGTCGAGTCCAGTTCCGAGTCCAGTGACACTGTGACATTTTGAGGTTTTTGAGTTCTGTTTTTGAATCTGTTTGTGTTTTCAGTTTCTGTGATCCTTTTTCCACTGTCTTCTGTGATTTTGGTCTAGTCCTGTTTTCCCCGGTCTGTTTAATTAGTTCATCTGTGTCAGCTGTGTCTTGTTAATCATCCTGTTTGCCCGTGTATATAACCCCAGTGTTTTTCCTCAGTCTTGGTCTGTCACCGTCTATGTATGGTTGGTTTGATTCCTGGAGTTTTGCCTTTTGATTTTGAAATCTGAAATGATTTCAGTTCTGGTAAATACTTCTTTTTGAATTACTTGAATCCTCGTCCCAGCATCCTGCCTGCTACAACCCTGACAATGCCTCTGAAGCAACTTAGTAAATACACCTACCAGTTATCTGTGGAATTAAGAGCTTTTAAAATATTACAAAACCTATAGAAATTAAACAAATTAATTGACAAAGACATCCATAATCATCTTTTTAACATTCCTACCACCCCAACAAAAAAAGTACACATCTATTCATGCACATTTAAATCAAGTGGTCTGTCAAAATCCATCCTGCTTTAAAACCCAACTACACAACCATAGCTGTATAACTGCCCAACAGCAACACTGCTTTAACAAACAGCAAAACAGAAAGAGCTATTTGCCATGAATGTGCACACTGCACTGATTATCTGTCTTCGTCCATTTTGCCATCAGTTGATTAGTGTTCAAAGAAAATGATGGGAGCATACAGTAAGTGACACAGCATGGACTTCATGTAGTGCCGAAGGGTAACACCTGCTATTCAGAGACTTTAGGAGGCTCATCCACTTTCCGTTCCAGCCAAAGGGAACCACAGTAGGGGGCAATCTTCCTGATGATCTTCCTGAAAGGACCTGATGCAACATTGCCTTGATGTCACCACTTAGTGCAACTGGATGCTCCCTAAATCTGATGAGTACACCTAGCAATGATGCTCCAAGGGTAGGGCCAGGCTCCAGATACTGTTTGAGACGTTGCCCATGATATTGGTGGGAACATTTAAAAAACAACATGGGATTTCCCATTATGACTGACAAGTTGGTGGGGTATATACTAACATTCATCAGAGTCTGTCTCCTTAGTTACTTCCTGGACAGCTCCTGTCTCCATGAGCTTCTCCATATCTGCACTATAGGTCTTTGTTTTCACTGGATCCTTTATTAAACATTTCTTGATACTGCTAAGATTAGGCATGACTGACTCCTTAGGGGCATGCAACCAAGGCATATCCTTCTTCCATAGTAATGGCGTTGTCTTTTGAAGAATTTCAAACGATGTGGGGTCTGGGAGGGTCCATCCCAGGCATGTGTGGACAGCAGCAGGTCCACCTGGAGAACCTAATCTGATAGGCACAATTGGTGTAATGAGAATAGGGGTATGCTTGTGAAAGGCGAGCCTGTGAGACCCTTGAATACTTTGGTACCTCTGGTTGGTATGTAGCTGTGTCAGGTTTTGTTAACTTTAACCCCTTCTCAGTTCTCAGTCGGGTTCGGGCCAGGGTGGAAGCCCAGGCCATTCTTCATCATCAGCTGATGTGGCCAGCTCTGTCTGGTCTATACGACTGGAAGGACTGGATGGCAGTAAGGGTTCTGGTCGCACTGGAGGACAATCATGGCTTTTAGTTGTGCCGAGGTCTGCTCTAAGGGTTTGGGCAAATTGACCAGTTCTTTGAACTCAGTATGAAATTCTTTTAACTCCATCAGGTCAGTACGAAAGGCTTGGTGTGATTGCAGCAGCTGTGCATTTTCTCTGCGAATGGTTTGGAGCTCATTATAATATGTGTGTGTGTGTGTGTGTGTGAATATATAATTATATGTACTTTTTTTCTGATAAACCACATTTTTCTTTAAACTTTATTTTAATTAGCAGTAAGAGTACAGGCTTTGAAGGCTTTTCAATGTGCCACAAGTATTACTGCAATACCATGACTACTAGGCACTGCTTAAGTTTGTATCAGTAAAGGGAAAAAACCCAATATGAAAACTAACAATGCATGTGAAAGTTGTGTGACGTAGTGCTAATTTCAAATATTCCAAAAATGTTTAGCACAAAGCTTGGCAACATGTAAATACCTTTTGCCATGTAAGCACTTTTTAGTCAAGTAGTTTAATTGTATGCGACACTTTTAAGAGACTACACTAAGGCTTATGTTTGAAGTCATAATACTTAGGCTGTGTAATTGTTATGGAGATTTAATTGTGAAAAGTAGAATACATGTAAGTGACAAGCAGTAGCTGACATAAACATTTTAACAAACTTGGAGCAAAAAGAGATACTTATTGTACAGTGAAGTATTACAGTATAAAATCCATCCCTCATTCACTTTATATCTTAACAGTGACATAAAGCTACAGAACACTCACATGACTAGAAGTTACATTCATGCAGACAGAACAGATGTTTTTGTTATAATATTACCAAACCAAACATCTAAAAAAACATTTTGCAGAAACCACAGAAATACATGCCACCAAAATATGTTGATTAACTAGTTGTCAACTTTTGATCGTAGTTCGAACTGATCCGATCAAATCTCATCTGCTTTCATAAGTTGGTAGTTGATCTTTGATCCCCTGGATTTGTAGAACATCATTCCACACACCATGGCAACTACTGCTACGACACATCCAGCGACGAAAACAAGGTTCAGGTTCAAGCTTGGACTGATGGCCTCTGGAAACAAACAAGGGACATTAGCATTTAAAATGCCTTACCTTTTACACAGTCTGCATTATCTACCATGGTAAAGTTAGGACGTACCAGTGAGTGATGCGCTCCTCTTCAGCCGCAGGGGTCCCTGGGAGATGAAGTGACTTCCGGTCTGGATTGCAGCTTCTCTTTTGTGAATGTGTGAGGATGGTGCAATGACCGTGCCGTTGGTGCAGCCCTGAGCACAGCGTGTGTAGGGATTGTTGGCTTGACATATGATAATGGAGCAGCTGATGAACACCTAGAGAGGAAATTCAAAAAACACATTCATTATTACAGTGCAATAGAGCTTGTCTCTCGTTCTTCAGGGTTTTTTTTTTTTTTTTTTTTTTTGTCCATCCTTACCTGGTCATATTGTCCAATAAACTTGAAGGCCTCCATACTGAACTTGACACTGGACTCGTGACTTGTGTAGATGTGAACAGTTTCATCAACCTCACATCTGAAATACATTGACAAATTGGATTTGATTCATTTGTCGGGGAATGGCACTGCTGTCAAAGCATTTATTTTGGACACATATTTACATTACATTCTTAAAAATAATGGTTCTTTTGCCATTTGGGATACTCAGCCATGTAATATATTAATTTTATAAGGTTATTTTGACATTCAACAACTGAGTCTATTACTATAATAACACTATTGGAGTGTTTTTAGATTCTTACCCATTTGTGATGATGGGATAAGAGATGGGATAATTGGGATTATCAGAGGGTGAAGCTACACAGGACTCAAGGAAGATCTCAGTGTTTTGCACTAAATTGACAGGTTCAATCTCCATGTAGATCGGCTGTCCCACATTGTACTCCAGTGGGTAGGTGTTGGGAGCTCTCAAGTTTCTGAAACTGCCAGTCTGATAAAACTCAAACTGATAGCTGAATGAGCCGAAGCCTCTCTCAGTGAAGTTGACAGCTTGCCTGTGAGCATCAAACCTTGTGCTGATGCTGCTCTTTTTCTGGTACTTGCACATGACTTCAATTCCAATCTCATTTTTCCTGGTTATGACATGTCTTGGATCATCGAAAGTAACAATTGTGTTCTTGAAGAGGAGATGTTCCTCAGTCTCCTTCAAAGAAACAAGTATAAAAGTAGTTTAGATACAGTGGAAAACATTTTATTATTATTTATACAGTACCAGTCAAAAGTTTGGAAACGTTACTATTTTTAATGTTTTTGAAAGAAGTCTCCTATGCTCATCAAGCCTGCAGTAAAAAACAAAAAACAAAAAAAAAAAAAAAAAAAACAGTAATATTATGAAATATTATTACAATTTAAAATAATGGTTCTCTTTTTTAATATACTTCAAAATGTAATTTATTTTTGTGATGCAAAGCTGAATTTTCATCAGCAAGTACTCCAGTCTTTGGTGTCTTATGATCCTTCATAAATCATTCTAATATGCTGATTATATATATTTATATACTGATTTATTAATATACTGGTTTTTTTTTTTTTTTTTTTTTTGTTTTTTGTTTTTTTAACTGCAGGCTTGATGAGCATAAGAGACTTCTTTCAAAAACATTAAAAATAGTAATGTTTCCAAACTTTTGACTGGTACTGTATATATAGAAACTCATTGAACTCCTTACTTCGATTTGAGTACCGCATCCGGTAAGAGAGAAAGTTGTAAACACATGCGTGCTGTTGGAAGAAACTAAACACGAAGCATTGTAGTTCAGCCGCAAGTGATCTCCGTGGATCCCTGAAATAGTGGCTCTTTCTACTGACACCGACATTGTGTCTCTAGAGCAAGTCACTTGTGCTTTTGGACCTTGAACAAATAAAGAACAGTCGTGATAATGTAGATAAACTTCATTTTGCTTCAAAGACACACAAAGAATTCAAACATCAAATAAAATGTCAAGAAGAATTTCAATAAATGCGTAAATACCTTCAGCCTCGACCACGACAATAACACACCTCATCTCAGACTGATAGTTCCTAGACCTAAAATATTATGATTAATTAGCTTCATTTCATATGGCACATTGGGTAACACTTTACTTTACAGTGTCCTTGTTACACATGTTACATGTAGTTACAGTACTATATTAATATGAACTATATTATGCCTAATTACATGCAACTAACCCTAAACCGAACCCCAATCCTAACCCTAGCCCTGTAGTAAGTACATGTTGTTAATTATTATTACACAGTACTTAAATACATAATTACACTGTAACACGGACACCTTCAAATAAAGTGGAATCGCACATTTTGATTTAAGTAATCTAACTGTGTAATCATACCCATCTTGGCCCTCTGCAATGAAGCAAATTGGAAAGTGCTGGCCAAAATTCTCAGATGTTGGTGTCCAGTTGATTATATACTCTCCAGTGGTGGTGGTCTCCTTTGTGCTGTTCAGAGGTCCACTAAAGACCACATCAGTGATGCTGGACAATCAGGGAAGAAAAGAAAATCCAATTAGATACACATGTATCAGTTTAAAATATATCTGAAATGACCCTGTTTTGGAAGTTACAGTGGTTCTAAACCTTTTTGACTCCATGGCCCTTTTCTGTCTACAACAATATTCGCATTTACGGAAATTAGTAGTGTCCATAGATTTAAGGGGTCCTATTATGCTTTTTTCTATTCTTTTTTTTCTTTTTTTTTTTCTTTTGCTGTTTGAGCTTAACACTTAAATGCATAAGTCGGGTCTTTAGTGACGGGACGTCATTCCCTACCCTCCTCCTCATTCATTTTTTTAAAGTTAACATCAACTTACTTTGTTTTCCTCAATCAATGAATTATAAACTCTATATATATATATAAAGAATGGCAGTTTTCCCATTAATTTTGTGTCAAAATTGTATAGGGTCGCTAACGACTGGAGGTGTGTAACAATGTAAGTATATTTTTTTCTGCACAACAATAATTTAATCTTTGATGACTGAACAAGTGCAATTCACCTTTATTCCACAAGGTTGCAATGTCTGATACACTATAATGATGTAACATTTCACTCATAGTTACCGCAGGCAGAAAACAAAAGAATAGGATGTATAATTAGCAAAACTTGAAATGACTCAGTAATTTACTGCAGAGCACTGAACACAATCCAATATTAGTGTCACTGTCACTTAATGGTGGATCTGGTGAAGAAGCTGTCAGCGATCAAAATATTAATTTCGAAGATGTTGAAAAAGACGGTTTTGACAATATGTTTGAGATCGCGAATATGAGCGAGATGCTGAATATACTGGGAAAAGAGCTCTGATGAGGACAGTGATAATGGTATAAAACATCTGCTCAAACTGAACCCTTCCAAGCTTCAAAGGGTAACACAATATGCATTTCCTTCATACTTTGAGTGGGTTGCTGTAGCTTTTACTCTGATCTCTAACTCTTGATTGACACGAGCCTGAAGGTGTTCTCCGTGATGAGGTGTTGGGTGGATGAACCGAGGTAGATATTCACCCTCAGTGCAAGATGGTGCCGGAGCCTCCACTAAACACAAAACATAACATGAAGCTTGTGGCAGAGCATCACAATTAAAAGCCTGTTTTCAGCACTGAACGGTACCTTCTAAAGCGAACTGGAGAGGTATTTTGCTCAGAGGTGGATTGGAGAATCCATTGACAAACGGGCTTCTGACCACTGCGGCCATGGCAGTGTAGTTTAGAGTGATGTTCTGGGTGGGATAGTCTTCCATCACCAACTCAAATGCATAAACGCCACGTACTGAAGAGTTGCCATATGACAGAGTACATGTGTTCTGGAGAGAAGAAAGATATGAACAGTGAATGATACATTAAGTAGCAACCAAGTCAGCCGAGAACATGTGGAAGAATGAAAGAAAACACTTCTTACTTTTGTATAATGATCAACATACATGATTATATATTATTCCTTACATATTCTCACCTGGTTCAGAGTGAATCCGGCATGTTGGTTGCACATCCCACACTCTTCTGCAGAGAAAACTCCATATCTACACCTGACCTGATCATTATCTGGATCGCAGGACAACAGATTGTAGTTCCTCGGGCAGTTCTGAGGGACTCTAGAAACAATCCAAAACATCAAGTCATCTTGAAATGAGTTTGACATTTTTGTCATTTTGCAATTAATTTACAACTGTTCCTAAGGTGACTTTTAATGGATCATACTAAAAAAGGATAGGGTATATCATAAAATCGAATAATAAAATAATATTATACAAAATATACAAATAAAAATATACATTACAATGACATCATTGTGATATGTTGGTTAGATGTTGAACACTGAGCATTCTAATAGTGTTGGTCAGAGAGGGATCTTTTCAGATCAGATTTTTTTAATGATTCCTAAAAGCTAAAAGACTAAAATCGAGAGCACACCTAAGCTTTAAATGATAAAAAAAAAAGTCTGAATGAAGGTTGTAGATTTCCTCAAGAAGAAGACTGAAAACAAGAAGTTTCAGCAGTACTGCATTGGGCATTAAAAAGCTTGCAGACGGAAAACTCTTTTGATGAAGACAAATCGATTATACCTGACAATGGGAAGTGTGGTGGCGACTGGAGATCTGTTGGGCTGAGAGGTGTCAGATCTCACTCCAAGGTCAATGTGTGTGATAAGTTGCCAGTTTCCACCAGTTGTGACTGTGTTAAAGATCCAGCAGCAACTACTTTGACTGTTGACACAAGCATAGACTTTTCATTAGCAATAAATTAGTTTTATACTACCTTCAGCGCTATTAGATAATGGTGTATCAGATTAGTCTTATTCCTCTGCATAAGTGCTTACTGCAGCTGAAACGGGCTGTTGTTGGGGACGATTCTCTTCATGACTCCCTCAGTCTGACACCAGCTGCCACCATTGGGGCTGCGGTCTACACGACCGCTCACATAACTTTTACTGCCACAGTTTCCAGACCTGCAACTCCAGTTATCATTTGGATCACAGCCATGAAAGGCCTCCTTGAAGCGGATGTCCACCTGCAAGAATACATTTTTAATAACTTCTCAACATCCTTAATTTTTCTAGAATATTATTATAATAAACATTTTAGAATAAAATGTCAGATTACCTTGTCTTGTTTAGGCTAATTTCATAACTACTAACTTATGTATCCTAAATACACATAATACATAATATTTTCACACGTCTAGCTTAATTGGACAAAATTACAGCCTGATTTTAAATGGCACACAATTAAAATATTATTTGACATTTTCCAAACTGACCATAATATAAAGTTATCATTATATTATCATAAAATGTAATATTATTTTAATGGTAATGCTTTTCATATTTTAAGATTTGAAGTCTAGGACAATGATTAAATAATAAAATCTATACATAAAAGGCATTTGAATAATTATTATTATTATTATGAAAACTTGTGATATTTTTGTGGCAGTTATAAATTTATTAAAAATAATGGAAAAATACAAAAATCCCCTGGCACATAAAAGTGCACCTAATTGGAAAAACACCTGTTTTCGGTTGTGAATAAAGATCTCACCATGTAAGATCCATTAGGATTCTTTCTTGAGCTGAAGGTCATTGAGCCTCCGTAGAAGTGAGAGGCAGTGGCTGTGGATGCCAGCATCAGCAGAGCTGTGAGCAGAGAAGAGACACTCATGATGTTGATGATCCTTGCCGATCACTGCGCTGCCCTTATAAAGGACCTGATGGAGGAAGTCTTCCAAAAATAATTAAAAAAAGTTTTCCAGTAAAGGAAATAAAAACTAAATTCTACTCCTCCCCAAATAATGATTGGCATGCAATTGTTTTGTAGCTCCATTGCATTTCTGTACAATAGACTGATCAAGACGTTTGAATTTTGAGATCTTTTATAGTTTCATTCATTTTTATTTGAGTTTTTATTTATTTCCACTTAGTGCTTCAACTTAAACATTTCAGTTAGCTGCCAAGTCAACAGTACTAATTTTTATTTAGTTTAAGTTTTTTCTCTAACATGTATATTTTATTTCATTTCAGCTTTAATTCAATTAACAAAAAAAAATTATAATTTTTTTTATAGTTTTAGTTACCAGTAATAACCCTGCTACAGCGAATAAAAGCATTACAGTGTTTAATTGCTCTCCTCAGATGCAATTCGAATTAATTGTCATGAAACTTAGTGAGGAAACATATGCTTCCTTTTTCTCTTTTTCCATTATTTCAATCCTAAAAGTATAAATATTTATATTTAAAAATATTTACAATTTATTGCAAATTATTATGCAAGTGACATTTCAGTCGAATTAGAGTACAATTAACATTCAGATTTTAGTTTTTCAAAGAAGGTGTGTTTATTTTAGTTTTTTGTCCACGTCTTTTTATGTAACTGGTATCAATCACAGACAGGTTTGTTAACTAGTTTGCCAGGTCTTCCAAGGTAAAGGTAAAAACCTGATTGAAGATGTTGTTCCACATTATTAAACAAGTCACAGTTTTTATGCAACGTGGGGAGGAAGAAAGATCTTTCTGCCACATCTTACAAAAGGCATTCAAACATATACAATTTTGCACAAACTTAATAGAGATTGTTGAACTGTCAACTGTCTGACTTTATCCAGTCAGATAAAGGCGTATTAACCCTCTGGGGTCTAAGGTGTTTTTGGGGTCCTTGAGATGTTCTGACATGCCCTGACATTTTTGCTTTTTTCAGCTGCTTATAAACATATTAATGGCAAAAAAAAATTACACACTATTTAGCACAAACAGGGCTACCATGAAATGTGAGCAACAAGAATGTACATGTCTGCATTTTTGAGAGAATAATGTTTATGCATGGTTATTGAAAAAACTAAAAACTAAAGTTTCTGAAATAAGGCCATAAAACACATTCTAAATATGTGCCAATAAGACTTTTGTCTAAAAGATGTCATCACCTAGTGTTTTTTCTTAAAAATGAAGTGAAAATCACGCTGCCTTATCATTCACATAACACAATACATTAATTTGAATTTTGCAAAGCACTTTCTGTTTGGAAAGCCAATATGCGGAGTGGGTCATGCAATATGTCAACGGTCATGCATATTTAGTGGTTCACACCTTAGGAGACAGTGGGGCCTGCATACTTAATTAGCCATTTAATTCAGGTGAGTCACTGAGCCACAAGAATGCAAAAGCAACAGTTGGAAGCTTCTCAATTCTTTTTTATTTTTCCACATATTGTGCTTGCAATTTGGCCTATAATATCCAAGGAAAACAAGTCTAGTAATTGTGCAGTTAATTCTCATACTGTATTTTCAGTTTTGGAATATTTATCCTCTCCCTAAATTTGTCAATAATAAAACACAATAAAAGTTATTTAAAGAAAAGGCTTATATTTACCTTTTAATAGTTTGTTTACATCTACCTTGTAAATATATTTTTTTATTAAAAAGGTTACAATTACAACAACAATTCAAGTGTAATCTTTCTTTGTAAAGACTAAAGTATACATTTTATCATACATATTTCAAAGTTAAGGATTTGATTGATTATTTGATACCTTTATTTTTGACAAAACATATATTTAACATAAGCAAATATTGGCAAACAAAAGCTTATTTGAGGTGGCAGATATTTTACAGTAAAAATGTATAATCTATCCAAAACTAATCAACGAAATGTTGTCTTTCATATGTCTGTAACATAGGTCTTTCATTTTTATTATAAGAAATATAAATGTTAATTTGCAGTTTTATACGTTGCTTATACAAATAGCCTACATTTTATTTCAACATATTTCTGTCGATTTTTACTCAACTCAGTACGGCAATACAGTTTGCTAAAACATCATCATTCATTCACACAGAGACGCAATTTAAATTTAACCCTCAGACGGTCCTCGGTCATTTCTGACTGATAAATTTTCTGTTTTGAATTTCTAAAAATCACAGCTTCATCGGAATGTTATGAAACTTGGTGACTTTTATGGCATTAGGTATGTGAATACAAAAAAAAATTGAGGTCATGATCCGACCATGCTAAGTGGTCGTAAAAAAAATAGTGACGATTTTGGTCTTCGGTCAAAAATGACCGACCCATAGGAAATGAATGGGAAATTGACAAAAAAAAAAAAATTCTCCGAATTTTTGTGTGTACAATCTACAAATCGGCCTCAATCCTAAAAAAAAGTACACCGCTGTAAAGGGGTGACACTCTACAACATCAAGAGTACAAAAAAGACACACCCACCCACACACACACACATACACACACACTTTTATACACATAAACACCAATAAATTTTGATTACAAAAAATCTGTTTTGAATTTTTAAAAATCACAGCTTCATTGGAATGTTACGAAACTTGATGACTTGTATGGCATTAGGTATGTGCACACACAAAAAAATTGGGGTCATGATTCGAGCATGCTAAGTGGTCGAAAAAAAAATAGTCACACTTGTGGTCTTCGGTCAAAAATGACCCCCATAGAAAATGAATGGGAAATTGAATTTTTTTTTTTTTAAAAATTAAAAAAATTTAAAAAAATAATATTATTTTACAAAAAGTGTTATAATTGAATGAATTGCATTTTTTGTTACAAATTCTGTACAAAAAAAAAAGTAAATGTGTCCATAAACAGCTGGGGAATTCACATGCCTCTCCATAGAGAACTGTAGATGCTATCTAGTGGTTACACCATGCTCCTACGCTTTCTCTCCATACTCTCACCAAATGGTGCTAATCTGCTTCAAACATTTTTTTTTGAAGGCCTAGACTCTATATTAAACTAAAATACTGCATAAATAAAAAATAAAAAAATACATATATTTATATAATTTTTTTTATTAATTTCAATGGCAAAAATAGACCATAAATATTGCATAAATATTAATAAATTCAATAAAATGATCTCAAAATACAAAATTAAAAAGAATAAATATTATAGAACAAAAATAAATTGCATTGGTTTTACTGGGATGGAGGAAGTTTCATTTTTAGGCCTCCGGTCACTTCTGACCGGGAAGGCCCAGGATGTGACTCCGAAACGAAGACCGTCTGAGGGTTAAACTGTCTTTTTGCGAGCTGTGATAAACAGCGCACATCTCTGCGGCTGCCGTTCATTCATTCACAGAAACGTGATTAACTTGAGAAGGAAAAAAAACTTACTACATATTCGGATCCTCTCTCCTGCAATACCCGCACTCTGAGGTAGATTTTCCATTATTAATATTTCTCACAGCGCTGCCAGATGGTGTAAACACGTAGGCTACAATGATCTGAATAAACTTGTGTTTTCTCGAGCTGATATGGGGGCGTTCACAGGTTTGCTTGGATTGCCTCAGTAGTTTGCGTTTGAATAGCACGCGCTCTCCGTGGGCGGAGTCACATTACATTTGAATTAGCTCCAATTAGCTTGACTGGAATCGCTCTTTTTTAATACAGATTTCACAAGATGAGAATATTTGTTTTTTATATAAATTACCTAATTTAAAAGAATAGAATTCAAGCTTCATGCCTGTGTGTCTGTATGCCTGTTTGACTGAGTATTCGCTGAGTTACAGTTCATTTTCGGACGCGTTGCAGAATGGTCTTCACTGACAGAGAGAAGGCAGAACTCGCATCACGTTTATTTTTCTTTATTTGGCAAAAAGCACAACACTTTGTTTTTATTGTGAGTATACACAAAAATAATACAAATTTAACAGAATCGATTGATGTATGAAACTTGCTTGTAATATCAAAGTCCACAGAGCAAAATTAATTTCTTTTGAACTGAACTGAAAAAAAGCGAGCTAGTATCGCCGGCGATACCGTCGACCCCAGGGGGTTAAGGGATGTTTCTGCCCAACAAATTAATTGTATTAAAAAATAAAAATAAAAATAAAATAAAAAGCCACTGTTGAGCAGCAAAAAGGTATTTGAACCTGCTGGTGTCTCTGGAGTCTCAAGCACCTTCAGTTCAGCACCGACTGTGCGACTGAATCTAGCTCCATACCAAGAAAAGAGATCCTCTGTACGGGGGCGAGTTTGCTCTTTTCCCAGTTGACCTGAAGACCCAGCTGGCTGAGGCCTGAGCACGAGGTCCCTGTGTTTGCATAACTGATAGAGTGCAAGTATGAGCCAATCGTCGAGATAGTTGAGGATGCGAATGCCCTATTCTCTCATGGGAACAAGGGCCCTCTCCATGACTTTCATGAAGAAACGGGGAGACAGGGACAGCCCGAAGGGCAGGACCATGTACTGATATGCTCGACCCTCGAATGCAAAGCGCCGAAACGGCCTGTGTTGAGGGAAAATTGAGACATTAAAGTACGCATCCTTCAGGTCGATGCAGCAAACCAATCTCGGGGACTGACGTATTCGAAAATGCGTTTCTGCGTGAGCTTTTTGAACGGATGCTTGTGAAGCTTGCGATTCAAAACTTGCAAGGCCAAGATCGGTCGTAACCCACCTCCTTTCTTGGGTACAATGAAGTAGGGACCGTAGTACCCTGACCTCAAATCGGCTGGAGGGACCGACTCTATCGCGTCCTTTGCCAGTAGGACTGTGATCTCCCAGCGCAAGACATGGGCATCGGCGGCTCTCACTGTAATGGAGTGGATGACACGAAACTTGGGGGGATGCAGAGCGAACTGAATCTTATAGCCAAGCCTGATGGTCAGAATGAGCCAGCGAGATGGACTGGGGAGTGCTAACCAGGCTCGCAGAGACTGTACAAGTGGGACCAAAGGGACCGTAGGCGTACCCGGAGTGGGTCAGTGAAGTGGAACACAGGGGCTCGGCTCGGGAGGCTATCTCTGGGAGGTGGCCCGTAGTGGAGTCTGACTGTGCTGAGCAACACTTACCTGGTTCCACGGGGCAGGAGGTGCAGGAGGCGGCTTGGTTGCGTTCTCGAACCACACACTGCTGCCCGCTGGCAATAGAAGAGGCAGATGAGAGTGGTGAGGATTTTCTCCCCCCACTGCTCTCCTGGCCTTCTTCAGACCCAGGGATAGAGGAACTGCTCTTTTTTTTTTTTTTGGTGAGAATTTAGGTGCCACTGTGACTCCAGGGGTGGAACAGAATTTTGACTCAAAAGATTTGTTCCCCGGCCCTCTACCGGGAGAGAGCAGCTCCACCCATCTCCGGATCACCTATCTCAGGGTTGATTGTTTCACCGACCATTTAAACAGCGGCTGAGACGGGCGGTGTCATCATCCTGCAGAGGACACAGTAGAGCAGGCTGTGCCAGAGTTTTTTTTTTGTTTTTTTTTATTGCAGGGGGTGACACCTTTGACGATGAGTAGACTGAGGGGCGACACACAAGGCACTCTGGTGGTACGTTGGGGGAAGCGCTTCAGTCAGCTGCTGACTGCGGAGAACTGCTGGGCCAATTCTCAACAGTGTCGCCGAAAAGGCCACCTTGTGAGATGGGAGCATCGATAAAGCGTACTTTGACAACCTCTCGCACCTCTGCAAGGACAGCCAGGGGCGCTTCTGGACCACCAAGGTGGACATCGTCTGGCTGAGGGCCTGTGCTGTGACTTGAACACGGTCAGTCGACAAGCGCAGCTCAACCCCGGCTCAGAACTACCCTTGTGCAATAAGAGTGCCTTGGCCTCGCATGCAGGGCAGAGGTGGCTCGCCAGAGGCACAGCCACTTCACCATCAAGGGTAGTGAGAGAGGTGAAAACTTTTATGCAGAATTTGGCACTGTTGGCATTCCATATTTTGGCACCAATATAGCTCCATACTGCTAAGTTTTCAATGCACATCTGAGAAAGACCCGGGAAAGCATGGCTGTCAGTTCTGAATCTGATTCAGCATAAGCACACACACTATTATAGTGGGAACTCAGCATCATCCTCATTTCCAGAACGAAACAGCCCCTCTCTCCGATGCAGCAATCGACAGCTGCCCTCAGCTGGAGCCCTGAATGAAACAACAGGTTCCTCCATTTTTGAAGGACCAGCAATCCCATCCAGAAGCTGCACAGCTTGCAATGTGCTAGAGAGGGAGGGGCCCTAGGGGGTTTTCTTCACCCAAGCTATTCTACTGAAGTAGACCTCTCCTGGTGGCCAACAGGGAGGGCACTACAACGGAGAATAGACAAGGAGACCGCACACCTAGAGCACTGAGCGAGTGCTGGGTTGCTGTGACAACCCGCGCTGCAGCTCGGCAGCTCGACGGCACACAACATGGTGAGGAGCGAGAGACCCCGGCGGGTTTTGCAACATGCTAATGCCATCCAAATTTAATTAATATCTGACATGCAACATGTCAGTTATTGTTGTCTCATGACAAGTGTGAAAGGTATGCAATTAGGATGTTATAAGTACTACTTATTGACACAGATACACAATTAATTAAAGTTTAAAGAATGTGACCGTTTCCAGTCCAGCAGCTACTGCAGCATTGTTGCGGCATCAATTCATACACCAGGAAGATTTCCCGTTCTCATTAGTGTTGCAAATTGTTCTCTGTCAGTACATGAGTCTCCAAAAAAAATGTAAGATAATGTATTTAGATAATATATCTTTAGTACCCTTACGAAAAAGAAGTCTATTCAAGTACGCTATTAGTATACTTCTTTTAAACTAAAAATAAGAAAGTATACTTTCAGTCTATACTTTTTATGTACTTCTAATAAATATACTTTATGTACTTCTCAGAAATATACTTAAAATTGCACTAAAGTATGCTTGGCTTATACTGACAGAAAAGTCTAAGTATTTTTTGCCTATACTTGTACTCAATCTTCTGATCAAGATATACTTAAAAGTATAATTAAGTAATCAAAGTATACTTGGCTTGTAGTTGTGTTTACTCTTTTGATTGAATAGCCTATTAAATGTTTTATTTTAACATAATTTTAGATACGGTCATAAACTTACTTTTTTGTTTTTTTGAAATTTTGATTTATAAAGAAAACAGATGTTCCTAATTCTGAGTATCTGAATTTTTGTGTAGGCTAGTCCACTGGTAGCGAGCTGCGTCGAGACGCGGTGGGAACGCCCTGCGTGATTGCGTCGTGAAGCACATGTATAATCAGTCCAATGGAAAGACGAGACGTCATTCGTGACGTCACCGACCAGGAAGCTATAAATCACCCTTGAGATCAGACCGCGCTAGCTTCTGTGCCTTAAGCAAGCGCTCTCTGTATATCTGTCCCTGTCATATTTATTGTTGTCTGGCAAGCTCAATATATATATCATTACTATGGCGAATAAGCAAGAATTCAGGCGTTGTGTTGTTCCCTGCCCTCGTTACATCACGGGTGGGGACACACATCTGTTTTGTGTTTTTTGTTTGGGAGTGGAGCATGCCCAGTCAGTTCTCTAGGGAGCTCACTGTGAGCATTGCGTAAAGCTGTCCTTGTGGACGCTCCGCTCTCGCCGGGCGTTCTTTGAGGAGGATGGTTCGGTTCGTGCTCCCCGAGGTGCCCAGCCCTTTCTCAACCCTTACCTGCTGAATCCGGTGCTTCAGCCCAGGAAGGAGCCTACGCTGCGGCTTCTCCTTCCCAGGCTGAGGCATCAATGTTGCGGCTATCCAGTTCTGAGGAACTGGATGTCGTCAGTATTGAGCAAAATATTGATGATGAGTGTTCGCCAGCTCGTATTTCTGGGGATGAGGAGCTTATGGAGGTTTTAACTCGTGCTGTTGCCAAGTTAAATATTGAATGGCCATCTGATGAAATTGAAACTGTGTCTAATAAAAGTCTTTTAGATGAACGTTTTTTGCCATCAAAAACATGACCTCCTCGTCGGAAACTGCCGTTTTTTCCCGATCTCCACACTGAGGTTTCGAGATCGTGGATTAAACTGGCTTCTTTCAGAGTGCACAATCCACAAACACATAACTATAGTAATATTAAAGATATTTCACACTATGGTTATTTGACGATGCCTCCGGCGGAAGAGACGCTTGCGAGCCATCTCTCCCCCGAGTCATCGCCATCACTGAAAGCCCCGACGTTACCCACCAAGTCATTAAAAGCTACATCTATGATGGTGGGTAAAGCATATTCGGCAGCAGGTCAGGCCGCAGCATGTTTACACACTATGTCGATTTTGCAAGCATATCAGGCTGACCTGCTGAGGGACATGGATGAATGTGAGGAAGTTAGCGCTGACGCAATTCGAGAATTGCGTTGGGGCGACAGATCTATCTCTCCGGGCCACCAAGGAGACGGAAAAATCTGTGGGCCGTTCTATGGCAGCCCTGGTGGTCACCTGGTGGAACTTATCTGATATAAAGGATAAAGATAGATCTGTTCTTCTGGATGCCCTGCTTTCGCCTTCAAGTTTGTTCGGCGATGCTATAAATTGTGTTGTCGACAGATTCAAAGAATTCAGTCAAAGAAACAAGCGGCGGCATCTCAGAAGTTCCTTACTCGCCGATCCAGTGTCACAGAGACTGCTGGGCGTAATGTTAAAACCGAGCAGTCTCGGCCATCTACGAGCTCTGCACAGCACAGAGTGCAACAAAAACAGAGCGTCGCCTCTCGGGCTCCTCCACAGTCTGGGGAGTCCAGGGGGCGGGTGCAGTTTCGAAATGTCTGTTCAACTAAATCCAGAGACCAGTCTTGAGAGTCTGGTTCCCTTAGCAGAATTTCTGGTAGCGTGGAAACTTCTACCAAATATTTCTCAATGGGTCCTGCATATAGTGGAAAAGGGTTACAGAATTCAGTTCGGTTCTCGTCCGCCCAGATTTCAAGGGGTTATGCCCACAGTGGTGGACTCCGAGCAGGCTCTGGTTATGGAGCAGGAAGTACTGACGCTTCTTCGAAAAGGAGCTATAGAAAGGGTTTCTCCTCCCAGCAGAGAGTCAGGGTTTTACAGCCGTTATTTCATTTTTCCAAAGAAGGATGGGGGGTTGCGTCCTATTCTAGATCCGCTGCAGTTAAACCGCAGAGTTCAGAAACTCAAGTTCAAGATGCTTACACTCAAACAGATTGTATCACAGATTCAGTCCGAGGACTGGTTTGTCACAATAGACTTGAAGGACGCATACTTCCATGTATCTATTCATCCTCATCACAGGAAGTTCCTGAGGTTTGCTTTCAGGGGCGAAGCATACCAGTATCGGGTTCTTCCCTTCGGCCTAGGTTTATCACCCCGCACCTTTACAAAATGTGTGGATACAGCTTTGGCTCCTCTAAGACTCCAGGGCATTCGCATACTAAACTATCTAGACTATTGGTTGATTCTAGCTCAGTCAAAGCAGATGGCAGTTCGGCATCGAGGTGTCGTTCTGTCTCATACAGAAAAGTTGGGGTTGCGGCTCAACGTCAAAAAGAGTGTGCTCCTCCCAGCTCAGAGGACCACTTTTCTAGGCGTAATTTGGGATTCAACAACAATGCAGGCACGTCTGTCTCCTGCACAAATATCAGCGATTCTCACAGCCGTAAAAGGAATAAAACTAGGCCAGTCACTCACCGTAAAACAGTTTCAGAAACTGTTGGGGCTCATGGCAGCGGCGTCCAACGTAATTACTTTTGGCCTTCTGTACATGAGACCTCTGCAGTGGTGGCTCAGGACCAAGGGGTTTTCTCCGAGGGGAAATCCGTTTCGCATGATCAAGGTCACGCGGCGATGCCTTCATGCTTTGGTCATGTGGAAGAAACCTTGGTTCCTCGCCCAGGGCCCAGTGTTGGGGGCTTCTTGTCGACGCGTAACGCTTTCGACAGACGCTTCCCTCACGGGGTGGGGCGCAGTCATGAGCGGTCGCTCGGTGTCAGGTCTTTGGCAGGACCATCAACTGGCATATAAATCGTTTAGAATTGATGGCCGTATTTCATGCTCTCAAATACTTCCTGCCAGACCTGAGAGGCCATCACGTGTTGGTCCGCATGGACAACACATCGGTGGTTTCGTACATCAACCATCAGGGGGGTCTGAGGTCTCGACTATTATGCAATCTGGCTCATCAGATCCTCCTATGGGCCCAGGGGAAATTACTGTCACTGAGGGCAGTATATATTCCAGGGCATCTGAATGTAGGAGCAGATATCCTGTCAAGGCAGGGGCTGAGGCCCGGGGAGTGGAGGCTTCACCCCGAGGTGGTGGAGCTCCTATGGAAGAAGTATGGTCGAGTTCGAGTAGACCTTTTCGCATCTGCAGATTCGACCCATTGTCCGCTTTGGTTCTCTCTCACACATCCAGCTCCTCTCAGACTGGATGCAATGGTGCAGGTGTGGCCGAGGCTACACCTGTACGGTTTTCCCCGTAGCTCCCGGGAGTTCTGGAGAGGTTTCGCCAGGAAGGGGCTCATCTACTGTTAATAGCCCCATACTGGCCGACACGAGTTTGGTTCTCGGACCTAGTATCACTTCTGGACGGCTCTCCAATGGAGATTCCCGCCAGAAGGGACTTGCTGTCCCAAGCAAGGTGCACGATATTTCACCCTCATCCAGAGTTGTGGAAGTTGTGGGCTTGGCCTCTGAGGGGACCCAGCTCATAGAATCCGGTCTCTCGACTGAGGTCGTTGAGACCATCCTTCAATCCAGAGCTCCCTCCACGAGGAAACTTTATGCTTTGAAATGGAAATTATTTTCTACCTGGTGTGGAGATCGTAATTTGAATTCTGTTAACCTGTTAAGCTGCAACCCCACTTTTGAAAAATCCCCAGAAATGACATACCCAAACTGAAACAGATACAGTTCATGAACCCTTTGTACTAAAAGCACAAGTATGATCTCATTTGAAAGCTGACACCTGGCAGTTTATTGTAAATGTAGAATTAATTATTGTCATAATGAAAATTCTTTTTATAAATAGCTTCAAAGTTTTGTAAAGTTATTAGAAATGAATTTTTATGAAACATCCTCATGAAAATAAAATTGAAGTTGGCACTGTAGCAATCTAGAAATGCACTACAGCTAAAGCCACATGTCTAAACATTTTATGTTTAAAATCTGAAGATAATAAGTCCAAAACTCTGTATTTAGTTAAATTTTTTTCAAGACCATGTCAAATTACTTTATTTTGATTTGACTCTAAAATGCAACTGATGTTTATTGTCATCTTTTAAGCATCTATCCAGTATATTGTCTCTATTATTTTGTGGTGCAAACGATCACCATTCAGTGTCAGTCTCCCCCTGCACACATTCGCACCTCTCCAGACTGGTTATGGCTCTAAATATGCATTTCTTTTGTCTGCATTATAGTTACTAACGACTGACTATTCACCGGCTATTCATAGGGTTTCAGTCCCTGATTTCTTTTCTCAAAGTTCACCTCACATTTTAAACTGTATCAAATGCATTTCTTGAATAAAGAAACATTTCAGTAAGCATTCAAAAAATCATAAAAGTATAACTTCTAGGTGGCAGGTGCACCTAGGGCTAGCTAGCATGTTAGCTTAGCACACCATCAATACACAACAATTTATGAGATTAAAACCATGTTTGTGCTCTAAACTTACTTTATAACGCAAGTCGAGTATTTTAAATGATCTTCTGTGATCTAATTTGGCTTCAGATAAAAAAAATCAGACAGAAAATATACTATTGGTATAGTGTTCTGCACAATGATAGTCTATATAGATTAGCATTACATTATAAATATGATCTATTATTATGGAAATACCTGGCATGGCTTGAAAAACACAGGTAACTCAAATATCATTGCAAACATGTTTATTGTCTTCAAAACGTCTGTATCTGCATGTTACAGCGTGATCTCTTGTTAGCTTTGTGTGTATCAGTGACGTCCTGGAATGTCACATGATCATGGCTCTTCTTCATGTTCCATATATGGACTATTATTGTGCATATAGCGCCCTCAGGCTATTGGTATGAATTGAAAACACAGTAAATCAGTGTATACAGCGCTCATAATGATTACATCGACGCATTTGGGTATAAATTCAATAAATATTATTCCTGTCTATAGAAATCTGATGATGATATCAATATTCTCAAAATCTGCACATTTTTGAGCTAAAGCCCTGAGGGACGTTGTTTTGTGAATCGCTGTCATGACGACAGCACGGGAGTTTTTTTATGAATGGAAGCGGCTGACGCACATAATTCATATTAAAGGTATCGACTAATTTTTTTAATTTCATAACTCCTGACACAAATTAAGAAATAACTGTCGCTATAAGTTTCTCAGAATACAATAGTGGTCAAATACTGAAACTTGAGTCTTATATCTTTTTAATGATGTATAGTTTGTCAAGGTATAACATTAAATCTGATAGTAACTTTGAACTATATATATAAAAAAAAAACGCTTCAGTGTGCCCTCGCACTGGCAACTATTAACAGGTTAACTGCCCTGTTGGTACAGTTCTCAAAATTTCTACAAGACCCTTTCTCTGCTGGATTATCTCCTTCCACCTTAAAGGTGTACGTTGCTGCTATATCTGCTTATCACACCCCTCTGGCGGGCACTTTAGTTGGGAAAGATAATAATAATAATAATAATTTGTAACATTTATATAGCGCTTTTTCTGAGACCTCAAAGCGCTTGACATAGATGGGGGAATCTCCTCAACCACCACCAATGTGCAGCATCCACTTGGATGATGCGAAGGCAGCCATATTGCGCCAGAACGCCCACCACACACCAGCTTACTGGTGGAGAGGAGACAGTGATGAAGCCAATCAGTATATGGGGATGATTAGGAGGCCATGATGGACAGAGGCCAAGGGGCAAATTTGGCCAGGATGCCGGGGTTACACCCCTACTCTTTTTCGAAGGACATCCTGGGATTTTTAATGACCACAGAGAGTCAGGACCTAGGTTTAACGTCTCATCCGAAGGACGGTGCTCTTTTGGCAGTATAGTGTCCCCGTCACTACACTGGGGTATTAGGACCCACACAGACCACAGGGTGAGCACCCCCTGCTGGCCTCACTAACACCTCCTCCAGCAGAAACCTGGTTTTCTCAGGAAGTCTCCCATCCAGGTACTAACCAGGCTCAGCCCTGCTTAGCTTCAGTGGGCAACCAGTCTTGGGCTACAGGGTGATATGGCTGCTGACAAAGATCCTCTAATTATTCGTTTTCTCTGTGGTACTTTGAGGTTGAGACCTGCATTGCACTCTAGAGCACCGGCATGGGATTTGGCCATTGTACTTGAGGGTCTGGCTTTGGCTCCCTTCGAACCCATTGAAGAGGTTTCAGAAAAGTTCCTCACTCTAAAAACTTTATTTCTTCTTGCTATTTCCTCTATCAAGAGAATTGGAGATTTACAAGCTTTGTCGGTGGCTCCATCATGTCTGGAATTTGCACCTGGTATGGTGAAGGCATTTCTTCACCCTAGACTGGGTTACATACCTAAGGTCCCTACTAATGTTGGGGGCCCAATAGTGCTGCAGGCCTTTTATCCTCCACCATTTAATACCCCAGACCAGGAAAACCTTAATCTGTTATGCCCTGTGCGGGCGTTGGATGCTTACCTCCACAGAGCTGCCCTGTGGCGTAAATCGGAACAATTATTTGTCTGCTTTGGAGCACCTAAGAAAGGGTGCCCTGCATCTAAACAGATAATGAGCAAGTGGATAGTTGAGGCGATCTCACTTGCATATGAAGCGGCTGGACAGCCTTCACCTTTGACTGTTCGGGCCCATTCTACGTGGAGTATGGCTGCCTCTACGGCTTTAATTTCGGGAGTTTACCTTTTTGACATTTGTAATGCGGCAGGATGGTCTTCTCCGCATACGTTTGTGAGATTTTATGACTTGGACCTCTCCACTCCTGGGGTCAGGTTGCTTGCTTCTTAGTATGCGCATGGTACTTCATACAGAACAGGCACATCGTCATTATGGCATAGTGGGTATGGGGTTCCCACCGCGTCTCGACGAAGCTCGAGTTCCCTTGAAAGGGAACGTCTCAGGTTACGTATGTAACCCTGATTCCCTGAGAGGGAACGAGACGCTGCGTCACCTTGCCATACTTCCTGATTGCCCTGATCGACTTGCTTCAGGCTTATCAGAAGCTAGCGCAGTCTGATCTCAAGGGTGATTTATAGCTTCCTGGTTGGTGACTTCACGAATGACGTCTCGTCTTTCCATTGGACTGATTATAAACGTGCTTCACGACGCAATCACGCAGGGCGTTCCCACCGCGTCTCGACGCAGCGTCTTGTTCCCTCTCAGGGAACCAGGGTTACATACGTAACCTGAGACGTTTTCAGGAAACACAGGACAAGATGTAATACATCCTTTAAGTGCAAGTGCTTACCAGGTGAATGTACTTGACCTTGGCAGTGTAGTTATCACAGTGGAGATTCAGGTTGGCATCCTCCCTTGATGGGTGGATGGGTGAATATTAATTTAATATTTGTTTTATTAGTTCATTAAAGGGATACTTCACCTCTGGAAAGATGAATTTGTATTTAAAATAGGTCATTTATGTAGAAGAAATGTGAAGAATTTTTTTAATTTGGAGCTTTCTAGACTGAGAAAAGCCAGAAAATGTATTTTTGGCTTATGTGGATGAAAGACAACAACTCCCAGAATGCACTTGCTTCGCTGCCCTAGGAGGCCACTCCTACCAGTAAGAGAGCGCAGTTGAAAACAAGGTTAGGCTACCAGTGAGTCTCTGTGACGAGTCTGCCTGGGATTTCGGGATCGCACAAAATGTCCCGGATTCGGCTTTTGCGTTCTACAGTCGCCATTCATTATGTTTACTCACTGCATGAAAAGAGGTGTATCCGGACCAGTATACTCCTGTATACACTGCTGGAATTCGGAAGAATCCGGGAGTATACTGGCCGGATAGCTCAAATTCCATGGGTCTGTATATATCCGTATACATCCGAAATGATACCAAATCGGATGTATGTTGTGGACGTATACTCCCGTGCTACAGCCATTTGTTGCCATGGCAAGTAATCCCTCAAAGGTTTTTTCAAGAGAACATTTTCACACCTTTGTGCACCTTTTGGCCTTCCCCCCTATTGGTCCTTTTTTTTTAAAACCACTCCCATTACCCAGACCACTATTGGAGGACAGGATACATTGAAAACCCAGGAAAGTGATTTGATTGGTTACTTTTAGAACATAACCCACCCTAGGCCTTTTCGCACAGTGATTTGATTGGTTATAGGCCAGCTATGCAGATATTGCTCAGTATACACTAAACCCCCCTTACCCCAATTTTAATACATTCAAATATAATTTTAAAAACACACACAAAGAACAATGAGAAAGTCTGACATTTTTATTAAGGTAAATAAAACATTACAAAGAGCATTATAAACAAGCATTAAAAAGGAATGGGGGAACAAAAATATTTGAGGGGATGAAAATTTAAAGGAACAAAAACAAATATAACATGAACATTATAAACATACATTAAAATGAATGGGGAAAAAGAAATGTTAACAAAGGTGTAAAGGAATAAAATACAAAACGTGGAGATCAACAACATGCACATCAAAAAGGAACAAATATACAAAGTATACAATATAAAACAATTTAAAATCAATAAATAAATATAGAAATTAAAGTGTATATATGTAAATATTAATTTTTTCAAACTGCCATGATGCACTGGTGGTGTGAGGTAGCGTGGGTCAGCCTCTAGTCTGGTTTGTAGTACCTGGCAGAGAGCAGATAACTCTGTGGTTCTGTTTGGTGGAGACCTCAGCATCCACACTGGCCTTCCATCAACAATAGCATCTTCATCAGACATCAGTTCTATTGTTGCAGTCTTCCACAGTTCCCTTTATGTGTTGGGTTTGTACAACACTGGACATGGTCTCCAGCAACTGCAAAACATGACAGTAATTTAACCACTAAAACACAGAGAGGAGGACAGTTACATTCTGAAGAAGAAAAAAACAACAACTGCTTAACCAGTTTCTTAACTTACCCGTCTCTTTCTTTGACGGTTCTTTGCAGTGTTCTTCATAGTGTTTCTTTTCTTGGCCTTTTCAGGCTGAGCCAAAGAATACTTCCTCCGCAAAGTCTCAAAATACGTCTTGCAACCTGTTAAATAAATCATAAATAAATGTAATGCCAATAAAACTAAGTAAAACAGAGGACATTAAAATGATTACAACATCTTTAAGATTACCTTTTGCACATTCAGGGTCAACGTCTGTAAAAGTTGTCCTTAATTCTTTGAAGAGATAAGTGGTCACAGCCAGGTTATGTGATGAATTTATTCTGGGGGAAAAAGTTGCAGGCATCATTAATGAAATTCAGTTTTAGTATTTCAAATCCATATAGTGGTAGATTAAACTAACATTTACAGTATACAATACGCAGTCTTTAAGATGTCACTCAGCGCCTCTGATATCTTACCGGTTTGTGCCGCCTTCTGCCTATACAAGGCCACCAGTGCAGGTGTGTGTTGGTCAAGCACAGCATAGAACTGGTTCCGTATGTTGACGTTTGTGATGCGTTGGAACTCAGCACAAAGCTACAAAAACAAACAAAAATAATTATATAAAAAGACTAATACTCGATTTGCAACAGAAAACACATTTGTGATGCAACATGTTCCGTTAAAATACATTGTTGAGCAACATGGTCACATGCAAAGTGATAGTTCTTACACACAGTGAATAGTGGCATTTGCTGTTCCATTTGAATGTGATACATATTAAAAATTTGGCAGTGAAATATGTGTGAAGAGTGGCAGAAAAGAGAAGTGAGTCTGTTTTACCTGTGATTCAATCCGAAGAGCCGGCCATTTCCCCAAGAAGTCCTTCACCTGCACAGATAAAACAATCAATATGAAACCAGTCAAATTATGCAATCAACCTCTTTAATGACAAATTAATGATACAGAATTTCAAGTGAATGTAACTTACCGATAAAGTTGCTCTCTGGTGACAATGTAGGTCTGCACATGCACACAAAAACAGACAGCAAGAGATTTAATTTTTAAGAGACGTTTGATTGATGCTAATGAATTAGGCTCCAAATAAAAGAAATGGTGAAAAATAGTTACAGACTAAATTAACATTTGAGTCACCTTGATTTTGGGGATGCTCACTGCACTCCTTCCACTTAAACCTATAATGAAAAGACGTTTGTAAAGGGTTTAATAAAAACTTGCATAGTTCATTCGGTAACTATTATGTCCATAACCTTAACTTTGTTTGAGTAAAAGTTAACGTAACTGCTAACGTTAGCCACTAGCTCATTTGAGTGCATCAGCATGTAGATAACATCACATTGAACTTGCCAGAGCAGGGCGCTTAACACAAACAGCAGCAACACACTCAAAAACAGAAGGACTATCGCTTGCTGAAAAGAGTTATTGACTAACGTTAACATTATTGCCCTGCCACGACATTAACAGTACACAGGATATTATCTGTAGCAGGCGGACTGACGGCAATCGCGCCCGCGGCACCGCGCTTGCAACTTAAAAATAGCCTCGTCTAAGTCAAATATCACGTGTAATATGATATTCTTACAATATTACAACAAGCAAAGTAGTTTTGAAGTGTTTTGGTTTACTTACAAGTTGTTTCATTCTTGATACACGTCGCTCAAGAGGGGAGCCATCTTGGACAGATTTTTCAGGTAACGTCAGCTGCACGTCATGACGTCATATCACGTGATCGACAGTACACTTTAAAATAGTGAGTAAACCAGCGGTGTTCACTCAGAAACGCTGAGGCACACAAACATAAAAATACATAGGCTATTTGTTCATAGACATTAATAGTTTAAAGGTGGATTAAATCAGCAAGAGATTTTAACTGTAGTGACCTCGGTCTTCAATTCAGTGGAGTAGAAAAGCTCAGGTTCCTTCTACCTTTTTAATAAATATCAAGTCACCTTTATTTATACAGTGCTTTTTACAATACAGATTGTTTCAAAGTAGCTTTACAGAGATAACAGGAAAGTAATGCAAGACAGTTTGTTTCCAGAAGAAAATAGCTTCACAGTCCAGCTTAAATCAGTTCAGTGGTGATTCATTTTGTTGTATAAATAAATAAATAAATTTAAATGTGGATATATATAGCCACTTTGGAGAAAACCGTGATGTCATCGTCCAGCTCAGCTCAGATCTCATATAATAGTGTCAACGCAGGCAGATCAATAATCAATAATATTGTTGAATATTAAATTAAATTTCCCCAACTAAGCAAGCTAAAAGCCAATTGTAAAAAAGGTGACAATTGTTGTTGTCTGCAATTTGTAAAACTTCACAATAAAATTTGAGATATTCTGAAATGTTTGGTTCATTTTTCTTTATTTGTTCCATTAAATTTATTGCTGGGAAAAAAATTAATCGCGATTAATCGCATCCAAAATAAAAGTTTGTGTTTGCATAATATATGTGCGTGTACTGTATATAATTATTTTGTATATATAAATACACACATATGCATGTATATATTTAAGATTTTTATTTTTTTTATTTTATTAAATTATTTATATTTATATATAATATAAATTGTGTATAAATGTATATACAGTATATACATGCAGATATTTCTTAAATAAATACATGCATATGTGTGTATTTACAGAATAATTATACACAGTACACACACATATATTATGCAAACACAAACTTTTATTTTGGATGCGATTAATTTTTTCCCAGCACTAATTAAATTCCTTTGTTTATTTCATTAAATATTCAGATGTTTTTGTGAACGTATATGTTCAGACTGGGTGTTTATTTTGTCCTGTTTTTATAAAAAATATTTGATTAAGAGACTTTTTTTCATGCAGTGGTTTTAAGGCCCTGACACAGGCGACGTGAGCCAACCCTAGAGTCGGCTTTAGTCATTGCTAGTTCTTTGACGTCGGTTTTGTGTTTCAGGTCCTTAAGAATTTATTTATTTTTCTGTACAAAAAGCTTGTTTGCTTTAGCCTATAGTAATCCAGAGATAATTCTCAACCCTGAAGTCCTCCCTGGCCACCCCTCCCTCTGAGAACAGCCAGCACCTTTAGTGTCAGTCATTAACATATGAAAGGTCTTCACACCTAACAGTTGTCAGTCCTCTCACACCCAGCAGTGTTTCAGCTGTATATGTCCGTGAAATTTCACGGATTCCTGTATATGTCCGCATATGTGAGGTTTCCGGGTTTATCTGGAAATATACTGTTCCATGTTACTCTGATCCGCTTTTTCCCGCATACATCCGGCAAACATCAAATTACACAGGAGTTTACCATGCCCGTATTTTGCCGGATTTGAGTCTTTTCATGCAGTGACTGTGGCGAGCAGGACGAGGCTGAGGGGCGCGGGAGAACGGCGCGAGGCCGGTGGCATCATTACTGAGACGCGCCGGTCTCGCAACGGAGGTGCAGGAATTTTCTTATCAATGTTAAAACGCACATCAACCGATCACTTGTTTAGCGTTCATGTAAACACTACATTCAGATTCACTGATCGGAATGAATTCAGTTAGATTGAAACAAGAGGTGTGCATGTAAACAATGAATGGCGACCGCAGAAAGCAAAAGCCGAATCCCGGACATTTTGAACGATCTCGCCCACCGGACAAGTCCGGGAAAAGGAGGATGGTAACCCCTACTTACTCAGCTTTCTCCAACTATTCAGCTTTCTCCACAGAACAAGAGCCTGCTAGCTTAGCTTCCAAAGAAAGACGGCTGACACTATGTGTACATTCTGTGAGTAAGATCCCACCCTCTATGGGCGGGTTGAAGACATGCGGAACAACGCCATCTACTGGCTGTAGTCTTTAGCCTCTGGCCAGAAAATCCTCCGATGACGCAAAATTACGATTTTTGCGTCATCGGAGGATTTTTTCCAGACAAAAAATACATAAATCTCTCCTCTCAGGGGGATATGAGGGTGGAAAGCATGGTCATTCGAAAATACAACAGGTTTTCTACTAATACAAAGCTTAATGCTAAATCCTGAAGTATCCCTTTAACTAACTGTTTACTCAACTAGTTTAATGTAAAGAGCTGGATACTTATTACTAATGAAATAATGTCGACTATAGTAAATGTATTGTTTAAAAGTGGACATTTCAAGCTTTATATAGATATATTTCTCATGTATGTGAGGCTAGTAGCCTGTATGCTGTGTTTCTGTTTATTTTTGAGACGTGCTCCAATTCACAGTCCATGAAAGCGCGCCCTGATTGTTTTATTTTATTTTACAAAAGCACAGTTTTCTTGTTATTGTTAGTTTACACAAATAAAAGTAGTTGCGACTGATGCATTATTCTTTTCTGTATGGCCAGAAATGGAGTATTTTAAGTTCTCTTACGAGAGGTCTCTCGTATTGCGTAAGGTTAGCTTACGCATCGGGAAAGTCTTCTTTCTTCGAGATCTGAAGCCAAAAAATTATCCTTAATTTTGTATACATTGTCAACGCAGTGCAGCAGCCGACAGACCTAGGCAGGCTGTATAAGCGTGCTCATTGGCTGCTCGGCGGCAACTGCTTAAGCCTATCAGTGAGCGCTCTGAACGCGGCAACCAATGAGGGCGCTTCGCGCCCTCCACACCCTTCTAACCGTCAGAATGGGTGTGGCCAGCGTGTATATATTCAGCGCTCATAGGCTAAAATTCTGATTTTCTTGTCTTCAGCGACGCTCTTCGCATCGCTGGATCTTGAGAGCCGCCGCCGTTGAAACCAGCGACCAGCAAGCTTAGGACAGCGCCTGAAGAAGCCGGCCGTCTTCGCCGCCTTCAGCCATCCGTGCCTGCTACGCTATCCGGCGACATATCCTTTACATTATTACTGTTTCTGTGTGTATTCTAAAAGAGCACGAGGCGTTTTTGAAAAAACACCTCGTTTTTGCGGCTCGTGCCGCGCCCCGCTCAGCAACGGAGACCGCCACCTCTCTGCGCTCTCCACCTGGGCCGCGGGCACGCCGCCACCGCACTCTCCGAGTGCGAAGAGCTTTCAATGTCGACCCTGCGGGCTCGACTTGAAGCTTTCGACCAAGCTGTCGCTCCGCCTGTCCCTGCCGGGCCGCACAATAGGAAGCGCCGCTCGCAGCAACCACCGGAGACTGTTGTGACTGAGGAGCTCGCCGGAACCTCTCCCTCGAGCTCTCTCTCGCCTCTCCCTCCCGGCCGCTCAACCACCGGGTCTCGCCCGCGCCGCCGCCGCGTCAGGAGATGAGGCGAATGTGATAGATACCCGTACTCTCCCTCTGTTCGAGCCGTGCAACTACGCCGCTCACAAGGGATGGCAGAAGCGGACGGTCTCGGAGCGAGTTTCCTCTCCCTCTGTTCGAGCCGTGCAACTACGCCGCTCACAAGGGATGGCAGGAGCGGACGGTCTCGGAGCGAGTTTCCTCTCCCTCTGTTCGAGCCGCGCAAACTGCGCCGCTCACAAGCGATGGCAGGAGCGGACGGTCTTGGAGCTCTCTTTACGTTACAAGAAAGCTACTCCGTCCTCGCGCGTCACTCACCGGTGAAAGGGGAACAGAGTGTTTTCGTCCCGCCGTGGCCTGGACTATAACCTCCATTTCTCACACATTTCTCAGTCCCCTCTTAAGTTCAGGCGACTGGAATTGTTACTATTGCAGTATACGAGCCTGTTATAAATACACGCTCGCCTGCAAGCAAACGCCGTCACAAGACATGATGACGCTAACTGAGTACTCATGTATTCCCCCTGTGGCTCAGCGGCGGAATCCTAGACTGTCAAGCTAGAGACCCGGGTTCGGTCCCCGCTCTCGCGGCAGATAAAGTTTATGCTGTTCGCTTCTGCGAGCTTGCGGACAGTTTTTCTTACATACAGAAAACAAGCCCGCTCTCTCCCTCGTTGGGCCGCGCAGATTGCGCCGTTCAAGGGATGACAAAGCGGACGGTCACAAGCAGCGTTCAGCGTGCGCGCCTCACTCACCGGCGAAAAGAGAAGAGAGTGTGTTAGTCTCGCTACGGCTGGACAACCGCCAATCCTCACACATTTCTCAGTCCCCTCTTAAGTTCAGGCGACTGGAAATATTACTATTGCAGTAAACGAGCCTGTTTTAAACACGCACGCCTGCAAACAAACGCCGACGCGACACATGAAGGTCGCTTTTTATGTGCTCGCGCTAACTGAAAGCTAATGTGTTTTCCCCTGTGGCTCAGTGGCAGAATCATACGCTTTCATGCGGGAGAACCGCGTTCGATCCCAGCTCTCGGGGCAGATAAAAATTTATGCTGCTTGCTTCTCCGAGCTCGCGGCCAGTCTTTCTTACTTACAGAAAGCGAACCCGCCTCTCGCACCACACCTTCTCAGGGTGCTCGAGTATTTTTGAGCGTCTAAACACGAGAGAAAAAAAGACGGTTAAATCCCGCAGCCCTGCAGCTGGACCACCGTCGAAGCTTAACGCTCTGTCAGTCCCCGTTGCCACGGCTACTGCAGCTGTTTACATCGCAGTCAACGAGCCGGTATCTACCCGCTCGCCTGCGCGCATCCGCCGTTCTCACGGCAACCCAGAGAAATTTCAAAAGAGCATAATGTCTGGTTGCACGGCTGACGCCGTATGTGTTTCTAGTACAGTGAATGTGCCCACGTTTCTGTGTTCACCCCTGTACACGAGCACTATACATCCCGTGTCTCTCACAGAGCCCACTCTCATGAAGCAGGCTAAAGCCGCTTTAGTGTTAAAAGTAGGTCACGTGTCCACTTCTCCGTGCCCACACCTACTCACTGCCCGCTCTGTCACACGGCCTCGCACGACCGGTCATGTTTTAAATGTAAGTCCCGTGCCCGCCCTCGAGCGCTCACACATACTAACTAACATTTTCGCCCCGATGCCGACATCGCGCGTCGTGCCTCACACTATATGTTCCCCGTCCAAAGCCACCGGGACACTGTGTGTAAAACGGCCAGCTATCGCTACGTGCGATCCGCCGTATCTAAGCACCAAGAGCGCGCGCGCCGCGCCCGCCCCTGAATGTAAGTCCTGTGCCCGCCCTCGAGCGCTCACACATACTAACGAACATTTTCCCCCCGACGCCGCCATTGTGCGTCGCGCCTCACACTTTATGTTCCCCGTCTAAAGCCACCGGGACACTGTGTGTAATACGGCCAGCTATCGCTGCGTCCGCCGTATCTAAGCACCAAGAGCGCGCGCCGCGCCCGCCCCTCCGTTTCGAGCACTCGAGCCCGCGATGCGCGGCGATCGGAGCCCGGAGGCCATTCTGCCCCTGGCTGCACACGCAAAAGCGTGGGAAGCTATTCCAGGCGCATCAGAACGGGTGCTAAGCACAGTAAAACAGGGCTATACTCTGCAGTTCGCTCGCCGCCCTCCGCGCTTTCAAGCGCGTATCGAGACCAGAGTGAATGGGGAAGTAGCACATCTACTTCGAGCAGAAATAGCTACACTTCTGTGCAAAAGGGCTATAGAACCGGTTTCCCCTTCCATGAGCGAGTCAGGCTTTTACAGCCGTTATTTCCTCGTTCCCAAGAAGGACGGACCTCTCAGACCAGTTTTGGATCTGAGACGTTTGAACAAGGCTCTTATGAGAAGACTGTTCAAAATGCTCACAACCAGACAAATTCTCGCGCAAATTCGCCCGAGGGACTGGTTTATATCTCTCGATCTAAAAGACGCGTGCTTTTCAGATCCAGATAATACCCCGTTACAGGCCATTCTTGAGATTCGCCTTCGACGGTCAGGTATATCATTACACAGCCCGCCTGTCAACACAGCGCGCGCGCTGCATTCGACGCCTGGCCGCGTCCCGCGTCAAAACATTTCAGAGGTTACTGGGTTGTATGGCCTCAGCCGCAGCAGTGCTTCGGCTGGGTCTTTTACGAATGCGCCCGCTACAACGCTGGCTGAATGCCCGAGTGCCTCAGAGCATGGGCTTCCGGCGGTATTCGCATCAGAGTGACTCTGAGCTGCGTTCAGCTCTGAAGCCCTGGTTAGCGGCCGACTGGTACCAGCGGGGAGTGACAATGGGAGCTATCTCACACCGCAAAGTTATCTCGACGGACGCTTCCACCTCAGGCTGGGGCGCTCTGTTCGAGGGCAAACCGGCTTTTGGCCTATGGTCAGACCGGGAAAAATGCCTCCACATAAACTGTTTGGAGATGATAGCGGTCGAGAATGCGCTCAGGCGCTTCCTCCCATTCATACGGGATCACCATGTGCTAGTCCGCTCGGACAACACGTCCGTGGTATCCTATGTGAACCGACAGTGCGGTGTCAGATCCAGGAATCTGTGCAGGCTGACAGAACGCATTCTCGTGTGGGCTTACCGCTCTCTGCGCTCGCTGAGAGCCGCGCACGTGCCGGGCCACCTGAATGTCGGTCCAGACAGACTGTCCAGGGACAACATTCCCCGGGAGAATGGTCTCTGCCCCCCCAGACAGTCCAGTTTCTCAGGCGCCTATTCGGCAGAGCGGAAATCGACCTCTGTGAGTCGAAAGACAATGCTCAATGCCCGAAGTTTTATTCGAAGAGCGAGGACGCGCTGTCCCAGACATGGCCCAGCCTCCCGCTGTATGCCTTTCCTCCGATCTCCCTGTTGCCACAGGTCATTTCGAGGATCAGAGAAACGCACCACTCAGTGCTGCTTATAGCCCCGCGATGGGAAAACCAAACTTGGTACCCAGAGCTAGTGAGGCTGTCGCACTCACCCCCATGGCCGATCCCGGTGAGAAAGGATCTCCTCTCCCAAGCCGGTGGATCGATCTGGCATCCCCATCCAGAGCGCTGGTCGCTGCATGCATGGGTGATCAACGGATACCCGTTGACCTGTCAGAAGGGGTCGTGAACACGATCACACAGTCGAGAGCCCCCTCCAACGAGACGGCTCTACGCGTCTAAATGGTCGGTGTTTTCTAAATGGTGCGCTACTAAAAACTTGGATCCGCGCACATGCGGGGTCCTGCGGGTGCTCTCCTTCTTACAAGAGCTGTTGGAAAAGGGCAGATCCCCTTCCACGCTCAAAGTATATGTGGCCGCTATTGCAGCGTTCGCTGAGACGACGCGCGGCCGGGCAATGGGATTCCTCAGAGGCTTCCTCAGAGGAGCTAGACGGATGAATCCCCCGCGGCCCCCCTCGGTTCCCTCGTGGGATCTGTCCTTGGTCCTAGCGGCCCTAGAGGCTTTTCCCTTTGAACCGCTTGAATCCGCGGATCTAAAGTATCTGTCGCTTAAAACCGTTTTTTCTGATAGCTCTGTCTTCAGTCAAACGAGTGGGTGATTTGCACGCGCTATCTGTTAGCCCTGCATGTCTTGAGTTCGGGCCGAATGACTCGAAAGTCATTCTCAGACCGAGACACGGTTACATCCCCAAAGCGATTGGAACCCTGTTTAGGGCACAAGTTATGTCCCTCTCGGCTCTGCCAGCATCCGACAGTGGGGACAGTGATAACCTCCTATGCCCTGTCCGGGCGCTGAGAGTTTACATCACGCGCTCCGCTGCTTTCAGGCGTTCAGAGCAGCTCTTTGTTTCCTTCGGCGGATGCACCAAGGGTATTGCCGCCTCGAAGCAGAGCTTGTCCAGGTGGATAGTGGACGCGATAGCAGCAGCTTATGCCTCCAGACACCTGCAGTGCCCTCTGGGCATCAGAGCCCACTCCACTAGAGGCATGGCCTCGTCGTGGGCCTGGTCCAGCGGAATTTCTAATCACGGTATTTGTATGGCGGCGGGCTGGGCCTCCCCGTCAACATTCGTGAGGTTTTATAACCTGGAAGTTCCTGCCCTACAGGCAAAAATACTGTCAGCATAAGTGACATGTATGCTCTGCCCATTTCTCGTGTGCAGACTACGTTCATATGCTGGCGCTATTCTGGTACTATACTCAGGGTGAAGTGTTTGACTCAGACCGGCTGATCCGCTCTGTTTCCTATTTCCCGTTACGCGCTGTTGTCGGTGCTGGCCCGCGCTGCTGGCCGCCCGTATTATTCTCTGTCGCGCGGGAATTTTTCCCTTCATGTGAGACCGACTATGTCGTTTTTCTCCTACCCTTATGAGTGCTTATGTACTGTATGGGCTCGCTCTGCCGGCCCTACTGTTTGTACTGTTATATGTTTATAGACCGGCCGCGCCGCTCTATTTCATATGCTGCATGAAGTGCCTGTACTGCGCTGGCCCGTCTCTCCAACCGGCCACATTTCCCAGCAGAGTGTTTTCCCCGGTTTCCCTGGGATTCATGGGCTGGATGCTCGGCGCACACGGCGTTGACAAAGGGTTCCCGATGCGTAAGCTAACCTTACGCAATACGAGAGACCTCTCGTAAGAGAACGTACTCGGTTACTAATGTAACCTCGGTTCTCTCTAGAAGAGGGAACGAGTATTGCGTAACCTGCCGTGTCGCGCCACGAGCTTTTGCGCTTCAGACTGCGAAAACCAGAATTTTAGCCTATGAGCGCTGAATATATACACGCTGGCCACACCCATTCTGACGGTTAGAAGGGTGTGGAGGGCGCGAAGCGCCCTCATTGGTTGCCGCGTTCAGAGCGCTCACCGATAGGCTTAAGCAGTTGCCGCCGAGCAGCCAATGAGCACGCTTATACAGCCTGCCTAGGTCTGTCGGCTGCTGCACTGCGTTGACAATGTATACAAAATTAAGGATAATTTTTTGGCTTCAGATCTCGAAGAAAGAAGACTTTCCCGATGCGTAAGCTAACCTTACGCAATACTCGTTCCCTCTTCTAGAGAGAACCGAGGTTACATTAGTAACCGAGTACGTTTTTTTCACTGTTTATAGGAAAATGCAAGTAATCGCGTTGGCGCCTCCATGTCATGCAGTGCGTGCTCCACACTCCGCACAAACACTTGGATATGCGCCTAATAATAGCAAACATTTATTTATGTTAACCCCCTAAGGTCGACGGTATCGCCGGCGATACCAGCTCGCTTTTTTTTATCATTGTAAAAGAAACTCATAAATACTCTGTTGACTTTGATTTTCCATAGGAGTTTCATACATCAATCGATTCTGTTAAATGTGTATTATTTTTGTGTATACTCACAATAAAAACAAAGTGTTGTGCTTTTTGCCAAATCAAGAAAAATAAACACGAAGCGAGTTCTGCCTTCTCTCTGTCCGTGTAGTCCATTCTGAAACGCGTCCGAAAATTAACTGTAACTCAGCGAATACTCAGTCAAACAGACATACAGACACACAGGCATGAAGCTTGAATTTTCTTCTTTTAAATGAAGTAATTTATATAAAAAACTAATATTCTCAGTTCATGTAATCTGTAAGAAAAGTGCGAGATGTCAGTCGTTCTCATCTCATCTAATTACTTGTAATGTGACTCCGCCCTCGGAGAGCGCACGCTATTCAAACGCAAATGGCTGAGGCAATCCGTGCAAACTGTGAACGCCCCCATATCAGCTCGAGAAAACAAGTTGAATCAGATCATTGTAGCCTACTTGTTTACACCGTCTCACAGCGCTGTGAGGAATAATAATAATGGAAAATGTCCCTCAGAAGTGCGGGTATATCGAGGAGCGAGCTGAGGAATGCTGTAGTAAGTTTTTTTCCTTCTCACGTGAATCGGGTTTCTGTATATGAATGAATGAACGGCAGAGATGCGCGCTGTTTACCACAGCTCACAAAAAGAGTTTAAATTTAAATCGCGTGTGTGAATAAATGATGATGTTTTAGCAAACTGTATTGCTATACTGAGATGAGTAAAATCGACTGAAATATGTTGAAATAAAGTGTCTAGAATTTGACATAAATGCAAATATAAATGTAATTTTACAAAATATTATCGATTTTCAAATACTGCTGTATCGAATGAACAGCTTTTAGCAAACTCTATTGCTATACTGAGATGAGGAAAAATAAAAAATAAATAAAAAATAAAGTCATCAAATAATACGTTTTGTATACTTTAGTTTTTAAAAAGAAAGATTACACTTGAATTGTTGTAATTGTAACCTTTTTAATAAAAAATATATATTTATAAGGTAGATGTAAACAAGTAAATATAATTTTTTTCTTTAAATAATTTGTATTGTGTTTTATTAGTGACAAATTTGGGGAGAGGATAAATATTCCAAAACTGAAAATACAGTATGAGAATTAACTGCACAATTACTAGACATGTTTATCTTGGATATTATACAATTTGCAAGCACAATTTGTGAAAAAAAAAAATAAAAAATTGCGATACCTCCAACTGTGAACCATTTTGGTAGTGTATATATATATATATATATATATATATATATATATATATATATATATATATATATATATATATATATATATATGTGTGTGTGTGTGTGTGTGTGTGTGTGTGTGTGTGTGTGTGTGTGTGTATATGAAGAGTTCATCCTCTAAATGCCATCTGAAATTTTCTTCTAGAATGATGATTTTTATGAAGCTTGTATATTTAAGTTAGCTATAGGTGACACACCTGAATGAATGGCTCATTAAGTATGCAGGGGCATTGTCTAATCAGGTGTGAACTACTAAATATGCATGATCATTTACGCCCCATCCGCATATTGGCTTTCCAAACTAAAAGTGTTTCGCAAAACTTAATTCAATGTATCGTTTTATGTGAATGATTAGGCTGGATGATTTTCACATCATTTTGAAGAAAAAACTCTAGGCGAGGACATCCATTAGTCAAAAGTCTTATTGACACATATTTTGTGTGTGTTTTGTGGCCTTATTTCATAAACTTTCATTTTTAGTTTTTTTCAATAACCATGCATAAACATTATTCTCTCAAAAATGAAAACATGTACATACATGTGGCTCACATATTATGGTAGTCCTGTTTGTGCTAAATAGAGTGTTTTTTTTTTTGTTTTTTTTTTGCCATTGATATGTTTATAAGCAACTGAAAAAAGCACAAATGTCAGAGCATGTCAGAACATCTCAAGGACCCCAAAAACACCCCAGACTCCAGAGGGTTAAGGTTAGAGCGAGCGGCCATGCCAGATGGATAAGTCCTTTTCATGTTTAACAAATCAAATCATGCATTTGCTAAATACCACGAGTAAGTGCTGCTCCAGTTTGACAAGGACTGCAGAGGCGAGACGGTAAAAGCATAAAGAGGTAACGAGAGAGGGGCCCCACTAAGGGGGATGCGGAGATGAAGCTGCTTCTTTATATTCCTGATTGTTTGAATTATCAGCCCTCGGGGGCCCCTTAAAATGCGGGGCCCCAGGCAATTGCCTGGCTTGCCTCTGAGTGTATCCCCCCAATCACCCAATCAAGCTGGAGCCCAGCAAGAGTCTTGTCTCTTTATCCACCCACGGCCACTGGCTGCTTCTCTAAGCTGCCTCCGACATTGCTTTGATGGCCTGGCACAAGCTCTGGCCTCTGATTCCCAGGTTTTCAAGCAGTCTGGTGGTAGACACTGCCACAAACCCCCTGCATCCCACCTCCACCAGACAGACTTCAGTTTTCCATCTGCGATCTTGTGCTTCAGCAACTAGCTCAGCATAGCGTAGTTGTTTTCGCTCGTATACCTCGTCCACTGAGTCCTCCCAGGGTACAGTGAGTTCGATGATGAAGACCTTCTTCAGAGAGCGGGACCAGAGAGGACCCTTCTTCAGAGAGGGGGACCAGAGAGAAGACCTTCTTCAGAGAGGGGGACCTATGTCATGCCTAAGTGTGGTGATTGCAATCTCTGGAGGAAAAATGAGCCGCTGCCCATCATCCATTAGCATCTTCCAGTCACAGGCCCCTCAAAGCTGAACATGCTCCAGAGAAGTGGGCCTGCACCTGGCTACCTTTGCCCCCATGCGGACAAAGTTGATCTGCAGTGGATTGGGTGCTGATGGTGGTAGGGAGTTGGAAGAAGTCCGTTTGTTTTCCAGGGTGGCTGGGAGGATCTTAAAGGGGTCATATAATGGCATTTTTGTTCAAGCTAACATGATTCTTTAGGGTCTAAATTAAACGTTTGTAATATACTTTACTTAAAAATTCTCATTAGTATTGTAAGAAAACACTCATTTTACCTGGTCAAAAACAGCTCTGTTTTCAGCACGCCGTTTAAGTGCATGTGTCTTTAAATGATAATGAGCTTTGCTCATCCCGCCCTTCTGTTCTGTGCGTACACCTTTTGTAATAATAACACATTTAAAATGTTGCTCTTTTATCATTATTCAAGTTACCCATAAAAAATGTGTGAATTTAAAAAAAGTACAGTTAAAGGTATATTTCAAGTATAAAAACATAATAACCAAACAGTAACATAGTAGTATACTTAAAGTGCAAAAATAATATTTAAATAATAAACTATAAGTATGATGTTATGTTCACGTAAAGAAAATTTACAAGTATACTTGCAGTATAAAACTCTTAAACTAGTTAACTGAGAGTATACTACAAAGTGTACTTTCATAAACAAAACAATTGCTACAAGTATTTGAGAAGTAAACTATCAGTATACATATAAGTTCACTTGTAGTATAGTTGCAGTTCAAACAAAAAACATGGTTGTAAACTAGTTGTGTACTCAAAGTTTACAACTGTTACACTTAAAGTTTATTTAAAAAAAGTAAACTATTTTATACTAAAAAGTGTTCCAATTTATTCCCAAGTAGTTTTGAAACAGTACAGTTACAAGTATACTTCTAGTACATTGATATTAGTATACTTACTACATAAAGTATACTTAAAAACATACACGAACTTTACTTTAGTATACTTAAAGGTGCTGTATGTAGTTTTCAGCGACCTCTAGCGGTGATGTTTCAGATTGCAACCAATAACTTTACAAGCACGTGCTCTTGCGCGTGCTCGAATTTATGAGCGAGCACTGTGGGAACCTTCCAGACTGAGACGCAACACACTGGAGAAAGCATCACACAACATGCTGGAAACTAAGGTAAACTCTCACTGCAACGTTACAATAATAGGCTACTTTTATCAGCTTGATGTTGAACTAATTATCCATGCTCGTACCATGATAAGTATGGAACCCTATAGTATCAACCGTGCCAAATGTTTCCACTGCAAGCACCACTTCACATTCTCTTCAGGAAATGTACATTCTAGGTTTGTAGATAAGGTTTCTCCATGATTCAAATGCCCTGCCGATGTTGAGCCGTGTTTTTTCACCCGAAGTTCATCCGATTCACATCTGGCCTTACAAGCTTCAGCAGAAAAATACTTTTTTTTATTTTTTTTTTATCAATATGTGGAGTTTGTGTTGGAGTCTGTGTTGTGCTGGGAGCAGGTCGTTTCTTAGTGTTATCAGACATGTCATAAGTTGTATAAGTCATAAGTCCATGTCATAAGTTGCAGTGTCGTCGCTGTTGAGTGCAAAGTCAGTAGGCTAGACCAGTGTTTCCCAAACTTTTTTTCTGGGTACCCACATTTTAAAGTTGATAAATCCTTGTGACCCAATAAACATTAGGCCCATATAGTTCATATATCACGAAGATAATTTATGCATTAACAAAATATGTATGACCATTTTTAAGGTCAGTTAAGCTTCCACTTAACTATTTAAAAGAGATATAGATATTTGACAAAGCACAGTTTTTTTTATTTACCTGTTGTTGACAATAAGTAAAATGCAGAGGTGAAATGAGAAAGGAAGAGTTGACAGGGCATCTCATTGTTTTCATATTCTCATCATTACAGTGTACACAATTTATACTTAAAGGACAAATCAAGTGAAAAATGAACCTAGGGGTAATTAACACATGGTTACCGAGTCGATCGTTCCCTGCGATGCGTTTTCATGAAAATCTAATGGAAAGAGTTTTATTTATAAAAACAGATTAGCTCATAACACTTGTATATAGGGCAGAGAGTAAGTAAAAGTAAATCGCTAGTTAATACCACTAACAAGGCTCAAAATAGCCTCACACTAACACGGGAGCATAATGAGGGTCCCTACATGCAAAACGAAGCATTGAGAACTTTGTAAGTGTACAGACAGTTTAATAAGAAGATACTTTATAAAGACAGTACATTACGTGTTTACAGGCAGGAGCCATCTTGGAAAACAGTCTCGACTAGTCGAGCCACGAACGCCGTGCGATGTGAGCTGGTCGATAGGAATTACGTTTGTGAAATCTAATGTAGCACGGCGTTCGTGGCTCGACTAGTCGAAGAAATTACTAGTCAAAAATAATTTTTTATGGTATGTTGGTCTTAAGGGCCCACATCAACCTAGCCCATAATCACTCATTTGTGATTTACGCCCCTCCCATAAAAAATGAAAATGCAATATTATTCTACTTTAATCGCCCCTATCTTCAGTTGAGATGTTCAGAACTGCACCATATTTCATGTGTATGATTAACTTGACATCCTCTGGGGGTATGCTAAGTTTCGTAGAATTTCATCCATGGGGGGGTATAAAATAAATTCATTTATGTGCACATTTAGTGACTGTACACTCATCGGCCTGTAGATGGTGGTGTTGAGCGAAGGGTTGCTGGTTTAGGATGATACTGTCACACACACTGACATCCACACGCACAGACACACACCCATACACACACATACAAATCGACATGCACAGACACACACACACAAACACACACGCGCACACCCATGTACGCACGCACACATACACGCACAGACACACACACAGACACACACATACACAAACACACACACAGACATGCACATACTACTACTTTTTTTAGGTATATACATAAACACGCAATACAGCCAAATTGCTCCACGTCATTTATTTTTGTGGAAAGCCAGTGCAGGCCTGAGCGGCGGTCATATTTTGTACCGCCCTGCGGTACATCTAGTTTGAAATATACTGTCTTTATGATGTTTCTACATTAATTTGGAGATTTACTGTGAAATTATTAGGCTACATAAAATATAGTAAAAACAAGCTATCTTGTGCAATTATAACAAAATTATATATTATATAAAATTAAAAATGTTTAATTCATATATTCATTTGTAACATGCATGAACGAAGAAAAAAAAGGAACAGGAAGAAGAAAATCTTATGGTAGCCTACCTGTCATTTATTTGTGCACATCAAAAATAAAAATAAAAAAACCACAGCACATTTCAAAGTATAGTATCAAAGTAGTATCGTGACAACACTAGTGTAGGGTGCCACACATTTTTTTTAAATTTCAAAGGGTGCCTTGACTGAAAAAAGGTTGGGAAACACTGATATAGACAGTAGAACATAATTAAAAGTTAAACAGGCTCTTTGATGAATAGCAGCTATTGAGTAAAGTAGAGAAGGTCCTATAAACAAGGTTGTAAGTTTTGTTTGTTCAAAACTGTAACATTTGTTTGTTTGTTGTGTCAAGTTGTAGTTTGTTTGAAATAACAAACCAGTTCACCTGAAGGAAAACTCGACGAGGTGCTATTAGAAGACATCCTGTCAAAGCTTTTTGGTAAATATCGCTTACCGTAGATGCAATGCGCATTTGAAAACGCAAGGCGCTGGAGAGCAAAATTAGTTTGATTGCAAAATTCAAATTCACCACTAGATGGGAGTAATTCCTACTTACTGTCCCTTTAATAGTATAATATACTGTATATCATGTGTCATGACATGAGAACAAAAGAGAGTGATGTATGACTGACAATGTATTTTTCAGAAGGAAGTTCCACCAAACCATCTTTTCTGGGCATGTCAAGATACTAAAAACTTATTTTGTGTGTGTTTTGTCTTGTGACATATAATTAAGTTGTTCCTGGAAAATCCAGATAAAACAGTTTTACTTCATTCTTTCAGCTAAGGGTGCTCTGATCAGTTTTTTGTTCAACACACATGCAACATGTGCAACACATTCCATAACCTTTCTTAGGGGTGATCAGGAACAATTTAGATCTCAACAAATAAGGCTTTCCTGTAAAATAAATAAAATAAAATAAAAGACAGAGCAGTATTTATAAACAGAAATTAATCATATGTAAAATCAACACTTCATAGTCTTCACTGTATAAATTAAATATAAAGTAATCCTACTAAAGAGCGATGACAATGAGTGATTTTCTCTGTATTTTCTTGTTTTATTAACATTAATGACACATACGGCAGCAGGAATAATAGACTGCATGGACCGAATCCATGGATCCAGTATACTAATACACATGCGACTTACCGTATTTCCTAACTGTTTATGTTCACTTAACGGTTGGGTAGGCAATATTCGGAGCAATTGTGAGCTAGCTTTGAAAGCATAAGTTCCCACCCGCCCCTCAGAGCGTCTATAAAGCCACACCTTCTTCAAAACACATGAACAAAAAAAAAAAAATCATGAGGGACAGCATTAAAATATTTTATATTTCAAAGCACATAACATTACAATAATACTGAACATAAACAACTTAAAGAACACTGACCTGTACCACCTGACTGCTGCTCATTAATTTCGCTGTTGATATTGTTGCCACTGAAACACATCAATTCAAATTACAAACAGTAGTTTATGTACAGTACAGTAGTTATGGCGTGACCTCAGCATAAGCTCATTGTTTTGGTTCAGAAGGAACTGTAAAAGGTGGCTGCTGTTTTGGTTGTGGTGCTCGGTGACTGACGCCTGTCTAACTCTGCATAGCATCAAACGCGCTGATGACGTGTGATATCTGTGCGAGCGGGTTCTCGGAGGTATGGACATACATATTGACAGGCATTTGGACTGACTGCAATGATTGGATGAACATTTTATGGCCCTACGCCTTCAACAGATGATATATTTACATATAAATAAATTTAGACCACTTAACTTAGTGATTGCTATCATGAAGAGACTTTTAACTAGCATAACAAAAAATGTTTCTGGAACAAATCACCTACCCTAGCTTTTAGATATAATAGTGCTGGGCGGTTTACCGGTTCATACCGAATACCGGTGTTTATTTTTGTTACGATATGAATTTTTAATATACCGCAATACCGGTGTATGTCGCTTTAATCGGAACGCGGCGCTGCGCGACAGTCTCACCCCTCATTTACAACACACGTCTGCGGCACATTACAGCTGCGACAAGGTTTTATTCCGTCCTCCACACGCGTGCGTCAAAATAGACTAGGCGCCTATATTTAGCGAAGCGGCGCGGAGAGCCGCTTCTGGGAAGCTTCGATCTGAAACACAAGCATTGACTAGAATGGGCACGAGACGTGTGGGGGTGAGAGTGTCTTTTTTTCTCGCGGCGCGCGTGTTTTTATACTGTATTAACGTATCTGAAGTGAACTGACGGTCTTTAGAAAAGTTTCTTTGTTATTACGATTGAATCTTTCTTTATCTTTCCTGATAAAGCAGTGTTTATGAGCGTTGCTGCTTTGTGTACAGCCGTTACCGGGGAAACCACTGTTTCTGCCGCTCCTAAAGCGCGTCCTGCTGGCACCTCTTTGTAAACAGCCTTGCAAACCTGCTGTATTATTAATATTAGTGTGGATTGTTTCTATAATATTCACTCATGACAATAAAATAGGGCATTATAAGTAAATCTACTGCAGTATTTCCTCTCTCACTCAGTAGAAAATGTGGTTAACACCCATCATGCTTAAAAAAAAATAAAAAAAACGGTAAAAACCGTGAAACCGGTATAATTTAGAAAAAAAACGTGATGTTGATTTTTGGTCAAACCGCCCAGCACTAAGATATAACCAAGTGTTTAAGCAAATACCCTTCTGATTGGCCCTTTTAGAAACCACCAATCAGCTCAACTGTCACTCTAGGCAAAACACAATTGTACTGCCCCCCACCTCACACTCACAATCATACACAATATTTTCTTAGATGTATTTTAAAGACTAAAGATTTTCTTAATTAATAAAATTGCAATGAAATAAAACAGTCGTTGGCTGTGGAATGGGTTTGGCTGAGGAAAATTTTTCAAACGATTTTTTTTTTTTTTTTTTTGCTTTAACTCCTATCAGCTGATAACGACCAGTGCCAGATCAATTGCACCCTTACTTTCAAAATTATTGCCTTTTTGGCCTGCCTTTCTTTTTCAGCTGTCATGAGCAGCTGAAATGAATGTCTTATGATTGTGTTGCTGTGCTATTCTAAACAGTTTGCTAAATTATGACCTTTGTTTGCATATAATAATAGATTCTTTGAACACACAATCTTAGGCATGAAAGATTATCTTTTTTTTATTTATGATGTTATAGTGCTATTCAAATGTCGTTTAGTTCAACTATTCAGCTTGACAGGGTCAAAGAACAGAATTGAGTTTTGACTCAAAAGATTAGTTCCCCGGCCCTCTACCGGGAGAGAGCAGCTCCACCCATCTCCGGGTCACCTATCTCAGGGGTGATTGTTTCACCGACCACTTAAACAGCTGCTGAGATGGGCGGTGTCATCATCCTGCAGAGGACACAGTAGAGCAGGCTGTGCCAGAGTTTTTAAAAAAACAATATGCAGGGGATGACACCTTTGACGATGAGTAGACTGAGGGGCGGCACACAAGGCACTCTGGTGGTACGTCGGGGGAAGCGCTTCAGTCAGCTGCTGACTGCAGAGAACTGCTGGGACAGTTCTCAACAGTGTCGCCGAAAAGGCCACCTTGTGAGATGGGAGCATCGATAAAGCGTACTTTGACAACCTCTCGCACCTATGCAAGGACAGCCAGAGGCGCTTCTGGACCACCAAGGTAGACATCGTCTGGCTGAGGGCCTGTGCTGTGACTTGAACACAGTCAGTCGGCAAGCGCAGCTCAACCCCGGCTCAGAACTACCCTTGTGCAATAAGAGTGCCTTGGCCTCGCATGCAGGGCAGAGGTGGCTCGCCAGAGGCACAGCCACTCCACCATCAAGGGTAGTGAGAGAGGTGAAAACTTTTATGCAGAATTTGGCACTGTTGGCATTCCATATTTTGGCACCAATATAGCTCCATACTGCTAAGTTTTCAATGCACATCTGAGAAAGACCCGGGAAAGCATGGCTGTCAGTTCTGAATCTGATTCAGCATAAGCACACACACTATTATAGTGGGAACTCAGCATCATCCTCATTTCCAGACCGAAACAGCCCCTCTCTCCGATGCAGCAATCGACAGCTGCCCTCAGTTGGAGCCCTGAATGAAACAACAGGTTCCTCCATTTTTGAAGGACCAGCAATCCCATCCAGAAGCTGCACAGCTTGTAATGCGCTAGAGAGGGAGGGGCCCTAGGGGGTTTTCTTCACCCAAGCTATTCTACTGAAGTAAACCTCTCCTGGTGGCCAACAGGGAGGGCACTACAACGGAGAATAGACAAGGAGACCGCACACCTAGAGCACTGAGCGAGTGCTGGGTTGCTGTGACAACCCGCGCTGCAGCTCGGCAGCTCGACGGCACACAACATGGTGAGGAGTGAGAGACCCGGCGGGTTTTGCCCGGCGGAAGCTTTCGCTGATCTCCACTGTCTCCCAGAGTGTCGAGCAGACCTGCAGCTGTGCTTTTACACACAAGCAGCGGCTGGCCAACAACAGAGGGGACTCAAGCTTTCTGGAGAAAGAAGAGTTGTCTGGCATGCAGACGTGGTCATGTTCCTGTGCGAAAACCTGAACCATCTACGAACACAGTCTCACATGTTTCCCAGGCATGCGAGATAGTGATCGTGGCCATCAGTGAGGACAGGAGACGCAACTCACACCCATGTAAGCTCTTTCAGGGGAATGTTCTCCTTGGTACTGAAGCACGCAGGGGAATGGTCACAGCGGACACAGACAGGAAATGTGCAACCCGTCGTGCGCTGTCTCTCTTCACGGCAGTCTTACCAGCTGTAAGAACGGCTATTCAGTGCTCTTGGCGCACCGTTACCAGCTGTGAAAACAGCCTTTTTGTTTTGCTCAGTAACACAAAAACAAAAACAAAAGAGAGAGAAAAAGAAAGTCAACCCCGATGCTGCGCTGTATCGCCCGCACCAGACACAAGAGATTATCTTGAAGAGCTTGCTCGTTGATCACTCCGTAGATTAAACAGCATCGAAACGCTCGGCTCCGAAGCTCAGCTCCTCTCTAGCGAGATTCCTATCTGTCGGTCATGACGTACGTCGAGAGTGACATCAACGGGTCATTGACGTTTGCTTACAGATCTATCACAGGGTCAGCTCCCACCTACTTTCACTCGCTCCCAGGAGTCTACATCCCTACCAGGAGCCTACAATCGGTCAATGAGCGACGGCTCGTGGTACCATCACAGAGAGCCAAAAAACAAATGAAAAAAGGAAGTCATCTTATGAAACATACCTTTTCACTTGTGTACTTGTTTTTACTGAGCTTATTTGAATTTTGCGTCTCTATCTTAGCAACATGCTAATGCCATCCAAATTTAATTAATATCTGACATGCAACATGTCAGTTATTGCTGTCTCATGACAAGTGTGAAAGGTATGCAATGAGGATGTTATAAGTACTACTTATTGACATAGATACACAAATAATTAAAGTTTAAATAATGTGACCGTTTCCAGTCCAACAGCTACTGCAGCATTGTTGCGGCATCAATTCATACACCAGGAAGATTTCCTGTTCTCATTAGTGTTGCAAATTGTTCTCGGTCAGCACATGAGTCTCCAAAAAAATGTAAGATAATGTATTTAGAAAATATATCTTTAGTACCCTTATGAAAAAGAAGTCTATTCAAGTACGCTATTAGTATACTTTTAAACTAAAATTAAGAAAGTATACTTTCAGTCTATACTTTTTATGTACTTCTAATAAATATACTTTATGTACTTCTCAGAAATATACTTAAAATTGCACTAAATTATGCTTGGTTTATACTGACAGAAAAGTCTAAGTATTTTTTGCCTATACTTGTACTCAATCTTTTGATCAAGATATACTTAAAAGTATAATTAAGTAATCAAAATATACTTGGCTTGTAGTTGTGTTTACTCTTTTGATTGAATAGCCTATTAAATGTTTTATTTTAACATAATATTAGATACGGTCATAAACTTACTTTTTTTTTTTTTTTTGATTTATAAAAGAAAACCATGGAAGCTTGTTTCCGGCACAAAATAAAAAAAATAAAAGATAATTGCGACTTTTTATCTCACAATTGCGATTTACATCTCGCAATTCTGACTTTATTTCTCAGAATTGCGAGATATAAAGTCAGAATTGCGTGAAATAAAGTCCGAATTCTGAGATATAAAGTCAGAATTGCGTGATATAAAGTCAGAATTCTGAGATATAAAGTCAGAATTGCGAGATATAAAGTCGCAATTGCCTCTTATAAAGTCAGAATTCTGACTTTTTTTCTCGCAATTGCGACTTTATATCACGCAATTCTGACTTTATATCTCAGAATTCTGACTTTATATCACGCAATTCTGACTTTATAACACATAATTGCGAGTTTATATCTCGCAATTCTGACATCTTTTCTCAGAATTGTGAGATATAAAGTCCAATTCTAAGGGGAAAAAAAAGACGGACTTTTTTTTTTTTTTACCTCAGAATAGTTTATATCTCACAATTCTGACTTTATAACACGCAATTGCGACTTTATATCATGCAATTCTGACTTTATATCTCCCAATTGCGTGATATAAAGTCAGAATTCTGAGATATAAAGTCAGAATTCTGAGATATAAAGTCAGAATTGCGTGATATAAAGTCGCAATTGCGAGAAAAAAAGTCAGAATTCTGACTTTATAACACGCAATTGTGACTTTATTTCACGCAATTCTGACTTTATATCTTGCAATTCCGACTTTATATCTCAGAATTCTGAAAAAAGATGTCAGAATTGTGAGATATAAACTCGCAATTATGTGTTATAAAGTCAGAATTGCGTGATATAAAGTCAGAATTCTGAAATATAAAGTCAGAATTGCGTGATATAAAGTCGCAATTGCGAGAGAAAAAAAGTCAGAATTCAGACTTTATAAGACGCAATTGCGACTTTATATCTCGCAATTCTGACTTTATATCTCAGAATTCTGACTTTATATCACGCAATTCTGACTTTATATCTCAGAATTCTGACTTTATTTCACGCAATTCTGACTTTATATCTCGCAATTCTGAGAAATAAAGTCAGAATTGCGAGATGTAAACTCGCAATTGTGAGATAAAAAGTCGCAATTATCTTTTATTTTTTTTATTTTGTGGCGGGAAACAAGCTTCCATAGAAAACAGATGTTCCTAATTCTGAGTATCTGAATTTTTGTGTAGGCTAGTCCACTGGTAGTGTAGTTTTCAGTAAACACAGGACGAGATGTAATACATCCTTTAAGTGCAAGTGCTTACCAGGTGAATGTACTTGACCTTGGCAGTGTAGTTATCACAGTGGAGTTTCAGGTGGGCATCCTCCCTTGATGGGTGGATGGGTGAATATTAATTTAATATTTGTTTTATTAGTTCATTAACTAACTGTTTACTCAACTAGTTTAATGTAAATGTCAGGTTTTTCATAGACGAAGCAGGCAAGATTGTAAGTTTAAATGCTTTAATTTGCAGAATGGATCGGTACAGTGAAACAGGTGAGTAAACAGTGAGTTGAATATCAGATGATAGCTTAACTGGAGTGTAATCGAGTCTCTCTCTCTCTTTCTCTTGCAGAAGATGATGAAGGAGTTCCTTAGACGACAGACTGAAGACTGGCTGAGAAGATCGGCATCATAGGTAGGTATTCAGGTAAGTATGGCAGAGAGTCTGTGTCATGTGTAGATGTGTATTGACGAGACCAGACGAGGAGTGAAGGGAGAGTGCTGAATAAATAGGGCTTGTAAACGAGGGAGTGCAGGTGATGATGATGATGGCTGATAGAGTGCAGGTGTGCAGGTGTGCCAAGGAGGATGATGGGAAGTGTAATGCACACACAGATGAAGACAGATTGTGAATGTGACATTACTCCCCCCTCGCGCCGTAGAATACAGAACACGGGAGAGGGGGTGGGTATCCTGGAGTCTGTGCCCAGAGGGTGGATAGGGAGACTACAGACAGGAGACTCCAGGATGGTATCACTGACCATGGCGGTGCAAGCTGAGGAGGTGGCCATGGCGAAGCAGGCTGAGGAGGTGGCCATGGCGAAGCAGACTGAGGAGGTGGCCATGGCGAAGCAGGCTGATCAGGGGGCCATGGCGGTGAAGGCTGAAGAGAAGACCCTTCGGGCAGCCACGGCAGTGAAGACCTTTCGGGCGGCCATGGTGGAGAGGAACCTTCGGGTGGCCATGGCGGAGAGGACTCTTCGGATGACCAGGACGGCATTGGGAACCATGTCGGTGAGGCCTCCACGGTCCCCCCAGAGGACTTATGCGGCCATGCCAGATGGATAAGTCCTTTTCATGTTTAACAAATCAAATCATGCATTTGCTAAATACCACGAGTAAGCGCTGCTCCAGTTTGACAAGGACTGCAGAGGCGAGACGGTAAAAGCATAAACAGGTAACGAGAGAGGGGCCCCACTAAGAGGGATGCGGAGATGAAGCTGCTTCTTTATATTCCTGATTGTTTGAATGATCAGCCCTCAGGGGCCCCCTTAAAATGCGGGGCCCCAGGCAATTGCCTGGCTTGCCTGCCCTATTGCGACGCCTCTGAATGTATCCCCCCAATCACCCAATCAAGCTGGAGCCCAGTAAGAGTCTTGTCTCTTTATCCACCCACGGCCACTGGCTGCTTCTCTAAGCTGCCTCCGACATTGCTTTGATGGCCTGGCGCAGGCTCTGGCCTCTGATTCCTACGTCTCCAAGCAGTCTGGTGGTAGACACTGCCACAAAACCCCCTGCATCCCACCTCCACTGGACGGACTTCAGTTTTCCATCTGCGATCTTGTGCTTCAGCAGCTAGCTCAGCATAGCGTAGTTGTTTTCGCTCGCATACCTCATCCACTGAGTCCTCCCAGGGTACAGTGAGTTCGATGATGAAGACCTTCTTTAGAGAGGGGGACCAGAGACCTATGTCATGCCTAAGTGTGGTGATTGCAATCTCTGGAGGAAAATGAGCCGCTGCCCATCATCCACTAGCAACTTCCAGTCACAGGCCCCTCAAAGCTGACCATGCTCCAGAGAAGTGGGCCTGCACCTGGCTACCTTTGCCCCCATTTGGACAAAGTTGATCTGCAGTGGATTGGGTGCTGATGGTGGTAGGGAGTTGGAAGAAGTCCGTTTGTTTTCCAGGGTGGCTGGGAGGATCTTAAAGGGGTCATATAATGGCATTTGTACAAGCTAACATGATTCTTTAGGGTCTAAATTAAAAGTTTGTAATATACTTTAATTAAAAATTCTCATTAGTATTGTAAGAAAACAATAATTTTACCTGGTCAAAAACAGCTCTGTTTTCAGCACGCCGTTTAAGTGCATGTGTCTTTAAATGATAATGAGCTTTGCTCACCCCGCCCCTCTGTTCTGTGCGTACACCTTTTGTAATAATAACACATTTAAAATGTTGCTTTTTTATCATTATTAAAGTTACCCATAAAAAATGGGTGAATATAAAAAAATTGGATGCCCGAAGGTAGAATAAAATGTTTTTAAAATGGAAAGATTTACTTTGTGGGCGGGTCTCGGCGCTGTTGCTATTTTCCCGGCGGGATAAACGACTCTTGCGCCCGACGCAAATCTAAAATGGGTTGGTCTGAAGAGCTTCATTATTCATAGGTGTGGTTTGGGTATAACGTGAAATAAACCAATCAGAGCGTCATCTCACATTCCCTTTAAGAGCAGGCGCGTTTGTTCTAAAGCGGATTCCTATTATAACGGCGGAGATGCCAGGAGCGCGCCAGGAGCGGTTCACAGCCAAGGAGAGCAACGCTCTCGTCAGGGACGTTGGGGATGGACCCGGGAACACACCCAAATTAACTTCGGTTAAAAAGGTGTATGATAATTTGGGTAAATGTGTAAGCTAGATGTATGCTTTTATAATAAATTGTCTATCTATCTATCTATCTATCTATCTATCTATCGTAATAATGTATGATTTGCAAAAATGAAAACTGCTGCTTCTGTGTAGATGAGAGAATCAAAGTGTATGCGCGTTGTGCACACGCTACATTGATTATGGCCAAGCATGCGCCCTTAAAATAGCATATGAATAACATGCGCAACGCGCCACTGACTCTAAACTATTTTTTCCTTGTTAGTGGCGCAATTGTTTTCTAAACCTGCAAAATAGCATGAAGGAACGTTTGCGCTGGAACACGCCTCCTTTTTTGCGCTGAACCGCCCAGGGAGCGCAAGTTCATTCCCTAGTTTAGCGACGTGCTTCTGTGGAGGGAAAAGCGTGCTTTGCGCGGGTGCAAAATAGGAATGTCACATGCGTCGGTGTACAAAGTCAATTGCGCTGGGTGCAAGATAGGGCCCTATAAGTATGATGTTATGTTCACTTAAAGGGATACTTCACCTCTGGGAAGATGAATGTGTATTTAAAATAGGTCATTTAAGTAGAAGAAATGTGGAGAAATTTTTGAATTTGGAGCTTTCTAGACTGAGAAAAGCCAGAAAATGTATTTTTGGCTTATGTGGATGAAAGACAACAACGCCCAGAATGCACTTGCTTCGCTGCCTTAGGAGGCCACGCCTACCGGTTAGAGAGCACAGTTGAAAACAACAAGGCTAGCCTAAGTAAGTGATGAGTTTGCCAGGGATTTAGAGACCCAAAATGTCCGGGATTCGGCTTTTGCGTTCTACAGTCGCCATTCATCATGTTTACTGTGGCGAGCAGGACGAGGCTGACGGCCGCGGGAGAACGGCGCGAGGCCGGTGGCGTCATTACTGAGACGCGCCGGGTTTCGCATCTCTCACGGAGGAGCGGAAATTTTCTTAGCAAGGGTAAAGCGCACATCAACCGATCACTTGTTTAGCGTTCATGTAAACACTACAGTCAGATTCACCGATCGGAATTAATTCAGTTAGATTGAAACGAGAGGTGTGCATGTAAACAATGAATGGCGACCGCAGAACGCAAAAGCCGAATCCCGGACATTTTTAACAGTCTCGCCCGCCGGACAAGTCCGGGAAAAGGAAGATGGTAACCCCTACTTACTCAGCTTTCTCCTATTATTCAGCTTTCTCCACAGAACAAGAGCATGCTAGCTTAGCTTCCAAAGAAAGACGGCTGATACTGTGTACATTTTGTGAGTGAGATCCCACCCTGTATGGGCGGGTTGTAAACATGCGGAACAACGCCATCTACTGGCTGTAGTCTTTAGCCTCTGGACAGAAAATCCTCCGATGACGCAAAATGACGATTTTTGCGTCATCGGAGGATTTTTTCCAGACAAAAAATACATAAATCTCTCGTCTCAGGGGGATATGAGGGTGGAAAGCATGGTAATTCGAAAATACTACAGGTTTTCTACTATTACAAAGCTTAATTCTAAATCCTGAAGTAACCCTTTAAAGAAAATTTACAAGTATACGTGCAGTATAAAACTCTTAAACTAGTTGTTAACTGAGAGTATACTACAAAGTGTACTTTCATAAACAAAAAAATTGCTACAAGTATTTGAGAAGTAAACTCAAATTTTACAACTGTTACACTTAAATTTTATTTTAAAAAAGTAAACTATTATATACCAAAAAGTGTTCCAATTTATTCCCAAGTAGTATTGAAACAGTACAGTTACAAGTATACTTCTAGTACATTGATATTAGTATACTTACTACATAAAGTATACTTAAAAACATACACGAACTTTACTTTAGTATACTTAAAGGTGCTGTATGTAGTTTTCAGCGACCTCTAGCGGTGATGTTTCAGATTGCAACCAATAACTTTACAAGCACGTGCTCTTGCGCGTGCTCGAATTTAAGAGCGAGCACTGTGGGTACCTTCCAGACTGAGACGCAACACACCGGAGAAAGCAACACACAACATGCTGGAAACTAAGGTAAACTCTCACTGCAACATTACAATAATAGGCTACTTTTATCAGCTTGACGTTGAACTAATTCTCCATGCTCGTACCATGATAAGTATGGAACCCTATAGTATCAACCGTGCCGAATTTTGCCACTGCAAGCACCACTTCACATTTTCTTCAGGAAAAGTACATTCTAGGTTTGTAGATAAGGTTTCTCCATGATTCAAATGCCCTGCCGATGTTGAGCCGTGTTTTTTCACACAAAGTTCATCCGATTCACGTCTGGCCTTACAAGCTTCAGCAGATTTTTTTTTGTTTGTTTTTTTATCAATATGTGGAGTTTGTGTTGGAGTCTGTGTTGTGCTGGGAGCAGGTCGTTTCTTAGTGTTATCAGACATGTCATAAGTTGCATAAGTCATAAGTCCATGTCATAAGTTGCAGTGTCGTCGCTGTTGAGTGCAAAATCGAGAGGCGAGAGGCTCAGGAGCGCGCGAGCAGGTCACGTCACTGGATTTCACGGTAAATCCGACCCGGCACCCTCACATAAGAATACTTGCTTTCCGAGGTAATAGCAAAACCCGCAAAGTGGATCATTTTAATGTGAGATTACAACCCCTTCACACACAGGCAATAAAAAAAGGATTCATTTGAGTAGAAAAGTTACATACAGCACCTTTAATAACTTAAATTAACTTGAGGTATAGTGTGTAAGGACATAGTACAATATATTGTATATCATGTGTCATGACATGAGAACAAAAGAGAGTGATGTATGATTGACAATGTATTTTTTCAGAAGGAAGTTCCACCAAACCATCGTTTCTGGGCATGTCAAGAAACTAAAACTTATTTTGTGTGTGTTTTGTCTTGTGACATATAATGAAGTTGTTCCTGGAAAATCCAGATGAAACAGTTTTACTTCATTCTTTCAGCTGTTCTGATCAGTTTTTTTGTGCAACACATATGCAACATGTGCAACACATTCCATAACCTTTCTTAGGGGTGATCAGGAACAATTTAGATCTCAACAAATAAGGCTTTCCTGTGAAATAAATAAAATAAAATAAAAGACAGAACAGTCTTTATAAACAGAAATTAATCATATGTAAAAACAACACTCCATAGTCTTCACTGTATAAATTAAATATAGAGTAATCCTACTAAAGAGCAATGCCAATGAGTGATTTTCTCTGTATTTTCTTGTTTTATTAACATTAATGACACATACGGCAGCAGGGATAATAGACTGAGACCGAATCCATGGATCCAGTATACTAATACACATGCGACTTACCGTATTTCCTAACTGTTTATGTTCACTTAAAGGTTGGGTAGGCAATATTCGGAGGCTAGCAATAGTGTGCTAGCTTTGAAAGCATAAGTTCCCACCCGCCCCTCAGAGCGTCTATAAAGCCACACCTTCTTCAAAACACATGAACAAAAAAAAATGATGAGGGACGGCATTAAAATATTTCATATTTCAAAGCACATAACATTACAATAATACTGAACATAAACAGCTTAAAGAACACTGACCTGTACCACCTGACTGCTGCAGATTAAATTCGCTGTTGATATTGTTGCCACTGAAACACATCAATTCAAATTACAAACAGTAGTTTATGTACAGTACAGTAGTTATGGCGTGACCTCAGCATAAGCTCGTTGTTTTGGTTCAGAAGGAACTGTAAAAGGTGGCTGCTGTTTTGGTTGTGGTGCTCGGTGACTGACGCCTGTCTAACTCTGCATAGCATCAAACGCGCTGATGACGTGTAATATCTGTGCGAGCGAGTTCTCGGAGGTATGGACATACATATTGACAGGCATTTGGACTGACTGCAATGATTGGATGAACATTTTATGGCCCTACGCCTTCAACAGATGATATATTTACATATAAATAAATTTAGACCACTTAACTTAGTGATTGCTATCATGAAGAGACTTTTAACTAGCATAACAAAAAATGTTTCTGGAACAAATCACCTACCCTAGCTTTTAGATATAATGGTGTTTAAGTGTTTAAGCGAATACCCTTCTGATTGGCCCTTTTAGAAACCACCAATCAGCTCAACTGTCACTCTAGGCAAAACACAATTGTACTGCCCCCCACCTCACACTCACAATCATATACAATCTTTTCTTAAATGTATTTGAAAGACTAAAGATTTTCTTAATTAATAAAATTGCAATGAAATAAAACAGTTGTTGGCTGTGGAATGGGTTTGGCTGAGGAAAAAATTTCAAACGATTTTTTTTTTTTTGCTTTAACTCCTATCAGCTGATAACGACCAGTGCCAGATCAATTGCACCCTTACTTTCAAAATTATTGCCTTTTTGGCCTGCCTTTCTTTTCCAGCTGTCATGAGCAGCTGAAATGAATGTCTTATGATTGTGTTGCTGTGCCATTCTAAACAGTTTGCTAAATTATGACCTTTGTTTGCATATAATAATAGATTCTTTGCACACACAATCTTAGGCATGAAAGATTATCTTTTTTAATTTATTTATGATGTTATAGTGCTATTCAAATGTCGTTTAGTTCAACTATTCAGCTTGACAGGGTCAAAGAACAGAATTGAATTTTGACTCAAAAGATTTGTTCCCTGGCCCTCTACCGGGAGAGAGCAGCTCCACCCATCTCCGGGTCTCCCATCTCAGGGGTGATTGTTTCACCGACCACTTAAACAGCGGCTGAGACGGGCGGTGTCATCATCCTGCAGAGGACACAGTAGAGCAGGCTGTGCCAGAGTTTTTTTTTTTTTTTTTTTTGCAGGGGATGACACGTTTGACGATGAGTAGACTGAGGGGCGGCACACAAGGCACTCTGGTGGTACGTCGGGGGAAGCGCTTCAGTCAGCTGCTGACTGCAGAGAACTGCTGGGCCAGTTCTCAACAGTGTCGCCGAAAAGGCCACCTTGTGAGATGGGAGCATCGATAAAGCGTACTTTGACAACCTCTCGCACCTCTGCAAGGACAGCCAGGGGCGCTTCTGGACCACCAAGGTGGACATCGTCTGGCTGAGGGCCTGCGCTGTGACTTGAACACGGTCAGTCGACAAGCGCAGCTCAACCCCGGCTCAGAACTACCCTTGTGCAATAAGAGTGCCTTGGCCTCGCATGCAGGGCAGAGGTGGCTCGCCAGAGGCACAGCCACTCCACCATCGAGGGTAGTGAGAGAGGTGAAAACTTTTATTCAGAATTTGGCACTGTTGGCATTCCATATTTTGGCACCAATATAGCTCCATACTGCTAAGTTTTCAATGCACATCTGAGAAAGACCCGGGAAAGCATGGCTGTCAGTTCTGAATCTGATTCAGCATAAGCACACACACTATTATAGTGGGAACTCAGCATCATCCTGATATCCAGAACGAAACAGCCCCTCTCTCCGATGCAGCAATCAACAGTTGCCCTCAGCTGGAGCCCTGAATGAAACAACAGGTTCCTCCATTTTTGAAGGACCAGCAATCCCATCCAGAAGCTGAACAGCTTGTAATGCGCTACAGAGGGAGGGGCCCTAGGGGGTTTTCTTCACCCAAGCTATTCTACTGAAGTAGACCCATGGTGAGGAGCGAGAGACCCGGCGGGTTTTGCCCAGCGGAAGCTTTCGCTGATCTCCACGGTCTCCCAGAGTGTCAAGCAGACCTGCAGCTGTGCTTTTACACACAAGCAGCGGCTGGCCAACAACAGAGGGGACTCAAGCTTTCTGGAGAAAGAAGAGTTGTCTGGCATGCAGACGTGGTCATGTTCCTGTGCGAAAACATGAACCACCTACGAACACAGTCTCACATGTTTCCCAGGCATGCGAGATAGTGATCGTGGCCATCAGTGAGGACAGGAAACGACCGCAACCAGAAACACACGGTTTGAAAGTCATCTTTAGAAAGACGCAACTCACACCCATGTAAGCTCTTTCAGGGGAATGTTCTCCTTGGTACTGAAGCACGCAGGGAAACAGTCGCAGCGGACACAGACAGGAAATGTGCAACCCGTCGTGCGCTATCTCTCTTCACGGCAGTCTTACCAGCCATAAGAACGGCTATTCAGTGCTCTTGGCGCACCGTTACCAGCTGTGAAAACAGCCTTTTTGTTTTGCTCAGTAACACAAAAACAAAAGAGAGAGAAAAAGAAAGTCAACCCCGATGCTGCGCTGTATCGCCCGCACCAGACACAAGAGATTATCTTGAAGAGCTTGCTCGTTGTTTGATCACTCAGTAGATTAAACAGCATCGAAACGCTCGGCTCCGAAGCTCAGCTCCTCTCTAGCGAGATTCCTATCTGTCGGTCACGACGTACGTTGAGAGTGACATCAACGGGTCCTTGACGCTTGCTTACAGATCTATCATAGGGTCAGCTCCCACCTACTTTCACTCGCTCCCACGAGTCTACATCTCTACCAGGAGCCTACAATCGGTCAATGTGCGACGGCTCGTGGTACCATCACAGAGAGCCAAAAAATGAATGAAAAAACGAAGTCATCTTATGAAACATACCCTTTCACTTGTGTACTTCTTTTTACTGTGCTTATTTGAATTTTGCGTCTCTATCTTAGCAACATGCTAATGCCATCCAAATTTAATTAATTTGTGACATGCCACATGTCAGTTATTGTTGTCTCATGACAAGTGTGAAAGGTGTGCAATTAGGATGTTATAAATACTACTTATTGACATAGATACACAATTAATTAAAGTTTAAAGAATGTGACCGTTTCCAGTCCAGCAGCTACTGCAGCATTGTTGCGGCATCAATTCATACACCAGGAAGATTTCCCATTCTCATTAGTGTTGCAAATTGTTCTCTGTCAGTACATGAGTCTCCAAAAAAATGTAAGATAATGTATTTAGATAATATATCTTTAGTACCCTTACGAAAAAGAAGTCTATTCAAGGACGCTATTAGTATACTTCTTTTAAACTAAAAATAAGAAAGTATACTTTCAGTCTATACTTTTTATGCACTTCTAATAAATATACTTTATGTACTTCTCAGAAATATACTTAAAATTGCACTAAAGTATGTTTGACTTATTCTGACAGAAAAGTCTAAGTATTTTTTGCCTATACTTGTACTCAATCTTTTGATCAAGATATACTTAAAAGTATAATTAAGTAATCAAAGTATACTTGGCTTGTAGTTGTGTTTACTCTTTTGATTGAATACAATAGCCTATTAAATGTTTTATTTTAACATAATTTTAGATACGGTCATAAACTTAATTTTTTTGTTTTTTGAAATTTTGATTTATAAAGAAAACAGATGTTCCTAATTCTGAGTATCTGAATTTTTGTGTAGGCTAGTCCACTGGTAGTGTAGTTTTCAGGAAACACAGGACGAGATGTAATACATCCTTTAAGTGCAAGCGCTTACCAGGTGAATGTACTTGACCTTGGCAGTGTAGTTATCACAGTGGAGTTTCAGGTGGGCATCCTCCCTTGATGGGTGGATGGGTGAATATTAATTTAATATTTGTTTTATTAGTTCATTAACTAACTGTTTACTCAACTAGTTTAATGTAAAGAGCTGGATACTTATTACTAATGAAATAATGTCGACTATAGTAAATGTATTGTTTAAAAGTGGACATTTCAAGCTTTATATAGATATATATCTCATGTATGTGAGGCTAGTATCCTGTATGCTGTGTTTCTGTTTATTTTTGAGACGCGCTCCAGTTCACAGTCCATGAAAGCGCGCCCTAATTGTTTTATTTTATTTTACAAAAGCACAGTTTTCTTGTTATTGTGAGTTTACAAAAATAAAAAATAGTTGCGACTGATGCATTATTCTTTTCTGTATGGCCAGAAATGGAGTATTTTAAGTTGTTTCCACTGTTTATAGGAAAATGCAAGTAATCGCGTTGGCGCCTCCATGTCATGCAGTGCGTGCTCCACACTCCGCACAAACACTTGGATATGCGCCTAATAATAGCAAACATGTATTTATGTTAAGGTTAGAGCGAGCTGCCATGCCAGATGGATAAGTCCTTTTCATGTTTAAAGGGTTAGTTCACCCAAAAATGAAAATTCTGTCAGTAACCACCCTCATTTTGTTCCAACCGCGTAAGACCTTCGTTCATCTTCGGAACACAAATTAAGATATTTTTGATTAAATCTGAGAGTTGTCTCACTCCTCCATAGGCTTTCAGAGGGACCGAAACTTGCTGGCCCAGAAAAGTTATTAAAGAGATCGTTAATATAGTCCAAGTGACTACAGTGGCTTAATCCTAAGTATATCAAGCGACAAGAATAATTTTTGTGCGCAAAAAGAAAAAAAAAAAACGACTTTATTCCACTATTCATTTCCTTCTCTCTGGGCCTCGTAGTGTTTTTGCGCTGCGCGTTTGTGTTGCACGTCATCACGCATCACACACATGACCAGATTCGGCCAATTGTGAGCCTACGTGGTGACGTGTAACACAGACGCGCTACGCAAAAACACTACGTGAACCAACTAGAGGCCCAGAGAGAAGGAAATGAATAGTGGAATAAAGTCGTTATTTTTGTTTGTTTTTGCGCACAAAAAGTATTCTCGTCGCTTGATAAACTTAAGATTGAGCCACTGTAGTCACTTGGACTATATTAACGATCTCTTTAATAACTTTTCTGGGCCAGCAAGTTTCGGTCCCTCTGAAAGCCTATGGAGGAGTGAGACAACTCTCAGATTTAATCAAAAATATCTTAATTTATGTTCCGAAGATGAACGAAGGTCTTACACGGTTGGAACAACATGAGGGTGAGTAATTACTGACAGAATTTTCATTTTTGGGTGAACTAACCCTAACTAATCAAATCATGCATTTGCTAAATACTACGAGTAAGCGCTGCTCCAGTTTGACAAGGGCTGCAGAGGCGAGATGGTAAAAGCATAAACAGGTAACGAGAGAGTTGCCCCACTAAGGGGGATGCGGAGATGTAGCTGCGTCTTTATATTCCTGATTGTTTGAATGATCAGCCCTCAGGGGCCCCCTTAAAATGCGGGGCCCCAGGCAATTGCCTGGCTTGCCTGCCCTATTGTGACGCCTCTGAGTGTATCCCCCCAATCACCTAATCAAGCTGGAGCCCAGCAAGAGTCTTGTCTCTTTATCCACCCACGGCCACTGGCTGCTTCTCTAAGCTGCCTCCGACATTGCTTTGATGGCCTGGCGCAGGCTCTGGCCTCTGATTCCCAGGTCTCCAAGCAGTCTGGTGGTAGACACTGCCACAAACCCCCTGCATCCCACCTCCACTGGACGGACTTCAGTTTTCCATCTGCGATCTTGTGCTTCAGCAGCTAGCTCAGCATAGCATAGTTGTTTTCGCTCGTTTACCTCGTCCACTGAGTCCTCCCAGGGTACAGTGAGTTTGATGATGAAGACCTTCTTCAGAGAGGGGGACCAGAGACCTATGTCATGCCTAAGTGTGGTGATTGCAATCTCTGGAGGAAAAATGAGCCGCTGCCCATCATCCACTAGCATCTTCCAGTCACAGGCCCCTCAAAGCTGACCATGCTCCAGAGAAGTGGGCCTGCACCTGGCTACCTTTGCCCCCATGTGGACAAAGTTGATCTGCAGTGGATTGGGTGCTGATGGTGGTAGGGAGTTGGAAGAAGTCTGTTTGTTTTCCAGGGTGGCTGGGAGGATCTTAAAGGGGTCATTTAATGGCATTTTTGTACAAGCTAACATGATTCTTAGTTTAGGGTCTAAATTAAAAGTTTGTAATATACTTTAATTAAAAATTCTCATTAGTATTGTAAGAAAACACTAATTTTACCTGGTCAAAAACAGCTCTGTTTTCAGCACGCCGTTTAAGTGCATGTGTCTTTAAATGATAATGAGCTTTGCTCACCCCGCCCCTCTGTTCTGTGCATACACCGTTTGTAATAATAACACATTTAAAATGTTGCTTTTTTATCATTATTAAAGTTACCCATAAAAAATGGGTGAATATAAAAAAATAGGATGCCTGAAGGTAGAATAAAATGTTTTAAAATGAGTTAAAGTACAGTTAAAGGTATATTTCAAGTATAAAAACATAATAACCAAACAGGAACATAGTAGTATACTTAAGGTGCAAAAATAATATTTAAATAATAAACTATAAGTATGATGTTATGTTCACTTAAAGAAAATTTACAAGTATACTTGCAGTATAAAACTCTTAAACTAGTTGTTAACTGAGAGTATACTACAAAGTAGGGCTGTAGTCAAGACCACCTTTGTCGAGTCCAAGACAAGTCCAAGACCATGACTAGTCGAGTCCAAGTCAAGACCGAGTCCAAAGAGGTTCGAGTCCGAGTCAAGACCGAGTCCAAAAAGGTTCGAGTCCGAGTCAAGACCGAGTCCAGGACAGGAAAAAAAAGTATAGGCTAAAATATAGGCTAGCCTATAGAAATTAAATTATTATGTAATAATGAAATAATTAATAATTTTAATTTTATTTAAAATAATTGACTAATTCAAAGAACAACGAAAAAACAGGCTAGTTTTCGGGGTGTTATGGACAATTAAAAATGTTAATATTCACGTTGCACTAGCGATGGACTTTCAGCGAGTTTATCTAAACATTTATTTTTTAAAGAGCCGTTTGTGAGTCAAAAGAGCCCGGCTCTTTTCAGTGAGCTGAGTGAAACGAGACGGCTCACGAAAAAGAGCCGACATGCCAGTGTTTCACTTTCCCTCCAATAATATTTTGTTTTAATATCGCGGCAACGTATGTGTGATTACTGGGAACATAATAAAGACACCTGGACTCGGTCGAGACCAAAAGCCATATTTGGCAAGACCAGTGGCCGAGACCGAGACAAGTCCGAGTCCGAATACAAGCGAGTCCGAGACAAGTCCGAGACCATAGAAAAGCGGTCTCGAGTCCGGACTCGAGTCCAAGACCGGACTCGAGTACTACAGCCCTACTACAAAGTGTACTTTCATAAACAAAAAAATTGCTACAAGTATTTGAGAAGTAAACTATCAGTATACATATAAGTTCACTTGTAGTATAGTTGGAGTTCAAACAAAAAAACATGGTTGTAAACTAGTTGTGTACTCAAAGTTTACAACTGTTACACTTAAAGGAGAACTTGGTAGCTTTTTTAACTTAATAAAACTGTCTAGAAATCATTTGGATGGTTAAACAACCTGTTCTGGTGATATTGGTGACTTTCCCCGCTCCCCCCAGCGTTCCCAGGCGGAAAACCAACCTTGCAACTTGTTCACTACCGTCCCGGCAAGATAGAAATTGGAAGTCTCGTGAGAAGCGAAAGCGAGAATGAGAACGAGCGCGAAACACAAATTGCTTTACGGCAATTCGACATAAACACACACGCATTTATGATGTATTACCAGATTACCCACCTCAGTAGACATAGCTCCACGCGATACAGTTGGCTTGCTCCGATCAAAACAAACGCACATGAGCAGCGGTAGAGAGGGGGAGGAGGCTGCCGCAAGTGAGTTTTTTACGACTGTGTTGTGAAATATACGCCCCACCACAGCTGTAGGGGGAGCTCGTGGGGAAAACATGCGACAACAAAAGGGAAAATCAGCGAAGAAGTGACTAGAGTTCGCTAGAGTTGCCGAGTTCTCCTTTAAAGTTTATTTAAAAAAAGTAAACTATTTGTGGCGAGCAGGACGAGGTCGAGGGCCGTGGGAGAACGGCACGAAGCCGGTGGCGTGATTGCAAATGAGCGACATCTGCGCGACGCACCGGTCTCGCATCTCTCACGGAGAAGCAGAAGCATAAAGGAGGAGCGACGACAGTGAAGAGGGAGAGAGGACAGGCCTGGATTTTATTTGATGTGTTGTTTCTGTTTTGTGTTGCCAGCAGTCGTCCGTGAGGGGCTGCTGGCTTTTACTTTCATTTTTGTATCTTGTTTATTTATTAAAATGTTGAATGTTCGCCGGTTCCCGCCTCCTTCTTCCAATAACATCTGAACCCCGTTACATTGGTGCCGAAACCCGGGAAGAAGGAGGGACACACTGTCGGAGAGCCCTCGCTGCTGGGAGGAATCGCGGTGCTGAGGAGGTCAGGCAGCACGAGGGAGCGTCGGCCGCCGATTGCTGCCCGAGGCGATGGTGCTGGATCGAAAGAAGATCAGGTGGGACGGAGAGCTCGCTGCCGTCCTCCTGGGTCGAGGAGGGATGGCTGCCATCCGCGAGGGAGCGGAGGAGTCGCTCCCGTTCGCCGTGGGCCGGAGCCTGTTGCCGTCGGCCATGATGGGGGCGGAGCAGGGGACGGGAGGCTCGCTGCCGGCTGCCCTCGACAGGAGGAGCCATCGCCGTCCGCCAGGAGGCGGAGGAGCGTCGAGCCGTCCCCCAACAGATGTCCAGTACCATCGCATGGCACCGCGAGTGAGTCTCTCAGCTGGTTGAGGGCCGAGCGGCAGTGTGTCCGGGAACCGGATCAAGATTTATTTTTTTAATTTTTTTCTCTCTCCCCTCTCTCGTCTCTGTCGCTCCTCATGCTTCCGTCTCCTGTACTCTCGCCTCGTCTGTCCATACCCCCAGGTACCGCAGCCGCCGTGATCGGTCCCCCCGGGGAGGGGGGAGGGGGGAGTAGGCGCAGCCTCGGTGATACCCCCCGGCCTGCGAGGGGCGATGGGGGTATGTGGCGAGCAGGACGAGGTCGAGGGCCGTGGGAGAACGGCACGAGGCCGGTGGCGTGATTGCAAATGAGCGACATCTGCGCGACGCACCGGTCTCGCATCTCTCACGGAGTGGCAGAAGCATAAAGGAGGAGCGACGACAGTGAAGAGGGAGAGAGGACAGGCCTGGATTTTATTTGATGTGTTGTTTCTGTTTTGTGTTTTTACTTTCATTTTTGTATCTTGTTTATTTATTAAAATGTTGAATGTTCGCCGGTTCCCGCCTCCTTCTTCCCATAACATCTGAACCCCGTTACACTATTATATACTAAAAAGTGTTCCAATTTATTCCCAAGTAGTATTGAAACAGTACATTTACAAGTATACTTCTAGTACATTGATATCTACATAAAGTATACTTAAAAACATACACAAACTTTACTTTAGTATACTTAATAACTTAAATTAACTTGAGGTATAGTGTGTAAGGACTTAATAGTTCAATATACTGTATATCATGTGTCATGACATGAGAACAAAAGAGAGTGATGTATGATTGACAATGTATTTTTTAGAAGGAAGTTCCACCAAACCATCTTTTCTGGGCATGTCAAGATATTAAAAACTTATTTTGTGTGTGTTTTGTCTTGTGACATATAATGAAGTTGTTCCTGGAAAATCCAGATGAAACTTCATTCTTTCAGCTAAGGGTGTTCTGATCAGTTTTTTGTGCAACATATATGCAACATGTGCAACACATTCCATAACCTTTCTTAGGGGTGATCAGGAACAATTTAGATCTCAACAAATAAGGCTTTCCTGTGAAATAAATAAAATAAAATAAAATAAAAGACAGAACAGTCTTTATAAACAGAAATTAATCATATGTAAAAACAACACTCCATAGTCTTCACTGTATAAATTAAATTTCACGAGTTCACATGTTAATGAAATCTAATGTAATATTATAATGCGTATTTGGCTTGCTGTCCAGGGGGAGGGCTCCGAGCTCGGAATTCGGCCCGACCCCAGAGTACTCCCCCCTATGAATGTATAGATCATGGGTATCTATGAGCAGACCCATCTGAATGTGAGGTGATGGGGTGGTGGCGGGATGCTGAGAAATTTGTCATGAGACAGGAGGTAAGGGAAGGCTTTATTTATACTGGCTTCTTCTTGTGCTGATTGGATGATTACCTGAACATGCTCCTCCCGAACTTTGTTACATAAAACTTCATTTCACGAGTTCACATGTTAATGAAATCTGATGTAATATTATAATGCGTATTTGGCTTGCTGTCCGGGGGGAGGGCTCCGAGCTCGGAATTCGGCCCGACCCCAGATTACTCCCCCCTATGAATGTATAGATCATGGGGATCTATGAGCAGACCCATCTGAATGTGAGGTGATGGGGTGGTGGCGGGATGCTGAGAAATTTGTCATGAGACAGGAGGTAAGGGAAGGCTTTATTTATACTGGCTTCTTCTTGTGCTGGATTGGATGATTACCTGAACATGCTCCTCCCGAACTTTGTTACAAAAAACTTCATATAGAGTAATCCTACTAAAGAGCAATGACATTGAGTGATTTTCTCTGTATTTTCTTGTTTTATTAACATTAACCCTCTGGGGTCTAAGGTGTTTTTGGGGCCCTTGGGATGTTTTGACATGCCCTGACATTTGTGCTTTTTTCAGTTATTTATAAACATGATAATGGCAAAGGTGTAAATTCATTCTATATAGCACAAACAGGGCAACCATAATATGCGAGCAACATGTATGTAGATGTTTGTATTTTTAAGAGAATAATGTTTATGCGTGGTTATTGAAAAAAATAAAAATGAAAGTTGCTGAAATAAGACCACAAAACTTATACTAAATATGTGTCCACAAGACTTTTGACTAATGGATGTTGTCGCTTCGAGTTCTGGCTTCAAAATTATGTGAAAATAGTCTTGCTTTATCGTTCATGTAAAACAATAGATTGATTTAAATTGTGTAAAACAGGTTTTGCTTGGAAAGCCAATATGCGAGGGGGGCGTGAAGGAGGAGTAGTTTACACCTGAGAATACAATGTCCCACCCATTATGCGTAATGACTCTGTATAATGAGCCATTCATTCAGGTGTGACACTGACTGAGCCAAGAATGAATGCAAGGACAAAAGATATATTTAGAAGAAGACTTATATTGACCATTTAAGATTTTGCTTACATCTATCTTGTAAATATGTTTTGCTATTTTATTAAAAAGGTTACAATTACAACAATAATTACAATTTCAACAATATTTCAAGTGTACTCTTTCTTTGTAAAAAAAATGATTATATGCCTACATTTTATCATATGTATTCATTAGTTTGAATATAGACAACATTGGAACATCTAACATCTTAGTTTATGACTTTATTTTTGACAAAAATAGTATTATATATATATATATATATATATATATATATATATATATAGAACATATGAGCATAAATTTGATGTGCCAGTATATTCTACAGTAAAAACTGTACCCAAATCTAGTCAACAAAATGTTGTTTTCATATTTCGCCTGACTGTAATGTTGTTTTTATGAAATAGTAGGGCATATAAATGTTAATTTGCAGTTTAATACGTTGCTTATACAAAGACATTTTATTTCAACATATTTCAGTCGATTTTTACTCATCTCAGTATAGCAAAGCATTTTAGTTGATTAAGGTTTGCATGAAACACCAGAAGTACTTGATAAGACCTAAATCCCTATTGAAGACACACCAGGCACTGCAATAAGAAATGTATTATTCTCATGAAATGATGCTGCTTCAGTGCTTTGTGTCACTTTCTGCTGATTAAATTAACAGGACACTTCAACTAACCTCTTTTTATTTCATTTGTATTTTTTTAGACTAGATTTAGTCTTTTAATGCAAAATAATAATAATAAATAAATAAATAAATAAATTTATTTTGAAATTTGGTATTTCGTTATTTTGAAGAGGGTTACACATACTGACCCTGTCAAGCTGAATAGTTGAACTAAACGACATTTGAATAGCACTATAACATCATAAATAAATAAAAAAAGATAATCTTTCATGCCTAAGATTGTGTGTGCAAAGAATATATTATTATATGCAAACAAAGGTCATAATTTAGCAAACTGTTTAGAATAGCACAGCAACACAACCATAAGACATTCATTTCAGCTGCTCATGACAGCTGAAAAAGAAAGGCAGGCCAAATTGATCTGACACTGGTCGTTATCAGCTGATAGGAGTTAAAGCAAAAAAAAAAAAAAAAAAAAAAAAATCGGCCAAACCCATTCCACAGCCAACAACTGTTTTATTTAATTGCAATTTTATTAATTAAAAAAATCTTTAGTCTTTCAAATACATTTAAGAAAAGATTGTGTATGATTGTGAGAGTGAGGTGAGGGCAGTACAATTGTGTTTTGCCTAGAATGACAGTTGAGCTGATTGGTTGTTTCTAAAAGGGCCAATCAGAAGGGTATTCGCTTAAACACTTGGTTATATCTAAAAGCTAGGGTAGGTGATTTGTTCCAGAAACATTTTTTGTTATGCTAGTTAAAAGTCTCTTCATGATAGCCATCACTAAGTTAAGTGGTCTAAATTTATTTATATGTAAATATATCATCTGTTGAAGGCGTAGGGCCATAAAATGTTCATCCAATCATTGCAGTCAGTCCAAATACCTGTCAATATGTATGTCCATACCTCCGAGAACCCGCTCGCACAGATATCACACGTCATCAGCGCGTTTGATGCTATGCAGAGTTAGACAGGCGTCAGTCACCGAGCACCACAACCAAAACAGCAGCCACCTTTTACAGTTCCTTCTGAACCAAAACAACGAGCTTATGCTGAGGTCACGCCATAACTACTGTACTGTACATAAACTACTGTTTGTAATTTGAATTGATGTGTTTCAGTGGCAACAATATCAACGGCGAATTTAATCTGCAGCAGTCAGGTGGTACAGGTCAGTGTTCTTTAAGCTGTTTATGTTCAGTATTATTGTAATGTTATATGCTTTGAAATATGAAATATTTTAATGCTGTCCCTCATCATTTTTTTTGTTCATGTGTTTTGAAGAAGGTGTGGCTTTATAGACGCTCTGAGGGGCGGGTGGGAACTTATGCTTTCAAAGCTAGCTCAGTATTGCTAGCCTCCGAATATTGCCTACCCAACCTTTAAGTGAACATAAACAGTTAGGAAATACGGTAAGTCGCATGTGTATTAGTATACTGGATCCATGGATTCGGTCTTAAAGTGACAGCAGTCTATTATTCCTGCTGCCGTATGTGTCATTAACCCCCTGGGGTCGGCGGTATCGCCGGCGATACCAGCTCACTTTTTTTCTTATCAGTTCAAAAGAAATTAATTTTGCTCTGTTGACTTCGATATTACAAATAAGTTTCATACATCAATCGATTCTGTTAAATGTGTATTATTTTTGTGTATACTCACAATAAAAACAAAGTGTTGTGCTTTTTGCCAAATAAAGAAAAATAAACATGATGCGAGTTCTGCCTTCTCTCTGTCAGTTAAGTCCATTCTGAAACATGTCCGAAAATGAACAATAACTCAGCGAATACTCAGTCAAATAGGCATACAGACGCACAGGCATGAAGCTTGAATTCTCTTCTTTTAAATGAAGTAATTTATATAAAAAACAAATATTCTCATCTTGTGAAATCTGTATTAAAAGAGAGCGATTCCAGTCGAGCTCATTAGAGCTCATTCAAATGTAATGTCACCACGCCCCGGAGAGCGCGCGCTATTCAAACGCAAATTCTGAGAACCATTTCAGACCTGTGAAACGCCCACATCAGCTGTAAACACAGTGCACCGCGAGTGAGGCATAATATAGCCTACCTAATAATCCTGGAGAAAAGTTTCCTCAGAACAGTGCTGATATGAGGAGCAATAGATCCCGCTGAGGAGTGAGGTAGGCTAAGTTATCTTTTCTCAAGTGTTAATGTGGAATAACGTTATGGAATAACGTTAGTGTAGGCCTATGTAAACCGCAAAAAGATGAATCGCGTTTCTATAATATGAATCGCGTTTCTGTGAGATGAATGAAGGGTACATATTTGTAAAGACTGTTTACCCTAAATATGAATCGCGTGTCTGTGTGTGAAAGAATAAACCGCTTTAAAGAGAGAATGAAACCAATAAAGAGCCTTCATGCCTAATGAAAGCTGTTACGTACTCTGTACGTTTTAAGAGTGTTGCTATAGGGGTATATGTGGGTAGTTTTGTTGTTGGGTGTGTGTGTGTGTGTGTGTGTGTGTGTGTTTCAGATGTTCATTGGATCGATCTACAGCCTGTCAGTCTTCCTGAAGGATGATGATGTCTCGGTTCACCAAACCAATCACATTACGCCGCCTTCCTCAAATACCCGAATCTCTTCCACCTCCCCAGCTTTTGTTCACTTTGGCTTCTGACTTTGTTTGGCTTGTCGTCACCATCGCTGATTCTGTGTCATTTAACCAATTCGCTAGTTGATTTTACGAACGTTCCATGGTTGTCAGACGTCACTGGTGGGCGATGGTATTTCCGGTCTAAAGTTACGCGCTTCATCGACGACGCCGGTAACTGTCAGGTAAAACGAGGACCAGATAAACATGGCTTTTTACACCAGATCCCTTCAACATCTGCCAAGGATAACGATAAACGACGTACACCGAATAATTCAAGCGTCATCATCGGCTCCCAAGAGCAAGAGGGAAAAGGGTTTCAAGATATACGTCTCTTCATTCATTGACAGTTATGAAGGTAAGTTATGCTAGGTCTTAAGCTAGCTGTAGCCCTAACGTTAGCGATGATGCTAGGTGATGTTAGGCTAGAAAGTAACCTTTACAAAATACTTATTAAACGGTTCATTTTAGTGGTTGGTCACATGTGGTTTATTATATGTTCATTTTACTATCTGACATTGAATAAATATATACGAATGATTTGTGTTGTTCAGATACTGTACATGTATTGACAGTATTTGGTTATCCCCAGTATCAAGTAAAGATCTACAGACAGGGAGAGTCAGCATCCGTGCTACCTGTCATAGATCTTTGAGGAAACATGAGAAACCTCACACCATCAGAGTAGGATGAAAGACAGTTCAGTTGTTCGTCTGATCCAACCAGTTCTGTTCCAGTTATGTTCTGGGGCTTCAATTTGGCAATGATGGGTTGGCAAAACTGGCAAATAAATGTATAATTACCTAAACAAGTTGAACATCTTAGACAACTATCTAGCTAACCAAACGTTTGAAGTAGGTAACACTATGATGACACTTGCCTGCCCTATTAGTGCACTAGTAGACCTACCATTCCTATATGAAACCCCAGAAGCTGGTTGTTGAGACAGTTGTTTTGCTGTTTATATTGTAACCGCACTGGCATTTAGTAGTACATTTAACATTAGCTCAAATGATTTATAGGGAATTTTAATAATTAATCATGAATATGATTAATATTTTGCATAATACAGTTACATTAATTTATTCTAAGTTGAAAATAGATCGATTTGTATATCTGAATAATCAATCACAACTAATTATAATTAATCATTCATATACTAATAATCCTATTTCAGATCGATTATGAGATAACCCTTAATGGAAATGAATGTAATCATCAAACGGTTGTTTGTCCAGCAAAACGGCCGTAAGATTAACTTAACAATTTCTCAACAAAAATTATCTCTTTCTTATAATTCAAAGAAAGCTATTTTCTGGCCATAAAAACAACTCTCCTGTTCTTATAAGATTAGGTTACTTAAAAGTAACAAATCAGCTTTGTAGCTTAAGATCGAAAACATCTCATTGACTTTAGTTATGAGCAGGCAGACAGAATCAATCAAGTATATAGAATTTTAATAATTGGACTAATACATTGTACTAAGGAATACAAAATACTACAGTTTACACGAGTAAATATGTATGTACAGGACACGTAAACAAAATACAAGACTAAACGAATAACGAAAATGAGGGAGAGGATGAAAGAGAGTTCTGACAATGAGAGAGATGAGAGAAAGTGAAACTAAACATGTGCGATCAAAGAAAGATCTCAGTTAGGCAAAATCACAGGCAGTAACCTTGAGAGACAACAAGAAATCAGATTCATCAAATCACAAATCAAAATACTTGCGTATGGTTCTCTTTGTATTTGCTGAAGAAGAGCTCCTTAAGAGCTGGGCGTGTTTCCTCGTGTATTTGGGGCGAGCCCGACTCGCGCGAAGTTTAAAGGTTCACCGAACGTGAAGTTGCCAGAAACATGATTCAGAGTTCATCTCCCTTTGTGGAGGGAGAAACGAATATGAAAATAAAACTTAGTAAAGAAAATAAAACTGAGTTGATGAATCCCTAGCCATGGAGCCAGGAATTCTTTCAGTGCTCGTGCACGTCCTTGAGGATGAGGAGCGCGCGCCGTGGAAGATTCAAGTCTCTTTAAAGTTGAAGCTTCACTGAACGAATGGTAGAGTCTAAACAAAGACGAAAATAAAGAAAAGACTTAAGAAAATAAAAGAGAAATTCATTCACGAAAACGGTGAATGAATGCTCCCTAAACGGGAGCCATATGGGTCTTCTCGCTGATGAAGCGGGTTCGTAAAAAGTGCTCTCGGAGATTTCCTGAGTCGGTCTTTTATGGAAAATATGGGTTGACACCTCTGTTCGCACGAACAACCAATCACCTTCAGAGATTTCAGAGCAGGAAGAAGATTCTTTGTCTCTGGGGACACCCACTCGAGGGAGTTATGGTGTTGTCTTAATACTCTAGTAAGATGATTCATATAGTAATAATCATATCATTGCAATCTATTATCGAGATTCAACTCCGTTAAGTCTCAAGATTTAAAATGATATAAAACATGGCATATGAAAGATTATGGGAATACACAAAGTTACATACGGTATGCATCTTACAAACATTTTAAAGTTACCATGGCTAGAAATAAGGTTTACCCAAAATGTGTTGTACACTAGCTACAAATGGAGATGAAACGTAAGGAACTAAACACGGTACACACCTGATTTGTCTAACCTTATTACCAAAGTTTACCAGGATACACAAACTACACCACGTAAAAGAAAAATTATGAGATGGGAAATTACATCCATGTTTACATTTCTTTAGTGGTTATACATATAGAAAATGTAGGATTTAAGTAGGAGGAAAGATTAACACTTTAATTCTGCTCCACTCCTAAAAGCTCCATTGCTTGACATTCCGTTAGGCAATAAAACAAAGTGGGTGGGGGGAAGGCAATTCCCCTGGAGAAACATTCTTCACAAATACATTTCAGAGCTCAACACTAGAAAATCATAATTATATGATCAAACAAATTAATAAAACATGCATACAGGAAGGTCAAACCCAAATCTGAGTTACATACATTAAAACTATATTTCTATCCTGAATAACACACAGAGGATGTGTGTGTGTGTGTGTGTGTGTGTGTGTCACATAGAAAGTTTTGTTATCTCTCTGTGGTCCAGAGAGGGGAAGGGGGTTTGGAATGCAGAACTTTGCAAAGTTAAGGGAATGTGTTGACTGTTTATCCTCCAAGGTGCAATAAAGTGTCGCGAAAGACCATTTGTTGCCGACTAGCTGGAGCCAACACAACTGATTTACCTTCGGGGGTTCAGAGTGGGACAGCAAGAAGGAATGTGCGTTGTGTTCTGATTCAATGAGCCATGATTCATAGCCAATGTTGCTACAATATTGTGTTCTGTTTAACTTACTTTCTTACTAACCCTAAAGTAATCTCATTCTCTAACTCATAGTAGCTAACTTGAAAAATAATGCAAAATGCACCTTTGACTTTTAGATATCTGATCAGTTTGTGATCTCTGCTGATTATAACACACTTTTTTGTTTTTTAAAAGATTGTCCTTGAAGACTCCACCCCTGTTCAGCTCTATGAGGCCGAGTGCTCCTGTGTGGCTGGCAGAGCCTTATGCAATCATAACGTTGCATTGCTGTATCAGACTGCTCATTACTCACAGTTAAACATCACAGCTGTACCACCTGTTTTGAGCTGCACAGAGAGCAAACAACGTTGGCACAAACCAAGAACTATGGTAAACTTTAAGCAGCTTAATTCCATGCTTATGCAAGATTTGCTTATAGTCCCATTCTGTGACCTCTAAAATGCCTTTTCATTTATTATTGATAGGGTGTGAAGCCAGGCCGTGTGAGTGACATGGTGGTGCTGTCTGCAAAGCCCAAACAGAGGACGGTAGCAAATGGTGTCAGGTATGTCCAGTATGTCTTGTTCATTTAGAATTAATCAACTAATATGATTATGGTTGTCTAAATATACAGTACAGGCCTAACGTTTGGAAACATTAAATTTTTTAATGTTTTTGAAAGAAGTTTATTCTGCTCATCAAGCCTGCATTTATTTGATCAAAAATACAGAAAAAAAAAATTGTGATATATTATTACAATTTAAAATAATTGGTTTTCCATTTATTATACTTTAAATTATCATTTATTCCTGTGATGCAAAGCTGAATTTTCAGCATCATTACTCCAGTCTTCAGTGTCACATGTGACATCCAGTCTATCACATGATCCTTTAGAAATCATTCTAATATTCTGATTTATTATGAGTGTTGGAAACAGTTCTGCTGCCTAATATATTTGATGAATAAAAGGTTAAAAAGAACTGTATTTATTCAAAATAAAAAAAATATTTTCTAATAATATAAATCTTCTTTACTATCACTTTTTATCAATGTAACATAAATAAAGAAATGTTTTTTAACATAAATTAATGTTTAACATAAATTAAATGTATGTTTAACATAAAATGTATGTTTAAATGTATGTTTAACATAAATTAACATAAATAAATCCCTCTTTCAAAGAAAGAAAGAAAAAAAATTACTGACCCCAAATTACTGACCAGTAGTGTATATTGTTGTTACAAAAGATTTCTATTTTTAAAACATTTGCTTCTTTTTTTTTTTTACTTTTTTACTTTTTATTCATCAAAGTATCCTAAAAAAGTATCACAGGTTATGAAAAAATATTAAGCAGCAGAACTGTTTCCAACACTCATAATAAATCAGAAGAATGATTGAATGATTTCTAAAGGATCATGTGATAGAGTGGAGTAATGATCTTGAAAATTCAGCTTTGCATCACAGAAATAAATGATAATTTAAAAGTATAATAAATTGAAAACCAATTATTTTAAATTGTACGGTAATAATATATGACAATATTAGATTTTTTTCTGTATTTTTGATCAAATAAATGCAGGCTTGATGAGCAGAAGAAACTTCTTTCAAAAACATTAAAAATAGTAATGTTTCCAAACTTTTGGCCTGTACTGTAAATGTGCGTAGCGGTCCAATTTGAATTATGATATGCAACTCTACTTAGGAGCACTCTCTACAAAGCGATGCGGGGGGATCTGCCTGATCCTGATGTCCTGAGGGTGGCGGAAGCTTATGAAGGTTTTCCAGCGGACATAGCACCTCTCCTCTCAGCTCTGGGAAAAGTTCAGTAGGGCAGCCCGATTTCGTACCAGCAGCCAGTGCCAGTCAGCCGCATTATTCTTCCTCACACTGGTGCTCCTCCACCCCCACCTCTGCCTTTAGATGGCTACAAACTGGAGCCCACTACATGCCAGTTTGTGTGCAGTCTCCACCAGCAGCTGCATCTGCAATCTCTGCAGACTTCCTTGGATACAGCGAGGAAAATAGAAGAATCAACAAGGGAGCAGAGTATGTCCACAGAGTGGCACCAAGTCAGAAGGATGAGAGTAACATCATCTCACTTCAGGGAGGTATGTCATGTTCGCAGTCAGTCTTCAGCGGAACAGCTTGCTGAAAGAATGATTAGGGGAGTGGCACAAACGGCATTGATGAAAAGAGGTCTGGCATTGGAGCCACTTGCCATTGAAGAATATTGCAAAGCAAAGAACACTAACTACTGGCCATGTGGCTTCGTTGTACACCCTGATGCCCCCTGGTTAGGGTCTTCCCCTGATGGGGTTGTTTTCGACCCAACAGAGAACCCACCCTTTGGCCTGGTGGAAGTGAAATGCCCCAATGTAAAAAGTTATGTTGACTGTAAATACCTAAAGCTTCACAATGGCACCATGAATCTAAAAAAGCAACACGGTTATTACTGGCAGGTGCAAGGACAACTCCTGCTAACAGGTATGGACTGGTGTGATTTCGTTGTTTGTGCAGAGGAGGATATGATCAGTCAAAGGATCTACAGGGACCCAGAGGTTGCTGCCGTCATCAGGGAGAGGGGAGATTATTTCTATTTCTACTTTTATTTATCATCATGCATGCAAATTAAAATGTTAATGTAAATAGTCCTCTTTAAAAAAATGCACACACATGTACATAAACAACAAACCTATACAAGGTGCCTTTTGTTATTATGAATTCAGTGTTAGTAGTTAGATTACATGATGTTTTATTAACAAGGTTCGGGAGGAGCACGTTCAGATAATTAACACAAGTGGAGAGCACTCAGCAATCAATGGTGAGAGGTGTATATATACTCAGCAGTCTCACCTCATTCCATTGACAGTTTTTGCAGCATCCCTCCACCACCCCTTCTCCACACTTCTAGTACTAAACACTTACATACGGGGGGAGTACTCTGGGTTCGGGCTGAACCCCGAGCTCGGAGCCCTCCCTCCGGACAGCATGCCATATACGCATTAAACTTACCCATTCAAATTATATGTAAGTGTGAACTCGTGAAATTAGATTAGATTCAACTTCATTGTCATTTAGCAGAGTACAGGTACAGAGCCAATGAAATGCAGTTGACATCCAACCAGAAGTGCAAAGAAGCATTAAAGTACTGTTGAGTACTGGAATATGTGCAGTTATGTGGACTAGTTATCAACAAACTCATAACGCATACAAAATGTCAAACGTTGCACCACAATGTTTATTTACATAGTTTACATAGTTCATCATTACAAATATATACAAGGAGCCATGTTATTGTTGAGTGTAGTATGACAGCTTGTGTCTTTGTATAATAAATGTCTGAATTAACTCATGTATTTGTGTTCCTCCTGGTAGTGTAAAAGACAATAAATGATAAATGTAAACATTGTCAATATTTCAGACAATTTTCTGAAAGGTATATCACAAGATACAAAAAAACAAACAGCATAGTAAATGACAAAATATATAAGCAGTATATGGAAGCTCATAGAGAAAAATACAGTCACATGCCAGTCTAGATTTTCACTGTTGAGTTGCCCATGCCTTGACAAGGGGTCCATTTTGGTACAGTAGTTTACCAAAGAAGCAAGCCACACTGAACAGTTGATCAATACTCCCACACACAGATAAGGGAGTACGTTTGTCAAACAGTTTATTCTCTTTAACTCTCCGGATACACCTTTCAACGTGAACCCGCAAACGGGCGATGGACTGTGTTTGTTCAACATCCTGTTTACTCATCTGAGTTTTCTTTGACAGAAAAGCAGGCCGGTAAACTTTGCAGGGTACAAGAGCATCCACAAGAAACCCCTTGTCTTCCATAATTGCCATGTCAGCTGTGAGTAATTTTGCAATCCCTGAAATTCTGAAAATTTCCCTATCACTCATAGAACCTGCATACAGTGGAGAGACAAAGGTGATGGGACCATGGGGGGCAATGCCAATCATGGCCTTGAAAGTGGTGTGTGACTTGTAATTGGAGAACACCTCACTTTGCAGAACAAGAGATGAGGGTGTTTGACAAAATATTTCGGTACAGTCCAGCACCACTTGTGTGTCGGCGTATGGGGAAAACTCTGGTGGTAAGTGAGCTTGTACAACCTCTTTTGGTAGCCACAGCCTGATGGAACCAAAAGGTAGTACAGAAAGTGTGTCCAGGTCGTTATAAATCTGCTGACAGTGGTGCGGTGGATACCAAAACGGTTGGCAAGATCACGGAAAGATAGGCCGACGGAGAGATGCATTAGGAACAGAAGTAACTCGTCTATGGGCGCAAGTTTCTGTTAAAGAGATTATAGAAAATAAACTTATATTAGCAAAAGTAAAATTACAGTTACATTTTTACTACTTAAGAGTAGATACACCACCTAATGAAATAAATATGGAACTTAAATGGGTCAGAACTATGTAACATGATTCGCCTTTGTAATGTGATTCATTGTACATAACATTACATTACATTTGGCTGACGCATTTTTAACCAAAGCGACTAACAACATGGTAAACAGTTTTAAGTTTTACAGCAATTCTCTCAACAATTCTAGGACTATTTAAAAAAGGAGTACAGTAAGAATAAGTGCATCAGTGAGTGCTGATTTTAAACAGCTGAGTGTCAGTTCTAGACAGGTGGTAAGTGCTAGGATCAGCAAGACTAGTTGTAAGTAGTGCTATGAGAGGAGATGTTCTCTGAAGAGCTGGGTCTTCAGGAGTTTTTGAAGACCCAGCTCTTCAGAGAACATCTCCTCTCATTGTAGCCTTAAGTGTGCAGAATGCAGCTGGGTGGGGGTTTACTGGTGATGGACAGTGTGCTGTTTGGGGGGTATGGAGTGGGGGTAATGGAAGTCAGGTGCATGTGTGTGTGTGTGTTATCTGGGTTAGTATAGTAAATGCATTAATCTACGAAAGCCTGATGACATAGCTTACTGTTGATCTGTGTTGAGTTGCACCAGCTGCACTCGACACTCGTATTAGCAATACTCGTATGCACTCGTATTAGCAATACTTCTTTAGCATTTATTAATCTTAGTTAATATTAATTTATACTAATTTACTAATACTAATACTAATTTAGTAATACGTTATTAAAATCAAAGGTTGTATTTGTTAACATTAGTTAATGCACTGTGAACTAACATGAACAAACAATGAACAGCTGGATTTGTATTAACTAACATTAACAAAGATTAATGTATAGCCTACTGTAACAAATGTATTGCTCACTGTGTTAGTTCATGGTAGTTAATACAGTAACTAATGTTAACTAATGAACCTTATTGTAAAGTGTTACCAACGATTTTTCATAGACATGGTCATGGACCTACCTTGTGTAAAACCGAATGTCCTCATCAGACCCTGCAAGACGCTCTACACCAAATCTCGATTGCAGTTGCAGAGTTTCAATCTGTTGTTGCAGCTCCTGGACTTTTTGCTTCAACTTTTCGTTCTCTTCCACTAACTCAGATGGAGTCACCGATGTCGTCGGAGTTACAGAGGAGTCATGCTCCAGTGGTAACATTACTTCCATCTCGCAATCAGAGCCAGCAGTCTCTAACAGGGGGTCCGGCGGGGGAGAGGGGCGTTTAAGGCAGCGCTCCCAAACACTGCACCTTGGCGCTGGTAAACAAAAATTGTTCCACTCAAAAAAACATGGCACAGCTCCTTGAACAAGTTTTCGACGTCCTGTGGTTGTTGTGATGACATCTTCTAGCTTAAAATGTCGACTGCAGACCCAGGTGTTATCGGTAGGAGTGAAGTTATCGCGTCTTATCTTGACAAGCCACTGAGCTCGTACCTCAGGCTGATGCGGAAAATGATGAAAACTTACTTCAGAATTATACCTCGATGAAACGGCACATCGAGGAACACTACAATGTAATTTAGAGTTGCCAATTTGATGCTGATATGTAAGACGTTTCTTATTTACTGTTAACATTTTACATACGGTACTCACTGATAGCTTGCCACTCACTCTTCAACAACATCTACATCGGAAATACCGCCAGTAGTAACCTAAACCGGAAGTCCCCCCGCCCACCACACAGATTTCGAACGTTCGCGCGTCATCCTGTGCACAGAGCGAATTGTCATATTGTGGTTGTAAAGTGTTTTTGTTTTTTCATACTGTTCACCCTTGTTCAGTCATCACGGTGTGTGTGAGGCTGGGAAGGAGGGAGCAGGAAAGAAAGTCGTCCAGCATACATTGCGCACCACATAGGACATCTTTTTCTTGATTGTATTAGACACACTAGGTTTAGGAGAGTGTAATGTTTATGTTGTATAAGTGAAGAGAGACCAATCTTATAACAGTCAGCATTATTAGCAGGGAAGGATGGCATAAAAGCAAATATGTCTGTATATTAGGCATATTATTATCTGTGAGAACTGTGTGAGTAAAACTAGCAGAATTAGAAAGATATTGACAACAAAAATATTGGTGTCCAACCTTGTTTGAGCTTATTTAGACCAATAACTGGGACACAACTGAGCCATATAGTATATATTTATCTGACTCCATGAAGTTGTTAATATAATTATTTTTGTAACATTACTTTCTTTGAATCCAGAGGAAAATGCAAGCTTTATGTTAGCTTTTTAATCAAATATCATGTTGAGAGGAGTCACGTGGTGAGGTACCAGGGAATGGCTGTGCCGTAGCAAAGCTCTGAACCCCGTCAACCTAATACTGGTTTTAAACAACTTAATCTCTCCCAAACAACACGTTACTGAATGGTGGTAACTTCTTAAGTCTCTAAACTTGATATCGATGTAAAACATATCCATGGGGTCCAAGAAGAAGAGTGTACAAACTCGATTGCCTACAGTTACGGTGGGTGATGCTAATGTTAGCTCTGCAACAGCTAGCAATGCTAACACTAACCAAGAAGAAACTCCGAAGATGGACATAAGCGTTCTGTTTGCCCAAATGACTAAAATGGGAGCTATTTTGAATGGTGTTGCAGCGGATGTATCTTTTATTAAGTCGGACATGACGGAATTAAAAAATGACAAAGCCGCGGTGTTGTGATACTTATTAATAAAAGACTTAATTTTGTTTTATTACAACAATTTAAGGACGAAACTGGACGTTATTTATGTCTCCAGGCACTTATTAATGGCGTTCAGGTCGTTTTATGCAACATCTGCTCCAAACAGGGATGAACCTAATTTTATACATAAGGTTAATAAGATGTTGGGAAGCATGCAGGGACATGTTCTATTAGGTGGAGATTTTAATAATGTTTTGGATGAATATATCGATAGGAGTGCCAATAATGTAACTTCAATCACTAAAACAGGCTTGGCATTAAGTTCTCTAAAAGATGATGTTGGTTTGGTGGACATTTGGAGACTTGTACATCCTCTGGAGAGGGAGTACACCTTTTATTCTCACTGCCACAAAACTTATTCCTGAATAGACTATTTTTTTATCTCTAATTCATGTGTTGACTAAGGGTGTATTCACACCTGCCTTGTTTGGTTCGATTGAATCGAACTCTAGTTCGTTTCCCCCCTTGGTGCGGACCTTTTGGGCAGGTGTGAATACAGCAATCGAACTCGGGTGCGGACCAAACAATCGAACCGAGACCCAGCTGAAGAGGTGGTCTCGGTACGGTTCCAAACGAACTCTGGTACGGTTCGTTTATGGTGTGAACATGAACCGACCCAACTGCAGAAAACTGCGTCTTTTTATTTGACTGCTCTTATGAGGATACTTAACAAAACGGACATTTTGGCATAATGTTGTCTTATTATACAGACGTCTCCCGGAAGTTCCGGGAGTCTCCCGCATCTCGATAGCGGCTCCCTGATTCCCGCAAATCAGTTAAAATCTCCGCGAATCTAGAGCGAGCGAGCAAGAGCGCGCACACGGCAGAGAGAGGGAGAGAGAGACCTTGCGTGTGTGTCAGCTAGTGTGCTTCACGAAGCGCATGTAAGGACCCAAGCAATCAATTGTCAGTGCGGGCGGGCTTTTATCTATATAGTTTCTTCATATTGCGTTTGTAGAGAATAACACCAAATCAGTAAAATAACAAATATTACATTACGAAATATCTCAATGCTGAGCCAGTTTGTGCACTTCCTGCTTTTCCCTGCTTGAGAATTTCTGTCCAATGAATGGACGACCTTAGCACACGTGTGGTTTTGTTTACACATTTTGGTTCACTTGTAAAAAGAGCAGTGTGAAAGTGAACCGTACCAAACAAAAAAAAAAATCAACATTCTATTTGGTCCGGACCAAAGCAAGTGAACTATCGGACTTTCCTGGTGTGAATACACCCTTAGTATCAAACTGTAAAATAGTTGTTATTGCTTTAACCGATCATGCACCTGTGGAACTACATATAAATTTAAAGGTTGAGAAAAACTGTAAAAGAAGATGGAGACTGAATTCAAGCATACTGCAGGATGAACAATTTGTGTCAACATTGAAGGAGGATATAAGCGGATATAAGGACATAAGCGTTCTGTTTGCCGAAATGACTAAAATGGGAGCTATTTTGAATGGTGTTGCAGCGGATGTATCTTTTATTAAGTCGGACATGGCGGAATTAAAAAACGCTGTGACTGCGACCCAAATACGGATGAGCGAGGCCGAGGGGCGCATTTCAGATGTGGAAGACAAGGTGTAGAGCATGGCTGAAGACAACAGCAAATGTGCTAAACAACTCAAGCAACTCTGGGCTCGTGTTGACGACCAGGAAAATAGAAGTCGCAGGAAGAATATTCGGCTTATTGGTGTGAAAGAAGGCATGGAAAGAGGTGGCAATATGAGTGATTTTGTGAAGAAGATACTCGCTGATGGCCTGGGGTTGCGTGTAGACGAGTTTGAAATTGAAAGATGCCACCGTAGTTTGAGACCTTGCCCGGACCCTGGGCAGCCCTCTCGGATTATTCTTGTGAGATTTCTTCATTACTCTGCACGACAGAAAGTTCTGGCTGCCGGAAAACAGAAGAAAGGCATAATATGGGAGAACTGTCGCATGTCATTTTATGAGGACATGACTGCCGAGCGCGCTGTGCAAAGGAAGCTAATGAAAACGCTATGAAAGCATTAGGTTAAACACACACTTGCACATCCAGCAACACTACGATTTACATGGAAAGATGAGCGGAAGAGCTTTGAAGACGTTGCGGAGGCAGATAAATTTATACATGATAACATTCAAGACGAGATGGAGTGATCGGTCAACAGGTTTAACTACACATATAGGGGAGAGTTGATACGTTTTTTCAGAAGATGGGTGTGGGATCGCTAGGGCATCGTCTGGAAAGCCAGAGGAGCGGAGATCGCTGTCTGTGGGACCCACACGGACAGAGATAAGACTTTAACTTTGCCTAGAGGGCATTTGCACTGTCATGTTTGTTTTTAGGTCAGTGCTAGTTTTGTTTTTTGGTTGTTCCAGTATTGGTTTTCAAAGTGAGGTGGTATTATTTACATTTTGGTTCACACAAAGCTGTCAATATTTGTTTAATTGTTGTAGACTGGACGATGCAGGGCTTATATAGCCTATAACTTGCTGTGGTATAACAATGGGTAATATAGATGTTAATATTGTATCATGGAACATAAATGGGTGTGGGACGCCAATCAAAAGGAAAAAAAATATTCAGTTATCTTAAGTCTCATAGCACTGATGTTGCATATATTCAAGAAACACACTTTGAAAATGAAAATGAAGCCTTGAAGTTAAAAAGGGATTGGGTTGGAAAAGTATTTCAAAATTCAGTATCAAGTAAAAGCCGCGGTGTTGTGATACTTATTAATAAAAGACTTAATTTTGTTTTATTACAACAATTTAAGGACGAAACTGGACGTTATTTGTGTCTCCAGGCACTTATTAATGGCGTTCAGGTCGTTTTATGCAACATTTATGCTCCAAACAGGGATGAACCTAATTTTATACATAAGGTTAATAAGATGTTGGGAAGCATGCAAGGACATGTTCTATTAGGTGGAGATTTTAATAATGTTTTGGATGAATATATCGATAGGAGTGCCAATAATGTAACTTCAATCACTAAAACAGGCTTGGCATTAAGGTCTCTAAAAAATGATGTTGGTTTGGTGGACATTTGGAGACTTGTACATCCTCTGGAGAGGGAGTACAACTTTTATTCTCACTGCCACAAAACTTATTCCCGAATAGACTATTTTTTGATCTCTAATTCATGTGTTGACTTAGTATCAAACTGTAAAATAGGTGTTATTGCTTTAACGGATCATGCACCTGTGGAACTACATATAAATTTAAAGGTTGAGAAAAACTGTAAAAGAAGATGGAGACTGAATTCAAGCATACTGCAGGATGAACAATTTGTGTCAACATTGAAGGAGGATATCAAATTTTCTAATTTTACAGTGTGGGATGCTCTGAAAGTGTTTGTTCGTGGTAAATGCTTAGCTTTTAAGCTAAGTTTAAGCTACGTTCCTCCAAACTTTGGAGGAACGTATAGGTACTTTGGAAAAACAAATAGCAGGAAAATTTGATGATAGTAAATTTAAAGAGATTTGTCAGCTTAAATTTAGTCTCCATGAAATCTATAACAAGAAGGCAGAGTATGTGCTCAAGTTTATTCAATACAAAATCCTTAATAGATATTATTATACTCCTTCTAGGCTTTATAAAATGGGTATTGGCAGAAACGATCTTTGTTGGAAATGCCAAATAGCTAAAGGTACTTTGATGCATGCCCTTTGGGAATGTCCGGTGATTTCTGCCTTTTGGAGCAGTGTTTTAAGTTACATACAGGGTTGGTTACCCGGTAGTCTGCCCAAATCACCTAGACTGTGTTTACTCGGAGATAAAAGAGAAGTGCCAATGTTAAATAAACATACTTTTAGAGTGTTAAATACTGCTTTGGTAACATGTTCCTGACTCATTTTGAAAATTTGGAAGGACTCTCATGCCCCTACACTTAGAATGTGGAAAGAAAGAATGACAGAAAATGCTGTGTGCGAAAAGATGTTGGGAAGACTACACTGTACGATTGAAACCATGAAGGAACAATGGGACAATTTCTGCACCTACATGTCTACAATGTAATTTAGACATCAGTTGTTTACAGAGATTTACATTGAACCTCACTGTTTTATGTTTATTTGTTTGTTTTTATTTTGCTTTTTATTTATATATATATATATATATATATATATATATATATATATATATATATATATATATATATATATATATATATATATACAGTATATTATTTTTTCTTTGTTATAAAATACAAAAACTCAATAAATATTTGAATTATATAAAAAAATATATGTTGAGAATAGTACATCAGAAATTTTATAGAAAGAAAGCAACTGAATCAGAGGTTTGAAGTTACATTTAGTAAAATATTACAGATACAGTAGAAGTAAATGTCCTCAGAATTAACATGGATTATAAAATAGACAAAAGAAAAGGTACTTCTAACAAAAAAGTGAGTCAAATTGACTTTATTCTTCATATGCCTTAAAAACACTTTTTCTTTCTATACATCTGATACAGTAAAATTTCCATCAACGAAACAGCTGTTAAGAGTCCTAAATTTACACTAATAGGCACTATGATTACTTATACATCAAGTTACTGGATGATCCTTAAACAATCTCTAAACAGTCTTTAAAAGAAGAAGAAAATGGGTTAAAAAGAGTAAAGTACTAGGCAAAGGCAAGTATGCTGCTGATTTGCTATGTATTGTTCTAAACTAGACATTTACTTCTGTAAAGCACCTGTACAAGACTTTACCTTTGGACAGAATCTGAAACACACAGTATCAAAATATGAATAGTTTCTAACACACAAATCCTTTCATGTATGTGCACATTTTAGAGGCATACAATGTCTGACAGAAGGTATTGCAGATTTTACCACATTTAAATTATATTTTCAATTAACATGCACAGAGAGGATTCATAAACAGAAAATTGGAAATTAATTTATTATGTTCTTCAGAAGCTGGACATTAGATACATGCGATCAGTTGCTCTTGTCTTTTTGCTGTTGTACACCCACAATCCCACCAGCACCACAATGGAGACTATAAAGAGTCCTGAGAAGACCACGGTGCCTGCACTGATATGAAGAGAACCACCATTTTCTGATTCTAGAAAGAGTAAGAATCGATTATATTAAATATCATGATGCAGAATTATTTGAATTCATTATTATTTAAGACTTTACCAATATACCTGCAGCAGAATGCTGAGTATGTCTCGCCACACGGAAGGGACCCTGCGTTATGTGATGCCTATCGGTTTCTTTGCTCACATCTCGTCTGCGTTTGCGTGCGGGTTCTCTGAGGCAGCCTTGGGCGCATCTAGAGTTTGAACTTCCTTCCGCACACAGAATTACTGAGCAGGTAATGTACACCTGTCAACAGAATTTAAGTGCATTGTATTTAATATTCATACTCAACAGCATTTACAACATAACTATTTGATTCTGTAATACCTCATTGTAGCCTCCTGTGAACTTGAAAGCTTGGATCCCAAAGTCATACGTTCTTGCATCACTATGGTAAACCTCAACTGTGCCATCCAAAATACACCTGTAAGAACACAATGATCACATGACCTCTGAAGAAATATACAGAGCAGTTAGGGTAGCAAAACAATGTATTAATTCTGAATATTTAATAAATCATACACAAAAAGATTGCATGAATTCTTTATCATGAATATGTATTGTGTAATCTGTGGAGAAATCTTAAAAAGAAATTCTCAAATAGTAGATCTTCAACTTCCTGCAGATTAAGTGATCTGAGAAAATTGACTATCACGGAAACCCTACTATTGCAAAGTATTGGACAAGGATAAGCAGAATAAGCGATTAGCTATAACCCTTTAATCATATGAAAAACAATTATCCAGGAATCACAGGAGTAAACAAAGGTATAAGTAAACACAAGACAATACCGGACGAGGAACAGAACCAAACACAGTACTTAAATACTATGGAGATAGCAATGAACTAAATAAGACAAAGCCAATAATCCATAACTAAACAGAGCAGGGATATAGGATCTAAGGGAAACAAAACAGAACATCAAAATAAGAGTCCATAACCGTGACGGTACGGAGGGAATCAGGACAACGGGGAAGCCAGAAGGAAGGAAAGGAAGGAGAAGCCTGGTGGAGCTGAAGAGGTGGAGGGTTGAGGTGCAGCTGGAGACTCGGAAGTCCATGGCAGAGCCAGATCAACGACCGACTGAGGCTGAGTCGGAGGAACGAGGGAGCCAGGAAGAATCCTAGGGCTGATGGACCACGGTGGAGACTAGGAAACAGAGCCGGGTGGAGCCGATGGGCTGACAGGTCAAGGTGGAGTAATGGGCCTGGAGGTCCAAGGTGAATCCGGGGACTCAACCTCATGTGGAGCTAGTGATCGGGAAGCCTTGATCGGGAGACGTAGCCAAACAGCTGCACAAAGTTAGTGGTAGGGGCAGAGCCGAAGATAAGGATGACACCGGTGAAGCTGACGGATCCAGGGGACTGGACGTACCCAGCAGAGGAGATGAGACCAGGCAGTTTGGTGGGAACATTGGAAAAGGAAGGTTTCCAGATCGAAACGTAGCATCTAGACAACCCGATAAGACCGGCAGAGAGGGTTCGAGGGCAGGGACTCAGGAGGGAACTGGATCCATGGACCAACGGTCTATGAAGCAGTGGCTCTGGGATGGACTGGTCAATGCAGTTAACTCTGGTATGATCCAGGTGGGAGGCCTGGGCTCATGATGTGTGGAATATGCAGCGCTGACAGGCTTCACATCTTGCAGAACTGCTGCGCTGTAGTACCCACCCCAAGTACTCCACCAACGTCCTCCACTTAACTATACTCGTTTTGATGGTTTGGTATTTTGTAATGCACTCGATATGTCATAGTGACTCGATGAGACAGGAAGCAAGTGCAAGTATATTTATTAGGTCACAAGTCAACAGTACAAGCAGGTGGATGGTGGGTGACGCAGGGACTAGATGGTCAGGATCCGTGAAGACGTGCTGTGACGGTGACGGTGAGAAGATAGAGAATCCACAACGAAACTGGAACAGGACACGAGGCAGGAACACGAGGCAGGAACACGAGGCAGGAACAGGACACCGGAACACCAACACGGAGGACATCAACAAACGATCTGACAAAGATGATACAACAACGGTGAGTATTTATAGAAGGGTGAATTGCTTGCAGCTGGTGAAGTGATGATGATCAGCTGGAGCGGATCAGGTGATGTCATACACTCACACCCACTACACACGCGCTCACACAACAACATAAACACGAGATTAAAAGGAACAGAGAATATTTTACCGTGACACGATAAGGATGAACAGAAGAAGGGATTAGCTTAAATACTTAGATAACAATGAAATAAATAAGAAACAGCTGGTAAATTATAGTTAAAGTTACCATATCAGAAACCAAGGGAACCGAAACTACAAAACAAATCAGCAGTCCCCTAACCAGGCATGATACAAACTTTCCATTAGTTTGTCTCTCCATTGCAACCATCACAGCCAATCATTACAAAGAATATTTGACAAATGATATATAACTATGTTGATTTTGGATAAATGAGGTTTCACTGTGGGCGGAGCTATACAGCAAAACACCAGAGATATGGAAAACCAAGACACTTTTCTTGTCTGGTTAAGACAACATCTTTTTTTTTTCCAACAAAATATAATTGATGAGAAACAGATATAGAAGAGAGGTTTTACCACACTTAAGTGTAAGGATTTTAGCAGTCTCACCCTTCTTTGATGATGTCATAAGAGAGGGCACTGTATGGGTTGTCACCTGGAGTGGCCCTACAAGACTCCACAAAGAGCTGGACCTCAGGAAGAGCAGAATGGGCTGCAATGCCCATGTAGAGCACATCCATCAAATTTATCTCCAGCGGTTACAGACTGGGATCCACTGGACTGCTGAAGTTATTGTCAGTAAAAATGTCAAATGAGTAACTAAAAGTGCCAAATCTGGATTCAGTGAAGATGAAGTCTGACTTCTTGTTGATGTAGTGGTTTGAAACACTGGCTACTTTGGGGTACTGGCAGGAGAAGCCGATTTTAACTTGATTGCGTCTGGTGATTACTTCATTGGGATTCTCAAAAGAATTGATCTCGTTTTTAAAGACCATGAAGTCTCCGGAGTCCTGATTGGTCATGAGGAAGCAGGTGTGTGAAAAGATCAGGCAAAAAAACAACAAAAAAAACAGAGATAAATATTTCACAGTTAAAATGACTTTGAAGTTTTTTCAAAGGTTTTTTAAATGTTAGGACAAAATGTTTGAATAAAAAATGTTTATGGACCATTATTAATGTTTAAAACACGTTATCGTAATGTTGAGAGAAAACGTTCTTTAAACAATGTTCTCTGAACATCCATATGATGTTATTAAAATTCGATTCATATTTTTGTAATGTCAGGAGAAAACATTGTGGCAATAATGTTGTTGATGATGTTTTATGTTTTTGATGAATGTTTTTATAATGTGAATATAACATTTTCTTAGAACATAATTATTGGAATATTATATACAGTATAACTTAATTAAATTAATTAAATCTTAAATCTTGGGAGAAAACTTTTTTTTTGTGCCATTATTCTCAGGTAGTCCTTTAATCATTAGAAGGATCAGCTAAAAGGGAACGTTCTCTGAACTTGCTGAATAATGTTCTTCAGAAATTACAATAGAGCGTTCTCATAACTTTTTCAAAATGAAAGAATGGAATGTCCCTCTAACGTTCGCATAACCAAGAAGAGATGTTCTTCATAGATTAAAAAACTGGATGTTTCGAATTTTAGCATAGCAAATATTCCATTTAAATTGGAGAAGGTAGACAGCAGGATTTCTACCTCCACCGTGGTACCACAGGTGTCTAGGGACACCATGCCCAGGATATGGGTGTCATTGGAAGTAAGAGAGCAGGTAGGGTCTCTCAGTTGGAGCCAGTTTTGATCAATTCCCTTCATGGAGGCTTTGCTTATTGCAATGCTGATACTGTTATCCTCACAGAAGACCTCTGCTTCACCTTGAGGGATATGATACATTTATTAATTGATCTATTCAAATGTTGAGCAAGCAATCTCAAAAAATCATCAAAAATCTAAAAAAATCAAGCAAAAAATCATATTAATCCTGAATTCTCAGTGAGTTTAAGAACAGACTTCATTTTACCTCTGAAGTGTCTCTGCAGTGAAACACACGGGCACATGATGATGCAGGTCAGATTCCTGTGGTGTCCATGTCAGTATTGCCTCTGTAACCCCTTGACTTGCATTCCTCAAGCTCTTTGACATATTCCATGGACCACTTACCTGGAAGTCAAAGATACTACACAAGAGTGATTGCAAGATTAGATAACATTTACTAAAATAACCGATACATGCAAAAACTGCTGGTTGGTTTATCTAGAGATAATAAGCATTTCAACAACTTCATATACTGTACATCTGATCAGGCCCGGTTCCAGAATCAAATCACTGAGGGTGCTTCTGAAGTTAGGGAGGGTGCTCTAGTAAAGCACAGATATAATGTGTAAGCAACGACTCCTAAGCACCACCACAACACGAATAGTAATGTACTGTGAGAGATTTACAAGTCATTACTTTTACAAATAGTTGGAACAACATTTCAAAAATATTTTAAAGGTTTTTTGCTTTTGTTTTTGTTCATTTTTAAATAATATATAAGTCAGCATTTACAAGACTTAATGCACATCTAGGCCTATGTATTTTTGGTAACACTTTAGTTTTGTCACGGTTCATGAATTCACTGTCTCCTCGCGCTGTGTTTGTGTTGTGTGTGTGTGTGTGTGTGTGTGTGTGGGTGTGGTCGCTGATCAGCCGCTGATTGTCATCAGCGCCAGCTGATTCTGATCAGCGATCTCTATTTAAGCTCATGGTCTTTCGTATTGTGTTTGTCAGATCGTTGTGGGATTTTCCCTTGTGTAGTGAGTCTTCGTTTGGTGTTCCTGATTCCCGGTGTGGTGTTCCTGTTGAGTTCGTTCTGCCTGTCGTCTTCTGTGGATCCTGTTTCGTCTCTTCACTCTGCGGACTCGTTTGGTGTTCCCGTCATCTGCTTCTAGGATTTCATCTCACCTGTTCACACCACGGGATCTGGGTTGCCCATCTGCCATCCTGCGCTACCAGGGAGACTCTGACCTGGCTGAATTCCTGTCTAGGAGCGCTACGAGGATGGACCAGCAGGAGGAGAACTTGAACCTGACTGGACGCGCGGTTCAAGCCTTGGTAGCGCAGGTGTCCGAGCTTACCCAGCGTATTCAAGATCTTACGCCTCCCACTGCGCCGCCCACACCGCCTACGCCACCCCCGCCGCCACAGATTAACCATCCACCGGAGCCCAGATTACCTGCACCTGAGAGGTACAATGGTGAACCACAACTGTGTAGAGCATTTCTTACCAAGTGTTCCCTGTTTTTTGATCTGCAACCGCAGACTTTCGCTTCAGAGGAAGCCAAGGTGGCTCTGGTTCTCACTCTACTGTCTGGACGCGCATCACAGTGGGGGACGGCGGTGTGGGAGAATAAGGATCCATGCTGTTCCTCGTTCCAGTCACTCGCGGCTGAGATGAGGAGGGTGTTTGATCGGGCGGTGGCCGGAAGAGAAGCTGCACGTCAACTAGCTGATCTTCGCCAGGGAGGCCTATCGGTTACCGATTACTCAATCGAGTTCCGCACCCTCGCCGCGGAGTGTAACTGGAACGAGGAGGCGCAGTGGGATAGATTCCTGCATGGGCTGGCTGACCGTATCCAGGGAGAAATTTACGCCCTGGATCTTCCTAAGGATCTTAATGGACTTATCGAGTTGGCCCATCTTCCATCTTCTTCTCCAGGCTAAAGGCGTGCACGCAAGGGCATCAGGAACCAAGGTCCTGCGGGAATGTTGGTCCACTCGCTGCAGTCGAGCATCCACCCGCAGGACCTTGGTTCCAGAGGCCTTCCCAGCACCTCGAGCCAGTGGCAGCGATACGGTCAGCCCAACCTTCGATCACGAGCCCATGCAGGTGGGTAGAGCTCGGCTGTCCCGGGAGGAGAGAGAACGACGGAGATCCCGGGGCTTGTGCCTTTACTGCGGTGGAACTGGACATTTCATCAACACCTGCCCCGTAAAAGATCGAGCTCGGCAGTAAGCAGGAGGCTACTGTCGGGCGGGATCTCCACCAGCAAGACCTCCTCCACCCTCCTCCCGGTGAGACTGCAATGGGCAACCCGGTATTACAACGGTCATGCACTTTTGGATTCTGGGGCAGAGGGAAATTTCATGGACTTGTCATTAGCACGTAAGCTGCAGATTCCCATCATACCACTCACTAACCCGATTTCTGTCAATGCACTCAACGGACAAGAACTACCTGTCATTTCATTCACCACTGATTCATTGACACTCATAACCTCAGGCAACCACACTGAAGAACTGTCATTTCTACTCCTGGACTCTCCTCATGCTCCGGTGGTCCTCGGTAGAGTTCTCAACGGGTCGGGTCGGCCCGACAAACCCGACGGGACCCGCGGGTTCGGGCCGGGTTCGGGTCGAAAATAATCAAATGACTCGGGTCGGGTCGGACCTCGGGCTTAATCTTTTCCGCTCAGTAAAAAAAAAAAAAAAAAAAAAAAACATTTATTAATCATCGCTGCTGTTCACCGTAAAGAAAGTCTGGCTGCTGCCTGTAACGTGCATCATGGAGAGGGGCGGGGGCAGACCTGATGCCCTTGCGTGCACGCCTTTAGCCTGGAGAAGAAGATGGAGTTGGTGAGAAGTAAACTTGCCGCAGGTGAATTCTCCGTCGCTACTACAGCCTATTTATATATTTAAAGTGTATTGTTTCAGTTGTTTGTATTGTTAAAAGGCGTGAACATTAAAGGTTGATTTGAATTCCCATCTGCTGGTCATGATAATACGTGTATGAGAGAAAAAAAAAATCCGACGCGGCGTCGGGCCGCGGGCCGGGTTCGGGCAGATAATTCATGTTTATGTGTCGGGTTACATCGGGTCCGGGCTTTAAAAGCCACGGGCCGGGTCGGGTCGGGTTGTAATTTTCAGGCCCGTTGAGAACTCTAGTCCTCGGTCATCCCTGGCTTACCCAGCACAATCCCAGGGTTGACTGGGGCCACAATTCTGTGTCTGTGTGGAGCACTAAGTGTTATGCGTCTTGTTTAATGTCTGCTTGTTCTTCGGTGTCTAGTTCTGTTTTGCAGGAGGAGTCGGTGAATTTGTCTAACGTGCCCGCGGAGTACCTCGACCTGAAGGAAGTGTTCAGTAAGTCTCGGGCTGCTTCTCTTCCTCCGCATCGTCCCTATGACTGTGCTATAGATCTTATACCAGGTACGTCTCCGCCTAAGGGCAAGTTATACTCTCTTTCTGTTCCAGAGAGGGAGGCCATGGAGAAATACATTTCTGATTCTTTAGCCTCTGAATTCATTCGCCCTTCCTCTTCTCTGGCGGGGGCGGGGTTCTTCTTTGTTGGTAAGAAGGATGGATCTCTGCGACCGTGTATTGATTACCGAGGGTTGAACAACATCACGGTAAAGAATACTTATCCTTTGCCGTTGATGTCTTCAGCCTTCGAGCGGTTGCAGGGAGCCTCTGTCTTCACAAAGTTGGACTTACGCAATGCATATCATTTGGTTCGCATCAGGAAGGGGGATGAATGGAAAACTGCTTTTAACACCCCCAGGGGCCATTTTGAATATTTGGTCATGCCCTTCGGGCTGTCCAACTCCCCAGCAGTTTTCCAGGCACTCGTCAATGACGTGCTGAGAGATATGGTTGACCAGTTCATATATGTTTACCTGGATGACATATTGATTTTTTCATCTTCTCTCCAGGAACACGTTCAGCACGTCAGACGAGTGCTTCAGAGGTTGCTAGAGAATGGGCTTTTTGTCAAGGCGGAGAAATGCGCTTTTCATGCACAGTCTGTTCCTTTCTTAGGCTACATCATCTCATCTGAGGGAATACGCATGGACCCTGACAAGGTTAAGGCTGTGATGGATTGGCCAAGTCCAGATTCCCGTAAGGCCCTACAGAGGTTTCTGGGGTTTGCCAATTTCTATCGGCGTTTTATTCGCAATTTCAGCCAACTAGCCGCACCTCTGACTGCCTTGACCTCCCCCAGAACGATGTTCAGGTGGTCCGATACAGCCGAGGCTGTATTCGCTAACCTCAAGAGCCGCTTCAGTTCTGCTCCCATCCTGATTGCCCCTGATCCTTCACGTCAGTTCGTGGTGGAGGTCGACGCGTCAGAGGTGGGGGTAGGTGCAGTTCTATCCCAACGTTCTTCCTCAGATGACAAGATGCACCCTTGCGCGTTTTTGTCCCATCGTTTATCTCCTGCCGAGCGTAACTATGACATTGGTAACAGAGAGTTGTTGGCAGTCAAGTTAGCACTGGAGGAGTGGCGCCATTGGTTAGAGGGGTCGGGGGTACCTTTTATCGTTTGGACCGATCATAAGAACCTGGAATATATTAGATCTGCCAAAAGACTCAACTCCAGGCAGGCTCGATGGGCACTTTTTTTCGGACGTTTTGACTTTGTTCTATCGTACCGCCCGGGTTCCAAAAAAATCAAACCCGACTCTTTATCTCGTATTTTTGATCCATCCGAACGCCCGGTGACTCCCGAGTGTATTTTACCTGAGAAAGAAGTTATCTCCACACTCACATGGGAGGTCGAATCGAAGGTCAAGACGGCCTTAGAAGGGGTAATGCCTCCGCCCGGTTGCCCACCGAGTCGTTTATTTGTGCCAGAGGGGGTTCGGTCCGACGTTATTCGATGGGGTCACTGTTCCAGTGTAGCATGTCATCCAGGTGTTAATCGCACCAGCTTTTTGGTCAAGCAACGATTCTGGTGGCCGTTAATGGCTCGTGACATTCTGAGTTTTTTTTTGGCTTGCTCGGTTTGTGCCACTGGCAAGACTTCCAATCGACCCCCAGAGGGACTACTCCAACCGCTGTCTGTCCCTTCGAGACCCTGGTCCCATATTGCGCTAGATTTTATAACCGCCCTCCCACCCTCCCAGGGTAAGACGGTCGTTTTGACCGTAGTGGACCGGTTCTCGAAGGCGGCTCATTTCATCCCCTTGCCCAAATTACCTTCAGCCAAGGAGACAGCGGTGGCTGTCATAGATCACGTCTTTCGGTTACATGGCCTCCCGACGGATGTGGTTTCTGACAGAGGGTCCCAATTTGTGTCCAAATTTTGGCAGGAATTTTGTAGATTACTGGGTGCGACTGTCAGTCTGTCTTCGGGTTACCATCCCCAAAGCAATGGGCAAACCGAGAGGGCCAACCAAGATCTTGAGAGAGTGTTGTGATGTTTGGTGTCCAAGAATCCTTCCTCCTGGAGTCAGCAACTTTCATTGGTGGAGTACGCCCATAACTCGTTACCAGTGTCATCCACGGGCCTATCTCCGTTTCAGTGTAGCTTAGGGTACCAGCCACCAGTTTTTTCTAGCCTGGAATCCGAAGTCGCGGTCCCCTCCGCTCACGCCTTCGTCCAGAGGTGCTGCCGCACATGGACCGGAGCCCGTGAGACTCTGCTCCAGGTGAGGGCACTCACCAAGGCCAAAGCCGATCGCCACCGGTCTAGGCCTCCCGTGTACGTTGTGGGTCAAAAAGTGTGTCTTTCTACTAAGAATATTCCGCTCCGCTCCGTATCTAATAAACTTGCTCCTAAATTCATTGGCCCATTCACTGTCACCAAGATCATTAGTCCGGTGACAGTCCGCCTCAAACTTCCTCCAGCGTACAGGAGAATTCATCCCGCCTTTCATGTCTCCAAATTAAAGTCTGTGTTTCGTTCTCATCTTAATCCGCCAGTCCCGGTTCCCCCACCGCCGCGACTCGTAGATGGGGAACCTACATATTTGGTAAAACGTATTCTGGACTCGAGAAGGAGGGGACGCGGATTGTGGCGGATTGTGACATATTTACATCAAAGGTAGAAAAAAAAACATTTTATTTTCTCATAATATACATTTGCACATAACCTCATTTTCAATGATTCTCAAACAACTCGTCAGATGAATCAATCTCTCTAAATCACTCCTGTCCGCAAACTACTCTGCTCTGATTGGGCAGACAGCTCAGTCTGTTGTGATTGGTCTTCCGCGTACAGGTAAAATTGATATTTTACCATATCAAGCCGAGTGCGAGTCTGATGATGAAACACTGGAAGAACTAGTTATTCAACCCGAACCTCCATCACAAGGACAACTCGAGTAGGACGTTTCTTAGTGATAAGCTACTCAGTTTGAGGTACATTATGAGGTTTTGCAACTGTAATTCCTCACCATCAGCATTAACAAGTGCGTGTCCATCAACAAACCGATTATTTTACTTGTACTTATTTATTTACCAAGAATTTTTTGAATTTATTGTGGTGAACGTTGAAACTGTATTAATAACATTGCATACATTAGCCGAGTTCTAGCGTGAATGACTAATGTAACAAACGTTGGTGTTACGTGCTCAGAGGATATGGTGCTCTGTTGTTGTTGTTTTTTACTTTCACTTTCTCCGCTATCATCTCTTAGGGCGGTGCTGTTGGCTGTCTATCATCATTTCGAATGGGCACCTGAATGGGCGTCCCTATTATAAAAGTGACGCAGACCGGAACCGGGGGAGAGAGAGGAGGGAGTTGACTCGTTTTTGTTTTGTCACGCTGGGTTGTTGCCGTGTTTTGTTTTTGTTGATTTCTGTTTCTTTGGTTAATCTTTTTAATTGGTTTAATTAACAGTTTGTTTTCTTTCAGTGATTTGTCGTTTTCGAAGCCTGTAAAAGCTCTAAGTTTCTACGTTTTCTTTTTATTAGTTTATAGCCGACCAGGGAGTAGTGACGAGGGAAACATGTCACGTGACTTCCATTTTTGCAACATCAGGAAAACACGTTGTTAACACATTAGGTAAGGAGCCCCACCATTGTATGTTTTGAGTTTTAAATAGTATAGTTTAGGTAGGGTGTGTTGAACGCCGAAGATGTTTCTTTTGTATTATCTTTTTTTTTTTTTTTGGATTAGTAGCTTATTGGGAAGGGGAGATAGTTATATGGGTTTTATTTTCTTTCTTTCTTTGATTTAGCCCCGCTCAGGTTCCTTCTCCCTGTGTTCGGTGTTTTTGTTAGTTTCTCTCTCTCTTTGAGTTATCATATTGTGAAATAAATGAATTACTTTTCCTCAATTTAAACTCCCTTTGTTCTTGTGTTCTTTTGCATCAGCGCCTTAAACACGTACCAGGGTTAAAACGATCAGGGAAATATTAATTTATTTTATGTTGTGTTCCCTCATGCCCTTACCCACTTTAGGGACGTAACATAAAAGTGGGGGCTCGTCCGGGATCTCTTTTTTTTAAAAGAGGGTCCTTAGCATTCCTTAAGCCCTGGGAACGTTGTTTTGGTGCTGATTCAAATTGGGTTGCACATTTGTAAAGAATGACGTCGTAAAACAAATCTTGCTCCATGCTTAATCTTTCCTCAAAGTAGTGAGAATGACAGACAATCTGCATTAATAGACACAGTTATAGTAATAGTGGCCCACAACTGATTAGCAGCAGTATTTAAGCAAGACAGTGATAACATGAGTTAACCAGTTAGCAGGAATCCAACACAATATAAAACTCAAAACTAAGTACATTGAACACCATCTTTCAAGAGCAAGTGGTTTGTGAATCCTGTATTGAACTTAGAGATATGAGAAGCAGTCGTCAGTAAAATAAAGGGAACACAGCAAAAGTTTAGGATTATACTGCTGTGGTATCGTGGTAAAGATGAATTTTAACCACTGATTTCTCACATGCTCGTCCTTGGGCAGTGAAAAAAGAAAAAACTGGCTTTACCTTCACATTGTAGAGCACAGCGTCTTCTCGACATGATGCTGTCCAGTATCCACAGAAATCAGCTGCAAGTTTGAGGTTCAAGTTTTCCCTGGTGTCTGCGCGCGCAATAAGTGGGCAGGCAATATGCTAATGTTTCATCTTGACGTCACAACAAAACGGCTTATGACTCGTTTGAAAAAACGATTAATCTCATTGACTCAGAGTCGACTCTTACTTTTGAAAGACAATAACATTATATACGGTGCACTTTCAGATTTAAAACTTTGCAGGATGTTTTCATTCACTTAGAGCTATGTTAGCCTACACACAACATGAAAGGTCATTTTCAAAAATCCATAATAGGGGCACTTTAAGAGCTCAACAGATATGTCTGTGATTAGCTTCATTGCTCAGCGCTGCAAAAACATAAATAAATAGAAACCTTCAATGCTCTCCAGAGCACAAATACAAATAAGCACTGGAGTGTTTGCCAAATCTGTTTCGCCAATATGAGATTATTTCAGTATCAACTGTGGCTGAGGGTGCTCTTGCTTTTGTTTGAGGGTGTTTAGCACCCTATAGCACCCCCGTAGAACCGGGCCTGCATCTGATAGATCTTCTGAATTTATACAAAATTGCATTTGTTAGTAGAGTGAAATTTAGACCTGTTCAGGAAAATTTCTTTTTGTTAAATTTTTGGTCAATGCATATTTCAGACCTGTTGCCCGAGCTCTGGGCACGGAGGGTGATAATGTGAACACGTCCCACAGCTGCATGTTGTACATCTCCATGTAAGGGAGTTGGTGTCAGTAAACTTGGCCTGTTCACCCCTGGTACACAACTGTGGACTGGTGTTAGGACAAAACAGTGGAAACAGAGTAGAATTATTTAAATGCACAGAACAACAGTGAGTTAGAGCAACACAATACATGAAAACTACTGCTAAAGCCTTATTCATACAGGACTAGTATTTGACAGCAAATTAATCTTGTTCTATTAGTTTGTATTTTATCACATATGTTTCTAATAGAATGCAGCAGTGTCCACTAAAACAGTTTTGTTGGTTCCAAAAGTTTTTTGCCCATTCAAATCTCCCATAGGTATTTAATTAAGTCATTATTAAAGCATTATCAGCCATGAGCATGAACTTAACAAACTTTGATTTGAAGCCAAAAAAGTATTTGAAAATCTGACAAAATACAAAAGTATAAGGCTGTGTACTTATTAGGGGTGTAACAATTCGTTTTAACAACAATTCGATTCGTATCGCGATTTGTGGTTGTCGATACGATTCAAGGACGATATTGGTTCATTTAGAACAATACGATCCGAAACAATTCAGTGACTTGAAATCGATTCAGTGACTTTTTAGCCAAAAAATCTTGAAAGGGAATCTTGCGCGTGCAATTAAAGAGTGCACGCTATGAGCACAGTATAACGATGATAGGACATGAGATTTCGTTTTTCTGAGGTGAGAGGTTTATTTTGTTACAAGTTATGAAAATAATGATAGAATAATGACACGGACATATAGCCTGACAACATCATCTGACCGCAGATACTGAATCTGGACAACACGTTTTTTTTCTAATTTAAAACTTAACGACGTTGCATGCTTGTAGTTTATTTTGTGCATATAGGCTAGTGAAACGAATAAGCCTGCAGCGCGCGCCGCCGCATTTGCACGTGCAATTGAAGAGTGCGCGCTACTGCAGTATAGCGGCTGAGAGACTTTGCGCTGATGCTGGTGCTTCATGCATTGCGATGAGGTCACAGATAGGCAGTCTGAATCGAGTAACGTTTAACGCCTTTATCATTAAAAGTGCTAAGAAAAAAAACATACTTATTGATACTTTGCAGTCACGTGACTACCACGGATACCTGGCGGGCAACAAACGGGTATTTTCAACGTTGAGTCCTGTAGTTCCAGGACTTTCTAGTAGCTATCAAGCCTGTTAGCGAGCTAGCTGCATAACTATAGACTAGGATTAACTCCAAGGTAGCTAAATTGTGTAAAGCAGACAAGTTTTTTTAAGATAATCGAGCAGTAATAATTCCTCCATAAATAATCTAGCTCTACTGTTGGGTCATCTCTGGTTCTTATTGAAAATCATAGATATCGCAAACCTCAAAACAACCTATCACACACTTCTGTTAATGTTAGCAAAAGACGACAGCTGTTACTGTGCGTTCACACCGCCACCGGCGAGAGCGTCAAAGTGCCCGGAAATCATTCATTTTCAATGAATTTTTGCCGCTCTCGTCGGCGGCGGTGTGAACGTACAGTTAGCCTAGCTTAGACTCATAACACAAACAGCTGTCTCGCCGAACCAGCTGGTGATGAATACTGGTGGTGTTGATTGACAAAACTACAGTAACTTAAAGACATGATTAATTACATTATCATACACCCATTGTATTCAAACAAATGTTGAAATTACCTTTGATGGTAATTTGCACAGACGTGTGTATACTGTGAAGGTTGCTTATCTCATCTGCGGTTAGTGCATCCAATTGCACAACAACTATCTGGCATGTCATTTACCCCTCAAAAAACAACTTTTGTATAGTAAAACTGGCGACCCTTGATTAGTTTACTGGGTTTCGTTGCTGGAGAACGACGTTCTTGCCCGCCAGCCAGTACTTGTGACGTCACGTGCGAAGTATCAATAAAGTCTGACGTGCTTAAATCCAATGCGTTATTTCATAGTATCGATACATCGATTCATTACCTTTTAAAACGATGTTAGATCGATATGTCTAGATCGATATAACTTGCCGAGCACAGATCGATGTAGTTGGATCATTAAGAATATAAATCGATACATCGATGTAGTTGATTAATCGTTACACCCCTAGTACTTATTGTCTTCAGTGATAGTAAGAACTACAATCCCATGATGCACTGCAAACAGCATAATCGACTTAAAAACAATGGATAAATATAAAACTTTTCAATAAAAATGTTAATATATTTATTTTAAAACAATATATTTTAAGTTTATCACAAAATATTTACATGTATGCAAATATTTAAGATCATAGGGAGACTAACTTGATTATGCCATTCGCAGTGCTTCATGGGAGTGGGTGGGGCTAAAGAGCTCTTTTGGCGCTTTTCTCATGTCGTGGTGCTCTGATTGGTGGAAGTTTCTGTACAGCATCATGGGTAATGTAGTATTTCCACCATAAATTCTGCTGTTAAACAGTTAGAAAATTAATAGAGTTCTTACTTCTGGAACCCAATTTTTGCACTGAAATGCTGTTAATAGAGAAACATAATTTTATATCACTTCATGTCATTTAAAAACATATTCTTCAGCATAACACAAAAGAAGATTTTCAAGGATGTTCAGCTGTCCATACAGTGACAGTAGTAAAACAATACTAGACCCTTTTGACAATCATTCTATGGACAAAAAAAAATAATTTTAAAAGTGTGATGGGAACACTATACTTGATGCCTTTATGTATAATGTATTATAAAAGTATTCATAATGTACGTTATAATGCATTATATTTTTGTAGTCAAAGTTAAAACGTATTGTAATATTTGCAGATTTGCAGATTACATCTGAAATTAGTTGATTGTCATGTTTTAATGCATCATACTTTCTAAAGGTGTAACAGTGAATAGTGGTTACAATTATTCATGAGATCATAACAGAGATGTTCACAAGTCTTTAAAGGAATAGTTCACTTTAAAATGAAAATTCTGTCATCATATACTCACCCTCATGTTGTTTCAAACCTGTGTGAATTTCTTTCTTCTGCTGAACAGAAATGAAAATATTTAGAAGAATGTCAGTAACCAGACAGTTTCTGGTACCATTGACTTAAAAAAAATAAATATATACTATGGAAGTCAATGGGACCCAGACACTGTCTGGTTACTGACATTCTTCTAAATATCTTCCTTTGTGAACCATTTTAAAGTGAACTATTCCTTTAAGCTGGAGTCTGAGTCAAGTCTGGAGTCTTTTGTCACAAGTGCGAGTCGAGTCTTTAGGTCATTTCATGCCTTACAAAAAATAAAGAAAAAATTCTTATAATCAAAAAATCCTATTTTTATTCTAGTTGTATTATATAAACAAAGTATATGATATTTCTATTATCTGTTTTGTTTGTAATAAAGGTCCTACGATGTAAGGGATAATGTAAATCCAGCTTGTTACTTTATAATCCATTACAATGTGCAAAACAATCGTCCTGGCAACAAGACGTAGTCATTTTTAATACAATCGATAAGTGGACGCAAGATGGTGCCAGTCACGGTTTGTTATACAGCGGCATTCTTATTGACCACAGTCATTATCAGAAAATATCAATCCTCGGAATGTTTAAGTCAATAGAAAACTGTACGCATACTGATTGCGATTCGTTTAAATATGTGCTTTAAGTAATAAATGGATTGACATCTCTTTCTCATGGACACACATTAAGAGAGAGAAGAGCTGGATATTCTATGAAAAGATTGAAAACGTAATGCAAGGTTTAAAGGCAAGATTTTTTCTTTTTATATTTTAAAAGGCTGGCAATCCAAAGGAGCTTATACGGCACATAACCTTTCTGAATGCGATGTCTAATAAAGTTGTTGTTCTGGTGAGTTTGATTGTTTTCCCAGATTCTTTGCATGTAGTCGATTGGACATGTTAATAAACACAATTGTGAAAACATATGGCACAGTGGCTCCATCATGTTTCATGGGACTTTCATTATGACATTTCGGAGTTTACGCGCAATACTCGGACATACGTAATCAAATTCTATAGGCTTGTTCGACTTTACAGCGATTGGAGAGCAGATGCTCCATATGCTGTTGAATCGCTCTCGCTGTACTTTGATGTCACACAGCGATCGGTTTGTGCCTTATGATAAGGGTCAGAAATACCACGACACATAGGGAAATATTTGTGACGCAGACATTATAAAACTATTCAAATAAAACACAAATTATTTCTTTATGATATCAGTAGTTAACGATAGAAGACTTGAGTTCTCTTTCAAACATTCACTTGGTATCTCACTATGGGAAACGCCTCTGGGTGTGACAGATCCCGGAAACACCAATCACACCACGTCTGTCAGTTGACAGGCCAATCAAGACGGTAGTCCCGCCTACCTAATATAAACCACTGCCGGTGGTCCCTACTTCATTCTCAAATTGGAAGCTTTCCTTCAGCAGGACTTGTCTTATAGTTGTTTAACTGTTCCGAGACGAGCCGTCAAGGTACGTAAACCGAACGCAGCAGTTTTGTTAGCGGGTCTTTTTTCACTGTAACAGTGATTTTATTTGATTGTGGTATACTGTTGTGGGTAAATGTGGCTGAGTCGTCGTGAGCAGATGTAAACACTCAGGAGAAGTTGGATGAGTTTGAACAGATGGGGATCTTTTTATTTACCCCAATTAAGGCCAAAGAAAGGCAATACAAATTAACAAGAGGAGAAAAAAAAATACTGTTTAATAAAGAAAATAAATTGACATGAGAGTCAAAAAAAAAAAAAAACAATCAAAATTTTGCAGCTGCTTAGAAATTGACCTTTGCACAAGCCACTATACATAGAGCATCACACAGACTTAGGTCCTTTCATTTCATGCCCTCCCTCAAAAGAATGAAGCTACTAATCTTTATAGGACTAAAGGTACCCCTGAAATTGGCACATACCAACACTGTATTACAATGCAGGGGTGGCTCAGGTGAATAGTCCATAAATGCTTAAAAACAGCCAAAATGCTACATCTATAAAACTAGAAAATTACAAAATATTATTTCTATGATTCCAGCTAACATTTGGCAAAACCACAAGTCATATTAACCACTAAAAAATTAATAACTCAAACTCCGGTTCACTTGCAATTGACCCGGAAGTCATAGCGTCATTTAAACCCCCCAATTGTGGCAAAATTTCCTTTACACAAACAAACCGAAGACGCCAGTAAGACACAAAGATGGTATGTCAAAGCTATGTTCCTTTTAAACTAAATAAACTGATACATAATTAACGAAAACATGTGTTACGTGGTTATTGAAACTGATCATGATTGTGAGAAAAATATCATGGTTTTAAAAGGTAAGATATTGATGATAGTAGCTATAGCATATAAATCACAGTAGTAATAGATATTATAAGTGTGCACACGAAACTACGGGATTACTGTGGGAGTTTTGATAAAAGGGTAGGTTACCGCTGATTTGTAACAATATAAGGATTAACAAAACACATTGACACGCTAGACAAACAAATACAAGCAACATTTGCACTCAGTCTTTGTGAACTGTAATAGGTAGCGCATCGCTGCCGTGACGGTAGCTAAGCGCCCCGTCACCCCCCCCCCCCCTCTTAAGAGAGAACGTCCAGGTCCAGCTCATGACGTGAAAGAAAGTCAGCAATGATATTGTCCTTTCCCGGCCTATACCTCACAGTAAACCTGTATGGCTGCAAGGATAGGTGCCATCGGGTGATTCTGGAATTAAAGTCACGCATGCGATGTAGCCATTGCAAGGGCCTGTGGTCTGTCTCCAAGACAAACTCTTTGCCAACAAGGTAATATTTTAAAGTATCCAGAGCCCACTTGATGGCAAGACACTCCTTTTCGATGGTGGAGTACCGAGTCTCGCGAGGGAACAGTTTGCGGCTCACAAACTGTATGGGTCTTTTGTCCTCCCCCTCACCCTGCAACAACACTGCTCCCAGGCCAATGCCCGAAGCGTCGGTTTGCACCGTGAAAGGCAAAGAAAAGTCAGGACTCTGGAACACCGGTTCGTGGCACATGCTCTCCTTGAGGTCGTGGAAAGCTGCCTCACATTCAGCAGTCCAGACCACCTTATTGGGGCTGGTCTTGCGAGTGAGGTCTGAGAGGGGAGCTGCTCGGCTTGAAAAGTTGGGAATAAAACGCCGGTACCATCCGACCAACCCCAGGAAAGATCTCACCCCCTTCTTAGTTGAAGGCGGCTGGGAGCTGCGGATGGCATCCACCTTGTTGACCTGAGGACGTATGGTGCCGCACCCCAGGACATATCCCAGGTAACACACTTCAGACCGGGCAAGCTGGCATTTGCTGGCATTCACTACCAGCCCGGCCTGCCGAATCCTTCGGAAGACATCACTGAGGTGTTGAAGATGTTCTTCCCATGACGAACTGTGAATGATGACATCATCGATATAAGCCGCGGCGTGGTCCTCAGCGCCCCTCAGCACCTCATCCATGAGACGCTGGAATGTTGCTGCTGCTCCCTGAAGGCCAAAGGGCATAACCCTAAACTGGAACAAGCCAGATGGAGCTTTGAAGGCAGTCAGTCCCTGTGCTTGGGGGGTGAGTGGCACTTGCCAGTACCCCTTACACAAGTCTAAGGTGCTAAGGAACTCAGCCTTTCCCAGGAGAAGTTAGCCGGATGTCGTGGGTGATGACGTCAGTTCGCCCCGCCTGGTCTCGGAACAGGCCTCTTGGGATGATTTTCAGCAAGTCCTCCTGCTGTTCAGTTGTCAAATGGGTAACGGAGGGGTAGGTTGACTCACTACCAGTAGGAAAGTACTGCTCCAACGGCTCTTCTTCCTCTTCCACGGTCCGCGCCCACAGCTGGTCTTGGATAGAAGATGGTCGGTCAATCCATTGTTTTAGGAGGTTCACATGGAAGATCTGTTTGGAGCGACATCTGTCTGGCATTGAGACTTCATAGTTAACCTCACTGACCTTGCGAAGTACCTTGAACGGGCTTTGCCACTTCGCCAGCAAACTGCTTTCTGATGATGGCAACAGCAGCAGCACTTTCTGTCCGGACATAAAGGTGCGACTGCGCACTGTCCGGTCATACCATGTTTTCTGCCTCGTTTGAGCCTGGGCCAGGTGTTGGTGGGCCTTGGAGCTCAGCTGGTCCAGCTTCTCCCGCATATTCAGGACATAACTCGCAATGTTAGTTGGCTGGTGAGGAGCTTCCCCCTCCCAACTCTCACGGAGGATGTCAAGCGGGCCTCTCACTTCCCGTCCGAACGAAAGTTCGAAGGGGGAGAACCTGGTGGATGCCTGCGGTACTTCTCTGTATGCAAACAATAGGTAAGGCAGCCACTGGTCCCAGTCAGCTCCTGACTCGGACACGAACTTCCGCAGCATCGCCTTCAAGGTCTGATTGAATCTCTCAACCATGCCGTCGGTCTGCGGGTGATAGGGTGTGGTTTTAATACCCCGAATCCCTAACAGGGGGTACACCTGCCTCAATGCCTTGCTGGTGAAATTACTTCCCTGATCGGTTAAGACTTCTTTAGGGACACCCACACGGGAGAAAAGCTGAATTAAACTATTGGCCACTTGCCTTGCCTTAGTATTTCTGAGGGGGAATGCCTCTGGGTAACGTGTTGCGTAATCACAAATTACTAAGATATAGCGGTGCCCTGCCCTACTCCTCTCCAAGGGACCAACTACATCCATAGCAATGTGACTAAAAGGTGTGTCAATAATTGGGAGACTGATGAGGGGAGCTTTTAAACCGCTTTTGGAGCGAGCAGACAACTGGCACTCTGGACATGACATAGTGTACTCTGCTATGTCCTTGTTGAAACCTGGCCAATAAAATCTTTGCAGGATTCTCTTCTCAGTCTTCTCCCTGCCTAGATGTCCTGACCACGGAATGCTGTGACCTAGGTGTAACACTTTGGCTCTAAGAGTCTCAGGAACAACTAACTGCTCTGTGTCTGCACTCACTCGATACAGTTTTTCATTCTTGACAACAAAACACGTCACCCTCCATCATGGCTTCTCTAGCCTCATCATCGGTCTTAACAGAAGAAAAGCAAGAGCTAAGTGTGGGGTCTTCCTGTTGAAGTTTCTTGAAGTCTTCATCAAAGACTTCAGTGTCCTCTAGTTGTGGAAAGGATAGACTTTCCTGCACCGCTGTACTTGCCATCTTTGCTCTACGCCTTTCTGCCTTGGACTTTTTAGTTTTGTCAGCAGGACAACCCTCAAATGGTAACTCTGACCAAACATTGGAGTCTAGTTTATCCTTGGCCTGTGCTCTAGTTGTAACATAAGCACTGACTGTGTTAACACTTTGCAATAGTTCTGTAAGAACTGGCACATCCTGGCCTAAAATCACTGGGTAAGGGCATTTATCCAAAATCCCTACGGTTAACAAGTATTTTTGGCCATTCATTTCTATGAGGATCTCGCTGGTCTGGTGCTCGGACTCATCCCCATGTATGCAGCGGACCCTCACTTTGCCCACTGGCTGGAAATCAGACCTCAAACAAGATTCAAGAACGAAAGACTGACTACTTCCTGAGTCAACTAAAGCCTGGACTATCTTTCCACTTATCTTCACTGGGACAGTAACATCAGAAGACACACAAGATAAGTGCTTGCTAGGGCCAGGTAGGTAACATAGTCTGGAATCAGACACTTTCTTCAGTGTGCAATTGGGCCTGATGTAACCTTGCTGACCACAATCGTGACATATAGGTACTCTAGGTCATTGGTTCCCAACAGGGGGGTCGTATTTTGAAAAGTTTTGAGCAATGAGCATTAAATAAGTCCTTAACTTTTTTTTCTGTTCAAAATTGTATAATGACCGAGTTCATTATATAATGAATCATGAATCCATTTTCCAATCCGTATTTTTGTCTTATCCTGAACCACTATGGTACACCTATAATAAGTGTTTACATTGGTACTATTTCATACTGTTTCGGATCGCTGCCGCCGCGGAGTAGCCCAGTACCTGCGTGACTCGTCATAGACGTACACAGAGAGAAGTAGTTCCGGCTAATGTTCTTCCGAAAGACGCATTATTCTGTAAATAAACGCAAGTTTATTATCGCTCGCTATAGCGCCAAAAGCGTCAAAAATAAAGCCTCAAAAATAAAATGCAATTATTGAGGTCCCAGACAGCAGTCATTTAGTAATAGCCTATATTCTTTTTTTTTTTTTTTTAACCTACACACCAGTGTGAATATTTTTGTTATTGCATTTCAAATAAGGCCAATTTATTGGCTACTCCTAGGCTTATGTTTTTAAATTACAAAGGGCCTACTGATGTTTTTGTTATTGTATTTTCAATATTATAGGTTATTATTTGTGCATAAACATATCTAGTTATAGCAAACATAGGCCTACTGTTTGTTTGAAAACAACATATTTTGTCATCCTTGCTGCAAGCTTACAAGAGCGATAATATCATTAAATTTGAAGGGGGGCCCTAAAATATTTTCTTGGGAAAAAAGGGGCCTCAGACAAAAAAAGGTTGGGAACCACTGCTCTAGGTGTTCCAGCTGGAGTGGGGCTAACACTGGGACTATTGGGGCTGTTGGAGGGCCTAAACCCTTGACTGTTACCACCCGCAGACCTACCAGAGGCTGTCTTCTCTGGCTCTCTCTGGGCTGCCTGGTAGGGTCTTCTCCAGTCCTGCTGTTGTGGACCCAGGTGATAGCCTCTTCTGGATTGTCTGGCAGCCATGAAAGTCTCCACCAGATCTGCTGCTTGCGCCGATGAACCTGGGGTGCGTTCTCTCACCCACACCTGCAGCTCAGGGTACAGCATGCCCAGGAACTGCTCCAGCACGATTTGGTCGCACACCTGGTCCCTGGTCCGTGTCTCTGGAACTAGCCACTTCTCCATCAGGTCCTTTAGCCGGGCTTGAAGTTCTTTTGCCGTCTCACCCTCCTTGATGGACTTGGAGCGGAAACGCTGGCGGTAAGTCTCGGCGCTGATATTGAACTTGTTGAGAATGGCTTGCTTCACTTTCATGTAATCCTGGCTGTCTTCAACACACATGGCTACATAGGCAGATCTGGCCTTACCATTTAACAAGGGCACCAGATACAATGCCCAAGTCTCATGGGGCCACTGACTTGCTGCTGCGAGCCTTTCGAAGGTGGTTAGATAATGTTCAATATCTTCGTCCTCTTCATACGAGGACATCCTAGGGGGTTTCCACCCCCGCTGGAGGTTTAGAGGTGTGGCAAGGCCGAGGGCGGTGAAGTTGAGGGAGCTCTGCAACCTTGCTGCTGGGTGCTGATCTGGATGTGGCTGAGGAGTTGGTATATCCAGAAAAGGCATGTTGAGTGGATCATAGGCTGTCGAAGGGCGGGAGCTGGGTGGATCCATCTGCTGCAGTCCGGCGAGTGGCTGCCTCGTCACCTGCGTTGATGCTGGGTCACCTCTCACCAGTTGCTGTAGTTGCTTGAATTGGTGCTCCATGCCTTTCCATCTCCGCTCTTGCCGACGCGCCTCTGCCTCTATCTGGTCCTGCTGATGCCGCTGAGACTCCACCATCGTTCTCACAATCCTCTCCAAGCGATCTGTCCTGTCTTCGACCACAGGAGTGGGATGCTTGGATGACTCTGTGGATTTGGGCCTGGTACCCATAGCTGAACCATCTCTAGGGGGTGGCATACCTCTGGCTTGATTGTCCATCTTGACTCACTGAGTGCTGCTCGGACACTGTTTACCCGGAAACCGCTGCCACCAAATGTTTTGGGTAAATGTGGCTGAGTCGTCGTGAGCAGATGTAAACACTCAGGAGAAGTTGGATGAGTTTGAACAGATGGGGATCTTTTTATTTACCCCAATTAAGGCCAAAGAAAGGCAATACAAATTAACAAGAGGAGAAAAAAAAAGAAAAAAAAAGAAAAAAAATACTGTTTAATAAAGAAAATAAATTGACATGAGAGTAAAAAAAAAAAAAAAAACAATCAAAATTTTGCAGCTGCTTAGAAATTGACCTTTGCACAAGCCAATATACATAGAGCATCACACAGACTTAGGTCCTTTCATCTCATACCCCCCTCAAAAGAATGAAGCTACTCATCTTTATAGGACTAAAGGTATCCCTGAAATTGAAACATACCAACACAATATTACAATGCAGGGGTGGCTCAGGTGAATAGTCCATAAATGCTTAAAAACAGCCAAAATGCTACATCTATAAAATTAGAAAATTACAAAATAGTATTTCTATGATTCCAGCTAACATTTGGCAAAGCCACAAGTCATATTAACCACTAAAAAATTCCTTTTAAACTAAATAAACAGATACATAATTAATGAAAACATGTGTTACGTGGTTATTGAAACTGATCATGATTGTGAGAAAAATATCATGGTTTTAAACAGTAAGATATGTATTGATGATAGTAGCTATAGCATATAAATCACCGTAGTAATAGATATTATAAGTGTGCACACGAAACTACGGGATTACTGTGGGAGTTTTGATTAAAGGGTAGGTTACCGCTGATTTGAAACAATATAAGGATTAACAAAACACATTGACACGCTTGACAAACAAATACAAGCAACATTTGCACTCAGTCTTTGTGAACTGTAATAGGTAGCGCATCGCTGCCGTGACGGTAGCTAAGCGCCCCGTCACATATACTAAGAGAATTAACGTGTTACGGCGAATTCTCTTGGATATTCCTTTTTTCTAAGTTGCATGTTGAGGTGAGCTTGGATACTATTTTTACTATGGCAACTACTAGTTCTGCAAGCGGCAGAACGAAAGCAGAAACTTCATGTCCATGTGCGTGCGGTTCAATGATATCAGGCAAGGACCCTTATCCTTTGTGCATCACATGCCTGGGGGTGAGACACGCTCAGGCAGCCCTTGCGAACCCCGAGTGCTGTCCTCACTGTTCTCTCTTCCCAGCAAGGGTGCTAGAGAGAAGAGTACGAGTCGTGGCCACTAATGCTCGTTGAGATCCTTGCTTTTCTCCGCTGCCCACGGAGGAGACTAAACAGCCCCCTGCGTCATGCAACTGGGGCGAATTTATGGACTAAGTCTTGCCCTAACTACCTCCCCTCTTTGGATCTTTACGGATGTAAGAGTGGAGGACGTTGATGACGGTGGGCCATCGCTCGTTTTTTGGAGGAGGAAGGAGGAGGATGATGACGGCGCAATCCTCCTGCCAAATCTCTCCCGCCAGGCAGCGCATAAAGTGAAGGTTCACCCTCCCCAGCTCAGGCGGAGCTTGACCTACTGGAAATGTGCCGGAGGGCGGCGAAAAAACTCTCCATAAACTGGCCGTCGCAGCAGATGAGCAAGGGGATGGAGAGAGATCTCTATGTCTCTCTAGATCTCACGTGCCCCACCAGTTAAACAGCTCATTCCAGTAGTCCCCGCATGCGTTTCAGAGATGAAACGTTTCTGGGATAAGCCTTTTTCACACAGGGTTCCTGTAAAAGGATTTTCTTGGCTGGATGTCGATAACATGGAGGAGTTAGGGATGTCAAATTCCCCTCCTGTTGAGCTGTCAGTTGCACATCATCTCCACCCTAACCGCAGGGCAGCCTTTTTTCTTGGCTTCCGCTTCACTGCCAGGATGCACTGAGTGCATAACAGCCTCAGTTTTTCCAGAAGATTTATCGTTCTTCTGCACTGGCAGTGACGGCTCTTAATGCCACCTCTCTCCTCACTGCTTATCAAGCAGAGCTTATGGAAGAGATGGGGAGACAAATGTATGCTGGGACACCAAACCCAGCCCTCTGGGAAGAGATTTGTGTTATTGCAGATCTCAACCTGAGAACTTCCAGAGGTGCAGTCCAGAGCTGTGGCCGCAGCATGGGCCTGGCAGCGGTCGGCGAGCGAGCTCTCTGGCTGGGACTGTCAGGGCTGTCAGACAGAGAATGTAGACGTCTTGGATGCTCTAGTTGAGCCAAAAGCCCTTTTCAGGGCATCGGTCAATGCTTCAAGTCTAAGAGCAGTCATTTTGTCCCCCTCCCAACAGCGTCGGACACAGGAATTGTTCACAGGAAAAAGTTATCCAATGACCAGTTCAGTTTTGAAGTTTGCACCAGTTCCCCCAGTGCCCCAAAGATAATTTACCCTTCCTTCACCCACGGGGTTACAACAGAGGGCAGAGGGCTGTTTTCTAAAAGACAAGTGTGCTGTGAAAATAATAAACATGCTCCCTGTGCATCCAGGCAGTGGGCCGAGGGACAGCAATGTTTGAAAAGAAAAACACACACAAAAACAAAATTGTCCAGATCAGAGCTGCAGTCCCTACCTCCGATTTCCGATTTCTGGATTTACGGAACCTCAACAAACACCTCAAACAATACAAGTTCAAAATGTTGACATTATAGATGTTATCTCAAATTATTCGTCCCAAGGACTGGCTTACGTCAGTCGATCTGAAGGATGCATATTTTCACATAAGCATCTTCCCGGCACAAAGAAAATTCATCAGGTTTGCCTATAGGGACACAGCCTACGAGTTTTTGACAGTTCCATTCGGTTTGACTTTAGCTCCAATGTTTTTCAGCTAATGTGTGGAAGCAGCGCTCACACCGCTGAGAATAATGGGTCTAAGAGTGTCAGCATATTTGCATCATGGCAGCAGGCAGAGAGTGAGACAAAAATGCTTGTGTCTCATTTGGAGAGCTTAGGCTTCAAGATAAACGAAAGAAAAAGCTGCTTGGTGCCCACACAAGAGATAATTTATCAAGCGTTTCAAAACTATCAAGCGTTTCTGTCCGAGGAGCGCATCAAGTCAATTTGTGGCTGTCTATCCCTTTTTCAGAAAGGAGACAGAGTTTCATTCAGACATTCATGTGTTTTCATCTTCTGGGGCTGATGGCCTCGACAGTTTCTGTCATTCCACTGGGACTGTTGCGAATGAGGGAGTTTCAGCCTTGGACGGCGGCACAGGGCTTGTGTCCAAAACGCCACCTCAACCGCAAAGTGATAGTGACGTTACTCTGCATGCGCGCTCTCCGTCAGTGGAGAGATCGCTCTTTTCTCGAGTCAAGGACTCCGCTGGGAGCAGTTTCTCTGAGAAAAGTGGTTTCAACGGATGCGTCATTCACAGGTTGGGGTGCAGTGTGCGAGGAAAGGATTGTGAAGGGGAAATGGCCCGTCTCGCTACAAAACACACACACAAACTTCCTGGAACTGTTAACGGTGTTTCTGGCACTGAAACATTTTGTGTGGTTCCTAAGGATCCACCACATTTTGATCAGATCAGAGTCCACACTCATGTTATTAGAGAACCGGGGTTACGTAAGTAACCTAAAGTTGTTTTTTAAAATATTCACGAGTCCTTTTTGTCGAGTTGAGTCAAGTCTGAAGTCTTATAAAATGCGACTTGGGTGCGACTCAAATCCAAGTCACTAACTCGAGTGCCCATCTCATAATAGAACAGTGATTAAACTGACTGGAACTACCTGTGCATTAAACAGTTTTATTGCACACCTTTAAGCCAATCAGAATTGAGTATTCAGAGAAACCATGCAAAGGCTTTAAGTAAAATGTTCCCAGTGTGGTTTCTAGAACTGGAAAAGTAATGCAATTTTTTTTTTTTTTAAGAATATATTTATTTTTTTAAATTAAAAAAAGGATTTTTACTCAATTTCTTGAGTAAAATTGAGTAAAAAATTTAAATTGAGTAAAAATCCTTATATATATATATATATATATATATATATATATATATATATGTATATATATATATATGTATATGTATATATATATATATATATATATATATATATATATATTTTTTTTTTTATAAGGTTGAAATTTAGTAAAAAAAAAAAAAAAAAAAAAATGAAAGAATGTTTTTTTTAAAGTTAAAGTTTTTTAAAGTCCTTATCCAGTTAATCACAAACAACTGGAAGTGTAAATGCATTGTTTAAGAGTGGCAACCTTGAAATAGGGCTGTCACTTTTGTGAAAAAATCCTGTTCGATTTTTGAGACATAATTGTTCATTGAATCGATTGTAAAATCGATTTTCCATGTCTAAAGACATTTCCATTTTAAACGCTAAATATGGGCAAATCCACGGACAACTCACACGCATTAGGACGAACGTAAAGAGGGCGCTTGAGACACACAAGTCAGCAATATTCCTGATGATTTATTGCCGTGAAGTTTCGTGCACAATGTCAAACAGGACTGCAACATTCTCCAAACACAATAAGCAGAGTGGACTGCCATAACATCAGTGAAAAACATCACTGCCGGCTTCAACATGGCTGTGTTTACAATTAGAAATGTCAAACAAATTTCGCTTACGTAGGCGATTGTAGCCCGAATCTGTGTCTGTATGCATGAGACTGACTGCATACCGGCAGAATTCACAGTTTTGTTGTAAAAAGAGACACATTATGCAGAAGTATAATTTGCTGATATGTGTGTTTGTCACTGCAGTTGCTGTGTGACGCGCGTTCGCTGCGGGCATATCGTGACAAGCTGGATGCGCTCCGAGAAAGGACCATTAAAATCGATTCCCTATTTTTGTTTTCGAAACTTGCGTTGGTTGGTCCAATCGATTGTGCAATCGATTTTCGGAAGCAAAGTGACAGCCCTACCTTGAAAAACATTCAGCTCTTAAAGTGGTGGTTGATTATGATTTCACTTTTTTAACTTTAGTTAGTGTGTAATGTTGCTGTTTGAGTATAAACAACATCTGCAAAGTTACAACGCTCAAAGTTCAAAGCAAAGGGATATATCTTCTTTGCCAGGAGCTGCAGCTCATTTGCATTTAAAGGGACAGACACAAAAACGGTGCGTTTTTGCTCACCCTCAAAAAATGACAATTTTAACATGCTATATAAAATATCTGTGGGGTATTTTGAGCTAAAACTTCACATACACACTTTGGGGACATCAAAGACTTATTTTACATCTTGTGAAAAGGGCATTATACTGTACCACCCTTTAAAACTTCTGGTATCTTGATGTGTAATTTACTAGGAGTGTGTCACTTTCTGGCTTTTGAAATGTGTTGTGGAAAATGGGCGGTGGGATTAAAAAAGGTTGACAACCACTGATCTACATTATTCTCACTCACTTTCAACTCCAACCTGCAGAGGCACTTGACTGAGTGGAGTTGAGTCAATGTTAGCGGTCTGATTATAAGGATTTCTGACAGAGGAGATCCCATTCTCTTTTGTCAAAGTGATGTTTGATAAAGGATAATCCTCCATTGTGAACTCAAAAACATGCAGTCCCAAGTCCAATGTGCCATTACTGCTCAGAGTGCATGAATCCTAGACAAAAACATAATAGCACGGTTTGTGCATTGAAATGTAACATTTAAATTGTAAAACTGTTAAAAAAAATTTAAAAAGTGACGAACATGGAAAAACAAACTAAACTAAGACATTGGAAATATGGTAGTGCCTTGGGCAGCAAGTCTGGTAATGGTTAGTCACGGCTGATGACACATCACACAAATATTGAATAGTATCAGTTTTATGTTATTTCCTGATGTGGGTAAATGTTAAATATTAAAGTGGGGGTGAAATGCTCATTTTCACTCAATCTCCTGTTAATCTTGAGTACCTATAGAGTAATATTGCATCCTTCATATCTCCAAAAAGTCTTTTGTTTTATTATATTTTTAATTGAAAGATTGTACCGAGTCTTTCCGGAAAAAAACGAGCGGGTGGGGGCGGGCCGTGTGGGCGAAGCTAAGCTGTGATAACGCGCCGAGCTAACAACACACAGATACATTTGTTCAACAGTTTTACTCACCGTTCCAACGCACGACCGCGAACCTTTATCATTGTGACTGCTCGATCCTTAAGAAATTAGACGATCTGCAAATCCGTCGATCTGGCGTTTGTTTATAAAACAATCATCGTCGAAATGCAGGGAACAACAGTCTTACACAACTCCGTTTATGCTCAGGAAAACAAACTCCATCCACGGGTCCCTTAACGCTGGGTTCTTTGGGAATCTGTGCAGGGTTGTCTTGCCCTGGCAACCAAAAACACACTTCTTTGGTGACATTGACTTCCCAAAAGCCGGGCAGGGCGCTTTGATGGCGAACTGCTTTCACTCTCTTGCTGTGGTGTACGAGTGCGCGCGCGCCCGCGATCTTACCGGAGAAGTGCCCTTAGGACCCATATAAGGAAATTCCGCTCTATCTTACGTAAAATTTTGGAACAAAAATACTCCTTCAAACGTACAACTTAGTTTTTGAAACTTTGTCCATGTTTAGCATGGGAATCCAACTCTTCAACAGTGTAAAAAACTCAGTATGCATGAAATAGCATTTCACCCCCCCTTTAAGATTATTCATAGACAACATATTCTACATTCCTGTTAAAGTCCGCGTGAACCGGAAGTTGCAAACTACTTTTCTCCAGTGTTGTGACGTATTTCCCAGTGAAACGGAATATTGAACAGAGGGCAGGGTTTTACTCTAGCGCTCCTCCTCTCCATCTCTGCTCATAACAGACTAACGGTTTGAGGGTAGTGTTTAAGCGTTTCCCAAACCCTAGCCCTCAAACCTACGTCATCAGGGAAGGTCCTCCAAAGCAGAGGGGAGGGGCATTTTCAGATTTTAATTAAAGATTACGAAGCCAAACATTTTTTTTTGTGTAGATTGACTTGCATGGATGAATTGTTCACCACAAAACGATCAATTTAAGCAAACAAAATAAATATGGTCAATTTTGATTTCATGTGGACTTTAAGATGTTAAAGCATATTACAGTTTTTCTCGATTGCTTAAACACTATAACCAGGCTTTTGAACTAAAATTTCAAAACCATAACGCCATTTATCAAAAAGCACACCCATTTCACTAAACTATAAACACTATTCCCTGTTTTGACACATGAGTCAGATTTGACGAACTTTCACTGCAAAACTCTACACACAAATCCCTTAATTTCTCATTGCCTTGACCATGTTGTCATGTATAAAGCACTAGCATTCAATATTGTTCACTCAAGTCAGCACAGCTTCAGCTCAGTTAGCACACAATTACCCAGGTGGAAACACTAAGAGTCAAAATTTAACACACATCAATCAGAACCTTCAATAGATAAAAGGGCCCAAATCAGTTTATAGCGTTTTGGAACAATGGATCCAGAAAGACATGAAGGAAGAGGGATAAGAATGAGGAGGAGGAAGGGCAAGGACAAGAAGACAAGCAGTCTCAGATGAAATTCAAGCCACTCTAGTTGCCCATGTCTTTATCAATGGTTTGACTATGAGGGAGGCTGGGCTACGAGTAAGGCCAAATTTGAGTCGCTTTACCGTCGCCTCGAGAGCCTTCAGGGAGGAGTGGTGGCAAACAAAATCACTGAATAAGAGACAAACATTTCCAATAGTCTTTGATGAGGTGTATTTTCTTGCAAAAAAAGGCCAGCAGTCGTACAGTCACACAGAGTGGCTGCAGAGTGTGACAGTGAAGGGAGGGCATCCTTTCTCCTTTATAGTCTTGACTACCAGAATGTTATCTTTCTAGGCAAATGATGGTATTTCAACCATATGTGGAACATTCATAGACGTGTTCATCATATTGTATCCTTGAGTGGAGGCCCTCCTGTCACGTCCAACACTCTTTACCAGTCCAAAACAATTCGAATTCCATATTAGAATATGGTTTGTGTGTGCTCTTTTACTGTCATATGTTGGTCACACACATCTTACTGTAAGTAAATATAAATAAAAAAAATAGAGGAGAGAGTAAAAAAAAGAGTAAAAAAAAAAAAAAAAAAGAGTAAACCAGTAAAAAAAATATTTTTGTGTGTGTGTTTTCTGTGTACACCGTCAGAAAAAATGTGCAAAATTTGTACCTTTAGGGGTACAACGGCTTGTCACTGGGGCAGTACCCTCAAGGGTACACCCGTTGTACCCTTATACATGGGTACATATCAGTACCCTTGCAGTATGTACCTTTCAAAGACAAATATGTTCCTCTAGTGACTAAATTGTACCTTATAAGGTGCAAATTTGTCCTTTTAAGGGTACTGCCCCAGTGACAAGCGTTTTGTACCTTATGATGGCAAATTTGTACTCCATACAACACATTAAAAAGGCCAGAATGCTCTTTATCATTTATTAAACATTCAAAATTATTACATTCTCACAGGATGAATATTTTAAGCACTATCACAATGTGTCATAAGAGGATGCATATTGAGCAATTTTACTTTTATATACAAAAATTGTATTATAGAATGTCAAGCTTAATATTATATTTAGATTTTTTCAAAATCAGTACAATACATTTCAATAACCTTTTTTTTACCATGTAATAAAACGTGTTAGCATCAAGAATCACAAAGAAATTTCATTTTTTTCAAATCAGTACAAGATCTCATTTTAAGTAAATTGTTCTACTTTAAAAAAAAGTTTTGAACATCAAGAATGACAAAGCAATCTTTTACCAGCAGTACACATTTCATTAATTGTAACTTTATACCCTTAAAACATTTGATCACAAACACACATTTCACCAAACACAGTAATACACATTTAATTTGAACTTTTTAAACATTCTTGAGGATCAAACAATTTATCATTAGCAGAGTGTGTGTCAAAGGGCCTGAAAGTCCATCTCTTGCCCTGGTTTCATAATACTCCATTTTAAGTCAACTTCGACTGTGTTCGCATGGAAGTGTAAATCATAGGTAGGTACAAATGTACATGGAAATTAAGATTTGTGCAAAGACAAACCTCCACACCATCCACTTTGACAAGGACTTGAAGCCTCTTGGAGAAAGACATTTTTCAGTCAGTTTCTACCAATTGTATGGTTGGGTATGGAGTATCAGCATCAAACTGTGAGAAGAAAAGAATATGTTAAACATATCAGTAAAACAATGCAACATCCATCAGAACTGAATAACTGGACCTGTATCAGATTATTACAAAATGACAGTTTAACAAATTTCCTTTACTCATTGTTAGTCATATTTCTGCAATTTGCTAAAATCAAAGTAACTGGAAATATCAACAAATGTTGCATAAAATGCATGAAATTGTTTACAAGCTGGTTTCAGGTGAATACATGTTTTACCAATGATACAATTTGCGCATGAAAGGGCAAACCCAGACAGAAAATTAAGATATAACTCTTTATAAACTTTTTGAAGCAACAAAGTTGTAGTTGAGTGGATTGTCAATGGAGGGACAGAAACCACTCAGATTTCAATTCAAATATCTTCATTTGTGTTTTCGAAGATGAACAATAGTCTTACGGTTTGGAATAACGCAAGTAATTGATGACATCTTTTGTGAACTAAGCCTTTAAAGTGACAGCAGCCTAATAATCCACAGCAATCACAACTGAATATTTTTTTTTTAACATTTAATTTATCCTTTTTCTGTTGTAATTTTTTGTCCTATAGCTTGTAATTACATTTCTTGTTCTAATTTTATTATTGTTTACTTTAATAAGTTTGAGAATGTTTTACTCTACATTAGACTTGTATTTTTTATAGACTAGTTTTTTTTTTTAGTTTGGAGTAGTTTATTTCCTACAAAAATAACTATATTGTGATATATATCATTATCGTGAAAAAAATATTCATATCGTGATAGGATTTTGGTCATATCGCCCAGCGCTAGATCAGTTTCTAGGATATACTGTAAGGAAACTAAGCACACATTTTCAACAAATGTATTTGTTGAGCACCTATACTTTTAATTAACAAAACTACCAGTCCTTAAAGTTTAGAAATCGATTATCACAAAACCGCTATGTTTTATGTCTATACCTGGTAGATCTTCTGCAAGCATCTCTTCTCTTGCTTCTTCGTAGATTTTGGCTAATGGAGCATTTCTTTGAACAAGCTCAAGCACCTTTGGCACAATAATGGTAAAGCCATCCTTGAAGCGCTGGCTGGCTGGCGCTGACAGTTGATGGAATGCATTCGGTCAACTTTATCACACAACTGAAAATAGACAGAAAGAGAAAGTTAATCATTTCACATGAACTAAAAATACTAAAAAAATAAAATAAAATCAGACATTTTAATATTCTATGTGGCCTCTTTCATTGCCATTTCCCTTTAGTAATATCATTGTACAAATATTTCTAAGCTTGAATGCACATATATTTGTTCACCTGAGGGTTTAGAAAATTACAATGCTTTTAAAAAAAGAGTTATAACTGTAAATTATAATTTTAGTATACATCAACATTCAATATTTATTTTAAGCAGAGAACTGATATAAAATCGGTGATGTCACTGACCCCTGAGGGTGTTTTTAAGAAAGAGTATTTCTTAAGTATATCCTCCACAGTCATCCCACCTCTTATCTCGTTTCTTCGCCATGCAAAAGTTCACTGCATTCGGTCTTTGACCACCAAGGTATCTAGTCGCATCTTGCTGTACTAGATATGCAGGACATTCACATGACGCTCAATAGAGGATGCATCCTCACCAATGACAGCAATCTCCTACTGGATCAAATATAAAAGTACAGAATAATAATAATTAAAATAATAATAAAAGTTAAACCTCAAAAATACATGTCCTTCACTATTTCCTTACCTTAAATTTGTATGATCACAAAGAGAGATAATAAATTTAAAGCTGCACAATGAATTCAAATATTTCTCTTCTTTTTTTATTACATAGGCTATTTTATTGCTATTGATGGCTTAATCAGGCTACTTGTCCGGTCAGGCAAGTAAAATTTCTTTCACTTGCCCCTTCAAAAAAAATACACTTGTCCCAGACAAGTGTTAATGTTGAGCCCTATTATCGGCCACCCTGCATTCTAAGATATCGCCATCAGGCATAAAAGAAAAAAAAATCTATATCGGTCGACCACTAAACATAGGACAAATATAGTACACAATAGTCAATGTTATACTTGCATTTCTGTAGTCGAAGTCTGTTGTTGGGATTCTGCTGGCACTGGCTCTAGTGTTATTGTTATCACCTCCATCTCATATACAAATTTGTTGAACTTGGACTGTTTTTTAAAGGAGCCTTTAAATGAATGAGATCATGTTCTCTGTGTCCACCTCGTTTTCTGAAAAAAAAAAAGAAAAGAAAGAATGATCAATGTGAGCTTGAGGTTTTAACAGCAACAATAAAATCAATGTCTTTTTTTAATAATTTTTAAACTTTCAATGGAAATTCATCAGTATAAATTATTACTTTAATTTAGAAAAATACACTATAATAACTCGATATACACTCTCAGAAAAAAGGTACAAAGCTGTCACTGGGGCAGTACCCTAAGGTACAAAAGCTAAAAGGTACCAATATGTACACTTGAAGTACTAGGCCAAATATGTACAGAGTAACGGTTACCTTTTTTCTGAGTGTATGATTAAAAGCAAACTTATTTAAAATAGCAGCTCAAAGACATTGATAAATGGTAAACAAACTTCACTCTCTGTTTTTGGAGGGGCTCGATGCTGACGCACGCCTCTATCTCCGAGCCCTCGCCTCAGTTGACTCTGACAGGACTAACTTACTGACTCGTTAGGGAAAACCTTTCTTCGAAAATACTGAACTGACAAAACCAACGTATGGTTATTGCGTTTTAAACTTATTGTTATAACAATTAATTGTATTTTTAGCCATAAATTAAGATATAACTTTAGCATAACTTAACGTTAACTTACTCTACCGCGAGACCGCGCGGCCATAGAAACAGTTCAAACTCATCGCGTTTTGTGGCCTAACGTTACAGACACAATGTCAAGTGCACATAACTCGAAAGGGAACCAACGAATTTTCACAATACTTAACACTAAACATACCTCTGAATTTCTTTGCTTCGTCTTCGGTGATATTTATTCCGGCTTCTTTCAATTTCTGAAGATCCTCCGTCGACAGCGTCAGGAGTGAGACAGCCATCATGGAATAACCGTCGTTTTTTGTGCACACAGTCCCTCCCAACTTCTTCTCGCGCATGAAGTCACTGCGCTGGTCAAATGCGTATACTTTGAGGGAAATACTTTAATAATAAAATAAATACTTTGATGTATTTATTTTAACTCTAAATTAAAACTTAAAACTTATCTTACAAGTTAAAACAGCTATTATATTACACAGTTTAAAATTCAATTAAAAATACAGACCTACTTTATTGCATTTGCTTTATGTTTCAAACTTTTCTTGATGCTCTGCATAATCAATAAAAGGTCATGTGTTTGTGTACTGTTCAGAACCAGTGACAGTCAGTAAATATGTGGGCTATTAAATATATTTGGTTATTTTGTGCATCTCTTCTAAATAACCAACAACTCATGAACATGAATATCTTGCTCTGTTTAATCTATTTTGGGTGATTGACAATTATGTGTTCACTGATTTGTTGAGATCACTGTGGATGCAGAGCCTAATAAGCTTTTACCATTTCATACACTTTGGCTTCCTCCTTTTGTCACAGATTGTACCTTTGTTTGGGGATTAAATGGTCCAAACATGGACCCTCTGACAGTTGGAAACATATTTGTACCTTTTTTACTACTAAATGGTACATATTAGTACCCTAAGGTCTAACTATGACCCATTGAGGGTACAACTTCACCATTTGTACCCTAAGTGTTCACAAATGTACCCCAACCGTACCCTTTTTTCTGACAGTGTATGAATAAAAATGTGCCAATGTATCCACTGGTTGTGTCTTTTGTGTTCCTCATGTGAAAAGGTTTGTGAGGGGGGAACCACATGCAACATAACTTACCAGTTTTGGAAATGTTGTTTTGAATTTATTGCACCAGTGTGTTAGACTATGTTGTAGTGTGTGTGATTTTGAGGGCTTGTGTGTCCTGTCTGAGGGCAAAGTTTGGTTTTTCAGCAAAAGTGAATGGTTTTGAGTGTAGAGCTTCATTTTGACCTGAAAATAGGATGTTTGGGGAATTGGGTGAGACGTTATGGATTTGTGTTTATAGTTTTGAGTATACGAGGCATAGTTTCAAGAAATGTGTTTAAGCAATCGAGAAAAACTGTAACTGATACACCAGATAAAAGATTATCAAAAATTTGGCATAGACTTTGGTCAGGTTGACGCCATATTGAATTTAACACAGATAAATGAGGCTGTGAGGGATAGATGTAGTCTTTACAATGGCATGCACTGTTTAAAGTAAAGTACAACTGAAAGTATTTTTCGGAAAGACGTTTCATCAGCTGAATAATCGGTATGTTAAACAACAGTATGAACCATTGAACCATTGTTTTTGCGGTCTTGTGTGATGGGACGCTATTGGTTGGGATGTTCCAAATTAAAGAATTCTGAATCTTTTACTAAAAGGCCCTTCCTCAAGTCCATTAGTGAAGGGTACATGAGTTTGAGTTAACTTTTAAGCAGAATAATTCAAGTTGTTTTGTTTTGTTTGTGATATTTTACATACATTTTTTGTCACACATTTCATATAAAAATTTCATAGGTAGAAATGTTTTTAATAATAGATGCATTAGGTAAATGTGACTAAATGGCGGGTCCACAAAAGAGACGGCCAGTTGTAAAGTTGAGAGCAGAGAGGGAATGCACACACACACACACACACACACACACACACACACACACACACACACACACACACACACACACACACACACACACACACACATAACGCATATTTTTAAAACGTTCTATATAATATGTACATTTATTTGCAACAATTATTAACAGCAATAATAAGAAGTTCATGTTGTAAGAACGGCTAATGGACCGATTGATGCTGCACTGTGGGTCAAGATCAAAAGTTAAATATGCCACTACCCTGGCTAAGGTCTATTACAGTTTTTTTCGATTGCTAAACGACAGTGGGCACAACTGGAGTCACATGTGCAAAACTCTAACTACAGTCTGCACAGCAGCAGTTCATGTGGACCAAACTCTAGTTCGTTTTTCATTGCTTGAACACAGTTTTCAGAACTCTACACACTTATCCCATGACTTTAACCACAACTTGCACAACACTGTGGATTTACAGCACTTTGTTCAAATGTTAACACACACTGCTGTCAAAACTGTGAACCACACATTCAAAACAGAATAGATTTCAGCCTTGTGCCTTTCAAACACTGCTGATTGCAATTTCAGCTGAAAGGCTAAGCAGGTGTCTTGTTTTAGACTTGTTAGTGAACACACACACACACACACACACACACACACACACACACACACACACACACACACACATATATATATAGATAGATAGATAGATAGATAGATAGATAGATAGATAGATAGATAGATAGATAGATAGATAGATAGATAGATAGATAGATAGATAGATAGATAGATAGATAGATAGATAGATAGATAGATAGATAGATAGATAGATAGATAGAGGTAGAGCTCAGAAAGACTAATTTTGGAAATGGAACAAGGAAGACAGGTTTTGATGGGAACTGATGTTGATGAAAACCTGTGGCCTGATGCTAGAGTGAGGCAGGATTAGCCCCTCAATTATTTGTTCGAATTACAGTATGTACTTTTAGTTTCTACCTTTTTTTTCTCATTACTGTAATTCCGTAAATTACTACAGACTATTGAAGCAAACTGCTAATTTTCATTTGCCTTAAAGAATTGTTATGTTCTAAAAATTTAAATAAATCATGTGAAAGAATGTCACTCTTTTCTTTGAAGAAAATATTGCTTTGTATGAAGTCACTGAAATTGTTCAAACTGTAGGCTAAAGATGAAAAGTTTGTATTTTCTGTATTGGTGTTTGATGCTAGTGTTTTTACTCTCAGTGTGTTCTGAGTGACAGTGTGTGTTATCTCAGTGAGGGTTGTGCATAGTGTTTGGCTGCACTGAGTCTGTTTTGAGCCGTGTGTTATTAGTTGTGTTGCTTGGAATGAGTTTTGCAGGTGATGTGAACTGTTTAGCTCAGGTGACTGTTGGTAGTGCAGACTGTAGTTATAGTTTTGCACATGTAGCTCCAGTTGTGCACACTGTTGTTTAGCAATCGGAAAAAAAAAATTAACATGTAGCATACAGAAATACTGGAAAAAATAGTTATTAATTAAATGGATGTTCGAAATCTATACTTGTCAGCATTTAATGACATCGCAATATTTTTATATTCAACATTTCTGTCATCCACAGTACTGAAATCAGCTTATTTAAATTGCCACGGTGCATTTGCCTGTTTACAGTTTTTTTCAATCGCTAACAAGCGCTTACCCATACTTCAGATACTTTTTCTAAACTCTTAACACAGACTCACACCTACAAAACACAATTGGCCAAATGGTTAATTGTCTTCTCAAAAACACATTTTGTTAAATATATACTAACTCTTCATTTCAAAACAGAAAACACGTTTCTCTGCGCACACACTAACTTTACCAAAACACTGGAAATCTGACTCAAAATGAAATAATTCTGTCAAAGAATAACACTTGTTTTCACTTCACAAGGTACATGCATTCAATCAAAGTACACCAGGTTTCAAAATACTGGCTATTGTTGACATTACAAAAACTGCATAGACTTTTATGTTTCAGTTTTACAGGTATTTGCATGCAAAACGTGCAATCCACCGTTTTACACTAAATTTCTTGGTTGGGAACTGTATGTCCACATGTACAGTACAGTCAAATTCATAAGCATTCCAGTAAAAAGTAAATCAGTTTTTATTCCTTTACTGTTTACTACAGGAGGTACAGTAGAAACACGGTTTGATAGAACAGAAAAAGTTTTACAGTATTGCTTACAGTGAACAAAATATCCATTAAACACACAAGAGCATTGTGAACAAAAAAACAACAGCAAAAAAAAAAAAAACCATAAAATTACTGTATCTAATCTCTGCGATCTTCAGGGTTAGGCCACATGTTTTCATCAAGATCACATCTGATATCATCCAAGGCGATGCACCTGGGATAAAACTGCTTGGTATGTCGGATCCACCCTTGGAGCCAGCATCCATGGCTTCAAGGAGGGACATCTGATCATGTGGCTGATGGTCATACAGTTAACCTTCCACCTCCACATTACATTTTGTTCAGGTCATTACATTTGAATCCTGCCTCATCTATGTATATGAATTCATGAGGGGCCTGGTTGGCCTCCAATTCCATAATTCTCAAAACAAAGATTATGTAAATCATGTCATTACTGTATACTATACTGTACTGTGTAGGTTACCTACTTGCAAAGTGCAAAGCTTATAGAACTGGACATTGATTTGAATATACAGTACACTATACCTGGACATATTGTCGTTGTAGCTCCTTGACTCTCTCACTGATATATTGTTTTTGAACTGATATCATTGCAGAAGCAGAGGTTTTTATAAACTTTCATATTGTAAAATATTAGTACAATTTGAAATAACTGATTTCTGTTTAAAAATATGTATCTCATGTAACAAATTGTGTAAAATGTAATTTATTCCTGTGATGAAAAGCTGAATTTTCAGCATCATTACTCCAGGAAGATGCATATGGACTCGAAAAGCTTGTTTCTTCATGACATTGTTCAAAAGCAACACATTTTGCTAGCAAAATCAAAATCAAAATTACATTTTGCTAAAATCATGAAATTTACAAAAATGGTAAAAGTTTCATGTAAATGGTAAATACAGTAAATATATGCAGTCCATACTGTATCTAAGGTTTGGAATATTGTTTTTGCTATTGTGGGATGTTGTGTGTTAACATTTGTAAATACTACAAAAACAATCCATAATTTTGTTGGGAGGTATAAATTGTCTGTTAAGAAAATTTAAGCATTATGGAAATGTGTTCACTGACTGCATATTGTGTGAAAACGACAAGAAATGTGTGAATGGTATGGCCACAAAAGACTGATGCTGTGCTAATTGTGTTTAGAGTTTTGAAAATGTGAACACTGGCTGGACAAACGCTTGTTAGCGACTGAAAAAAACTGTAATATGTATCTGAACTTTTCATGGGAGTGTATCATTCAAAACTGTTACCTCATCAAGATTTATGTTTGGGTGTTGATGGCAAGATGGGCACTTGCATCTCACATGATCTCCATCTGGGTCATAGGCCAGCAGGTGAAGATGCTGAAAACAGTTCTGAGGAACCCTGAGGAAAGACCATTATCAAGACGCAACTATTTTCTTGATTACAAACGTACAACTTAGTTTTTGAAACTTTGTCCATGTTTAGCATGGGAATCCAACTCTTTACCAGTGTAAAAAACTCAGTATGCATGAAATAGCATTTCACCCCCCCTTTAATATGATGTTTTGCAAAATCCAGTGTTTGAAATCATTTCTGTGGCCCCATGTTGCTTCTTAACACAGAGTGGGAAAAATATTTTATTTTATGAAATGAATACTGTGATACAGGCTATGTCGATTAGCGCTGCATTATAGATATACGTACATCATTCTTATGAAAATACCTGAGATGGCTTGAAGAACACATATATAATCACAACCGTGTTTATTGTCTTCATGTTTTATCAGTCAAAACATCTCTGTCTGCATGTTATATTATATATGATATCGTTATTAGGGATTTCCCGGAACGTCATAAGTTTAAAGGAGTCATAACCTTGTATTACCTTGGATACCCAACGCTCTGTTATAGTCTTTCAGGCCCTTCTAAAAAAGAAAAGTGGAAAAAAAATAAACAGAGCTCCTCTGACCCTTATTTCTGAAGGCATTATTGTCTCGCGAGATCTGATGCGATATTTTGGCTGTCGTGGACAGTCATTTTAATAATGCAAATGAGGGGCGTGTTGATTGGTGGCAGGAAGGAGGGGGGTTGACACCGCAAGTAACGCTTTAGCATATCATTCCAAAATGACATCATGGGGCAAGTTATTAATGAACCCGACCTGGCCGCGACCGGCTTCCCGGCCAGTGTATAAGTATGAGGCGCCGTTTAGGGCTTAAATCAAACTTCATTCACGCACACATATATGAAACACGCTTGCATACATACTAAGTAGTCACACATACATGTATATGAACTCTCCACGCACATACTCATATGAGACGCGAGCATACACACACAAACTCGCGCACATACTCATATAAGACGCGAGCACACACACACACAAACTAGACGGCGCCTCATATATAAGCGTTAGGCAATCAATATACAAAAGCCGAATTCATGTTTATCTCAGTCATTTGTTGTTTGCAAAGTAACGTTAGCAGCCATTCCCCATGTTTACCTCGAAGCTAATACTCCCGCTAGCATACAATAGCCGCATTAGCAGTTAGCTGCTATTTGTTACACACAGTAGAGCAATAAAAACACATTATCTTACCGTTTCAATTGCAGTCAAGTGTCTGATTGTTGAAAATGGCCCCTTTTTCCCGAGCTTCGATGCCAACTTCGCCTGATATTGCCTCAAATTTGTGAAGGATTCAGGCGTAAAATGTTTAGTTAGCACAGACACATAACGTTAAGCCAGTGGGAAGGGTTGTAGGAACCGCGTCATTAAAAATGAATTTAATCCACTGGTCCCTGACAGCTTGGTCCGTTCTTGGGAGAGAAAACACATTTACATGTTGTTTGTGGCAGTCAACCACAGAGCAACTCAGGTGTGCACTCGGTTTCTCCATCTTTCTAGACTGAACTAATATGAGGGGGAGAGGGGCGGGCTTCCCGTGGCATAGGTTTGCGGTGTCCATATATGGTATATCCTGCCCCGTCATGACGTCAAGACGGGGCTGAAATCAAAATCTCGTATTTGAGTGCGCGTGCACGCGCGCTGGTTTATTTACCCTGAGGTAAACAAACGCTTCACTTTTAAATATCGGCTTCCCGGCCAGTGTATAATCGTTAGGCAATCATAACATACATTGATTCTCGTGGAAAAGTGAAAATTGCAGGTTATGACTCCTTTAATACTTCTATGAATATCACTTGTGGAATTTCTGCTCAAGGGCACTCTCCAGCTTTCAGTATGAAAGAAACAAAAAAAACCCTGACAGTGTTTAATGCTCCATTTTGCTAACACTGACTACGTTTACAAGCTGTCAATATTCGGGTTATGGTCGGGTTAAGGTCACTATTTGGGTTTCTGAAACATTCAGGAATAACCCGTTTACATGTGTGAGTAGAGAGAGTTACTCCTGTATACATGGAATTTGGCATATCCCGATGTAAACGGCGACGCACGGTTAGCGTCTGTACGTACGGACAACCTTAAGACGCAATATGCGTCATTTCCGATTCTTCTTCCTGTATCCAAAGACAACAGCAGCAGCACGCGGATAATGAATAGTTCAGGGCAGATAGCGATCGCCGGCCTTTGTTTGCTCTTTCCTCCTCGCTCCAAAAGTGTGGTGCTGTGCTGCGTCTCGCCATGTTTACCTCTACTTCTTGTTTACTTCCGGTATACTGCACGTGGGGTTTTGTATGCGCCGTCTCTAATCAAAAGACCAAGATTCCTTAAGAATAGAACATGCGCAGAACACAAATCAATGTTCCTTTTGATGGGGATATGCCGATACGTGTTTACACGACCAAATGTTCGGGTTAGAAAAGGGGTACCCCAGGGATCATATCCTGGTTTTTAACAACCGGCATATGAGCATATTCGGGTTTTTGCCGGTGTTTACATGGCCGTGCGCGACCGGGTTATTGCTAATATCCCGGTTTTGAACGGGTTATTGGCTGCATGTAAACGTAGTCAGTGCCTCATTTTGGGTAAAAATAGTAAATAATACTATTACTATAAGTATTTTGTAATGTATTAAATTGAGAGGTTTTTTTTTTAGATATTATTTTTCTGTACTTCTACTTAAAGCTCCAATATGTAACAATTTTGTAATAAAATTTCAGAAAATAACTTGCACAGTGATATATTTCCTCCAGTTGTGTACTTACAATATCTCAAAAGTCTCCAAAGATTTTTATTTCAGAGAAATTCCGATTTTAAATAACTGGCCGTCCCGGAAAAGAAATGTCGCCTCTTAGTGACGCAATGTCCGCTCTATCCCTTTTTTCCGGTGTGGACCATGTGATCAGAGCCCGTCTACATTCATGTGATGTTCCACCACACCGGAATATCACATGGTCAAATGCGGAAGTGGTGGTTATAGCGTTATCCATACTGTATGGTTATAGCTGTTATGGATCACGATTACTCTTTGGCGAGTATTTGAAGTGCCAACAAAGCGAAAGCGTCCATATTCGGATACACGCAGACTGTGTGACAAACGGAGGAATAAAACCGGATAAATATCGGCCAGGCGTTTTCGAGATGGAGAGAGCTGTGCGACAATCTTGGACTTGACAGACAGAGACTCTGCTCTCGCGAGTGTATTGATAGACAGGTAAGCAAATCAATTATTTTTTATTGTACCAGTAACATAATAGTTACACTAGTAAAAATGATTTTAATCCTCTGAAGTAGGCAAACGCGCGGGCGCGTTTTGCTGGAAGTACTCCACATTGTAGCACTATAAACTTAAATTACTCAGTCATTTATGGTCATACAGAAAAAAAGAAATATAAAAAAAGAATCTGTGATATTTCTACTTTTGTATGTGTCCACTTACAATCAAATCAAAACATTGTGCTTTTTTAAAATAAAGAAAATAAACAGGGTGTGCGTTCTGCCTCTCCGTTGCGGTGAACTTTTTTTCTTGAGCACGTCTATAAACTGAAACAAAACTCAGCAAATACTTGTCACACATTTATGAGCCATATACCTTCATAAACATAAACTGAAACAAAACTCAGCAAATACTTGTCACACATTTATGAGCCATATACCTTCATAAACATTTAAGTGTGTACTTTTAATAGATATGAATTACACCACATGCCTGTAATAATATAGCATAACATTTCACGTTCCTTGCAGTTCATTAATTATGATGACATAAAATAATACGATCAGACATACAGGTAATACAAAAACGAATAAATGACCTCATCCGTGATCATGATTCATTAATTCCATTTAGATACATCGCTAGATGGTGAAAACGCATTAAAAACGACATCTCCCATCGTCACCTCCTTCATAGCGTCATCAAGCTTCGCCTTTGTTATTGCTGGAAACTGCGCCCTCTTGTGGTCAAAAATATTTACATAGTGGACCTTTAAGTAAAACATTTTTTAGTACTCTTTCCACCACTGGTTAATTGTTGATGAATACTTAACTGTAAGTTGATTTTAGATACCAAAAATATTTAAGATCACCACATTGAAGTAGGCCAGAGAGCTAAAATGTCTGTGTTTTTCCTCAATGTGTAAAATAAAATAAAATATTTTCTTTTACATTTTAAGTGCAAAAAAACCTCTCTTGTGTGCAGTCGTGTCATAGTGGACATAAGAAACATTATCAAAATTACATTCCTGAAAAGATCTTATGTAATTAGGAAAATTCATGAAATGAAAAAAATTATTCATATGATTTTTCACTACTTGAAGAGGGTCTGGTGTCACATAGGCCCCAAACAGAACATTAGGGCTAATTGAAATGTCTGAAAACCTTAGATTCAGTAAGTATATTCTTTTAAAGCATATTACAGTTTTTCTCGATTGTTTACACACATTTTCTGAAAGCATGCCTCACATTCTCAGAACTCCACACACAAATCCAAAAAAAACACACACAATGGGCAAAACCCCTCAATTATCCTGCAAAATGAAACTTTACATTCAAAACAATGTTATGTCTTCTCAAAATGGGATTTTGTTTTCAAATGACACAACCAAACCATCACATGAATAGACATTTATAAGAACCAGTTGAACACTGATGTGCTCAGTGTAAAACACTATGATGAATGGAAAACACTTCTTCTCCATTCATCATAATGACTGTGGCCTTTTTTTTGTTCAGTGTTACACTTTCTACAGACAGTACATACATAAGTGTGTTGTAAAATATTTGAGAATATTGTTTTCATACTCAGAACACACAAATACATGGTAACAAATATATTTGATTTTTCCCACAAAAACAATGTACAAAGTGTACATCCCAACCAACACAAAGTTGTGCATACAGTGGTCTACATACAAAACAACAGAAGAATTGACTGTATACAGTAAAAAAAAAAAAAAAAAAAAAAAATCCAGTGTTGGCATCCATTGCTCCATTGAAGAGCTCTCCTGTTGCCCTTTCATGCTATAGCTCTGATTGCTAATTGTAAAACTGTGTGACGGGTGTTTGCCCATGTGATGAGTCAGTGTGCATATCTGAATGGCAGTGTGTTCCTTGTGAAAACAAGAGATGTTCTGCATGAAAATTGTGCCAAAAGCAGAGAATTGTGTGTAGTGTTTTGAAAAAAGTGTGTTTTAGAACTGCAATTTGAGTGTAAAGCAGGAATTGTGCTTGTAGTTTAGCAGAATTGGTTCAGGGGGTTGGTGAATGAGTTACATGTTGTGGTCATTGTGTCTCAAGTACCAGAAAATGTGTGTAAACAATCGAGAAAAACTGTAAGTACTCTTAGTAAAAGTATGCAGAAGTCTACTCTTTTTTACTATTATTCTATTGATCTTACCTCAGAGTGAAGGGCTCGTCGCCAGTGACATTGGTGGTCATGTGACGCTCAAACTGGCACCAGTGGATCTGACCCGAGTGGTCCTGATCCGTCACCTCAGGCTCTGAGAATGTGAGAATGCCACAGTCGCCACTATCACAGGCCCATGCGACTTGAGGATCACAGGGCAGTTTACCAGACTCTCTGTAGTAAAAGTGCATCTGCCAGGAACACATTTAACAGATATCTTTTTTTAGCAACTGCAAATAAGCCATGCAAGATATTTTAGAGAATGCTTTCAAAGACTGGACCTCATTGACTTAACAACTTCTTTTGTTCTTCACAGTAGAGAGAATCATACAAGTTTGGAATTAAATGAGTGTGAGTCCTGAGTTTTGTTTAATTTCAAGTAAAACAACAGAAATAGAAAAAAATGTCATTACTACAGCCTGTTAACTCTCAGTGTCCCATAAGCGAAAACTGTGAAAACTCTTTTAACTTTTTTACTTTTAAATTTTTCGAAGCTGTTTTACCTTCTGCAATAGTCTGCTGGGTCTTCTTTTAAAAGAATCATCCTTAATATATATTCTAAAGCATTTATGACTTTCAACCCTTTAAGTTCAATTCTATGTTAAAAAAGGGGGTGGCAGTTAACAGATTAAAGAGATATGAATGTATTAACCTGGACTTACCTCCACTTTTCCACCTGGATATCTGTTTCCAGGCATGAAGGTCATCTATCCCCCATAGAAACTGACGGCTTGACCCACAGAAATGGTCAAGCTGATCAGCAGCAGTAGCGCAGCATGTGCCATAGTGTTTGATGAAATGACACTGTGAGTAATGCGGTAAACACAGATGACTACATGGACTACAGTTGGACTGGTTCTGCCAGCTGAAAACAATCACATGAAGAATGTGTCTGATCTTTCTGATCACACTGGTTAGTTTCCGTGAAATCCAAAATATACGGATATCAGCTTTCAGTAGTTGTTTCCTCATGTGTGTGTGTAAATGATACTGATTAACATGGACAACATGTTCTACATACCTGTCAAGAAATTGCAACATAGTTAGTGATATACCAGATAGGTGAGTGCTTCTCAACCGATGGGTAATATAAACCACCGTCAACCTGATGAAAGCGAAAGTACCACAAAAGGGAAAGAAAAAAAACGTAACTACCATTGTAAAAATTGAAAGAAATTGATCATAATTATTGCATATATATTATTAGTACCACAGGTAGGTTCCCTCAAAAAAAAAAAATGTTTGGGGGGATTCATTACCAGTGTAATGAATTCAGCCACCACTAGGGGCCACTGGCGAGCTTCCTTGCGGCTTGAGACCTATACTGCCACCACCTTTAATTCTAACCCAGTCTGGTCCGGGAGGAGCACACCAAACACACTCCATAACAAGAATTACAGAAGGAATACACTTTTTATTAGCAACAATAGCAGCCGTATGGCATTCTCTCACTTAAATATCCTGATTGCATATACTGGTCATATGATTTCATTACAGTTTTTTACAATCGCTATGACAGTTTTTTCAATACATTTAACAAGTTTCCTAAACTCTTAACGCACCATCACACCTAAAACACACAATTGGCAAAACAGTTAATTTCATGTTCAAAATCACACATTGTAAATTAAACTCCAAAACTAATTTTCAAAATACAATAATACACTAACACAATACACTATGTCTACCAAAACACTGCAAACATGTCTCAAAATCAAATAATTATTCAAAACACTAACACATGTTCTCTTCCAACAGGAACATTTAGTCAATCATAACACAATGACAAAAAAACACTATCATCAGCTGAAATTACAGAAACTGCATTATTTTATATGTGTCAGGTATGCCCTTATACAACAGACAGTATATTGTATTGATCATAGATTGTGTTTTGCACTGCAGTTTCTTTTTTTTTTTTTTAAGTCTCTCTGCATTTTTGTTTTGTTTGTAATGTAAATGCATGCATTTTTTTTTTTTTTTTTTTTTTTGCAGCAGAAATTCAATACAACAAAATAAATGACCCTTCTTAGAGTAGCTTTATAGAATGTATGGTTTATGAAAAAAGAAGACAGAGACAGAATTGCTGCAGTAACGGCCTTATTTGCAACAGGAGATTTCTGCAATATAACAAAAATATGCAATATAGCTGCCATTTACAGTATTACTGTATGTGAAAATACAAAATATACAAACAGAAAAAGCCATCTTCTAATCTGCCCGGTCTTCTGCATTTGTCCATGTTCTCATCCACATCACACCTGATATCTGCCCTGGCAAGGCATCTTGGGAAGAATCTTTTGGCTTGCCTTATCCTGGCAGTGTTCAGCTGTGATGTCTTGGTATGCAGCATCTTCTGCATAGAGGAGGGACATTTGGTCCTGTGGACTATGGTCAAAAACCTTTCATCTCCAGGCTGAGAATACTCCTCAATGGGGTTGAGGAAAGGGAAGTAAGGGGCAAGGAAAATGGACATCATCCTCTGATGGGCGTCAAACCAGGCTGTGACTAGACGGGAATGGTGGAATGCCACATTGTCCCATATTTGCATAACTTCAATCAGCTGTTTCTCACTAGCAATGGAATAATGTGAAAATACAAAATATACGAACAGAAAAAGCACCAGAAGAATGAAAAAAGAGTCATCTTCTAATTATTTGCATAATTCAATGAGCTGTTTCTCAGTAAGAATATAATAAAATACAGGGGATATATTTGTGTTTCAGTTCACAATATAATCAGCTGTTCACCTTGACTTTAGCCTGTAAGGTTAGGTTTAGAACATAGTGTTATCTGTTCTGACATACAGTGTTAAAGCATTGGTAAATTTGGCAGTAAAAATCCATTGTTTTGGTCTTGTTTGAGCTTGTGTGTAAAAGAAGTTCAAGCATTTTAAATTTGTGTTAACTGTATGCATTTTGTGTTAAAGCAACAAGAAATGTGTTAATAGTATAGCTTACACAGACGGATGTAGTGCTAACTGTGTTACAGTTTTTTTCAATCGCTAACAAGCGCTTACCCATACTTCAGATACTTTTTCTAAACTCTTAACACAGACTCACACCTACAAAACACAATTGGCCAAATGGTTAATTGTCTTCTCAAAAACACATTTTGTTAAATATACACTAACTCTTCATTTCAAAACAGAACACATGTTTCTCTGCGCACACACTAACTTTACCAAAACACTGGAAATCTGACTCAAAAGGAAATAATTCTGTCAAAGAATAACACTTGTTTTCACTTCACAAGGTACATGCAGTCAATCAAAGTACACCAGGTTTCAAAATACTGGCTATTGTTGACATTACTAAAACTGCATAGACTTTTATGTTTCAGTTTTACAGGTATTTGCATGCAAAACGTGCAATTCACCGTTTTACACTAAATTTCTTGGTTGGGAACTGTATGTCCACATGTACAGTACAGTCACATTCATAAGCATTCCAGTAAAAAGTAAATCAGTTTTTATTCCTTTACTGTTTACTACAGGAGGTACAGTAGAAACACGGTTTGATAGAACAGAAAAAGTTTTACAGTATTGCTTACAGTGAACAAAATATCCATTAAACTCACAAGAGCATTGTGAACAAAAAAACAACAGCAAAAAAAAAAGGGGGGGGGGGACAAAAAAAAACATAAAATTACTGTATCTAATCTCTGCGATCTTCAGGGTTAGGCATGTTTTCATCAAGATCACATCTGATATCATCCAAGGCGATGCACCTGGGATAAAACCGCTTGGTATGTCGGATCCACCCTAGGAGCCAGCATCCATGGCTTCAAGGAGGGAAATCTGCTCATGTGGCTGATGGTCATAAACCTTCCACCTCCACATTACATTTCGTCCAGGTCGACAGCCTTTTGGCCAGATTGAATCCTGCCTCATCTATGTATATGAATTCATGAGGGGCCTGGTTGGCCTCCAATTCCATAACTCTCAAAACAAAGATTATGTAAATCATGTCATTACTGTATACTATACTGTACTGTGTAGGTTACCTACTTGCAAAGTGCAAAGCTTATACAACTGGACATTGAATTGAATATACAGTACACTATACCTGGACATATTTGTCGTTGTAGCTCCTTGACTCTCTCACTGATATATTGTTTTTGAACTGATATCATTGCAGAAGCAGAGGTTTTTATAAACTTTCATATTGTAAAATATTAGTACAATTTGAAATAACTGATTTCTGTTTAAAAATATGTATGTCATGTAACAAATTTATTCCTGTGATGAAAAGCTGCATTTTCAGCATCATTACTCCAGGAAGATGCATATGGACTCGAAAAGCTTGTTTCTTCATGACATTGTTCAAAAGCAACACATTTTGCTAGCAATCAAAATCACATTTTGCGAAAATCATGAAATTTACAAAAATTGTAAAAGTTTCATGTAAATGGTAAATACAGTAAATATATGCAGTCCATACTGTATCTAAGGTTTGGAATATTGTTTTTGCTATTGTGGGATGTTGTGTGTTAACATTTGTAAATACTACAAAAACAATCCATAATTTTGTTGGGAGGTATAGATTGTCTGTTAAGAAAATTTAAGCATTATGGAAATGTGTTCACTGACTGCATATTGTGTGAAAACGACAAGAAATGTGTGAATGGTATGGCCACAAAAGACTGATGCTGTGCTAATTGTGTTTAGAGTTTTGAAAATGTGAACACTGGTTGGACAAACGCTTGTTAGCGACTGAAAAAAACTGTAAGAATTTTGGAAAATTGTTAAATGTATTGAAAAATCTGTCATAGCAATCGTAAAAAAACTGTAAACCGTGAACACACATTTGAAAGGGAAACAATTAGGGGAGAGCGGGGGCACAAAGTAACGCTTTTTGACTTTCTCAGTTTGTGTAAATCTACTTTTGGTTCAGAGTATTTATTTTTTCCCACATTAATTTCCCACATGTCTACTACAATTATGTGGTTTTGTTTTATTAATACAGTATATACTTTTTTCTTGACATACTCCGAAAGAATGGAAGTGAAATGTGACAACATGCCCCATAGGTGGGGTACATTGTAACATGTGAGGGGCACATTGTAACATGACCATATGACAGCTTAAAATGTTATCTGATCTAATAAAAAAATATACAAAACAAACTAAAATATTTTCTAAATAAAATACAATTAAAAAACTTTTTCATATAAAATAATGGCAATTTTTAATAATTAAATATTAACTCATTTTTGTGTTTTGACTACGAACACATGAAAATAAATAACATCTTGGAGATTAAATTATATTAGATTTGTCTTATTTTAAATAAACACAAAAAAATAGAGATGAAAAATTAACATAAGTAAGAAATTTACTTTTGCTATGGTTTAATAAATGTCTATGGATATCTTCCCAAAAAAAAAAAAAAATTGGCGGATTTTTTTTCTCTATATAGCAGAGGTGGGACAAAGTCATTGTTATGCAAGTCAAAAGTAAGTCTCAAGTCTTTGCCCTCGAGTCCCGAGTCAAGTCGAGTCAAAGATGAGGCAAGTCCCGAGTCGAGTCAAAAGTCAAAGCCAACAAGTCTCAAGTCGAGTCCAAAGTCATACCATTTTAGTTTCGAGTCATTTCAAGTCCTCTACCACAGAAATAAAATTTATACAAATCATGTATGTCTGTAAGATTTGTATTTATTTAAACCTCTTTTTATACAATGACATTAATTAAATACAGTAAAAAACAGAAAATTTAATTTTCACAAAAAATGCTTGTATTTCAACAGCATATTGCACTACAACAATGCACAGCATGCAGCTTCAGTCCTGTATTGTATTGACCTTATATTGCAAAACAGTTTAACTTTCAAATAGACATGGGTCGTTTTAGCCTAAACCTTTTTAAACATGTCATCAATAAAGTCCTCACTCCTCAAAATTATAATTAAACCTTTCTTTGTGCAACTTCAGGCAACTTCAAATTGCAACTCGTTTTTTGTCGACTACCTCGTAATCTTTATAGCCAAATGAAACTACCTTCGGTATCATTTTGCCTACTGGCGCGTTGTTGCTTGTTGCGCTTCATTGGTTGTCTTGCAATGGCCTGCTTACGCCGTTTCACACATACTCCGTGTGCAGTGCGTATGCGGTGCGTGTTGCAGTGCGTAAGCGATGGAAGACCAGCACGTGCAATAGTGCTTTCACATATGCTGCGTTTGCAGTGCGTGATCCGCGGCTGTACCACAAATACATAGCCTACTCACTATTTGTATTTCAAATCCAGAAGTTAAGCAACTTTTATTTAAAAAAAGTTTTTTTGTCAGCATTGCGATTCTCTTTGTACACACGTATACACTCTTTAATAGACGCATTCACGTTTAAATACAATTTAAACAACGTATTATTTAATGCATTACTCTTATATAATTATATATTAAGTTGCTCAAGCAAGTGGTAAAATATTTAACCATGTACTTATATTAAAATTGCATAGCCTACATTTTAAATTAAAACTTAAAATTGACAAAAACAGCAGACTCATACTCTTTCTTTTGCATAATTTAAATCTTTATACAATAAATCTCGCATGTCACAAAGAACTTGTTTTTCCACCTCCACGAATGAGACGAGTGTTCATTATGTTGCCTTGTTGAAATATGTATTTTCCCTTGATTTACCCCGGTCTTAACGTCTCAGCATTGCGATTCTCTTTGTACACATATAACTCTTTAATAGACGTATGCACGTTTAAACACAATTTAAACAACGTAGGCCTATATTCAATGCATTACTTCTACTTATATTAAGTTCCTAAAGCAAGTGGTCAAATATTTAACCATGTAGGCTACTTATATAAAAAACAGCCGACTCTCATGCCTTTTCTTTTAGGCCTATATTTAAATTAATACAATAAATCTCGCATGTCACAAGGAACATGTTTTTCCACCTCCACGAATGAGAGTGTCGTTCATTATGTCGCCTTGTTGAGGTAAATTGTAGTTTTCCTTGCTTTCCCTGGTCTTAAAGTGAAAATAGTATTTAATTAAATACATTTATGGTGAGATAACTACATTTTATTTAATCAATCGCATTTATGGTGAAATTACTACATTTTTAGGTCAATCTGTGTTTATTTTGACCACGAAACATGCGCTGTCACTTTAATTCAGCGCGTGCAGCACAGCAAAAATAGACTCGGTGCGGAAACGATCGCTGCACTGCTGTATACACACCGCACCTGGAACGGATCGACGGACTTCAACCGCGTGCAGTGTGAAAGCTCTAACCCGTTAACATGGGTACGGAAAAAAATACGCACCGCTGGCGCATACGCACTGCAAACGGAGTAGGCTATGTGTGAAACGTGCGTTAGATGCTGTCGAATCAAAACAACGTGGGACTACAGTGATTGGATGTCGTGCAGGCAGCGCGCGCGCTCTCTGCATGCATACAGGTGGTGCACATTTTTTTCACAGATGCAGATAAACTGAGAGCGGCGCGGCCGTGTGGACATTTTTTCCCCAGTTTTCATGGGAAGTAGCAAGTCTTCTCGAGTCAAAAGGCGCAAGTCCAAGTGAAGTCACGAGTCATTGATGTTAAAGTCCAAGTCGAGTTGCAAGTCTTTGTACATTTTGTCGAGTCGAGTCTGAAGTCATCAAATTCATGACTCGAGTCTGACTCGAGTCCAAGTCACATGACTCGAGTCCACACCTCTGCTATATAGTGTTGAAATGGCAACTAGTAAATACACAAAGTTTCGTCATCCAAGCATGTGCGGAAGTATTTAAAACAAGCATGTTACAACACAGAAAAAACTTTATATATGGCTCCAGCGAGACCTGTCATTAAAGGGAAGAATTTTACTAGCCAAAGCTGAGGGCTTGTCACGCTTAACATACGCTGCTCTTTCTTTGAGTGTTGACACCGCCATTCTTAAAAAAAAATTGATACCATGCTCCTCAATTTTTTTTGGAAGAATAAAACTCATTTTGTCAGAAAATCTGTACTTATGAACACTATTGAGAAGGGGGGGGGGGGGGTGGGGGGTTAAACTTTCTAGACTTTACTACTTTAAACCAGACCTTTAAAATAAACTGGATAAAAAAACTTTATTAATAAGCCCGCATCTATCTGGAATTTGATCCCTAATGTTATTTTTTCCAAACTAGGGGGTTTAAAATTCTTATTAACCTGTAATTATAGCATAATGAAAATCCCTGTCAAATTATCCCTTTTTCATAGGCAAATGTTATTAGCTTGGTCCGTCATCTTTAAACACAATTTTACTCCTCACTCTTATATAATTTGGAATAATAAGGACCTACTGTATAAACATAAATCTCTTTTCTTTGATAATTGGGTAATTAGTAATGGAATTATTTTTGAATCTCAACTTTTCAATCAATATGGTTCAATTTGCAATTATTCTGAGTTCTTGGTAAAGCATGGAATTCCTGTTACTCCAAAAGAGTTTGCAATCGTGGCCGATGCAGTGCCACAAGGAGTTATCATGCTTTATAAAGGATTTTCTTTTTCATCTCTTTGTCGCTCAGTGGATCTGTGTAAGACATTTGTTGGTAAACAATGCCTTTCTTCTTCTAAAAACAGTAAGAAAATTCGAGTCTTGTTTCAGGAGGAGTTGGTTTCTGTGCCATATGTAATTTCTTATTGGAATGGTTTTGTAAGTGACATTCCATGGAAAAAAGTTTGGACATTACCTCACAAATACCTGATAACTAACAAAATTACAGAAATTACCTTTAAATTAATTCATAGGTTTTACCCAGATAAGTGCTCTCTCAAAAGACTTAAGAATGACATTGATACCCTCTGTTCTTTCTGTTCAGAGAAACCTGAGACTACTTCACATTTATTTTAAAACTGCTCTTTCACAGTGACATTTTGGTGTGACGTTTGTGATTTTATCAAATGTTATGTGAATCCTTACTTTAAATTAACACATAGAAATGTAATTTTTGGTTCCCTTTCGTGGTCACTCCGAGTTACGTCGGATGACGACGATTGGGGTTTCGCTTAGAAGCCTATCACCTTCGAGTATATAAAACGAGCCAATGGCAATGAAATGCCATGGGTCTGCGGAATTTGCATAGCGTAACTCCGCCCGCCGCAGGGGGTATGTAAGGAAGTACGCTGACAGAATGCAGATATGTTTTCACTTCGGAGCCGAGAACTTCTCCACTCCTGCAAACCAAATATTCTGAGTTAGTCTTCTCATCCCTTCGAGACGAGCAAACTCTCCGGTGTTGGTGTGACGGCGATTTCAGCGAGTGCTCACTACCCTGCTGACCTGTTCAGTGATCTGACAGATAGTGTGTTTCTCCTTGTTCGCTTCAACATCCGCGGAGTTTTTCCTCTCACAAAAAGAGCATTGCACGCGGCACGTCTTTTTAAAGATGCCTCGCCCGTGCACTTCTGGTTGCGGTCGCGACATATTCTTTTCTGATGGGCACAATCTCTGCTTAACGTGTTTGGGCGTTGCTCACGCTGAAGCAGCGTTTGTGGATGACTCATGTTCCAATTGCGGGAACATGACCATCTCCATGCTGCGGTCGAGACTCAATGAGCTCGTTAGAGCGAGAGTCCCCTCATCCACACCCCGATCTACGGTTTCCCCGAGAGGCTGTACTTCGGCTGGTGGCCAGGGTGACCTGAGGGTGACTGTGTGGGACATACCGCCGACACGTCCACGGTCCACACACCCCTCTTCAGCATCGGAACCCGCGAGTGTCCAAACCGAGATCGCTGGTCCCTCTATGGAGGCCCCGCGCATTTCGTTTGGCGCTCCAGAAGAGGATACGATGTCGATCGCTGCATCACAAGGTGGGCGTGAGTCCTCGGGAAGTGAGGATTCGGCTGTGTTGCCGCCCTCGGGCGTGTCAGCATTGCCCGAGTCTGATCCCGAGCTGACCGCCATGCTTTCCCGGGCAGCCGCGGCCATTGGGCTTGAGTGGTCCCCGCCACTCGATCCAGTGCGCTCGCGGCTGGATGATTGGTTTTTGGGAGCGGCCGCTGACACCCGTCGCCGGCCAACCCCAATACCATTCTTCCCGGAAGTGCATGAGGAAGTCACGCGGTCCTGGAAGGCTCCCATGTCTTCCCGCGATCGTTCGTCGGCTTTCTCTGCCTTTCCTCCCCTCGATAGAGCTGATGCTTGTGGGTACACTGGGATTCCCACGGTTGAACGTTCTGTCGCGATGCAGCTGTGTCCGGCAAGCGCTTCATCACGTGGTGATCCTAAGCACCCGTCCAAAGCCTGTAGATTCTCGTCTACCATGGTGGCGAAATCCTACAGAGCGGCGGGACAGGCAGCTGCCTCTTTGCATGCCATGGCCATCTTACAGGTCTACCAGGCCAAGATGCTTCGTGACATGCACGAGGGTAGGACAGACCCAGGGCTCTTCGATGAGCTGCGCGCCGACACCGACCTCGCTCTCCGGGCGACGAAGGTGACCGCGCGCTCCCTGGGTTTGGTGATGTCCACAGCTGTGGTCCGGGAGAGACATCTCTGGCTGAACCTGGCTGATATGCGTGAGCCTGAGCGGACTCGTCTGCTTGACGCTCCCATATCCCAGGCCGGCCTTTTCGGCGGTGCAGTCGAGGACTTTGCCCAACAGTTCTCGACTGCTCAGAAGCAGACTGAGGCTATCAAGCACATTATGCCCCGATGCTACGCTGCTCAGCCGTCGGTACAGAATTGTCAGCCTGCTCGCCGCCGAGGGCGCCCTCCCGTGGCTCCCGCCCCTCCCGCACGGCCCCAGCAGCAACCTTCACCCGGGCCGCGTCGTGGAGGAAGCCGCTGGAAGGCGCCACAGCCCTCTCCAGCCCCGCGGCCCGCTAAAAGCCAGGCCAAGCGGCGCTCCTGAGACGGGCAGCTCAGGATTGGCTCTCTTCTCTGTTCAGGAGCTGGTAGCAGGGCCACTCCTTCCCCCGGTGGGGAACATTTAACCTAATGTGGTTAAAGACAGAGTCGAATCCCCCAATCCTGAGCCCACAGAGTCCGAGGGCCGCAGTGCGCGCCACCCTCGGGTCCCGCCACTGCCGCCCTCCTCTGTCCCAGAGGTGCGGGATGACAGCACGCGCCGCCCACGGGCCACGCTCCTCTCATCCCCCTCTGTCGCCAGACCCCTGCCAGAGCACGCCCCCGTGGGACGCGCGCCCTCTCCTGGCCTCCTCTGGCAGGACGCGGTTAATGACCGTGCCCCCGCACAGGGCCGCTATGCTACCCTCGCCGGTGCCGGTCATTCCGCCTCGCTGCCCCACCGGCGGTACGTCTGTGGTTCGTATGACCCCGCTGGTGCACTTTCTGGAGGCCTGGCTAGAGCTTCCCAGACTGTCCCGCTGGGTCGCGAGAACCATCAGGCTCGGCTACGCGATTCAGTTCGCGATATCTCCTCCCCGCTTCAGGGGAGTCCGCTTCACTATGGTCGCTATGGAATGCTTCATATGAGACCGCTTCAGCTTTGGCTTCGCGATCGAGTCCCGAGGTGGGCATGGCAACACGGCACGCTTCGAGTCCCAGTGACTCCAGCCTGCCGTCAGACCTTCACCCCGTGGTCGAACCTCAAATTTCTACGGGCCGGAGTGCCCTTAGAATGAGTTTCCCGGCATGTTGTTGTATCAACAGATGCCTCCACCACGGGCTGGGGCGCCATGTGCAATGGTCATGCTGCCGCGGGCTCCTGGACAGGACCCCAGCGCCTTTGGCATGTCAATTGCATCGAGTTGCTGGCTGTACGTCTCGCCCTGCACCGCTTCCGTGCGCTGCTCAGGGGTCAGCACGTACTAGTCCGATCAGACAATACCGCGACAGTAGCGTACATCAACCATCAAGGTGGTCTACGCTCCCGCCGTATGTCGCAACTCGCTCGCCACCTCCTCATATGGAGTCAGAAGCATCTGAGGTCGCTTCGAGCCATTTATATCCCGGGACACCTGAACCAGGCGGCCGACGAGCTGTCTCGAGTTCGGCCTCTCGCTGGAGAATGGCGACTCCATCCCTAGACGGTCCAGCTGATTTGGGATCAGTTTGGCGACGCACAGGTAGACCTGTCTGCCTCCCGCGACTCGTCCCATTGCGACCTGTATTATTCCCTGACCGAGGGCACGCTCGGCACGGATGCACTGGCGCACAGCTGGCCGCGGGGCCTACGCAAGTATGCGTTTCCCCCAGTGAGCCTTCTTGCGCAGACCTTGCGCAAGATCAGGGAGGACGAGGAGCAGGTCATTTTGGTTGCCCCGTATTGGCACAACCGGACCTGGTTCTCCGAACTAGTACTCCTCGCGACAGCACCTCCCAGGCCAATTCCTCTGAGGAAGGACCTCCTTTCTCAGGGACGGGGCACCCTTTGGCACCCTCGTCCCGATCTTTGGAACCTCCACGTGTGGCTCCTGGACGGGACGAGGCAGGTTTGAGTACCCTACCACCTGCGGTGGTGGCTACCATCACTTCCGCTAGAGCATCGTCCACGAGACATCTCTATGCGTTGAAGTGGAACCTCTTCGTCAACTGGTGTTCTTCTAAACATCAAGAACCTACGAAATGCCCCATCAGTGTCGTGCTTTCCTTCCTGCAAGAAGGGTTGGAGTGAAGGCTGTCTCCTTCCACCCTGAAGGTGTATGTTGCCGCCATTGCCGCACATCACGAAGCAGTTGATGGTAAATCTCTGGGGAAGCACGACCTGATTGTCAGGTTCCTGAGGGGAGCGAGAAAACTGAATCCTCCTCGTCCTCCCCTCGTACCCTCTTGGGACCTCTCAGTGGTTCTAACTGCCCTGCAGAGTGCTCCATTTGAGCCTTTGCAATCAGTAGAGCTTAAGTTCCTGTCTATGAAGACAGTGCTCCTGGTTGCATTGGCCTCCATCAAGAGGGTAGGGGACCTGCAGGCATTTTCGGTTGACGAAGCGTGCCTGGAATTCGGGCCGGCTAACTCTCACATGATCCTGAGACCCCGGCTTGGATACGTGCCCAAGGTTCCTACCACACCCTTTCGAGACCAGGTAGTGAACCTGCAAGCGCTGCCCTTGGAGGAGGCAGACCCAGCCTTGGCACTGCTCTGTCCAGTACGCGCCCTTCGTGCTTACGTAGACAGAACGCTGTGTTTCAGGACCTCAGACCAGCTATTTGTCTGTTATGGTGGGAAGCTGAAGGGAAAGGCTCTCTCAAAGCAAAGGCTATCTCACTGGATAGTGGATACCATTGCTTTGGCATACCAGCAGCAAGGCTCAATGCCCCCTTGGTGTGAAAGCCCACTCCACTCGTAGTGTGGCTTCCTCTTGGGCTCTAGCGCATGGTGCCTCGCTATCAGACATTTGTAGAGCTGCAGGCTGGGCGACACCCAACACATTCGCGAGATTCTATAATCTCAGAGTAGTGCCAGTTTCTTCTCATGTACTCGCTTCAACCAGCCGGTGCTAGATTCTGCTCAGGTGTCTTTGCTTGCTCGCCATTCCTCTCCACGGACGGGATACGTGCGACTTTCTTCTGAGTCTGATAAGCTCTGAGTTTCCTCCAGCACTGGTTACGTCAACGCCTGACTTATGCCATTTTGCCATAACGCAGCTTTTAAGACAGCCGAGGTGGCGTGATTAGACTGGAACCCCAATTGTCGTCATCCGACGTAACTCGGAGTGACCACGAAAGGGAACGTCTCCGTTACGGATGTAACCCTCGTTACCTGAGTGGGAACGGAGACGTTACGTCTTCCTGCCACTTCTGCTGTACCGCTGAAAAACGACTGGGTCTAGTCTCGACTCCTCAGCGAAGACATATCTGCATTCTGCCAGCGTATTTCCTTATATACCCCCTGCGGCGGGCGGAGTTACGCTATGCAAATTCCGCAGACCCATGGCATTTCATTGCCATTGGCTCGTTTTATATACTCGAAGGTGATAGGCTTCTAAGCGAAACCCCAATCGTTGTCATCCGACGTAACGCCTCCGTTCCCACTCAGGGAACGAGGGTTACATCCGTAACCGAGACGTTTTCATGAATGTGAAAAGAAAAGTGATAATTACTTTATAAACCTTATTTTTCTGTTAGCCAAATTTCACATTCACAAATGTAAATTTTCTAAATGTAAACCTCTTTTTTTGAGATTTAAACATGAAATGAAAATTTACTTAGAGTCTATTGAGTTCTCTAAAAACTTAAAAGCTATAATAGTGGGGCGGCTAAGCGCAGATTTTCACCAGAATCGATCACTTAGCGTTAAAAGCATGAAATTTGGTAGAAAGGCTCACAAAGGGGGTCTGATCAGATTTAGGACCATAGGCGCTCAAAATTTGGCCCCTGGGGGCCATTTTTCAAAATGGCCGCCATATATGGATTTCGTAATGGGAAAATGAATTAAAAGCTGCCAGAAACATAAAATGCAATAACACATTTCACCATAAATACATGTAAATATGAGCACTTTCACATAGAAGGTCTTTAAACTTTAAAATATAAGATATGTTTAAAAAAAAAAATGGCCGCCAAATATGGATTTCATAATGTCATAATGGATAGATGACAGAAATTAACAATTTAAAAAGTTGCACATTTGATCATTAATCAGTCTAGTTAATTTTTAAACAAAAAGGAAAAGAGGTTATGATATCTATCAGAAATTATGTACTTTTTAAATGTATATTTAAATATTTCATATTAAATTGTGTGCATATATTAATACGCATCATTTTTACTTGGTAGTTTGTCAGTGAATCCTCCTTATTCAGTCAGTAGGTTCCACTTGTGGTGGTTAAATATTATTCTCTTTAAAATCTAGGGAACTGGTGGGATGTTTTACTCTTGACTACAAGTGAGATAAAGGCAAAGTCAGTTGAATGTGTTTCTCACTGTTACTCAGTAAAAATAGTCTAGGCTAATACTGCAAGTAAGCAAACATATCTCAGACAGGCAAATATAACATAAAATAGACTTTAGTCTGAAGGAATTTCGAGTTAGGATTCTGTGAAATAAAGTAGGTGTACATTTCCACAGAATTTCATTTAGGCTGGTTATCTAAACTAGCTGCAATTCATCCTATTTATTTCATTGTAAATCTGTGCTCTTGTACGGCTAGTTTATACCACCCAAATAGGCTGGGAAAACCCAGACAACTTCCGGCAAATTTCAATTTGTTTTGCAAGTAGTCTGGCAAAGAGCTCATTCAAGTCCATTTCCATGGCCTCGAAATCGAGGCACCAATCAGAAACGTTGAGGCGGGCTTTACAAGATGACAATCGCTCTGATTGGTTTTAGGTCTATACAATTGCGCCCAGAGGCATTTGAGCGACGTCCGTTGGTGAAGCGCACCAACTTTTAAATGCATTATTATATTCAAATTGCAAACACATGAGGACAGACTCCATGAAAGACCCACTGGCACATGAACGTGCTACTACATTTCTCTCCGAAACAGTAGGAAATTAAATTAGATTTAATAGAGGATGATTTTATCTGTGACGAGATGATTGACAGGGCAGTTTACGTGACGGGATGCACGCGACAGATCCGTCCGATAAAGATGACGAAGTAGTATGTCCCAAAGCGTGCCTACTTTTTGCTACACATTCAAAAGTAAATACATTTTCTTCACAAAAAGAGTACATACTTTTATGGCGTAGTGTAACTTAGGCGAATTGGGACGCAGCATATGGCTTTGCACGATGACGATCGCTCTGATTGGTTTTAGGAGTTTTAGGTCTATCCAATTGCGCCCAGAGGCATTTGAGCGACGTCCGTTCGTGACGCCTCTTTGGAAATGAGTTATTAAAGAAGCTTTGCCAGACCATAACTCAGTTACTACTGAGAATGGTCTGGTTTTAACCAGGCTACCACCCAAAGCTAATATCAGTCAATTCTTTGCTCTCCAAATGCTCTTGACTAGAAATATTAATTGCAAGAACTGTTGAGTCCTGCTGGATTATTTGCAAGTGGTTTAGTAGGTAGTAGGGATGGGACTTTTTATCGACAAAACGACCGACATTCGACACATGCTCCACTCGACAAAAAAAATAGAGTGTCGACATGTCGTGGGGGCGGGGCTTGTGGGATTTCCAAATTGCTTCTTTTTTTTTTTTTTTGGCTTTTAATTTATTACATTTCCTCGGTTACTTTAACCTCGGTTCCCTGAGAGATAAGGGAACAAGTATTGCGTTGCAAACGCTATGAGAAAACTCCTTTTCTCGAGAAAAGAACGACCATGGTGTGTAAACAGAAGCAGCAGCGGAAATATGCACGATCCGCGAGTGCTGAAGACGTTCTGCACGGCTTTGATGGGTGCGCAGGAGGACACAAATGGGCGGCGACAGCTTCTTACAGTGGCGGGAGTTTTTTTTCCCCAGCGCCGTCAACAGAAAGAGCGTTAACTGTAGCCAGGTACGTACACACCGCCGCCGACTTGAGCTGCAAAGAAGCTCTGGCCGCCCTGTCAAGGACGCTTGTCAAAAGGACGCCTGGCCGGGACTCGCTCTCTCTCTCTCTGGTCGTGCGTGCGCGCTTAAAATTTCATATTTTGTTATGAACATTCACCCGCCAGTGTGGCGGATAGCCTTTTGAGATTTACTCCAAACAGAAAATCTACCCGCATTTGGCCTTAATTTCGGACCCTGATGTAGAATATTTTCCACCCTCCGCATTGCTGCTGCTCTTTGCAAAAAAAAGAAAAAAAAAAGGCAGACAATCCGACAAAAAGTCGACACATGGGCCTCGACAGTCGATTTCCCAAATCCCGTGTCGTTCCCATCCCTAGTAGGTAGGCCTACACATCACATTGTAGACCGAGTTTTCCTCACAAGAAAAACGTAAATTAGCACGATTAGCATGATTACCACAATTAGTCAATCGATGTAATATTTTTTTGTGCCAGTTAAGTGAAATAGAGTAGCCAATATTTTTTTTAAGGTATTAGCACACATCTTTTAAGTTAGTAGTAGACCTGGTAGATTAGCTTGCATATCTCTCTTTCCATGTCAGCTGTTTAAAAACCTTTTTGTATCAACATTGGTGAATTGCTTTGGTAGAGACCAGACAAAAACCAGCTCTTAATCACTTGTCACTGTGATGTCTAATTTTGATCACATAACATGAATTTACAGATAATTCATTAACCCATGTATAGTAATATTTAGTATTACAGGAGCAAATTTTAAAACATATCTTATATTTTAAAGTTTTTAAGACCTTCTTTGTGAAAGTGTGCTCATATTTACATGTATTTATGGTGAAATATGTTATTGCATTTTATGTTTCTGGCAGCTTTTAATCCATTTTCCCATTACGAAATCCATATTTGGCGGCCATTTTGAAAAATGACCCCCAGGGGTCAAATTTCAAGCGCCTACGGTCCTAAATCTAATCAGACCCCCTTTGTGAGCCTTCCTACCAAATTTGATGCTTTTATCGCAAAGTGATCGCTTTTTATCGCAAAGTGATTTTTGCGCTTAACCGCCCTACTATAAGAACAGTGGCTGTGTTTAAGGACTTGGCACTTAATCTGGACTGAAAGACTGAAGGAACTTAATCTGGACTGAGGGTCTCTGGAGTATGGTTGTAATGTAGTGGTTTTTTTTTTTCGTTTTTTTTCTACTCTTTTTCCTGTTATCTTCTACAAGCATTTAATAATAAAAAAAAAAAAAAAAACAACAACAAACAAGCGTGTTACAACTAACCCCGCGTTTGGTTGTGCCCCGCGCTCCCCTACTCATTCCAAATTCACAGCAAACTATAAATATTGTGATATCTCAGACAAAGCACACTTAATTAGAAACTCCAATCATCAGTCACATGCCCTAAATGTAATAACCAGCACAGGCAATCAACATACAGTTCAAGAGGACAGTAATCACCAATGGCTAAACACAACAACAACACACATAAATCATCTAGAATGATTTAAATAATCTCGGACTTCCCTGTTATTACAAAATAATGCCATTGACGGATGTTTATTATCAAAGCCTCATCTTCATTATCCATTCACATCATGTAATATGATATTTGTGTGCAGGAAGAAGAGAGAAAGACTTTGTATGTCTTACTAATGTGCCTTGTCTGTCTGTTAGAGTGATGTGTGTGATTAAATCTCAGGTCTTGTAAGTTGAAGGTTAAGACGCCACTTATAGACCCTTTTACAGTTGGTAAACACGGTGACGTATTTGTGTGGGCGGGGCTTAGCTGGAGGCAGAAAGATCCCTCTGGCCGCTTCACTAACGTTAGTTTGCAAGTTTTGTTAGCTTGTTTTTTAACAATGACTGGAGAAAATCCAATTTTGTCTTAATGTGCAAGGTCACTCACTGTCCAGGATGCCGATTGTTATTTGCAAAAGTTAATTTTAACGGACGGAACCAGATGACCGTACACGCTCAGTCAATGGACGAACGGACAGGATTAACGTTAACGCTACCTCCGGTTGAGTGGCCTGACTTCTATACCTACCCGATAGATAAACTGAGGGTAAAGAGGACATATAAATATATTTAGATGCCTATAATATAACCTTGTGCTGAATGGTCATGTAAAGACTTGTGTGGTGCGATCCGCAGTTCTGCCTAGAGACCTGCGCGGGACACAATTTTCAGTCCCGCTCCCGCCCGCTCCCGCAGTGTTTAGTACCGCTCCCGCCCGCTCCCGCAAAGATTTGTCATTTTTAGTCCCGCTCCCGCCCGCATCTGTGATATTATGTCCCGCTCCCGCCCGCAAATGCCCGCAAGACGGCAGGCAGGATCAGGGGCGGCGCTAGGACGTTTTTAGCCCCGAATAATTTTGTTAAATTGTGTCTCTCATAGAGCAAAACAATTAATCAGAAAAAGAAATGTGAATAAGATTACAGCAGCCGTGATTACCTAATCATGTGCATATTACAGTTTTATTTATATTTTTCCATTTTGCATTAAAGCGATGTGCTTTTTTGCAGCGTTGAGCAGCGTTGCGCACTTGATATTCTTGATGCTGCTCTGATGCACTACATTACGCAATGCTCTGTTTGTTGTTAGGATGACTAAAAGTTCAGCGGTCTAGCTCATCAATGTCAAAATGATTAAAGAAGCGAACGAATGCCTGGTAAAATGCAAGTAGATAAAAATGTAATATTTGACTGTTTTACAATAGAAATGATCAACTACCGACAGTAGCCTATCCGGTGACGCAAATTACTCAACTTTTTAATTTATTTATTAAATTTTGCTTTTTTTAATTGAAAATATGCTATAATTTCCTTGATTCATTTATAATTAAAAATAAAATATTATTTGCAAATAGTTACAATTATTTCACTAACACAACTTAAGCCTTTCTTTTTCTTAATTCCCTTAAAATCGCGTTTATATTAATTAATTCCTTTAAATAAAAATACCCAATTTTAGTTTGGGCTGAAGACCCGAATATCCAATGACCTTAGAACTGCCCCTGGGCAGGATGGATGTTCACTTTCTGTCTCACGAAAGGTCTTGTAAAAAAAAAAAAAATGCGTGCACACATAATTCCTTACTTGGTAACATATTTATTGGTAAGCCTGCATATGACCATACAAAACATTAAATAGGCCTCATTAACCAACGCCAACAAAGATACACAATCGGCCCAGATTCCAATAGGCTTAATTATGTAGTCTAACTTAAAAACAGGCATGGCCTACACGAACATTTGAAAAACAAAATAACATTTAAAACATTTAAACATAAAAACATTTAAAAACATACAAAACACGAAACGGTCCCGTATTACGAACAGCATAATATTCACAATAGTAGCCTAGGCGAACCGTAACCAAAAACAAAAATATAAAATCTGTTCGATTAGGAAATATTATTATCTATCTAATATATATAATTATATTAGATAACGTTCTGGTCACAATATAGGCTAGCCATGAACATTCGTAAAACATTGAGACTAAAAAACTATTTGGGCTTTGAGTACAGGTGTTAAACTGAAAATAGCCTGGGCTTACCTTTTAATAATAATAATAAAAATAAAAACTCAGCAGGTCGCTACCAGCATAAATGAAAATGATAAAAATAAAGGTAAAAGAATCAGCTGCTGCTTAGGCTATCAGGTTCTTTGAATAACCATGAAGGAAAAGTAGGTTGTTTACTGATGAGGGCTTCAGCACACTGCGTCTTTGCTCCAGTATGCGACCACAAATGCTGAAAGCCCGTTCGGACGGTGCGCTGGAGGCTGGGACACATAGTACATGGCGTGCCAGTTTGGAAAGTTTGGGAAATTCAAAGCAATGTTTCTTCCCCCACGGGAGGATATCTTTGGGTTGGTGTGATTCGGATCCATCCAGTTTTACTTTCAAATACGCCTCTATCTCGGAATCTAAAGACTTCTGCGAGTCAGTACACGTAGCACCTACATCTTCCCATTCTTCAAAATCACGAAATGTCACCTTTTTAGGTGGAGGTGGCTCAGAATTTTCCTCAGCTTGGACATCAAACCCCAAGTCCTCAATCTGCTCTTTCACAGCTTCAGTCACATATTTTCTTTCATTTTCATCGACCATCTTAAGCTGACGCAGTTTGGGAGTCAGGAATGTTGCTATTTTATAGAGCATGTTAATTCCATTTGGAGCAAGGCTACTCGGTGACAACAGTTCGTCTAGACGTTGTACACAAGCAGATGCGATAACATTGAGTAGGGGGTCAACCTTGGCCACTTCGCAATGCTCTCTTAGCTTCACGGACCAAGGCAGAACAAGCGCCGCACTTAATGCCGTATTGTCCGACTCCAGGTCATTCGTTGCGTCTTTGAAGGGTTTGAGAAACGCCACCAGGGATTCAAGAGTGTGTTTATTGATGCAGCCTACTTTGTCATACTGCTTATTTTCCAGCAGTATTGTTGTGACCTCATCATACTGCTGTGAGACAGAATCCAGCATGTCCACAGTCGAATTCCATCGTGTCTCCACTGACTGTTTGAGAGACTTCCCCAGCTTGACTTGCAGGCCAGAATGTTTAAAATAGCTGACCAGTTTCTTCACGTTGGTGATAAGCTGGGCCGCTTCGGGGACTTGGCTCATCACAGCAGGTGAGAGAGCATGTGCGAGAACTGAATTCAGTACATGGGCACTACAATTCAGTCTAGTGAACCCACGTAAGGAGGCCACCATGTTAGCTCCTCTATCCGTGACAAAAACAATTTTTTTTCCCAAAAGCGAACAATCAATTCCAAAGACTCTTAAGTTCTGAAATAATAAAGCACGAATATTTTCACCTGTCTTTGGAGTGCATTCATCAAATGGGGCAGAAAATAGCACTCGAGATTCTAAATTGTAGTCTGAATCGACGTAATGTATGGTGGCTGACAGGAAAGAGGTTTTGCGGTATGTCTCTGTCCAAATATCAGTTGTCACAGCACATCCATATTTAATAATTGTCTCAGTCATGTCATCGACAACAGCCCTTCTAAATCTGTGTGCCCTGTCATCTACATGGCGTGACACAGTTGTTGGATGAGGCAGAATATCTCTCACATCATATCTGTCTATTGTGGTTGCCGTGTCTACCAAATGTTGTGTCAACTGAATGAATCCCTCACCAGCAATGCTGTCATATGGACGGAGGTCAGCAGAAACAAAGTCCACACATTTGTCTATTGTCTTCGCCTTTAGAGCACTTGACACTTTCGGCGTGTTTCCTCTAAACTCCAACAATCTTTGTCCTTTCAAGACTGTACATACATGACGCTTCAGGCCTGATGTTCCAGATTTGTGTCCGTTGTATGTTAACACCTTTTGGCATTTATCGCAGCAGGCAAAAGGTAGTTGATTCCCCTCTCCATCGTGCACAACCGAAAAAGACTGCCAAATGTCTGATTTGAGGTTTCGTGATTTTTTTGTAGTAAATGTGCCTTTCTTTATATTAGTACTTACATCTGAAGCGCTTAGGGCTATATCTGAAGCACTAGAGGTGCTCTGAGTCTGTTCCTCGTCCATGATGTCTATTTTGAACTTGAATGAAGTATTCGAACACGGAGCAGCGGGAAGGAATTGTCTCTAAACAAGTGTGCGCGAGATTACGCCCCCCTCTACCCCAAACGACAACATCCACAAGTTTAGATTGCTTAAAACGTTTTTATTGCTGACAAACAGAATCTCTCTCACAAGTACAAATTATGAACGCTACTTTAACCATTTATATATTTTACTTTAGACTAATATTTAATTTGCGGGAGTGCAGCGTATCATCCCTCCCGCCCGCACCCGCAAGTGCACCGGATCATCCCGCCCGCGCCCGCAATGACCTTTCAAAATTTGTCCCGCGCCGCACTGTTTTGCGTCGCGACCCGCGGGACTCCCGCGGGAGTGCAGACCTTTAGTTCTGCCTAGCCAGCACCAAGACGACAATGTAAAGAGTGACACTACGGTGCAATTTTAATGATATGAATATTTTCTAGAAATAAAAATTCCAGATACAGCATACTCATTTTTCATTGATTCTTGCACCCAAGAACACAACAAGATGACTTTTAATAATAAAAATAATAATTTAAGCTCCTTATTATGTAGCCGAATCTGTGCTGGTTTGTATTGGCCGCCTCCAGTTTTCCGTTTGTTTTGCCTCCAGCTAGCGCCGTGACGTAGGCGCAAAAGGGGTCTATAGACTTCACATCCCGAATAAAAGAGAAGCCATTGAAGATAAGTTGAAGTACTGTATTTATAAAAAAAATTCTAATAATCCTAGGATTTTGCAAGCAATGTCCTGTCTGAGAGTGTCCTTATGTGGATGCACGTAGGCTTTGTAAAATATGTTCTCAACAAAAGGGGGGCCTGGCAGAAAAGGTTTAGGAACCACTGATACATAGACTCATAATATTAAGGGATCTGAGAATGCTTTAAGTTTGTTTTGTGTCTTGCTTGTAGTTTTTCCGTTCATGTTTTTTTTTTTTTTTTTTGGAAGTTCTTGTTTCAGGTCGTTGTTATATGTCATTATTTCCTAGATCTTCCTTGATTGTTGCCTGGTGTTAGTTTGTCAAGTTACTTGTGTGTTTAAATGCCTCTTATTCTCCTATTTGTGTAGCTGTGTTCTGTGTAACCAGACTTGTGGTAAAGCTGCATGAGACTGTGCATCGTGGGACCTGTGTGCTTGACAACACAAAAATACAGTGACATGATTTTGTACTTTTTTTGTACATTTACACATGGGTATAAATGTGCCACATCAGTGCTGACTACCGAATCCTTGCTAACACTGTCATATCCCAATTATGATACTGTGATGATTCCCTGACATTTCTGACAGACTGTTTGTAGTCAGCACCAGTTGTGTGTGTGTGTGTGTGTGTGTGTGTGTGTGTGTGTGTGTGTGTGTGTGTGTGTGTGTGTGTGTGTGTGTGTGAATATATAATTATATGTACTTTTTTCTGATAAACCACATTTTTCTTTAAACTTTATTTTAATTAGCAGTAAGAGTACATTTTAAAGGCTTTTCAAGGTGCCACATTACTGTAATTCCATGACTACTAGGCACTGCTTAGGTTCGTATCAGTAAAGGGAAAAAGCCCAATATGAAAATTAACAATGCATGTGAAAGTTGTGTGACGTAGTGCTAACTTCAAATATTCAGAAAATGTTTAGCACAAAGCTTTGCAACATGTAAAGACCTTTTGCCATGTAAGCACTTATTAGTCATATAGTTTAATTGTATGCAACACTTTTAAGAGACAGGTAAACTAAGGCTTATGTTTTAAGTCATAATACTTAGGCTGTGTAATTGTTATGGAGATTTAATTTTGAAAAGTAGAATCCATGTAAACGACATGAAACATTTTAACAAACTTGGAGCAAAAAGAGATACTTATTATACAGTGAAGTATTACAGTATAAAATCCATCCCTCATCCACACTTTATATCTTAACAGTTACAGAAAGCGTATGCTGGGTTTCCATTTTCTTCTACAGAACACACACGTGACTAGACGTTACATTAATGCAGACAGAACAAATGTTTTTGTTATAATATTACCAAACCAAACATCTAAAAAAATCTTTTGCAGAAACCACAGAAATACACGCCACCAAAATATGTTGATTAACTAGTTGTCAACTTTTGATCGTAGTTCGAACTGATCCGATCAAATCTCATCTGCTTTCATAAGTTGGTAGTTGATCTTTGATCCCCTGGATTTGTAGAACATCATTCCACACACCATGGCAACTACTGCTACGACACATCCAGCGACGAAAACAAGGTTCAGGTTCAAGCTTGGACTGATGGCCTCTGGAAACAAACAAGGGACATTAGCATTTAAAATGCCTTACCTTTTACACAGTCTGCATTATCTACCATGGTAAAGTTAGGACGTACCAGTGAGTGATGCGCTCCTCTTCAGCCGCAGGGGTCCCTGGGAGATGAAGTGACTTCCGGTCTGGATTGCAGCTTCTCTTTTGTGAACGTGTGAGGATGGTGCAATGACCGTGCCGTTGGTGCAGCCCTGAGCACAGCGTGTGTAGGGATTGTTGGCTTGACATATGATAATGGAGCAGCTGATGAACACCTAGAGAGGAAATTCAAAAAACACATTCATTATTACAGTACAATATGGCATGTCTGTCGTTCTTCAGTGTTGTTTTGTCCATCCTTACCTGGTCATATTGTCCAATAAACTTGAAGGCATCCATACTGAACTTGACACTGGACTCGTGACTTGTGTAGATGTGAACAGTTTCATCAACCTCACATCTGAAATACATTGACAAATTGGATTTTATTAATTTGTCGATGAATGGCACTGCTGTCAAAGCATTTATTTTGGACACATATTTACATTACATTCCTAAAAATAATGGCTCTTTTTTACCATTTGGGATACTCAGCCATGTAGTATATTAATTTTTATACGGTTATTTTGTCATTCAACATCAGAGTCTATTACTATAATAACACTATTGGACTGTTTTTAGATTCTTACCCATTTGTGATGATGGGATAAGAGATGGGATAATTGGGATTATCATAGGGTGAAGCTACACAGGACTCAAGGAAGACCTCAGTGTTTTGCACTAAATTGACAGGTTCAATCTCCATGTAGATCGCCTGTCCCACGTTGTACTCCAGTGGGTAGGTGTTGGGAGCTCTCATGTTTCTGAAACTGCCAGTCTGATAAAACTCAAACTGATAGCTGAATGAGCCGAAGCCTTTCTCAATGATGTTGACAGCTTTCCTGTGAGCATCAAACCTTGTGCTGATGCTGCTCTTTTTCTGATACTTGCACATGACTTCAATTCCAATCTCATTTTTCCTGGTTATGACATGTCTTGGATCATCGAAAGTAACAATTGTGTTCTTGAAGAGGAGATGTTCCTCAGTCTCCTTCAAATAAACAAGTATAAAAGTAGTTTAGATGTAGTGGAAATCTTTTTATTATTATTTATATCTATAGAAACTCATTGAACTCCTTACTTCGATTTGAGTACCGCATCCGGTAAGAGAGAAAGTTGTAAACACATGCGTGCTGTTGGAAGAAACTAAACACGAAGCATTGTAGTTCAGCCGCAAGTGATCTCCGTGGATCCCTGAAATAGTGGCTCTTTCTACTGACACCGACATTGTGTCTCTAGAGCAAGTCACTTGTGCTTTTGGACCTTGAACAAATAAAGAACAGTCGTGATAATGTAGATAAACTTCATTTTGCTTCAAAGACACACAAAGAATTCAAACATCAAATAAAATGTCAAGAAGAATTTCAATAAATGCGTAAATACCTGCAGCCTCGACCACGACAATAACACACCTCATCTCAGACTGATAGTTCCTAGACCTAAAATATTATGATTAATTAGCTTCATTTCATATGGCACATTTGGTAACACTTTACTTTACAGTGTCCTTGTTACACGCTACATGTAGTTACAGTACTATATTAATATTAAAGGGGTGGTTTACTGCCTTTTTTCTTTGCTTGATTGTGTTTATGGGCTGCAATATAACATGTCTTCGTGTTTCGTTCGTTAAAAAACGCCTTATTTTTCCAAAATTTCACCTTTATTGTAAGCCCCTTCCTCCTCTGTCATTTGAACGACCGGTTGACTTCCTGAGTCTATGAAACCACTCCCTCAGAAAGTGGCAATGAGCTCAGATTGGTTAGTTCGGCCGGTGTGTTGTAATTGGCTAAACTGCATCCGGAATCTTCACGCCCATTACCTTTACGGGCGACAGTTGCATGTGCTGCAAATGTAATGGTGTCAATATTGCCTCATCAGTTTGAGCCAGAATCAGACCCAGAGAGCGGTGATGAAGAGAGTCAAGCAGAACCTCCGCAAACACGGCTCTTACTAAACGTTTCTGAATGGTAATTTTTTTTAGTTATTATTATTTTCTCAAAGAATTTCCATACGTTGTTAATTGAAAATGCTACTGCTGTTTGTTAGCTTTTGAGATACGCTTTCCCCCTGGTTAAACATTTGATATAACTGAATAACGTTACATGACTGAGTAATACCGTTTTTTAAAGATATAGTTTTATTGATAGAATGAACAACCGTTTAACTATTCACAAAACTTAGTAGTTTACTCAGTTTGTCGTTTTCTTTAGGTGTACATATGATAACAGCAGCTGAAGTTCGCTGTTGCGATAATTTTTTGAAGTTTGTACACATTTCTTATACACACAAAATAACATCGAACTAACTAGCTCTTATAACCAAACAGCTTTGGCATTGGTTTGCGTTCTTGATCAAATAAAAAAATTACGTCATAAAGTATACATGGAAAATACGTTTACAAAATTTGTACATATTACAAATTCGGGTCCAAAATGTTTATACGCATCTGTCATATACTAAAGCCAGCGCTGGCATTTGTTTACATCCTTGATAAAACTAAAACAGTACGTCTTAAATTATACAGGCAAATACATTTAAAATGATTAAATCTTACTTGCAGGTTGTGGCCCAACAACTGCTGCCTCTGGTTTTAAAGCTGTAACTGCTTCATGTTAGAGTAATAGTTTCTTGTTGAATCCGACATTGAACTCGTGTAGATTCTGGAAGCTATCTTCCGTAAAATGCGCAGCACAGAGAGCTAAACTACGATTGTAATTGTCAGGAACATAATCAAACTTAAATTTTAACCATTGTTGACGAACTAAAGCGTCTGTAGGAAGCCTGAACACAGAAGACCTGACAGCTACAGCTCTCCACTATAACTCCTCCTCTTCGACAGCAGAACATGTTCTGGAGGGAGGGTTGATGTAAATGTATGGGTTAGTTACGTATAAAACCCGGGAAGTATCTCGTTGTAGTCCCATTCGACTCGTTTTTGTAGGCATTAAACTTCCTGATTTTTAAAAGACAATATCTCCGCTTACGTTGAACTTTCAGCGTAGCAACTTTGCAGATACTGTTCATGCACCAACAGCAACATTACACAGTATTTAAAATGAAAAAAGTGAAATAGCAATCAACCACCCCTTTAACTAAACCGAACCCCAATCCTAACCCTAACCCTATATTAAGTACATGTTGTTAATTATTATTACACAGTACTTAAATGCATAATTACACTGTAACACGGACACCTTAAAATAAAGTGGAATCGCACATTTTGATTTAAGTAATCTAACTGTGCAATCATACCCATATTGGCCCTCTGCAATGAAGCAAATTGGAAAGTGCTGGCCAAAATTCTCAGATGTTGGTGTCCAGTTGATCACATGCTCTCCAGTGGTGGTGGTCTCCTTTGTGCTGTTCAGAGGTCCACTAAAGACCACATCAGTGATGCTGGACAATCAGGGAAGAAAAGAAAATCCAATTAGATACACATGTATCAGTTTAAAATATATCTGAAATGACCCTGTTTTGGAAGTTACAGTGGTTCTAAACCTTTTTGACTCCATGGCCATTTTCTGTCTACAACAATATTTACGGAAATTAGTAGTGTCCATAGATTTAAGGGGTCCTATTATGCTTTGTTCTTTTTTTTTTGCTGTTTGAGCTTAACACTTAAATGCATAAGTCAGGTCTTTAGTGACGGGACGTCATTCCCTACCCTCCTCCTCATTAATTTTTTTTAAAGTTATCATCAACTTTCTTCGTTTTCCTCAATCAATGAATTATAATCAATATATATATAAAGAATGGCAGTTTTCCCATACATTTTTTGTCAAAATTGTATAGGGTCGCTAACGACTGGAGGTGTGTAACAGTGTTAGTATATTTTAATAACAATAATTTAATCTTTGATGACTGAACAGGTGCAATTCACCTTTTTTCCACAAAGCTGCAATGTCTGATACACTATAATGATGTAACATTTCACTCATAGTTACTGCAATTTACTGCAGAGCACTGAATGCAATCAGATATTAGTGTCACTGTCACTTGATGGTGGATCTGGTGAAGAAGCTGTCCGTGATCAAAATATTGATTTTGAAAATGTTGAAAAAGACAGTTTTGACAATATGTTTGAGATCGCGAATATGAGCCAGATGCTGAATGTACTGGGATATGAGCTCTGATGAGGACAGTGATAATGGTATAAAACATCTGCTCAAACTGGACCCTTCCAAGCTCCAAAGGGTAACAAAATATGCATTATTTTATTCTTCTGTACTTGAAAGTTTTATATTTTTGTTTCCTTCATACCTTGAGTAAGTTGCCGTAGCTTTTACTCTGATCTCTAACTCTTGATTGACACGAGCCTGAAGGTGTTCTCCGTGATGAGGTGTTGGGTGGATGAACCGAGGTAGATATTCACCCTCAGTGCAAGATGGTGCCGGAGCCTCCACTAAACACAAAACATAACATGAAGGTTGTGGTTGAGCATTAAAAGCCTGGTTTCAGCACTGAACGGTACCTTCTAAAGCGAACTGGAGAGGTATTTTGCTCAGTGGTGGATTGGAGAATCCATTGACAAACGGGCTTCTGACCACTGCGGCTATGGCAGTGTAGTTTAGAGTGATGTTCTGGGTGGGATAGTCTTCCATCACCAACTCAAATGCATAAACGCCACGTACTGAAGAGTTGCCATATGACAGAGTACATGTGTTCTGGAAAGAAGAAAGATATGAACAGTGAATGATACATTAAGTAGCAGCCAAGTCAGCCGAGAACATGTGGAAAAATTAAAGAAAACACTTCTTACTTTTGTATAATGATCAACATACATGACTGTACATTATTCCTTACATATTCTCACCTGGTTCAGAGTGAATCCGGCATGTTGGTTGCACATCCCACACTCTTCTGCAGAGAAAACTCCATATCTACACCTGACCTGATCATTATCTGGATCGCAGGACAACAGATTGTAGTTCCTCGGGCAGTTCTGAGGGACTCTAGAAACAATCCAAAAACAGTCATCTTGAAATGAGTTTGACATTTTTGTCATTTTGCAATTCATTTACAACTGTTCCTAAGGTGACTTTTAATGGATCATGATAAAAAAGGATAGGGTATATCATAAAATTGAACAATAAAATACAATTATACAAAATATACAAATAAAAGTATATATTACAATGACATCATTGTGATATGTTGGTTAGATGTTGAACACTGAGCATTCTAATAGTGTTGGTCAGAGAGGGATCTTTTCAGATCAGATTTTTTTAATGATTCCTAAAAGCTTAAAGACTAAAATCGAGAGCACAAGCTTTAAATGATGAAAAAAAAAAGTCTGTAATACAAAGTCTGAATGAAGGTTATAGATTTCCTCAAGAAGAAGACTGAAAACAAGAAGTTTCAGCAGTACTGCATTGGGCATTAAAAATCTTGCAGACAGAAAACTCTTTTGATGAAGACAAATCGATTATACCTGACAATGGGAAGTGTGGTGGCGACTGGAGATCTGTTGGGCTGAGAGGTGTCAGATCTCACTCCAAGGTCAATGTGTGTGACAAGTTGCCAGTTTCCACCAGTTGTGACTGTGTTATAGATCCAGCAGCAACTACTTTGGCTGTTGACACAAGCATAGACTTTTCATTAGCAATAAATTAGTTTTATATTACCCTCGGCGGTAGCCTATTAGATAATGGTGAATCAGATTAGTCTTATTCCTCTGAATAAGTGCTTACTGCAGCTGAAACGGGCTGTTGTTGGGGACGGTTCTCTTCATGACTCCCTCAGTCTGACACCAGCTGCCACCATTGGAGCTGCTGTCTACACGACCGCTCACATAACTTTTACTGCCACAGTTTCCAGACCTGCAACCCCAGTTATCATTTGGATCACAGGCATGAAAGGTCTGCTTGGAGCGGATGTCCACCTGCAAGAATACATTTTTAATAACTTCTCAACATCCTTAATTTTTCAAGAATAATAATATAATAAACATTTTAGAATAAAATGACAGATTACCTTGTCTTGCTTAGGCTAATTTACTACTAACTTATGTATCCTAAATACACATAATACATAATATTTTCATAAATATATTATCATAAAATGTAATATTATTTTAATGGTAATGCTTTTCATATTTTAAGATTTGAAGTCTAGGACAATGATTAAATAATAAAATCTATACGTAAAAGGCATTTGAAGAATTATTATTATTATTATTATTATGAAAACTTGTGATATTTTTGTGGCAGTTATATATTTATTAAAAAAAAATGGAAAAATACTAAAATCCCCTGGCACATAAAAGTGCACCTAATTGGAAAAACACCTGTTTGCGGTTGTGAATAAAGGTCTCACCATGTAAGATCCATTAGGATTCTTTCTTGAGCTGAAGGTCATTGAGCCTCCGTAGAAGTGAGAGGCAGTGGCTGTGGATGCCAGCATCAGCAGAGCTGAGAGCAGAGAAGAGACACTCATGATGTTGATGATCATTGCCGATCACTGCACTGCCCTTATAAAGGACCTGATGGAGGAAGTCTTTCAAAAATAATTACAAAAAAGTTTTCCAGTAAAGGAAATAAAAACTAAATTCTACTCCTCCCCAAAGATTGGCATGCATTTGTTTTGTAGCTCCATTACATTTCTGTACAATAGACTGATTAAGAGGTTTGCGATTTTGCGATATTTTATAGTTTCATTCATTTTTATTATAGTTTTTATTTATTTCCACTTAGTGCTTCAACTTAAACATTTCAGTTAGCTGCCAAGTCAACAGTAATCATTTTTGTTTAGTTTAAGTTTTTCCTCTAATATTTGTATTTTATTTCATTTCAGCTTTATTTCAATTAACATATTATTTATATATATATTATAGTTTTAGTTACCAGTAATAACCCTGCTACAGTGAATAAAAGTATTTCAGTGTTTAATTGCTCTCCTCAGATGCAATCAGAATTAGTTGTCATGACACTAAGTGAGGAAACATATGCTTCCTTTTTCTCTTTTTCCATTATTTCAATCCTAAAAGTATATATTTTTTTAAAAAGTATAATATTTACAATGTATTGCAAATTATTATGCAAGTGACATATCAGTCGAATTAGAATACAATTAACATTCAGATTTTAGTTTTTTAAAGAAGGTGTGTTTATTTTTTGTATTTTTTTGTTTGTTTTTTGTTCACATCTTTTTATGGAACTGGTATCAATCATAGACAGGTTTGTTAACTAGTTTGCCAGGTCTTCCAAGGTAAAAACCTGATTAAGGATGTTGTTCCACATTATTAAACAAGTCACAGTTTTTATGAAACATGGGGAGGAAGAAAGATCTTTCTGAAAATGAAAAGAATGAAATCTTACAAAAGGCATTCAAACAAATAAAATTTTGCAAAACTTGTTGTTGAACTAGTTGTTCAGATTGTTGAACTGTCAACTGTCTGACTTTATCCAGTCAGATAAAGGTGTATTAAGGGATGTTTCTGTCCAACAAATTAATTGTATTAAAAATAAAAATAAAATAAAAGCCACTGTTGAGCAGCAAAAAGGTATTTGAACCTGCTGGTGTCTCTGGAGTCTCAAGCATCTTCAGTTCAGCACCGACTGTGCGACCGAATCTAGCTCCATACTGAGAAAAGAGATCCTCTGTACGGGGGCGAGTTTGCTCTTTTCCCAGTTGACCTGAAGACCCAGCTGGCTGAGGCCTGAGCACGAGGTCCCTGTGTTTGCATAACTGATCTCGAGAGAGTGCTAGTATGAGCCAATCATCGAGATAGTTGAGGATGCGAACGCCCTGTTCTCTTATGGGAACAAGGGCCCTCTCCGTGACTTTTTTGAAGACACGGGGAGACAGGGACAGCCCAAAGGGCTGGACCATGTACTGATATGCTCGACCCTCGAACGCAAAGTGCAGAAACGGCCGGTGTTGAGGGAAAATCGAGAAATGAAAGTATGCTGGTTGATGCAGCAAACCAATCTCGGGGACTGACGCATTTGAAAATGCGTTTCTGCGTGAGATTTTTGAACGGAAGCTTGTGAAGCAAAGTAGGGACCGTAGTACCCTGACCTCAAATTGGCAGGAGGGACCAACTCTATCGTGTCCTTCGCCAGTAGGACTGTGATCTCCCCGCGCAAGACATGAGCATCGGCGGCTCTCACTGTAATGGAGTGGATGGCCGGAAACTTGGAGGGACGTAGAGCGAACTGAATCTTATAGCCAAGCCTGATGGTCCGAATGAGCCAGCGAGACGGACTGGGGAGCGCTAACCAGGCTCCCGTACAAGCGGGACCAAAGGGACCGTAGGCGTACCCGGAGTGGGGCAGTGAAGTGGAACACAGGGACGCGGCTGGGGAGGCTATCTCTGGGAGGTGGCCCATAGCGGAGTCTGAGTGTGCTGAGCAACACTTACCTGGTTCCACGGGGCAGGAGGTGCAGGAGGCGGCTTGGTTGCGTTCTCGAACCACACACTGCTGCCCGCTGGCGATAGAAGAGGCAGATGAGAGTGGTGAGGATTTTCTCCTCCCACTGCTCTCCTGGGGCCTCATGTATCAAACTTGCGTACGCACAAAAACTTTCCGTACGCCAGCTTTCACGCTCACGGTCGTATGTACTAGCAGTGAAAATAACGCGAGAAAGTGCGTTCCTCCACGCCAATTTCATGTCTGGCGTACGTACATTTCTCATTGTTTTTGTCCGTTGGCGACTCTTACAGGCAATGAAGTGAAGTTGCAAACATTACACAACGAATTGTTCTACAAGTCTAAGCATTGCTATTAATTTGCAATTTATAAAATAATTTACATATATTGTCACACGAGCCTTATGGGAATATTCTATCAATTATGCAATTAAGTAAGAACATATAAAAGCATTATGCAAACTGATGCAACCCTTAGTCTATGGCAATGACAGCTTTGGTTTAATGTCCACCTTTATATCAGACCATTTCTTTTTAAGGTCATTAAGGGTAGACGGTGTACAGTTGAGACATGTGTACAGTTGAGACACCTTAAACAACTTGCGTTCGCAGCAAGCACAAGTTGTGATTTTTGCTGTGCACGTCGTGCATATTAGTGTCCTCTTTGATCGTGGGAAATTTGAACAACGGACGCATCTCCGATCCAAAGATAGATCTTCTAAGATTTTCTAAGATATGATGTTCACTTCACCATGCACTCTACACAATGAATAGCTTATTATCCTTATGTGACTGTTAAACGTAACTGGTATCACCACAAACGTTATTCTGTGCCCTAAAAACTGGCATATTTCATGGTATTGTGTCATGCAAGGTAATTGCAAAATCTAGAGAAATGTGCGAGGTGGCCAGCGGGGGATAGTTGAGACCCATATCTACTGTACCCCCGATAGAGTTCTATTAGGAAACACACTGTTTAGTTGTTCAGTGTTATGATAACAGATTAAACGTCATAATTAGCCAGCATAGGACGCAAATTAAAATAAAATTAGATATTTGTGATATTTAAACTGTGTAGGCTATTATTAATAAATATTGTTACATATCTTGTTCCTGCTTTATACATTTTAACCAGTGCTAATTTAAATAAAATGAATGAATATAAATGGATGAATAATAAAAAATGTTGCCCGATTGTTATTTTCTTCTTTATTTATTATATTTACAATGAATGGTTCGTTACCTTTACATCATTAAAAATGGGTGTCTCAACTGTACCATGCACTGTCTCAACTGTACCACATATTGGTACAGTTGAGACAAATTTGAGACAAAATTGCACCTTATTTTTGTGAGCTAATTGTGGAAAATATAAACTACTTGTGGGTATTATTGATTGATAATATCTTAGTCTACAAGCTAATGAAATGTAATGTGGCGTGTCATGTGGAAATTCACTTCTTTTCAGTGTCTATTTTTTGTGTGAAAAATCAAATTGCAAAAAGTGTCTCAACTGTACTCAGTCTACTCTACAGTACGACGATCCCACCGCATTGACGGCATCAGCCAAATAGTTCCAAATATTTTTTTTTTCTGTTTCTACCTCCGATAGTAGCACCTCCAATTCACTTTCTGTAAAGTTTCGTTTCTTGCCGCCATTTTCTTACTGCTTTCTTTTGCCAAAGTGGACTCATTACCATATTTAAATTAATTTAATTAAGGGAGGAGACTGGGTGGGGCGTTGTGCTCGTGCATGTGCGCTCAATTTTACGTTAACTGGGATGTACAAAGAGAATATGCGTGGGATCCTTCGTACGCAGAGATTCATACATCTGGGTTTTTTTGTGCGTACGCACATTTACAGCTTTGTCCGTACGCAATGTTTTAGTATGAATTCAACGCAAGGCTTTGTACATGAGGCCCCTGGCCCTCTTCAGACCCAGGGATAGAGGAACTGCTCTTTTTTTTTATTTAGGTGCCACTATGACTCAAGGGGTGGAAGAGAATTTTGACTCAAAAGATTTGTTCCCTGGCCCTCTACCGGGAGAGAGCAGCTCCACCCATCTCCGGGTCACCCATCTCAGGGGTAATTGTTTCACCGACCACTTAAACAGCTGCTGAGACGGGCAGTGTCGTCATCCTGCAGAGGACACAGTAGAGCAGGCTGTGCCAGAGTTTTTTTTTTTTTTTTTTTGCAGGGGATGACACCTTTGACGATGAGTAGACTGAGGGGCGGCACACAAGGCACTCTGGTGGTACGTCTAGTCTAGGGAAGCGCTTCAGTCAGCTGCTGACTGCGGGGAACTGCTGGGCCAGTTCTCAACAGTGTTGCCAAAAAGGCCACCTTGTGGGATGGGAACATCGATAAACCATACTTTTATAGGACAGCCAGGGGCACTTCTGGACCACCAAGGTGGACATCGTCTGGCTGAGGGCCTGCGCTGTGACTTGAACACGGTCACTCGACAAGCGCAGCTCAACCCCGGCTCAGAACTACCCTTGTGCAATAAGAGTGCCTTGGCCTCACATGCAGGGCAGAGGTGGCTCGCCAGAGGCACAGCCACTCCACCATCGAGGGTAGTGAGAGAGGTGAAAACTTTTATGCAGAATTTGGCACTGTTGGCATTCCATATTTTGGCACCAATATAGCTCCATACTGCTAAGTTTTTAATGCACATCTGAGAAAGACCCGGGAAAGCATGGCTGTCAGTTCTGAATCTGATTCAGCATAAGCACACACACTATTATAGTGGGAACTCAGCATCATCCTCATTTCCAGAACGAAACAGTCTCTCTCTCTGATGCAGCAATCGACAGCTGCCCTCAGCTGGAGCCCTGAATGAAACAACAGGTTCCACCATTTTTGAATGACCAGCAATCCCATCCAGAAGCTGCACAGCTTGTATTGCGCTAGAGAGGGAGGGACCCTAGGGGGTTGGTGCCCCAAAGGAGAAGCCCTCAGCTCTCAGTGGCCACCAGGGAGGACACTACAACGGAGAATAGACAAGGAGACCGCTCACCTAGAGCACTGAGCGAGTGCTGGGTTGCTGTGACAACCCGTGCTGCAGCCCGGCAGCTCGACGGCACACAACATGCAGAGGAGCGAGAGACCCGTCGGGTTTTGCCCGGCGGAAGCTCTCGCTGATCTCCACGGCCTCCCAGAGTGTTGAGCAGACCTGTAGCTGTGCTTTTACATACAAAGCAGTGGCTGGCCAACAACAGAGGAGACTCAAGCTTTCCAGAGAAAGAAGAGTTGACCGGCGTGCCAACATGGTCATGTTCCTGTGCAAAAACATGAACCACCTACGAACACAGTCTCACATGTTTCCCAGGCATGTGAGATAGTGATCGTGGCCATCAGTGTGGACAGGAAACGACCACAACCAGAAACACACGGGTGGAATGTCATCTTTAGAAAGACGCAACTCACACCCATGTAAGCTCTTTCAGGGGAATGTTCTCCTTGGTACTGAAGCACGCAGGGGAACGGTCGCAGCGGACACAGACAGGAAATGTGCAACCCGTCGTGTGCTGTCTCTCTTCACAGCGGTCTTACCAGCTGTAAGAACGGCTATTCAGTGCTCTTGGCGTACCGTTACCAGCTATGAAAACAGCCTTTGTAACACAAAAACAAAAACAAAAGAGAGAGACAAAGAAAGTCGACCCCGCTGCTGCGCTGTATCCCCGCACCAGACACGAGAGAACATCTTGAAGAGCTTGCTCGTTGTTTGATCACTCAGTAGATTAAACAGCATCGAAGCGCTCGGCTCTGAAGCTCGGCTCGTCTCTAGAGTGACATCAATGGGTCATTGACGCTTCTTTACAGATCTCTCACAGGGTCAGCTCCCACCTACTTTCACTCGCTCCTACGAGTTTATATCCCTTCCAGGAGCCTACGATCGGTCAATGAGCGACGGCTCGTGGTACCGTCACAGAGAGCCAAAAAAACAGTGCTCAAAGTGGGGCGGTACTCACCGGTACGCAGTACCGGCACTTCTGCATTTTACTCTAAAGCGCACCTGCACTTTTTTTTGCGTACCGCTACTTATTGCATGTAGCCGGTACTCTACCACCGACAGAAAAAGCGTCAGTGTCATGCCCATTTCACATATACTCCATTTGCCGTGCGTATGCGGTGCGTTTTTTTTTTCTTTTTTTCGCACCCATATTAAAGGGGTCATATAATGGTACATGCACTTTTACAAGCTGATTGTACTGAAATGTGTGTTGGCAGTGACTGTACACAACCATCATAAAATGATAAAAATCCATCCAGTCGTTTTTTTTTTAATCTCCTTATATGTTTGACACTCTCTCTTTTTTTTTTTTTTTTTTTATTGCAGAACTTACACATAATTACAAGCTCAGGGAAGTGAAGCAAGGTTGTATCACTTACAATGAACAAACAATTATACGAAGAGAGAAAAAAAAAATTATAATAATAATACATAAATATCCTGGATTTGCATACAGCACAATATGTAATTATACATAAAAAAAGAGAAAAAGAAAAGCATAACAACAAGGTTAAGTCATATCTTTGAACAAATCATCATAATGCATCAAATATTTTGCACTTTTTTTGTTATTTGTAAGTCTAAGGGAAGAAATAAAAGAATTAAGGTCAGCCAGAAAAAGAGGGAAGCTCAAAGGAGACTTAAGCCATTTTTGCTTGTGGATGAAGAATTTTGCATAGGCTACAAGATAAGGAAATTAACAACATGTTCAAGAGACATCCGCTTTGGGTTTTCATAATAAAAGATAACCTCTTTGAGAATGAAGGTGTGGGTCACATTTGTAGGGCCAAAAATAAAAGCACTTAACTTAGTCCAAAATCTATTGGTTACATTACACTCACAAAATAAATGGGTGACAGTTTCCTCAACAAAACCACAAAAAGAGCAAGTCTCATCAATATCAGAATATTTAGATGTTTAACACTCTCTGAAATCAAGCCGTTCGATTTTGTGACGTCACAAAATCGACGCCCCTCCCATGATGGGTGATTGACAGCAGCGTTTCAAACACAGACCCGCCCTCGCTCGTGAGCAAGCTGTCTGTCATCATAGTGCATTGATATGCTGGCGCAGAATGGCGTCGTCTAAGCGTTAGCGGTGTTCTGTTCTTGGGTGTAATAAGGAACACAGCAGTCATATTGATGTTCCTAAATCCGAACTGCTGAAGACACAGTGGCTGAGTTTTGTTTTTGAAGGGAATATGCCAAAGCACTGACGAACGTCCATGCTTTAATGTTTGCGCGAATCATTTTACACCAGACAGCTTTACAAACAAGGGGCAGTAAAGCTGGTTTTGCTAAGAAGCTGCTCCTGAAAAAAAAAATCGGTACTTACGTGTTCCTGCTGAACCTCCAGAAGAAGTAAGTGTAATGTTTTATTAACCTTTATTAATATATTAATCTTTGCAAATCGCTTGCACGCTTCAAGATGAATGTGTCTAAGGGTGCTTTCACATCTGTAGTTCAGTTCATTTGGTCCGGACCAAGGGTGAAAAATGATACTTTGTAGCATTTTTCAGGCGTTTTGGTTCCTTTTCACACCAGACTGATCGCTCTGGTCCGAATCAGTTTATGAGTTGATAAAACGAACCAAAATGCAGTCACGTGACTACATCCACATTTGGCCAGATATGTCTGGCATTTCCATAACTGCACTTCGTTTGGTCAGAATTAACGTGCGGGAAAATCCGACAGATAGCACGCCGCTGTTTACTATGGAGAGACGATTGCGTGGGCTGATTGTATCCTTCGTCATATTTTATTATATAGTTTGTCTACTACAACTACACCACTTTAGACAAACAAGATTATTTGAGAATGAAGCGAGGATGCGGCTGTTAATAATTTCTACCAGGCTCTGTCTGCACCTCCTCACAACTTAAAGTTTGTCCGCGAGTGCAAACTGTCAACAAACATTTCTCCTCATCCCATAATTACAGCGCAGCTGACTACGGCAACTGGTTTAGTCCAAAAATGCGCAGTTCTTTGGCAGTTGGTTCTGTTCAAGGTCGGATCACGTTCTCACCTCAAACGAACCGCTCCAGAGTTCGTTTCAAAACGTACCGAGACCATCTCTTCGAGCAGGTCTCGGTACGCTTGTTTGGTCCGCTTTTGGTGCGCACCCGAGTGCGATTGCCGCATTCACACCTACCCAAACGAACCGCACCAGTGGGGAAAAAGAACTAGTGCGATTCAACCAAACTAAATGAGGCAGGTGTGAAAGCACCCTAAGGTTTACACTCAGGGTACATTACGGCATGTTTTCTATGTACTACGTTCTCAATATAATTCATAATCCCACGTTTATGATGAACAACGCGTTATGGTTATTGTGTTACCAATGGTGTGCACAGAACAGAGGGGTGGGGTGAGAAAAGTTCATTATCATTTCAAAGACACATGCACTTAAACGGCGTGCTGAAAACAGCTGTTTATGACCAGGTAAAATGAGTGTTTTCTTACAATACTAATGAGAATTTTTAATTAAAGTATATTGCAAACTTTTAATTTAGACCCTAAATAATCATATTAGCTTGTACAAAAATGGAATTATATGACCCCTTTAACAGGTTAGAGCTTTCACACTGCATGCAGATGCAGTCCGGCAATGCGTTCCAGGAGCGGTGCGTATACAGCTGCAGTGGAACAATCGTTTCCACACCGAGTCTATTTCGCTGTGCTGCACGCGCTGAATTAAAGTGACAGCGCATGGTTCGTGGTCAAAATGAACACAGAATATGACATGAAAATATAATAATCTCACTATAAATGCATTTAATTAAATAAAATGTAGTAATCTCACCATAAATGTATTTTTGGACTTGCAGACTTGGAGTAGTTCCGTTTTCACACACAGGCACGCACACACACGACTTGTTTAAATACATTTATGTTGTTAATAAATAACAATAAATTGTTGTTATACCAGCAATATCTCCAAGTTTTGTTTTTCACTGTATCTCAAATGTCATGATTACTTGCCAATGCAACAGAGTACCAGCACCTTTTTCCCCCCACTTCAAGCACTGCAAAAAAAAAAATAATGAAAAAACTAAGTGAAACTAAGTGAAACTGAAACATACCCTTTCACTTGTGTACTTTCTTTTACTGATCTTATTGAATTTTACGTCTCTATCTTAACAACATGCCAATGCCATCCAAATTTAATTCATTTGTAACATGCCATGTCAGTTATTGTTGTCTCCTCAGCCATTATGACAAGGTTGAAAGGTATTCAATGAGGATGTTATAAGTACTACTTATTGACATAGATACACAATTAATTAAAGTTTAAAGAATGTGACCATTTCCAGTCCAGCAGCTACTGCAGCATTGTTGCGGCATAAATTCATACACCAGGAAGATTTCCCGTTCTCATTAGTGTTATTAGTGCAAATTGTTCTCTGTCAGTACATGAGTCTCAAAAAAAAAAAAAAAAAAAATGTACGATAACGTGTCGTGTTTAGATAATATATCTTTAGTACCCTTACGAAAAAGAAGTCTATTCAAGTACGCCATTAGAATACTTCTTTAAAACTAAAAATTAGAAAGTATACTTTCCGTCTATACTTGTCATGTACTTCTAATAAATATACTTTATGTACTTCTCAGAAATATACTTAAAATTGCACTAAAGTATGCTTGGCTTATACTGACAGAAAAAAAGTAAAAATGTACCTTTGGCCTATACTTGTGCTCAATCTTTTGATCAAGATATACTTAAAAGTATAATTAAGAAATCAAAGTATACTTGGCTTGTACAGTAGTTGTGTTTACTCTTTTGATTGAATAGCCTAATAAATGTTTTATTTTAACATAATTTTACATACGGTCATAAACTTACTTTTTTTGTTTTTTGAAATATTGATTTATAAAGAAAACAGATGTTCCTAATTCTGAGTACCTGAATTTTTGTCTAGGCTAGTCCACTGGTAGTGTAGGTAAACACTGGTAGTGTTTCCGGCTATCTATGTTTTCACTGTTGTATGTTGGGAGCGCTATTACGCATCTTCTTTAAGAGTACAAAATGGATCAAAACACAGGTAAAGAAGAAGCAGAAACAAGTGATAGAAGATTGCTTATGCAAATGTAAAATAACGCAATCACCAAACATTAAACAGCAGATAAATCAAAACTGTCTGATGTTACCGAATGAAATGTTGACCCAGGAAAGCTTAACAACTGTGAAGTTTTGGGGGTGTTGATGAACTCGATCTACTCCATCTGTGCTTGATCATCGTTCTGTATCCCATCCGTACATAGTTTTTGACAAAAATGCGATTTTCTCAGCGTTTTGTTAAAAATGTTATTTTTTTATCATTATTAAAGTTGCCCATAAAAAAATGGGTGAATAAAAAAACAAAAAAACATTCAAAGTACAGTTAAAGGTAGGCTATATTTCAAGTATAAAAACATAATAACCAAAAAGGAACATAGTAGTATACTTAAAGTGCAAAAATAATATTTAAATAGTAAACTATAAGTATGTTATGTTCACTTAAAGAAAACTTACAAGTATACTTGCAGTAAAAAAACTATTAAAGTAGTTGTTAACTGAGAGTATACTACAAAGTGTACTTTCATAAACAAAAAAATATGCTACAAGTATTTGAGTAGTAAACTATCAGTATACATATAAGTTCACTTGTAGTATAGTTGCAGTACAAACAAAAACTTGGTTGTAAACTAGTTGTGTACTCAAAGTTTACAACTGTTACACTTATAGTTTACTTAAAATTAGACTATTATACACTAAAAAGTGGGCCAATTTATTCCCAAGTAGTATTTAAACAGTATACTTCTAGTACACTGATATTAGTATACTTACTACATAAAGTATACTTAAAAACATACATTAACTTTAAGTATACTTAATAACTTAAATTATCTTGAGGTATAGTGTATAAGGACTTAATAGTACAATATACTGTATATCATGTGTCAAGACATGAGAACAAAAGAGAGTGATGTATGACTGACAATGTATTTTTCAGAAGGAAGTTCCACCAAACAAACATTTCTGGGCTTATCAAGATACTAAAAACTTCTTTTGTGTGTGTTTTGTCAGTTTGACATATTATGAAGTTGTTCCTGGAAAATCCAGATAGAACCGTTTTACTTCATTCTTTAAGCTAACGGTGTTCTAATCAGTATTTTGTGCAACACATATGCAACATGTGAAGCACATTCCATACCCTTTCCTAGGGGTGATCAGGAACAATTTAGAGCTCAACAAATAAGGCTTTCCTGTGAAATAAAAAATAAAAAAAAGACAGAACAGTCTTTATAAACAGAAATTAATCATATGTAAAAACAACACTCCATAGACTTCACTGTATATATTAAATATAAATTAATCCTTCTAAATGTACTAAATAGCAATGACAATGAGTGATTTTCTCTGTATTTTCTTGTTTTATTAAAGGGGTGGTTCAGGATTTTCAACATCGGACCTCATTTTCAAGTGAGCCTGTTTGTCATTCATCAGTGGAGACCATTTTCAAAAAAATTCATCCAGTCCTTACTTTTGGATAGTTCGCTGGTGCTAGTGTAGCAATACGTGGCCGTCTAGTAGTGACTACGCCACCCCGAATTACCGGGGAAATAATCTAATAAATAGGACACAAGTCCGTTTACTCAGGAGAGGCAAGAGACGTGAGTTCACATTGAAACAGGCAATTTTTATTAAAGAAAGCAATTAAACAAATAACACAATCAATTGTGTCATTTCGTAATCAAAAAGGCAACCAAAACAAAAAGAATATGATCACTGCAGGGGCTGAGACCACAGAGAAGCAGGCTAGCTATAGCTGCATATGGCAATCAAACACACTTTGAAGAATCACTCCACTACAAAATAGTGATAAAAAGTCACACCACACTTATAACCCCTACTTAGGGTGAAGGCCTGCAGCTAAAACCACCAGCCTGCCTCCAGGAAAACCCAGCTCCTGCAGAATACAGAAAAGAAATAAATATAGAAATGATTAGAGATAAACCAAATCACAATGAGACAAATAATGAAAACAAAAATCAAGTTATAAGATAAATGGTCATCTATAATAAAGACAAAGAAAATAAATATAAACCATTCAAACGGTCACAACACAAAAATCACACAATCAGTCCAACCTACACAAATGATGGGACCAGTTTGGTAGGCTAATTATCACTCCATGTAATAAATCACAGGTATTTAACAGTGATGATCATGCGGCTAAGGACTGGTAACAAAACCAGCCACATTCATACAACATAAACAACATATTGCCTGAGCAATAGATAAAGTGGAGTCCAGCAGTGATATTCGGCTTCCACAAAGCAGCAAACGTGGCTCAATGAAGCATGGATTGCTGACAGCAAGTTGCTAAAGTAGCTGCTCAGCCTGGCTTTAACACGGGCAAAAGAGAACTCCTAAACACAAATATTCATTAACTATCTAATTAAAAACAGTTGCAGATTAAAAGAAACGATCGTAAATGTACTCACCCTGATTCAATTTCGGCGCGCGCACACAAACAATCACAGGCACACGGAAATCATATGACAGTCATTTGATGTTAGTGAGTCAATAAACAGCTGATACTCCGACGCAGCTATGAGGAGACGTCACACCAATGGGAGACCGAAGGCACGCCACACTAAAACACATTGCAGGTCGCTCAAACAAACAAACTACACAAAGTTAAAAACTAACATTAGAACTTACCACAATGTGGGTGTCGCCACGAGAACGTGCACAGCCTCGATGGCCGAGTGTCACACTAAACAGATACAGATGAAGGCACAATGAAACATCACTTAATACTAACATCAAAACAACCGGCTACACGGCTAACACACATACCTCCACGGTCTCTTGGAATGAATGACAAAGGGGCGGGCTTTCAATGACGTATCCCAGGGAGCATCCAAAGAGTCTATATACCCCAAGGGGCAGAACCCTATTGGCCATATATGTAATGAGGGTGACGTGGCAACGAGTCACTCACTTCACCACATTTTACCCACCCTTTTGTGTCGTCGCCCCGACGATAGACTACAAATCACTACGTATTAGTCCCAAGGCCTAAACAACCTAGAAGTTATGCTGGATATAGACCCTGGAACACACGGGACATCCCTCACACTCTCCACTGATCGAGGAAGATGGTAAATATTAGGGTGTTGACCAGCAGTAGCTCGTCTCGTTCGTCGTACTGCTCCAACACCATCTCCCTCTCTTTGAACTGGCTGAGGAATAGACACCCCTGCCCGGCTCGAATCAACATCCGGTGCCAACTCACCAGTTACAGAGGGAGCAGACACTATTGGAGGTGGCCCCACCATTTCCGGCGGCGGTGATGCCGGTGGCTGGCACCTAGATACGGCTGCTGGTTGTAATGCTACGGTTTGGCCTGACCCAGCCTGCCAATTGTCAGAAACGGCCACCCAAAGGTCTACTTCCTCTACATCCCCCAATGACGACGGCGTCCCTACTAAAGGGCTGTCAGAAGATACAACTCTTGGAGATTCTCGTTGGATACGAGTCCTCATTGACGAACGATGAACGTGCCGGATCTTACTCAGGTCGTCCGTAGGTGCCACAGCATATACAGACCCTCCATCTATAGGAGCTCTCACAATCTGATACACCACTGAGCTCCACAGGTCCTGAATTTTATGACGGCCTCTCACGCTGTGATCCCGGAGATAAATCAGCTGACCCTCCCTCAGTGGTGCATCGCGAGCGTGTTGGTCATGCAGTCTCTTACGTCGCTCAGCAGCAACCTTCAAACGCCCTCGTGCCCCTTCAAATGCCACATGCATCCTAGCTTGATGCTCTACCATCCACTCATGAACCCCACCCCCTCCAGATTCCTGGACCCTACCCAACAGAAAATCCACAGGGAGTCTAGGCTCCTGACCAAACATCAGGAGATATGGAGACTCACCTGTACTCTGGTGAGGGGTGGTGTTGTAACAGAACAAGATCTGCGGAAGGCAAGATGCCCAGTCCCGTTTACGGGAGGTCGGCAGAGTGCGAAGAAGGTTATGAAGGGTTCGATTGAACCGTTCACACTGGCCGTTGCCTGCCGGATGATAAGGTGTAGTTCGAGATTTTTCGATCCCATAGAACCTACAGAGTTGTTTCATAAGGGCAGACTCGAAATTCCGGCCCTGGTCGGAGTGAATACGACCTGGAACCCCAAACCTGAAAAACCACTCGGTCACCAAAGCCTGTACTACGGTCTCAGCTCGCTGATCTCTAGTGGGGACAGCCAGAGTAAATTTACTGAACACGTCCGTTAACACCAACACATTCTCATGTCCAGAACTGGAGGGCTCAAGCAGGGTAAAATCGATAGCTAGGATTTCATTTGGCCTAGACGCCAACACATGACCCATAAAACCCCGAGCAGTTGGCTGGACGTCTTTAGCCAGCTGGCATCGTTCGCACTCCCGACACCACTGTGCCACTTCTGCCGACATCCCCGGCCAGTAACACCGCTGACGCACTAATTCAGTAGTGCGTTCAACACCCTGGTGTCCATGATGTTGATGCAACTCAGTCAAAACCTCATGCTTTAAAGCTGCCGGCAAAATCAACTGTAGCACCTCCTCACCCCCATCAGGGCGTGACACACGTCGATAAAGGACCCCATCCTTTTTTAAAAGACGGTCCCACTGCTGAAGCAATGTTAGAACAGACTTTGGGAGCTGCTGGCGCACCGCAGAGCTGGGAAAAGAACCCTGTTCCCAAAATGCCAAAACCTTCTGAATATCCGGATCCGCCTCTTGTAACAAACTCAAATCCTCAAGAGAAAAACTGGGCAATGCTGCAATTACTGCTTGATTCACCTGTACTACCGGTTCGGCCTCTGCCACCTGCCTTACCACAGCTGGAATTATGGTCCCCGGTAAGAAACTCTCCCGAATCTCCTGACAACCCAAATTCTGTCTAGAAAGAGCGTCAGCATTTCGGTTGCTCCTGCCAGAACGATACCGAACCTCAAAGTCAAACGCGGCCAACTGGGCCGCCCAACGTTGTTCGGTAGCTCCCAGTTTAGCAGATGTCAGGTGGCTAAGGGGATTGTTGTCAGTATAGACAAGGCACTTCTGACCCAATAGGTACTCCCTAAACTTCTCGGTCATTGCCCACTTGAGCGCCACAAATTCCAACTTCATGGAACTATAGTTAGTCATGTTGCGCTCAGTGGGCCTCAGGCCGCGGCTGGCATAAGCAATAGGGCGTACCTTACCCCCCTGCTCTTGGGAGAGGACGGCACCAAGCCCACTATGGCTTGCATCCACCTCCAAGATAAAGGGCCGGGAGAAGTCTGCATATGCCAACACGGGGGAAGTAGACAACCTGTTCTTTAACCCTTCAAAGCTTAGCTGACACTGTTCAGTCCAAGCACCAGCAAACCCCTGATCCCCTCTTTTTCTGGATCCCAAACCAGTACACACTGCAACCAGCTTATGTAGGGGTGCTGCCAATTTGGCAAACCCCTCCACAAAACGGCGATAGTAACTGGCGAAACCCAGAAACGAGCGCAACTCTGCCACATTAGATGGAATTCGCCAATCAGCTACCGCATCAATCGTCGCAGGGTCTGTTGATACCCCTTCAGCTGATATAACGTGGCCCAAATACTTCACCTCTCTTTGGAAAAACGCACACTTACCTAGCTTGACCTTAAGTCCTTCACGTTCTAACCTACTCAACACCACCTCCAACCGCTCCAGATGTTGTGCTACAGAGGTGGAAAATACTACCACATCATCCAAGTATAAGAGCAAGGATTGACACTGTTGGTCCCCGAACAGACGCTCCATTAACCTCTGAAAGGTGCCAGGGGCATTACACAAGCCAAATGGCATACGGTTCCACTCAAAGAGTCCAAAGGGTGTACAAAAAGCTGTCTTAAACCGATCTTTCTCTGTGACTGGAACCTGATTATACCCACTGGCCAAATCGAGGGTCGAAAAACATTTTGCACCACTCAGAGAATCAAGGGACTCGTCTATTCGGGGCAAAGGGAACGCGTATTTCCTAGTCCTGGCGTTAAGCTGACGGTAGTCAACACACATGCGCAGTCCACCATCTTTCTTTTTAACCAGTACGATTGGTGAGGCATATGGACTACAGCTCTCTCGAATTATATCAGCCTCAAGCAACTGATTTATGTGGGCCTTTACCACCTCGTACTCCGATGGGGGTATGCGCCGGAAACGCTGCCGAATTGGAGTCTCATCCACCAAGGGGATATCATGTGAAATTAAATTTGTACAACCTAAATCCGTCTCCTGAGTAGAGAACACTGCCTGAAATCTACGGAGTAAAGACTTCACCTGACTCTGCTCTCCCTCTGACAAAATCGACAAGTCCATGGCCTCCACCTGCTCCTGCACAGTAGGTGCTACTTCTGCGCTTTGCGACCCCACAAGAGCAACAACCGGCTGGACCTCTGTAACACCTGTGGGTAAACTGATCACATAAACACTGCTCAACGTGCCCATAATTGACCGTGGATAGAGCACTACATCAGTCACACCAACATTAACAACAGGTATATAAGCTGTCCCTTGGCTCACCCGAACTACTGCAGGAGAAGCCAATAACCCAGCGGGCAAACCGGATTCAGGAGGCTCAAAGAGTACGGTTCCCGCAGAGAATTCATCAGAGCAAGTTGCCGGAACAAATTTAAGCATGCCCCCTGGGATACGGCAAGGCCTACGGCCCCGTACACGGACCTTACCTATATGGTTTGTGCCAGATACATTAACACTACAATATTGTAATGCTTGAGATACGAGTTGCGGAGCTTTAGACACATCAGGCAAGTTAAAGAGAGCGGGGCCATGTTGACTAAAGAGATCCTGGTAGCATCGTTTTAAAACATTCATTCCAAGGATCCCTGGAATCCGATCACACAAGCCACCAGGAAGATCTTTAACAACAAGAACCCCACAATTGGAAACGACTTGGCCACAGAGCTCAATATCCAGCTCTATGTAACCAATATAAGGAATGGCAAACCCGTTAGCGGCGCGAAGCTGTAACCACTGACATGACTTAAGTCGCTCCTGTCCCCATGTTGCAAATTGTCGCTGAAAAAAGCTTTCCGTAATGGTGGAGACCATTGAGCCGGTGTCAACCAAGCACGGCACCGATACTCCACCTATGGAAACAACAAGATGAGGACAGGACGACATTAAACTAGACGCCGCAACAGAACCCGTCGGTAAAACTGAGCCGGTAATGTCCCCAATCGAGCTGTGACTCCGCAGCTCGATGGGCACTAGTTTTCCGACTGCACGGAAGTAGATAACTGCCTATCTCCAGCAATAGGTACAGTGGAATGAGGAGCACGTTGAAGAACCCGCTCCTCATTACACTCTCGGGCAAAATGGCCTGGTTTTTGACACCTTCTACAGATTATAGGTCCACTACGAGGGACTCGATTACGCATCTCTGGGCCTGACAGTCGAGCGAAACTTTGAGTGAGGCGATTTAACTGCTCTTGCTGTGCTTTCAGCATTTCCCTTAACTCACCCAACTCAGACGTCTGGGGTGAACTACGAGCTACCACCCATGAATCTCCGTGAACGCCATACTGAATTCCATGTGCCACTGGAACGGATAAACTTCAGGCCCTCACACCCCCCGGCATCCCTTCCTGCTCCCATCGTAGGGCTTCACTCCTCACCTCTAATAAAGTAGAATTGGGCTGTCGGCGCACCAGCTGTTTAAGCTCACGTCTCAACATACTGTTATTGACATATTCAACGAACTGATCACGTAACAACATTTCAGCATTTGCCATTACGTTCGGTGACTGTTGCTTAACCTTCTCCAGCAGACTCATCAAGGCGAGGGAAAACTCCAAGAGTGTTTCCCCCTCCTGTTGTCTTCGGGAGAAGAAAGCTTCCTGCAAGGCTACATACGACACTGAACATCCATACAATTCACGCAATGCCTTAATAATTTTCTCAGGGTCCGCTCGCTCTGTCTCTGACCGATATCGGATCTCTTCTCGCGCCTCCCCCTCCAAGTGGTCAAAGAGAAAGAAGGCCTGATCCGCAGGGGATAAATGACGGGTTCTCATACAAGCTTTAGCTTCCTCCACCCATTCATCAATATTTACCCCAGCCCTCCCACTAAATTTTGGACACCTTCTATCTCTAGGTACAAATACCAGCCTATCAGTAACTGGAATATTACCAGTCGCCGCTGGAAGTATAGGGGCAGTAACTGTGGCAGAGGTGCTAGGTCCCGCCACATTGACACCCTGCAATTCAGAGGCCCTCTCTTGTCGCAATTTCTCATTGTCAGCTCTAAGCTGAGCTACAAGCTCTCTTAGTTCTTGTAATTCTCCCTCCATTCTAATAGCACGTACCTACTTAATTTAGCAGAACTCAGCACCCACAACAAATGGAGGTCAAGCCAAAAACTGCAATCGTCTGAGCACACGTCTGCTGCTTTGTTCCCTGAAGGAAAAGAAAAAGAAACACCAAACACACAAAAAAAGAAAATTAAATTATTAGAACAAAATATACAACTCACGTCTCTGCCAGATATTCTGTGCGACCCTGCCGACTGCGCCACTTGTAGCAATACGTGGCCGTCTAGTAGTGACTACGCCACCCCGAATTACCGGGGAAATAATCTAATAAATAGGACACAAGTCCGTTTACTCAGGAGAGGCAAGAGACGTGAGTTCACATTGAAACAGGCAATTTTTATTAAAGAAAGCAATTAAACAAATAACACAATCAATTGTGTCATTTCGTAATCAAAAAGGCAACCAAAACAAAAAGAATATGATCACTGCAGGGGCTGAGACCACAGAGAAGCAGGCTAGCTATAGCTTCATATGGCAATCAAACACACTTTGAAGAATCACTCCACTACAAAATAGTGATAAAAAGTCACACCACACTTATAACCCCTACTTAGGGTGAAGGCCTGCAGCTAAAACCACCAGCCTGCCTCCAGGAAAACCCAGCTCCTGCAGAATACAGAAAAGAAATAAATATAGAAATGATTAGAGATAAACCAAATCACAATGAGACAAATAATGAAAACAAAAATCAAGTTATAAGATAAATGGTCATCTATAATAAAGACAAAGAAAATAAATATAAACCATTCAAACGGTCACAACACAAAAATCACACAATCAGTCCAACCTACACAAATGATGGGACCAGTTTGGTAGGCTAATTATCACTCCATGTAATAAATCACAGGTATTTAACAGTGATGATCATGCGGCTAAGGACTGGTAACAAAACCAGCCACATTCATACAACATAAACAACATATTGCCTGAGCAATAGATAAAGTGGAGTCCAGCAGTGATATTCGGCTTCCACAAAGCAGCAAACGTGGCTCAATGAAGCATGGATTGCTGACAGCAAGTTGCTAAAGTAGCTGCTCAGCCTGGCTTTAACACGGGCAAAAGAGAACTCCTAAACACAAATATTCATTAACTATCTAATTAAAAACAGTTGCAGATTAAAAGAAACGATCGTAAATGTACTCACCCTGATTCAATTTCGGCGCGCGCACACAAACAATCACAGGCACACGGAAATCATATGACAGTCATTTGATGTTAGTGAGTCAATAAACAGCTGATACTCCGACGCAGCTATGAGGAGACGTCACACCAATGGGAGACCGAAGGCACGCCACACTAAAACGCATTGCAGGTCGCTCAAACAAACAAACTACACAAAGTTAAAAACTAACATTAGAACTTACCACAATGTGGGTGTCGCCACGAGAACGTGCACAGCCTCGATGGCCGAGTGTCACACTAAACAGATACAGATGAAGGCACAATGAAACATCACTTAATACTAACATCAAAACAACCGGCTACACGGCTAACACACATACCTCCACGGTCTCTTGGAATGAATGACAAAGGGGCGGGCTTTCAATGACGTATCCCAGGGAGCATCCAAAGAGTCTATATACCCCAAGGGGCAGAACCCTATTGGCCATATATGTAATGAGGGTGACGTGGCAACGAGTCACTCACTTCACCACACTAGGCTAGCGCGAGTCAACGGTAGATGCGTTAGCCTGCCATTAATAACTGTTTTACCCACTCCACAGTACACCAAAAGCAAATAAATTATAACGCCAGACTACCGATATAAATGTCTGTTGAGAGAATAATGTTAGAAATCAAACTACCCTTTCATCGCATTGCAATAGTTATACTTTGTTCCCTGTGTTTATTAGCACAGTCTACAGCAGCGGCGGAGTGATATTAAGTTACCTAGGCAACCGAGACTACTACTAGCTAGCTAGACGTCCCGACAGTAGTGCGCTTCTTTTCTGTGTTTACTTTTGGGTATGTGGCCACAGTGGGTGTGGCCTTGACCATCTTGTGCAACGGTACCGTGCGTGCATGTTTACGTTGGATATAGCAATGGCACGAGGACACGCAGTCGTTCAAGCATTTCAGTTTGACCCAGAATCTGATCCGGTTGGAGAAGCAACAACTCAGCGGTTCCAGCACGACGTTTCCGAATGGTTAGTTTAAAATATTATGTCTGGATACGGTACTTTATTCGGATGGCTTACAGTTATTATCATGTAGCTAACGCTAACCTACTGTTGCCTTTTCATGAGAGATCTGTAACATCTGTAATTTATCTTATTACAATTACATCATCAAGCTCTGCGATCTTGAAATGCGGATATCGCGCGCGCCGTATAACCAACAGGAAAAATAACAAAGAAGTGTACAACACTCGCGTTACAGTGTGTGTATTCACACACATAAACTGCATAGCTGCATAGCTAATGTGACAGCCACATTCTACGTGTAACAGTCTAGGCAACCATAAACAGTAAAGCAACACACTTATATCATTAGTTGACTTACTTGTCCGAGGTGTGTAGCTGAGCCAAAGAGAGTGAACCAGACTTTAGTTTCAGACGTTCAGCAAGCCCAGCTCTGTATTAACCCTTCGGTGTTCATTTGTACATCCAATTATTGAGCAATTGTTATGCTTCGCTCGCTCAAAAGCCATGATATCTCTCGTGGACAAACTAAAATCGCGCGCGCGCGTTCCTACTTCCTAGCTCATTTTCTCATGGGCGGAAAATATTCTCTGGGCGGGCAAAGCAGAGACAGGCGAGGTAACATTCCTCCTTGTAACGTCATAAGGAGGAGATTCAATATCAGTGCAATTGAGCTTCCATTTTCTCAAAGGCAGAGAAAGATAGCAAAAGCTCGATTTACACCGATTGCAATTTCTAGAAACTTGGGGACCATATACAGGCAAGGGGAACTCATATTAATGTAAAAAAACTTCAGAAAGTGAAAATTTCATGTCATGGGACCTTTAACTTAGTGATTGCTATCAGAGAATGAAGAGACTTTTAACTAGCATAACAAAAAATGTTTCTGGAACAAATCACCTACCCTACCTTTTAGATATAACCAAGTGTTTAAGCAAATACCCTTCTGATTGATACAAATGTTAGCCCACTTTTCGGCAAAAGCTCTGTTGGCTTAAATTATTTGAGAAATGAAGTTTCGCAAATGGTGAACTATTTGTATGACTACATCACAAAGAGTCAAGTCTTGTAAAAGCATTAGATTGAAAACATTGAAATTTCATAAAGTGTGTAAATAATAGAAACGCAGTTCAAAATGGCCTTTCTTTAAAGCTGCAGTAGGTAACTTTTGTAAAATATGTATTTTTTTACATATTTGTTAAAACTTTCCTGACAGTAGAATATGAGACAGATAATCTGTGAAAAAATCAAGCTCCTCTGGCTTCTCCCAGTGGTCCTATTGCCATTTGCAGAAATACACCGCTCACGGTCAGAAACAACCAATCAGAGCCAGGAGGAGTGTCTTAGCAATGTCAATCAAGCTCGTGTACGCGCTGATCACACCCCTCTCTTGCACAGTGCGTACCGTTGTTCAAAATCAAGATTGCCGGTGTGCCGCAGCTGTGCTAATGGCGGACAAACAACCAAAACTGCCAAATTCTCGAGTGGCACCTGCTCATAGAACAAAGGCAGGTAAACAGAAAAAGACCGATGACGATAAACAAGCCCGTCGGAGCCCATTGACTTCTTATTGTCTTGTCATGTTGCTGAAATAATGTACTAGCAAACCTTATTTAGCATTAGATATCGCTAGAATAATTACTTACATACTGTAACGTTAGTTACCATTATATTATCTTACTAGCTATTTATAACTTATAGAAAGAGTGCAGCATGTTTTGCAAAATACGGAATGATTTGAGGACCAAGTTTGTAGTCAAAGTATGGGCAGGCCATAGTCAATGTAAAGCATATTGTTGATGTTTTGTCCCTACCAGTGAATGTGCCATAACTGTTTATCCGCCGTCATCGGTGGCCCTGCTTACTAGCCGTTCACGGCAGGCTCCGTCGTGGGGGAGGGCTGTAGCGCAGCAGAGAGCAAGGGGGAGTGACCTGTAAGTTGTGCTTGTTCAAATTTTAAGGCTAAGTCAACGTTTTCTAAAAACTCCCTACTGCAGCTTTAAATGCAAATATTTTTTGAGTATTTCATTTGTGAAGGCAAAGCATGTACTCATAATATTCTTAATTACAAGAAGAAGAAAAAAATGGTCTTAAACTGTGTGTGTGACAGGCTGTGGAATGGGTTTGGCCGAGGAAAATGTTTCAAACGATTTTTTATTTTTGCTTTAACTCCTATCAGCTGATAATGATCATTGCCAGATCAATCGCACCTTTACTTTCAGCATTCTTGCCTTTTTGGCCTGCCTTTCTTTTTCAGCTGTCATGAGCAGCTGAAATGAATGTCTTATGGTTGTGTTGCTGTGCTATTCTAAACAGTTTGCTAAATTATGACCTTTGTTTGCATATAATAATAGATTCTTTGCACACACAATCTTAGGCATGAAAGATTATCTTTCTTATTTATTTACAATGTTAGAGTGCTATTTAAATGTTGTTTAGTTCAATTATTCAGCTTGACAGGGTCAGTATGTGTAACCCTAATCAAAATAATGAAATATCAAATTTCAAAATAAAATGTTTCATTTATTTATTATTATTATTTTGCATTAAAGACTAAATTGAGTCTATCAAATAAAAATGAAATAAAAAGAGGTTAGTTGAAGTGTCCTGTTAATTTAATCAGCAGTAAGTGACGCACAGCACTGAAGCAGCATCATTTCATGAGAATAATACATTTCTTATTGCAGTGCCTGGTGTGCCTTCATTAGGGATTTAGGTCTTATCAAGTACTGCTGGTGTTTCATGCAAACCTTAATGAGAGAATGAAACCAATAAAGAGCCTTCATGCCTAATGAAAGCTGTTACGTACTCTGTACATTTTAAGAGTGTTGCTATAGTGGTACATGTGGGTAGTTTTGTTGTTGGGTGTGTGTGTGTGTGTGTGTGTGTGTGTGTGTGTGTGTGTGTGTGTGTGTGTGTGTGTGTGTGTGTGTGTGTGTGTTTCTACAGCCTGTCAGTCTACCTGAAGGATGATGATGTCTTGGTTCACCAAACCAATCACATTACGCCGCCTTCCTCAAATACCCTGATCTCTTCCACCTCCCCAGCTTTTGTTCACTTTGGCTTTTGACTTTGTTTGGCTTGTTGTCACCGTCACTGATTCTGTGTGATTTAACCAGTTGTCATATTGTGGTTGTAAAGTGTTTTTGTTTTTTCATACTGTTCACCCTTGTTCAGTCATCACGTTGTGTGTGAGGCTGGGAAGGAGGGAGGACATATTGATTGTATTAGACACACTAGGTTTAGGAGAGTGCCACACCCTGTTAAGTTAGTGTTGTGTGAGTGAAGAGAGACCAATCTTATAACAGTCAGCATTATTAGCAGGGAAGGATAGCATAAAAACAAATATGTCTGTATATTAGGCATATTATTATCTGTGAGAACTGTGTGAGTAAAACTAGCAGAATTAGAAAGATGTAAGATCACGTCGGGGTGACCAAAAATATTGGTGTCCGACCTTGTTTGAGCAATAACTGGGACACACATGAGCCAAAGTATATATTTATCTGACTCCATGAAGTTGTTGTTAATATAATTATTTCTGTAACATTACTTTCTTTGAATCCAGAGGAAAATGCAAGCTTTATGTTAGCTTTTTAATCAAATATCATGTTGAGAATACTAGTAAATCAGAAATTTTATAGAAAGAAAGCAACTGAATCAGAGGTTTGAAGTTACATTTAGTAAAATGTTACAGATACAGTAGAAGTAAATGTCCTCAGAATTAACATGGATTATAAAATAGACAACAGAAAAGGTACTTCTAACAAAAAAAAAAGTGAGTCAAATTGACTTTATTCTTCATATGCCTTAAAAACACTTTTTCTTTCTATACTTCTGATACAGTAAAATTTCCATCAAGGTAACAGCTGTTAACAGTCCTAAATTTACATGTCCTTTTACACCTAATAGGCACTATGATTACTTATACATCAAGTTACTGGATGATCCCTAAACAATCTTTAAAAGAAGAAGAAAATGGTTTAAAAAGAGTAAAGTACTAGGCAAAGGCAAGTATGCAGCTGTTTGCTATTTATTGTTTTAAACTAGACATTTACTTCTGTAAAGCAGAAGAAAAGTCTTTACCTTTGGACAGAATCTGAAACACACAGTATATGAATAATTGATAATAATTGATAATTAATATGAAATATGAATAATTTCTAACACACAAATCCTTTCATGCATGTGCACATTTTAGAGGCATACAATGTCTGACAGAAAGTATTGCAGATTTTACCACATTTAAATCATATTTTCAATTAACATGAACAGAGAAGATTCATAAACAGAAAATTGGAAATTCATTTATTATGTTCTTCAGAAGCTGGACATTAGATACATGCGGTCAGTTGCTCTTGTCTTTTTGCTGTTGTACACCCACAATCCCACCAGCACCACAATGGAGACTATAAAGAGTCCTGAGAAGACCGCGGTGCCTGCACTGATATGAAGAGAACCACCATTTTCTGATTCTAAAAAAAAGTAAGAATTTATTATATTAAAGATCATGATGCAGGATAATTTTAACTCATTATTATTTAAGACTTTACCAATATACCTGCTGCAGAATGCTGAGTATGTCTCGCCACACGGAAGGGACCCTGCGTTATGTGATGCCTATCGGTTTCTTTGCTCACATCTCGTCTGCGTTTGCGTGCGGGTTCTCTGAGGCAGCCTTGGGCGCATCTAGAGTTTGAACTTCCTTCCGCACAGAGAATTACTGAGCAGGTAATGTACACCTGTCAACAGAATTTAAGTGCATTGTAGTTAATATTCATACTCAACAGCATTTACAACATAACTGTGATTCTGTAATACCTCATTGTAGCCTCCTGTGAACTTGAAAGCTTGGATCCCAAAGTCATACGTTCTTGCATCGCTATGGTAAACCTCAACTGTGCCATCCAAAATACACCTGTAAGAACACAATGATCACATGACCTCTGAAGAATTATACAGAGCAGTTAGGGTAGCAAAACAATGTATTAATTCTGAATATTTAATAAATCATACACAAAAAGATTGCATGAATTCTTTATCATGAATATGTATTGTGTAAACTATGGAGAAATCTTGAATGAAATTCTCAAACAGTAGATCTTCAACTTCCTGCAGATTAAGTGATCTGAGAAACTTGACTATCACGGAGCCGACGGGCTGACAGGTCAATCTGGAGTAATGGGCCTGGAGGTCCAAGGTGAATCCGGGGACTCAACCTCATGCCGAGCTAGTGATCGGGAAGCCTTGATCGAGGACAGAGCCAAAAAGCTGCACAAAGTTAATGGTGGGGGCAGAGCTGAGGATCAGGATGACACCGGTGAAGCCGACGGATGCAGGGGACTGGACGTAACCAGCAAAGGAGATGAGACCAGGCAGTCTGGTGGGAACATTGGAAAAGGAAGGTTTCCAGATCTAAATGTAGCATCTAGACAACCGGACAAGACCGGCAGAGAGGGTTCGAGGGTAAGGACTCAGGAGGGAACTGGATCCGTGGACCACAGGTCTATGAAGCAGTGGCTCCGGGATGGACTGGTCAATGCAGTTAACTCTGGTATGATCCAGGTGGGAGGCCTGCGCTCATGATGTGTGGAATATGCAGCGCTGACAGGCTTCACATCTTGCAGAACTGCTGCGCTGTAGGACCCACCCCAAGTACTCCACCAACGTCCTCCACACAATGAGAATGAGACGTAATGGTGGTGAGTCCATCACTTAACTATACTCGTGTTGAGGGTTTGGTATTTTGTAATGCACTCGATAAGGATGAACAGAAGAAGGGATTAGCTTAAATACTTAGATAACAATGAAATAAATAAGAAACAGCTGATAAACTATAGTTAAAGTAACCATAGAAACAAACAGGGACATAATCAGAAACCAAGGGAACCGAAACTACAAAAACAAATCAGCAGTCCCCTAACCAGGCATGATACAAACTTTCCATCAATTTGTCTCTCCATTGCAACAATCACAGCCAATCATTACACATTTGATGATTAATATATAACTATGTTGATTTGGGATAAATGAGGTTTCACTGTGGTTGGAGCTATACAGCGAAACACCAGAGATATGGAAAACCAAGACACTTTTCATGTCTGGTTAAGACAACATCTTTTTTTCCCACAAAATAAAATTGTTGTGTAACAGATAAAGAAGAGAGGTTTTAAGGATTTTAGCAGTCTCACCCTTCTTTGATGATGTCATAAGAGAGGGCACTGTATGGGTTGTCATCTGGAGTGGCCCTGCAAGACTCCACAAAGAGCTGGACCTCAGGAAGAGCAGAATGGGCTGCAATGCCCATGTAGAGCACATCCATCAAATTTATCTCCAGCGGATACAGACTGGGATCCACTGGAGTGCTGAAGTTATTGTCAGTAAAAATGTCAAATGAGTAACTAAAAGTGCCAAATCTGGATTCAGTGAAGATGAAGTCTGACTTCTTGTTGACGTAGTGGTTTGAAACACTGGCTACTTTGGGGTACTGGCAGGAGAAGCCGATTTTAACTTGATTGCGTCTGGTGATTACTTCATTGTGATTCTCAAAAGAATTGATCTCGTTTCTGAAGACTATGAAGTCTCCGGAGTCCTGATTGGTCATGAGGAAGCAGGTGTGTGAAAATATCAGGCAGAAATAAAAAACCCAGAGATAAATATTATACAGCTGACAGTTAAAATGGCTTTGAAGTTTTTTCAAAGGACAAAATATTATTACAATTTTTTTATGGACCATTATTAATATTTAATACACGTTCTCGTAATGTTGAGAGAAAACGTTCTTAAAACAATGTTCTCTGAACATGTCAAGTCAAGTCACCTTCATTTATACAGCGCTTTTAACAATGTAGATTGTCTCAAAGCAGCTTTACAGAGATAAGCGTATAAGTTAAGGTAACAGAGATTGTTTCGGCTTTCCAGCAGAGTTAAGTTATTTCCATCTAAAGTTAGTTTTAATTGATTTGCTTCCGTCGCAACGATCATTTGTTATTAAATTAGGGGCCGCTAAGACGACACCATTCCCTCTACACAGACTTTAAACGCGAACCTGTGAGAAACGCTGATGGCGTTCACATGCGCATTTAGAATGGGTTCTATAGTTATGTGCGTTTGAATATACACAGGTTTGGAAATCCCTACAAGCCAAGCCTAAACAAAATACTTGTCTTTCCTTATAAATTTTGATAAGGAATTTTATTTTATTTGTTGCTTTGGGGTAGGACCGCGAGACAAATTTTCCTGACAACACCTTATCTGTATAGTGGTAGAGGGATCCTCCATAGGGAGAGACTAGTTGGCACTTCAGCACTGCGTTGTCATCGGTCCAGGTGAAGGTCCTTCGTCAGATCTGGATAAGGCCTGGATCCGGCAGGCTGCAGGAAAAACCTCGGGATAAACACAGACACTAAAATTAGCGTAGATGCCATTCTTCTCATGATGTAACGAGTACATCAGGATTTTTGGGAAGTGTTCCCGGTTCTGGCTGACCTAATCTATGCAGCCTAACATTAAATTATAGAAGTCTATAATGTATTATGTGAAAGCTAGGTCAAAGAGATGTGTCTTTAATCTGGCTTTGAACTGACAGAGTGTGTCTGCTTCCCGGACAATGGTAGGAAGACTGTTCCAGAGTTTTGGTGCTAAATAGGAAAAGGATCTACCGCCATATGATGTTATTAAAATTCTATTAATATTTTTGTAATGTCAGGAGAAAACATTGTGCCAATAATGTTGTTGATGATGTTTTTTGTTTTTGATGAATGTTTTTAGAATGTGAATATAAAATTTTCTTACAACATAATTATTGGAATATTATATACATTATAACTGATTAATTAAATCTTGGGAGAAAACTTTTTTTTGTGCCATTACTCTCAGATAGTCCTTTAATCATTAGAAGGATCAGCTAAAAGGGAACATTCTCTGAACTTCACTGTTAGCCCTTACCGGGTTTTTTTTACAGTAAAATACTGGCAACACTGTTGCCAGCTAGTTGCTGTAATGAATCTTTAACAGTGACTAACTGGCAACAGTGTTGCCAGTTAATTACCGTAATTGAACCATTACAGTGACTAACTGGCAACAGTGTTGCCAGTTAATTACCGTAACTGAACCATTACGGTGACTAACTGGCAACAGTGTTGCCAGTTAATTACCGTAACTGAACCATTACGGTGACTAACTGGCAACAGTGTTGCCAGTTAATTACCGTAACTGAACCATTACGGTGACTTACTGGCAACAGTGTTGCCAGTTAATTACTGTAACTGAACCATTACGGTGACTTACTGGCAACAGTGTTGCCAGTTAATTACCGTAACTGAACCATTATGGTGAATAACTGGCAGGAGTGTTGGCAGTTATTTACTGTAATGACACAAAACCACTCAGTATAATACTGCATATAAATTTACTGTATATAATATTTTTGTAACACCAGAATTACTACTGTATTATGCAATATTCTTATTTTCTTAAAAAAAAGAGAAAGCATATAAAATGTTCATACAAATATATTTTATTCATTTGGATAAACAAATACATAACACGAAATATATCACAAAATTAAATGTAGCGCCTGCTTCAGGTCACCAGGACACCACGGCCTAATGGGCACCCAGGTAAGTCATACAAGAGGATACGTTGACCAGTACTCTAGATTCGTAGGGAGCAGCAGTGAGATATTAAGTGAACAGACAGACAACAAGGATAAGTTAGAATAATGTTGCAAAATTTATATAAAAGGGAAAAAAATATGAATGACTTGAATTAACAAATTGTCTCTCATTCAGGAAAGAACAGAAATGGCAGAAAAGAAAGATGGTCAATGGAATTTGCCAATAAATGCAGGAAAAATAAAACAATTAAATAAAATAGTTTCTGTTTCTTTTTAAATAAAAAATTAATTTTTTTCCTCGTTAGAATTATTAGTTATTTATCCCCTTTTAATCTCTTTCTTATAGAAGTTAGCCTATTTATTTCCTTTTAATCACTTTTTTTTCTGAATTCAAGAGAGAGAGAAAAAAACAATCGTCCATACCCCAGTGAATGGTTAGATGCAACAGTTCCAGGCCTACTGTCGTGGTGAAAGGGAAAAATACATGACTGTCGAGTGAGAAGAGAAAAGAGTTCGATGTCAGTTCATTCACACAAGATTCGGTTCAAATGAGTTCAGTCCGTGTCATCGCCGTGTTCACAATGAAAACACTTAACTAACTCAAAATCATTCGTAACAGCAAAATATAGTTCAGTTCAAATAAAATAAATATATATCTAGACGTTTTGTCTAGTTTTTGAATCACAATCACTGTTATTTTCTCTCAGAATTATCTCTGTCGATTTCTCTGTGCTAACAACTAATTTCTCTCTCCGCGCGCTGCTGACGTCATTTCCCCATTCGCGTCACTCTCTCCTGATAGGTCAGCACTCAGCAGTAAACTACACCTCACATTAGGCTCGTTTGAGATGCGCTTTGCCTCGCCTGAAATGTTTGCGAGAGTATGCGCCTGCAGTGAGAGGAGGAGTGAAAAAAGAGCAGGCAAGCCGGACAGTTCGCTCTTCACGCAGTGGATCTGACACCTGCGAGATCAAAGATGGATATCTCGGGTTTCATGGGATTCACGCTCGTGCACAGTGTTGCTAATAAACTGGATGGAATTTAAAGGTGCCTTATGCAACTTGTTCCATAATAAAATGTCCAATAATAACCCTTATATGTCATCAGCTAACGTTAAAACATAGTATCTGGCAGAGTGTCAGAACTGACATTCCCCCACTGCCTTGGTAGCCAGCATATATTGGAGTCGGGACGTTTTGGGCCCTGTCCCAAATGGCACACTCCGGACTTGTGGACTTCCTCAGAGTCCACACTTCGGTGACGTCATGTAGTGCAGACCTATGGGGCCCTTAGCGCGAGTCCGCGAGGGTGCATTGAGAGGTATTTTGGGACAGACTCGATCGTCACGCCGGAAACAGGAAGAAGGTCTGGTTGTTGTTGTTGGTCAGGAGCTGCAGGTCGATATGCTGCCGATTGTTGTTGTTGTTTTTACTATTGTTTTTGCAAGATGGCTTGCCTTGCGGAGAAATTATATTTTTGCGATCAGACGTCGAAGACGACAAGATTGTTTTTCGTGGATACAAATGCTTCTGTTACGCACGGAGGAAAGGGTAAGGAAATAACATTTGTATTTGTTATATAAACAACTATTTACTGTGTAGCTAAACGTTATAACTTGTCAAAAGTCTTTATTGCATTAAGTCATTTTATTATTTGATTTATAGGTCAGCCCGTTGGTTCGATATATGGGATTAAACAGAGCTATGCCGGTGCTTCGCATTTATTTTGATGTAGAAAGAGACACGCGTCCTGACTACCGTCTCAACAGACAATCCATCAACGGTCTAATCCAGATACTTATTGAAATGACACAGCAGGACCATGGATGGGGACAGCAATTGGAAGTACTTGTTTTTTTGTACTGGCTTGCACACGCATTGTCCTACAGAGTGACATCAAGAACATTTTCTATTCCCAAATCAACTGTGTGCAGAGTTGTGCATAAAATTGCCCGTCAAATAAAGGATGTAGTGGCATCAGGCAGGGTCATTTGTTATCCTCGTCCAGGCCAATTGTGTGGAGTTGGCCAAGGATTTGCACAACTGGCAAGGCATCCTGCATTCATAAAGGCTGTTGGAGCAATTGATGGCTGCCACATCAGAATCAAGCCACCAGGACGCAACAAAGAGGATTACTTTAATTACAAACAGTTTTATAGCATACAAATGCAGGCTGTTTGTGATTCAACGGGTCGTTTTCTGAATATTTTTGTTGGCTACCCAGGATCTGTTCATGATACACGGGTTTTTAAAAACAGTCCACTTTACTATAATGCTGAGTATCCTCCACCTGGTTATTTTCTGCTAGGTGATGGTGGGTATCCATGTATTGATACACCCATTCGTGTTGTCACACCATTTAAGATGCCCTTACAAGGACCAGTGCAGGAGAGGTTCAACCGGTGCCATTCACGAGGCCGCACTATTATTGAGCGAGCTTTCGGAATGATGAAAGCCAGATGGCGGAGAACATTGTTCTCAGCTTTGGAGGTGAAAGTGGGCTTCTGCACTGAAGTTGTGATTGCATGTGCATTCCTGCACAATGTCTGTTTAACGCATGGTGATGTTCTTGAGCCTGAGGATGCAGAGGATGCTGACGCCCCATCCCCAGATTCTTCTGATGCATCATCTGTTGTGGATAGGTCTGGAGTCCAGTTCAGGGACAGGCTGGCTGCACGGGTTTCTGCTCCTGTTGATGTCCAACCTCCACTAATTGAGCATGATTACACACTGTGATTGAGCAGAACAGATGCTATTTTTTTGTTGTCCTTGTTGGAGAGTTTATATAATTTAAGTTCTAATTGTTATATTGAGTTAAATCCTTAGAATAGTACTGTTGAGAAAGAAAATATTTTGTATAGATAATTTTCTATTGTACATTGTTGTATTTTATTTATTTGTATTGCACTTACAACACTGAAGAACTTTAGTTTAATTGATGCCACTCAGTGACTGAGCAAAAAAGATTGTATTATTTGTTTTATGACTGCTGCAATTGTGTTATCTTGAAGTGCCTTTAGAGTATTGCCATTGAAGTTAAAAATACAAAACATTTTTTTTTACATCTACCTCAGTTTGTATTGTACATGTTGAAGAACATTTAATATTGTGCACTTTATATAATTGTATAACTTTATTTCCATGTACTTGTTGAAAGTTAAAGATGTTTCACTTAATTGTTTAACTAAGATTTTACAATAAACTTTTATACTGTTAACTTATAGTAACCTTTACTCCTCTCTTTGGTATTTTCTTAAATAAATTACACAATTCACAATGTTAGTGTTATTACACATCTACTGCAGTTATAGCTGTCCTTATATGTAAATTATCATCATCCAAACAACATATTATAGAATATATTTTAAAACTTATCACATGTTTTCAAAAAGACTTAAATAGGATATTTATTTTAGCTTTTTACTGTTACATGTAGAATAGTTCCTAACATCACCCATAATATTTATTAATATTTCTCTGCTTTAAAATATGTAAAGTAGACACAATAAAACCAATTTATTATTCTCAAGAACGTTTGTTTAATATATATAAAAACCAAAAACAATACAACAACCTGAACAATAACTTAAAAAAACAACAACAATATGAATCAAATGGTAATATAACCGAACAATTTAAGAACATAAACAACAGAAATGTTCCTAAACCTTTTTACTTTTTTGCTACATGATCCACTAATTTGGTTAGGATAGTCAGCATCTGGTCCATCTGCTGCTCTGCCCTCACAAACCGCTCTTCCTCTCTTTTGTCTGACTCCATCTGACGGCGTTCCTGTTTCTCTGCAATTTCCTTTATTACTTCAAGTGAAGTAAACTCACTTCTCCTCTTTCTTTTTGAGGGGCTTTTACCCTTTCCTCCACTTGGCCTGGCAGATGGTCCTGGAATCTCGTCTGCTACTTGACCTACACTCTCTTCTCTTTCTTCAGCTACTGATGGCCCTGGATTTACTGCATCCTGCACTGCTGGTTCTGAATCAGAAGGGGTGGAGGGAGGCTGCAGGCAGTCTTCGACTACAGCATTTGACGGACCTGCCACATCTGTTGTAAACATTTGTGTACTGGAACCAGAAGAAAAGGTGGCCACAGGCAGCACGCTTGGTCTTTGACCAATGGCTTCATTCATTGCCTCAAAAAAAGGCCATGATGCTGCTGTCACCTCCCCTTCATCAGTTCCAGATCCTGTCTTGGGCAGGCACAAATCCTACAGCAGTATTAATACTAATATTATCAAATGTTTAACAAAATCTGTATACAGTACAGCTGAAACTCATTTGGGCCTCAGATCTGTAACAATTACCTAGTTGTGTTGGTAGTGTGTGTGTTGAAAATACCTTATATTTTCTTTTAAGGTTTTCCCATTTCTTTTTCGCTTGCTGGGGATTGAGTTGGCCTTGCAGTCCCAGATCCTTTATAATCTCCCTAACAGATATAAAATAAATATGTGTAAACAGTGTTCAATGCCATACGATTCCAAAGGCGATGAACATACTTTACACTTACTCAAAGCCTTGAGCAGATGCGTTCCTCATGCCCGTGAAAGACTTATCCCTCTCCATACGGAGCTGAATAAACTTAAAGGTCGTCTCATCAGTCCCTTTATTAGAAAAATATCACAAATATCATTAAACAAATTACAGTCTTTAGCATAGAGAACAGGATTAATTTTAATTTCCCAAATAATATGTCCATGTGAAATACACAGCCTGCTTTTACAGTTCTATAATTGTAAATGCCACCTGGGCATTAGAATAGATGTCATGGTTATTTAAATGATAAATACATTTGTACATAATAATACATAATGTTAAATTTTAACACAAAATTAAAATGAGTTTAAGAAAAATGTATAGGTTTCAATATTCATACTACGTTTATATGACTCATAAAGCCATGACATTCGGTTCTATTTATGTAATGAATCATAATGCGATCGTATTATTTAACGCGCTATTATTATGTTTGAGATATCAACTGGTCGATAATGTTTGTATAACTGTAAGTAACAACTGGTAAAATGTACGCCTATGTCATAAAAAACATTGATACTTACACTTAAATATTCTCTTCTCAGCCATGTTTACAGTCCGTGAGCGAAATATCCTCCCATCTGTTGTCTGATTGGTCTTTCGCAAGGATTCCTGGGTAGTTGAAGTGCGTGGAGCCTGCTTCTATGCGGGCTTCGCGGAAGACCGCTTCAAGGGTACAAAGGGGGCGCTGCTGAGCACACTTCAGAGCGTTAAAATGCTGAATGGGACGGCCTACGGACTCGTAGACTCGGCGAGCACGCGCATTTCAAGTCCACGAGACCGAAAGTCCACATGAAGTGCGCGATTTGGGACAGGGCCTTGGGGCATGTACATTTGTAAGGGTGTGTGTGAGGTGATAGCCAATGACAGGCTTTGAGGGCAGGTACACTGAGAGTTACAAACACGCCCAATATTTTGTTAAAGTAATGGCGGATGCAAGCCCTATTAGCGGAGCTTGCCAAAAAAAAATAAGATAAGAAAATATAGCAATGCAAAGAGAGCACCGATCGGATAAAGCCCGGAGTAAATCTGGGTTTGGCGTTTGTCAGATGGCGGCAGATGAAGTTTGCATTTGGATTGAAGAGCGATGCAGAGTTGGCCACGTTTCTATTGGACAGGTACAGTAATGTAATACCTCATTTATCAGGTTAGCTAGTTAGTCAACGAGTGCTCTAGCTATGTACTGCTGCTAGATTGTTATTTTGCTAGATATTGACATTATGTTCTTGTTAGCTGATCCTACTTTATTAAATAAAAAAAATAATAACATTGATTTAGGAGTAGGATTTATTTCTGCAAGTAGGTCAACATGAGAACTAACGTTATGCAAACCTTAACTAGCTAAATTAGTCCAAGCAGACGTTCCTTTATTCCATGTGCTGCTGGAAAATATTGTAACAACCTAATGTTCGCAAACATTCATTGTGATCTCTGCAAAAGAGAAAGTAAAAAATATGCTTTGTAGGTTCAGGTTGGTCGACCAAACGTAATAAATTGCACGGAATTTTTAGCTATATTTTGCCTTGTGCAAGTTGGTCAAAAGACGCATATTGTTTATCCCCTATGCATGGTACAGTACTGGATAGTCCAGATGACGTCGTGATTAGTTGAGCTGTATGTTTATTCTGTTTTCCATAGTTATGAGAAGGGCCCATCTACTTCTACCCCATCCAAACGAATGTCGGTGTTCATTGCACCAGGCTATTGGAGGTGGCTCGGCTTCGGACAGGTTAGCATTCTTAGTTAGTAACGAGTTTCAAATCTATGGAAGCATATTGCATTCACTTGAGGAAAAAAAATCTACTCTGTTTTTCTGAATTAATGACTTAATTATCTCAGAATTATGAGAGAATTTTTTCTTGAAATAAAAATATTTGCTCTGTTTTTCTGAATTAATGACTTAATGATCTCATAATTCTGAGATAATTAACTCGTTAATTCAGAAAAACAGAACAATATTTTTTTATGAAAAAAGATCTCATAATTCTGAGATCATTTCAGAAAAACAGAGCAAAAACTTTTTTTCCATGAAAAATTATCTCGTAATTCTGAGATAATTAAATCGTTAATTCAGAAAAACAGAGTACTTTTTTTTTTCCTCAAGTGAATACAATACGCTTCCGTACAAATCCTAGTGATTCATACTTCTATCTAGAAGTTTTTCGTATTCACAACATGAGAAAATTAACAAAAAGAAAACCACTTTTGGATCATTTATGGAAAAAAAAGTTTTAACTTAGCAATTCTGAACTCGGATATTAATTTACTTTTCTCTTCTTTTAGTAACCACTCTTGGCTTACTATTTCTTTTTTTATTTTCTTAAGTTGTATTTGTAATCACTCTGACAACAAAAAACACAGCCAGTGCATGGCCAATTGGCTAAATAACATCTTACAACCTCAGTAAAAATTATAAACAAAATACAAGCATTCTTATTTCCTTAAGAATATAACAAAAAAAGTTAAATAAATAAACAACAATGCCAGTGTATTTTAGTAACCTAATTCATCAAGCATATTTTAAATACAAATTCAAATAAAAAAATCTATATTTACAATAAAATATAATCAAATAGTAATAATGTTTTCTTCCTTTATCATACACACACACACACACACACACACACACACACACACACACACACACACACACATACATATATATAACGCATATATTAAAAACTTCATTATAAAATGTACATTTATTTGCAACAATTATTAACAGTAATAATAAGAAGTTCATGTTGTAAGAACGGATGATGGACGCTGCACTGCGGGTGAAGATAATGAGAAAATGACGTTGTGTTTCATTGCTCCCTTCGCCAAGGGATCTTCCCTTCGGATTGAGTAGGGCACTCCCGATTGGAATTCGCCCAGTTTATTCTCTCCCTCACAGCTTTGTTTTTATTCCTGTCAAAAGTTAAATATGGCGCTACCCTGGCTAAGGTCTATTAACATGTAGCATACAGAAATACTGGCAAAAATAGTTATTAATTGAATGGATGTTCGTAATCTATACTTGTCAGCATTTAATGAAATTGTAATATTTTTATATTCAACATTTCTGTCATCCACAGTACTGAAATCAGCTTATTTAAATTGCCAATTAATTAAATTTGCCTGTTTAATCTGTATCTGAACTTTTCATGGGAGTGTATCATTTGAAACCATTACCTCATCAAGATTTATGTTTGGGTGTTGATGGCAAGATGGGCACTTGCATCTCACATGATCTCCATCTGGGTCATGGGCCAGCAGGTGAAGATGCTGAAAACAGTACGTTTTTTATGCGTATTTGTCGTGCTGTCCGGGGGGAGGGCTCCGGGCTCGGAGTTAGGCCCGAACCCAAAGTACTCCCCCCAGTTGGTAAGAGTAGATGGAAATGGAAGTGTAGATGGAACTGGAAGTGAGGAGATGGGGTGGAGGAGGGATGCTGACAAACTTTCAATGAACAGAGACAGGTCTGCTGTGAATTTATACTCTGTCATTGAGTTGATTACTGATTAATCAACAGCTGTGCATGATTTGGTTAATTATCTGAACCTGCTCCTCCCGAACTTTGTTAAATAAAACCTCATTTATGAGTCCTCTGAGGTTGATACAATATTAATTCAATGAAATTAATGAGTGGTGTTTATTGTATTAATAATAAAATGACATTCATCTTCTTTGACCCTTCTGTATCTCATTACAAATAATGAATTATAACAAAAATATAAAGAAATCTGCAGTTAATGGGGTCTTTCTCATGTGACAGAGGCCAGCTAGTAAAAGCTGTGCAGGTAAACCTCACTCCGCTGGACTCAAGAGGCACGCTAGCTTTGGCCGTCTTGTTTGTGTGCCCGCCTCCCATGCTGGAGACCCAGGTTCGAGGCCTGCACTGAGTGGGGTAAGTATGACCTGAGGGGTTACATTGTTGCCGTGACCTGGATGGGAGTGAGGTTCTCTTTCATCATCTCGTTTCAAGATCCACCTAGGGGAAGGGCATCTGTACCTGCAGTGTTTCCCACAGAATTAGATTCTATTTGCGGTGGTGTGGTATTTGGGGACCGGGGGGGGGGGGGGGGAGGTTAACTTAAATATATCATATATATATATATATATATATATATATATATAATATATATATATTATATATATATATAATGACAAGTATTTTTATTGACAAGTACACATTCCCATTGCCAACACTTAGTGTCAGATAACTTAAAGACTTTGCCATTGCTACACTTTCTATGCTATGACTGCTCCACAGACTTTTTGTTGCAAATTTTGCTCACACACAAACCTAGAACTGGACACACACACACACACACACACACACACACACACACACACACACACACACAACTCACAAACTTACTGACACACTCAAACACAGGCTCACACACACTCACACATTCAAAAAGACTCACACACACAGATTCAAACACAGACACACACTCACACACACTCAGACCCAAACACAGACTCAGACACACACAGGCTCACACACACACACCAAACTGGATCTGGAGGTGGACACACACAGACTCAGACACACACGCACACCTGGAGATTGAGGTGGACAAAAACCAACACACACCAACCTGAACCTGGAGATAATAATAATATAATGTCTAGTCTGGTGGCTGTGATATGAACCTAGCAACGTCCGTTGCAATGATTTTTGGAATGACTGATCGCGAGAGGAACAAATTACTTTTTAGTCGCATAACATCGGTTAATGGAAACGCCGTCATTTCGCAATAGTTGTAACGTTAATTGATATTTAGAAAAAAAAAATCGCAAAAGTTTTGCGCGAATCTGTAATGAAACGCGACCGCGCTTAACATCTAGACAACTTCTCAGAGTTATGTTGAGCAACAGTGTTCATTATACTAACCATTCAACTCCGGATTGATTCTGGAATCTTCGCTGGGGAATAAGCATTAAGCACCGGCAACAATCCGCCCTCTACATGCTCATGTTTTGATTCAGATCGTGCGGTAAGAGAAGGAGGGGCTAGTCGTGCCTCCATTGTCAGTTTGTGAGAGAGAGGAGGAGCAAGCAGCGCGAATAAAATACAATTTTACCCATATTAAATAGTTTAAAAATCTGAATCAATCCGTGGCGGTCAGCGTTGATATGTGGCGGGCCGCCACAAATTAATGAATGTATGGGAAACCCTGACCTGACCTCTGCAGAAGCATCCAATTGCACCAAGTCTGGCTAGACAGACAGAAGCACCCAGCCAATGCCAGATAAGGCCACACCCCTTACCTAGGCATATAACTTCTCCGCGCGCTGCTATTCCTCAGTTGACATTCGCTTCTCGCGATCTCTGCACTGACACAGTTCGGTTGGATTAACGTTACGCTGCTCACTTTCGAGTCTTCAGGAGGACATATCGGCCAGATCAGCCTCCGCCAGACGTGAGTGACAGTCGTTTCTTCAGCCTATCCGCTGTGTTTTTTGCATCCGGAGCCGCCCGCGCTCTCGCTGTCCTTCACCTGCTCCTCCTTACATGGCTACCCACCACGGATTTTTCCGAGTTCTTCACCGCTGGCCCACCCATGGCTATGTGACTGTCTAAACCGCCGCTTCTCCGGGGAACAGCCTATCATGATGAACCTGCCCGGCCGTGTGTGGTTCTCTCATCGCCGTTAAGGACCCTCTCCTTCTGCGCGGTCTGCTTGGGCTTTACACGCTCAAGAAGCTTTTAAGAAACCGGAGAATTGCGGTCATTGTAATTGCTGTCCATGTAACGTTAGCTTTTACTAAGCCGGCTTTTAGTTGCACGACCCAGCGCGCCGTGCCCGGCCTTTCTGACTCGGATGGAGGACACGGTGATGATGACGCGCTACCGGGGGACTCCCGGAGCGCCACCTCTCTAAAATAAATATTTGAGCTGACATCAGCCCAATCCGCATTCCCTGAAGAGGACATCTTCGCGGGAAAACCTCACTCTCGTTGACGAACCGGCCGGTTCCGATGACGGGGATGACGCGGTCCTTTTAATGTTCACTAGGCTAGCGCTCACGCGGCTTTGCCTCAGTAACGTTATATCCTCCTGAAGTTGTGAGCGAGCGGCCGTTCGTCTCAACATTGTGTGGCCAGCCCCAGAGGAGGAAACAACTCTTAAAAAAGTTTTTTTCCAGCGTTCGCGAAGCTCATAAGCACGGCTGGAGCGTCCCGCTAGACTGTTAACACGGTCTCACGGGCCTTGATGTGTTACGACTCTGTTGAGGCTTTCAATTTATGCCTTCCTAGGAAGGCGGCCCCGAACGCAAGCGGCCTGCCTGTTGTTCGACCGTTGGGAGTATCGAGCCCGCTTTCATGGGCCACGAGCCCTCCAGTTTCTCTCCCGGTCCCAGAACCCCTGTTCAAAAGACACAGGGTCTCCCGCGGACGGTCGGTTAATCCCGTCTCGTGGCTGCCCAGCCCGTGTGTTTAGTGATGCTGTCGTGAGGAAAAGTACATAAGCAGTGTTACCACACCGCATGCACTTGGTTCCCCTCACCCAGTTATTAAAGGCTTCGGCCCCAGTGTTTTCCCAACACAAAACACACACATTACTAAACAACACATTTAACAAACGAATCAAATGAATTCGTGCAGATTTATATATCTGCCAACATAGAGAGCAAATCTCTCTGATCCCATGCATGTCGCCCTGAGTCTGTCCACAAGAGGGCCATTGCCTCACAAATCAACCACGGATATTATTTTTCTGCCTGCACTTGAGACTGCCCAGTTCATGTGTTCAGGTGATGTGTGTTTTCCCCCCACTTAAAAATCAGGGGGCACTTTGTGAGGGAAAGTTTAGCACAGTGGACACCACACTATGTTCCCTTCACTCTGTCAATAAAGGCTTTCAGCCCCAGTGTTTGCCCAGCACAAAACACACAAAGTTACAAATCAAATGAATACGTTTTGGAAAGAAGACCTCTTTCTGCAGAGGGGGCGCTCTCGAGTCACGAAGCGGCTAGGCAAGCCGCTTCAGCGCACGAGTGGGTTTTGCGTACCGTAACCCAGGGTTACAGGCTGCAGTTTGCAATAAAACTTCTGCATTTCAACGGTGTTCTCTCTTCTCACACAGAAGAAAACGCCTCACACATTCTGAAAGAGGAAATTTCCTCCCTCCTAAACAAGGGAGCGATTCAGATGGTGCCAACCAATCTGATAAACCATGGTTTTTATTCCTGGTATTTTCATTATCCAAAAGGCGTGGCGCCCCCCGCCCTATATTGGACCTTCAAGTGTTGAACAAACATTTGTGGAAATACAATTTCAGAATGTGACACAAGGCTATCTCGCCCGTGCCATAAAGCAGAACGACTGGTTCACATCAGTCGATCAGAAAGATGCTTTCTTTCACATAAGCATCTACCCTCCACACCGGAAATATCTTCGTTTCTTCGGTTCGGGCGCAATTTGAGTCCCCGAACTTTCTGTCTGTGTGCGGAAGTGAGCGCCACACCCCTGAGACTATCAGGGCTGAGAATTCTGATTTACATATACGATTGGCTCATCATAGCCAAATCGAAGGAGAAGGTGTCGCTAGACACCAGCCGGGTGCTCGCGCACATCCCATCCCTCGGGTTCAAGGTGAATGCGAGCAAAAGAAATCTGACTCCCAGTCAGAATGTCATTTTCCTGGGCTTGGAATTGAACTCAGTCTCCATGCGAGCACGTCTCTCTCAAGAGTGCGTTCGCTCACTGATGGACTGTCTGTCTCAGTTCAGAGAAGTGGCGAGAGTACAATATCGCACATGCCTCAGGCTGCAGGGTCTCATGGCTTCATCTATCCAAATTGTGCCAATGGGTCTCCTGAGAATGAGAGCGTTCACGAAATGGGTTTTGTCACTACATTTCAGCCCGATTCACGATCTCTGCCGCTCGGTAACGGTGACCCGTGCCTGCTCGGCGGCCCTGCGCCATTGGGAGAGCGAGAACTTTTATGCACGGGAAACCCCCGTTGGGACGGTTACGATGAGGAAAGTTGTGACGACAGATGCGTCCTTAACAGGCTGGGGAACCACCCAGGAAGGCAGAATGGTGAACGGTCTGTGGCTGAGCAGACTACGTTCAGCGCACATTTACTATTTAGAGCTTTTACCATTTGGAAAGCTCTGAATCATTTTCTGCCTCGCCTGCAGGGACATCCCGTTCTAGTACGGTGCGATAATACCACGGCAGTGGCTTATACCAACCGTCAAGGCGGCATGCGCTCGTCGAAACTCCACGCTCTAGCTTACAGGCTTTTGATGTGGAGCAGATGGGTTTTTCTGTCATTACGCGTGACTCATGTTCTGGGCATTCTGAACAGAGGCGCCGGATCTGCTATCGAGGGGAAACCCAATCTACGGGGATTGGCGTCTTCACCCGCAGATAGTGAAGATGCTATGGATGAGATTTGGACAGGCAGCCATAGATCTTTTGGCCTCGCGCGAAAACCACCATTGTCCTATGTTCTTCTTGCTAAAGGACATGGATGCGCCCCTCGGGGCAGACGCACTGGCCCACCCATGGCCAAAGTGCAGCTGTATACTTTTACTCCCCTGTGCCTGATAATTTCACACTGGCCAGGGTGAGAGAGCACAGCCTGTCTCTCATTCTGATAGCACCCAGGTGGCCCAAAGCCCCGTGGCTGGCAGAGATAATCCCTCTGTTATACGCCGAGCCATGGCGCCTCCCACCTCGCACGGACATACTGTCCCAAGCCAAAGGGGAGATTTACCACCCCCACCCGGATAGGGTGGCCCTCTGGGCCTGGCCCGTGAGAGGACGAACCTAAATGCACTGGGGCTCCCGCCTTGTGTAAAGGACCCGGCAGGTCCTTTTCCACCATCTTAAGGTCTACCTGGCTGCAATTTCAGCCTATAATGTGGGTTTTGTGGGCTCCACCATCACACCCTCTAACCCGCAGTTTTATGAAGGGTGCACGCCGCTCTTTGCCGGTCATATGGAGATCTGTTCCAGAGTGGGACCTCTCCATGGTGCTGGAAGCACGGCCTCTGTATCTTTTGAGCCTCTGGGGAGTATTTCCCTTAAGCTGCTGTCCCTCAAGACAGCTTTGCTCTTGGCCTTGGCATCTGCTAAACAGGTCAGTGAGCTATATGCACTCTTGGTTCACCCCTCGTGCCAAATTCTCCCTAAGTGGAGATAGGGTTTCCCTTAAGCCTTACCCGGCCATCATGCCGAAATGCTTCCCTGCGTTCACTTCGGAGGTTTTGGAGCTATCTGCTTTTCACCCTCCACCTTTTTGCCTCCCCGGAGGATCAGGGGCTCTGTGTCTCGTCCGTGCTCTGCAAGCATATGACCAGGACCAGTGCTTTCCACAAGAGCTCTTTGTTTCAAGGGCTCCCCCCGCACAAAGGGAAGTCCCATTTCAAAGCAATGCCTCTAACATTGGCTTGTGGACGCTATACTATGGCTTATGAAGCAAAGGGAGTGCAGCCCCTAGGGGGCATCAGAGCTCATTCCACAAGGGGCTTAGCCGCCTCTTGGGCTTTGTGAAGGGGAGTGCCACTGCAGGACATCTGCTCCGCGGCCAGTTGGGCCTCTCCTCATACCTTTGAGCGTTACTACCGGTTGGATGTCACCAGAACCTCAGTGGCACACTCGGTCCTAGGGGTAGGGTCCTCTTAGCCCTTTCCCACAGCCCCGTTGGGTTAACCAACAAGGAGTGAATAGGCCGCTGGCCATGTTCATTCCTGTCATCAAGAATTCGCATTCCTTCTTGGGTTTAGCTATGTGCATTGGTGGTGTGGGGGCCATTATCATGTATGTGTCTCATGCATGTTTCATGCCCTGCTTGTCCACAGCAGTTTAGCGTGGCATCACCCTTGCAGGGTCATGTTTGTGGGACGTGTCAGGCACCGCCTCTCTGAGGTGACCGTCCTTCTCTGGCCTTCAGAACCTCACTGTGAGTGTATTGGGCAATCGGGGAGCTGTCCATGTCTCTCCCATAGGTGGATCTCGAAACGAGATGATGAAAGAGAACAATAGGTTACTGTCGTAACCCCGGTTCTCTGAAACATCGAGTGGAAAGATCCACCAGCGTTGCCCCGCTTGCCGCACGAGAAGCGAATATACTTACTGAGGAATAGCAGCGCGCGGAGAAGTTACATGCCTAGGTAAGGGGTGTGGCCTTACCTGGCATTGGCTGCGCGCTTCTGTCTGTCTAGCCAGACTTGGTGCAATTGGATGCTTCTGCAGAGGTCAGGTACGGATGCCCTTCCCATAGGTGGATCTCTCCACTCAATGTCTCAGAGAACCGGGGTTACGACAGTAACCTATTGTTTCGAAAATTAGGAATAAAATAATTGCTCTAGGCAACAGGGCTAGCTAGTACGTATGCTTAGCATAGTGTCAGACGTGTCAGTTTATGAGATTAATATGATGTTTTGCAATAAACAATTGCAATTTGCAATTTCAATAATTTGAAATCATTTCTGTGGCCCCATGTTGCTTCTTAACACAGAGTGAGAAAAATATTGTATTTTATGAAATGAATACTGTGATACAGGCTATGTCGATTAGCGCTGCATTATAGATATACGTACATCATTATTATGAATGTAGATTTAAAAATCACGGTTTCCCCTTTATGGTTGAATCACGGAAGCTACACCAGTTACCTTTGCCAAGAGATATGAATTTATTATGTATCATGTGTCAGACAGAGAGAAACAAGCATATAAGAATAAGGCTACATGAGAGGTCTTCATTCCAGATTTCTCTGTTCCCCATTCCTTTATCTTCCCATCCCATCATGTTAGATGTAAATGGTTTCTCTGGCTTTATGTTTCTCTGCCTTAAGTTTCTCATGCCATATGCCTTTGTTTCTCATGCCATGAAGTTTCTCATGCCATATGCCTTTGTTTATCTGAGGTGTTACAGTAAGATAGAGCTTATATACATTACAGAGCAGCATCCATTTAAGGTAACAACTGTGTTGCTGTGCTTTAAAAATGGAACGTATATGTCATACGAACACATGGCACAATTCACTTCCATATTAAGAACATATCTTTGTTGCCACATCTGCATCAGTTGAAAACATGTTACAATGTACACACCCTGTACAAAATATAGCTCATCCACCTGTCTCATGTGACATGATCTTCACATGGTTCATGCTATCTATAGTCTCCTCATGCACTGAACACATGCATAACTCTGACTTGACAAAATACATTATGAAATTACGAATAAAAGAAAAATAATACAAATACATAACATTAAACAGTACATTTTTTAGTCTTCATGAAAATACCTGAGATGGCTTGAAGAACACATAAAATATCGCAATCGTGTTTATTGTCTTCATGTTTCATCAGTCAAATCATTTCTGTCTGCATGTTATATTATATATGATATCCTTATTAGGGATTTCCCGGAACGTCATAAGTTTAATACTTCTATGAATCTCATTTGTGGACTTTCTGCTCAAGGGTGGGTACTCTCCAGCTTTCAGTATGAAAGAAACAGAAATTACATGACAGTGTTTAATGCTCCATTTTGCTAACATTGCCTCATTTTGGGTAAAAATAGTAAATAATACTAAAATATTTTGTAATGTAGTAGATTAAGTGTTTTTTCTTACTTGAGTCATATTATTTTTCTGTACTTCTACTTAAGTAAAACATTTTTTAGTACTTTTCCACCACTGGTTAATTGTTGATGAATGATACTTAAAGGGCACCTATTATGCCCCTTTTTAGAAGATGTAATATTGGTCTTGGGTGTCCCCAGAATGAAAATGTCATTTTTGGGGCCTGTTTTAAAAAGAGCTGTTTTGGCGTCTACCACTTTAAATGTAAATGAGCTGCATATCCCCGCCCTGCTGCTGGACCCAGATGATGAAGAGAGTCCAGCACAGAATAAACACGAATGAGAATGGACTAAACGTCTCGGAATGGTTATTTGATACATTTATGTACTTACAAAGTTTTAATCGCGTCCCCTTTGCCATTATGGATGTGCAACACACACACACACGAACTGTGATAACGTTCGCGCAATTTTTTTAAACTGCACACACACACACACTACTGTGATGACGTTTGCTAAGTACAAACGATTTATTTATTTATTTCTTAAGGGGAGGGAGATAGACGTTTATATAGCCTACTGTCTATGGAGATAGAGCAGACCTTAATTTATTTACATTTGTAAATGCTGCAAAAAAAAATGCCTACATGACATAAAACTGTCTGACGTTGTTTGTTGAGACATCCTATGACGACGACAATAGCTTTAGACGCATTTGTTGTTGAACTGGCTGACATCGATTGAAATGACTATTTGCTCATAAATCATAAAATACACTTACTTCTTCTGGAGGTGACGTTGGATCGCGAACTGTAGGCAACGATCCACACTTGAGGATTAACTTTGACCCTTGTTCACTAAACAGTCAGTCAGAAAATGAATCTCGTATTTAGGAAGTTTAAGTGGTGCCTTTTCTTCATAAATAAAATCCATCCGCTGTGTTTTCAGTGGCTCTGATGTCAGTGAAGACTAGTATGTCCATTCTTACATCCCACAACAGAACACCTACACTTCTTAGGAGACATTACCGGCTGTCGTTGAAACAATGGAGGATGCAGATCACCGAGGGCGGGGTCTATGCCAAAACCAGATGTCAATCAAATCACGTCGGTGGGGCTTAGCTCATTTCTACGTCACAGTGAGGGAAATCTAGAACAGGGCGTTCTGAGACAGTGCTTATGATTTATTGAGATAGTAAAAAAACTACTGGGTGGATTTTTATCATTCTAGGGTGGTTTTGCTCACACACTGCCAACACACATTTATGGTCAAACACCATGTAAAAGTGAATTTTGCATAATAGGTGCCCTTTAACTATAAGTTGATTTTAGATACCAAAAATGTTTAAGATCACCACATTGAAGTAGGCCAGAGAGCTGAAATGTCTGTGTTTTTCCTCTATCTATAAAATAAAATAAAAACATTTTTTTTTTTCATTTTAAGTGTGAAAAACCTCTTGTGTGCAGTCGTGTCATAGTAGACATAAGAAACATTATCAAAATTACATTCCTGAAAATATCTTATGTAATTAGGAAAATTCATGAAATGAAAAAAAATATTCAAATGATTTTTCAGTACTTGAAGAGGGTCTGGGTCACATAGGCCCCAAACAGAACATTAGGGCTTGAAATGTCTGAAAACCTTACATTCAGTAAGTATATTCTTTTAAAGCATATTAAGTACTCTTAGTAAAGGTATGCAGAAGTCTACTCTTTTTTACTATTATTCTTTTGATCTTACCTCAGAGTGAAGGGCTCGTCGCCAGTGACATTGGTGGTCATGTGACGCTCATACTGGCACCAGTGGATCTGACCCGAGTGGTCCTGATCCGTCACCTCAGGCTCTGAGAATGTGAGAATGCCACAGTCGCCACTATCACAGGCCCATGCGACTTGAGGATCACAGGGCAGTTTACCAGACTCTCTGTAGTAAAAGTGCATCTACCAGGAACACATTTAACAGATATCTTTTTTTAGCAACTGCAAATAAGCCATGCAAGATATTTTAAAGAATGCTTTCAAAGACTGGACCCTATTGACTTAACAACTTCTTTTGTGCTTCACAGTGAAGAGAATCATACAAGTTTGGAATTAAATGAGCGTGAGTTCTGAGTTATGTTTAATTTCAAGTAAAACAACAGAAATAGAAAAAAATGTCATTACTATAGCCTGTTAACTTTCAGTGTCCCATAAGTGAAAACTGTGAAAACTTTAACTTTTTTACTTTTTAATTTTTCGAAGCTGCTTTAACCTCTGCAATAGTCTGCTGGGTCTTCTTTTAAAATAATCAACCTTAATATATATTCTAAAGCATTTATGACTTTCAACCCTTTAAGTTCAAATCTATGCTCAAAAAGGGGGTGACAGTTAACAGATTAAAGAGATATGAATGTATTAACCTGGACTTACCTCCACTTTTCCACCTGGATATCTGTTTCCAGGCATGAAGGTCATCTATCCCCCATAGAAACTGATGGCTTGACCCACAGAAATGGTCAAGCTGATCAGCAGCAGTAGCGCAGCATGTGCCATAGTGTTTGATGAAATGACACTGTGAGTAATGCGGGAAACACAGATGACTACATGGACTACAGTTGGACTGGTTCTGCCAGCTGAAAACAATCACATGAAGAATGTGTCTGATCTTTCTGATCACACTTGTTAGTTTCCGTGAAATCCAAAATATACAGATATCAGCTTTCAGTAGTTGTTTCCTCGTGTGTGTGTGTGTGTGTGTGTGTGTGTGTGTGTGTGTGTGTAAATGATACATGGACAACATGTACAAACCTGTCAAGAAATTGCAACATAGTTAGTGATATACCAGATAGGTGAGTGCTTCTCAACCGATGGGTAATATAAACCACCGTCAACCTGATGAAAGCGAAAGTACCACAAAAGGGAAAGAAAAAAACTATCTAACAATTAACAAGGGACGTAACTACCATTTAAGGGAAAAAAGTACAAATCAGTCACAATGAGGAAAAGCTCAAATCAATAAAGAGGTTAATTAAAATAAAAATTATTTAAAAAAAAACTATTGTAAAAATTGAAACAAATTGATAATTATTGCATAAATATTGTTAGTACCACATGTCGTTTTTTTTATAAAAAATAATTTTTAAATTACTATTGAACAAAAGTAGGCTTTATTAGATTAATTTTACTGGGGGGGGGGGGGGGGGGTTATGACTGTATGAATGAGAGTAAGTAAATTTAAAGGGTGATACAATGTGTATTTTTGGGTGAACTATCCCTTTAAAGTTTAAACAGTGAGAGGTTTGATCTTAATGCCCACTAGATGGCAGCAGATCCACTCAACAAAATAATGGCAAAAACGTATGTTTATTAATATGATATTTGTGCGCAGGAAGAAAAGAGTAAGACTTTGTATGTCTTGCTAATGTGGCTTGTCTGCCTGTTTAGAGTGATGTGTTTGATTAAATCTCAGGTCTTGTAAGTTGAAGGTTAAGACGCCACTAGACTTCACATCCCGAACACAAAGAGAAGCCATTGAAGATACGTTGAAGTACTGCATTTATAACAACGTTTCAAATAATCCTAGGATTTTGCAAGCAATGTCCTGTTTGAGAGTGTCCTTATGTCAAGTCAAGTCAAGTCAACTTTATTTATATAGCGCTTTTCACAACACAGGTTGTATCAAAGCAGCTTCACAGTAATAAATTAAAACAATACATCAATGTTTGTTTCTAGTGGAACATCCACATTTGGTAATGCTGATCAATAGTATTGTTGATTGATTAATTCAATTAAATATCCCCAAATGTCCCCAACTGAGCAAGCCAAAAGGCAACAGTGGCAAGGAACCGAAAAACTCCATAAGGTGACCTAATGGAGAAAAAAAAACCTTGGGAGAACCCGGGCTCAGTCGGGGGCCAGTTCTCCTCTGGCGTTTATGAACTAAAGACCGGATTTAACTGTAAGATTAAAAGTATTATATGAATGCCTGGCTGAAGAGATGCGTCTTTAATCTAGTTTTAAACTGGGAGAGCGAGTCTGAGCAACAAACAGTATCCGGAAGACTATTCCAGAGTTTTGGAGCTAAATGTGAAAATGCTCTCCCTCCTTTGGTGGATCTGGATATCCTAGGTATGACCAAAAGCCTCAAATTTATTGATCTTATGGAGCGCGATGGATTATAGGGCGATAGAAGATCCGTTAAATAGACTGGAGCTAAGCCGTTTAGGGCTTTATAAGTCAGTAGCAATACCTTATAATTAATACGTGACTTTATAGGTAACCAATGTAGTGATGATAAAATTGGTGTTATATGGTCAAACTTTCTTGATCTAGTAAGAACTCTAGCGGCGGCATTTTGGACTAACTGTAGCTTGTTTATTGAGGTTGCAGGACAACCAGCTAATAAAGCATTACAGTAATCTAGTCTCGTGGTCATGAATGCATGAACTAACTTTTCTGCATCAGAAACAGATAGCATATTACGTAGCTTAGCAATGTTTCTAAGGTGGAAAAAGGCTGTTGTTGTAACATATGAAATATGATTTTCAAAAGACAGGTTACAGTCGAGTGTAACACCCAGGTCTTTTACTGTAGAGGATAAAGTAACAGGACATCCTGCGATGTTAAAGTTGTATTGTAAGAGGTTTTGTGGGCGTTTTTTTGAACCGATGATTAGTACCTTTGTCTTGTCTGGATTTAATAAAAGAAAATTGCGCGTCATCCAATCTTTTATATCTTTAACACACTCTGTCAATTTGGATAATTTAGCGTTTTCATCTGGCCGTGATGAAATATAGATTTGAGTGTCATCAGCATAACAATGGAAACTAATTCCATGTTTCCTTATAATATTTCCAAGTGGCATCATATATATTGAGAATAACAGAGGGCCCAACACAGATCCCTGCGGCACTTGTGACGGTTCAATGAGTGGTTGTGCAGTGAGTGATTGTGTGTTTGTCCCCGAGTTACAGGTTGATTGCTGGGGGGCGTGGTTTTACACCTGAACCAGATCATGATACTTTAAAAGATGCTGGGTCAAACAGAGAGGGAGACGATGGCTCGCTGGTGTTGTTGCGGCTCTGGAGGCTTCCTGAGCTGACGGGACGTGTGTGCTATGGGAGAGCACAACCGCTTCGGAGATCTGATGTGATGTACTTTCCCCTGATGACGATATTTTGATTTGGACTTCTCGTTATGTTTGGTTGTACTGATATCACCTGAGCTGGCTTACTTACATTTACATGCTGACCCGCTGACTAACACTTATACTGATCTCTTGACACTTCATGTTTATTACGTTATTTAAATAAATCTTATTGTTTACGCAGCGGTTGTGTGGCGTCTCCCTTACTTTGTTGCGATCTTTGAGAAGGATCGTAACAAATGGGGGCTCGTCTAATAAGTTTTTTTTTTATTAAAATGTAGGCATTGTTTAGCTCATTTGGTAGACTAGTGCTCTGTTGGATGATAATGTGAAAAAGTTGATCTGGTTTATTTCGCATTATTTTGGAGATGTACGTAAATCTTTGATTAGATTATGTTTGAGATGTCCTGTGAGTTCGAAGGTAGTTATTTAGGGTAAGTGCATGTTAAGGTACGGATGAAACCTTATTCATTTTTCCCCAGTAGGGATTAGCAACGCTTTGCGTTGATTTGTTATTTTTGTGCAGGCTTTTGGGTGAAGCACACCGCCGTGGCTACGGATTGGGCTGTATTGCTCAGTTTCGAAACCAGCGGTATTTGGTGTTTAAAGTCGCTTTACTCTTGAAAGCTGCATGAAGATTAGGCATAGAATAGGTTAGTGGGTTGTTAGGTAGGGTAGAAGGGGAGAAGTTGAATTAGTGTTTTCGTCCGTTGCTTATTAGGTTTTTAAAATGCACTTACTTTAAGTCGAGAGTGTAATCAACAAGTTTGAAGGTTAAAATGACGTCCGTTGAAGAATTTGTTAAAGCTCCGTCGGAGGACGTGTTAAATTCGTTTGTGAAACAACAGTTGTGGGAACTTGTAGAGTATTTTAAAATTGGTGATGTGGATAAAAAAATAAAGAAGAACGAACTTCGTTCTATTGTGAGAGATTGTTTAGTCGAAAATAATCTGTTGATCGTTCCCGCAAAGAAAAAACATGACGTTGAAAGAAAAGCTTCGTTAGATATTTTTTCAGGGTTGTCTTTCGAACAGAAAAAAGAGATTTTGCAAATGCAACAGAGTCACGATAGAGATTTGGTCATGGAAACTAAACGGTATGAGTTGGAGATTGAAAAATTAAGAACAGATAATTTACTCAAACAACGCGAAATTGAATTTGCACAGAAAAGATTTGAGTCTGAAAAATCAGAACGGGAGTTTGAACTGCAGGCGGAACGTTTGCAATTGATTAAGGAGGGTATATTATCCCCAGAGGGTGGTGAGAAGTTACATTTGTCTGGCAGTTTTGACTTTTGCCGGTAATTTAAGACTGCTCCCTAGATTTAACGAACATGACCCTGATGTTTTTTTCTCTTTATTTGAGACTATAGCGGAAGAGGGGAAATGGCCAAGTGCGGTCCGAGTTAGTATGCTTCAAACTGTCATTACAGGTAAAGCACAGGAAGTATATGCAGCGCTTACGATGGAGGACAGAAGAAGCTATGATAAGGTAAAAATTACTATTCTAAAAGCTTATGAGTTAGTTCCTGAGGCATACCGCCAGCGTTTTAGGAATTGGAGAAAAGGTGACTGCCAAACACATTCTGAGGTGGTAAGAGAACTTGTTTCACATTTTGATCGTTGGTGTATTGCTTCCGATGTTGATCATTTTGAGAAGTTGCGTAACTTGGTTACTTTAGAACAATTTAAGAACATTGTACCTGACTATATTGCTACAAATATAAACGAGAAGAAGCCAAATAACGCGAGTGAAGCTGCAACCTTGGCAGATGATTACATATTGACGCATAAAAACGTGTACCAAGAGGATCGACCAGGGCGTCAGTATGGTAACTTTAGTGAAAATAGGGCGGCATCAAAGAGATTTGAGAAAAATTATGTTTCAAATTTTGAGAATAAAGGTCGTGGGAGGAGTGACCGAGATTTAGTATGCAATTACTGTTTCAATGTTGGTCATTGGAAAAATAAGTGTCCTATTTTGGCCTCGAAGTTGAAATTCAGTCCAAAGAATAAGACAAATGCAAATGTTAGTCCTGTATTGTTGACGGAGACTACAGGAATTAATGATTTTGCGGGTAGTGTTTTTATGGAAGTAGGGAATGCAGTGTCTGAGTCAAAGAGTGACAGCACAAAACACTTTGCACCATTCATTACCGAGGGTTTTGTTTCTTTGATTAATTCTGATAAAAAAGTTCCAGTTAAGATTTTGAGAGATACTGGAGCTTCAGAATCCTTTATTCTTGAATCGGTCCTGCCTTTTTCTGATGCATCAAGTGAAGGGAAGAATGTTTTAATCAGGGGAATTGGATTACAAACTCTTTCTGTCCCTTTGCACAGGATAAACTTGACTTCGGAGTTGGTCTGTGGAGAAGTAACCCTGGGAGTGCGTCCATCATTGCCAGTGGATGGTGTCATGGTAATACTGGGGAATAATTTAGCTGGAGATAGGGTATGGCGAGAGGTAATTCCACCACCTGTGGTAGTGTCCACGCCATTGATTGAAAAGTCTGATGTACTAATGCAAGAATTCCCTGAGGTATTTGTAACGTGTGCAGTAACTCGTTCGAGAAGTCGGGAGGCATCTTGTGAAGAAAAAGAGGTGTTTAATTGTGTTGTGCCTGGTTTGTCTACTCTTTTTCCTATTACTCATAGGGAGTTGATGACTGCACAACAGAATGATCCTGGGTTACAACAACTGTTTGAGAATGTCATTCCATCACAGGAGGTAAGAAGTGCTGCCAGTGGATATTTTATCCAGGATGAGATACTCTTAAGGAAATTTATCCCCTGTAAGAAAGGTTTGATGGAGGAATCTGTAATTCAGGTAGTGGTGCCAAAACAATTTCGAGAGGTGGTGATGCGAATTTCACATGGTGAAGTTGCTGGTCATTTCGGCGTAAATAAAACGTATAACAGAGTTTTGAGACAGTATTATTGGCCATGTTTGAAAAAGGATATTTCGGCCTTTATTAAAACGTGCCATACCTGTCAGTTAACAGGGAAACCCAATCAATATTTGAGACCAGTGCCTCTGTGTCCGATTGCGGTTACAAGTAAACCCTTTGAGCATCTAATAATTGACTGCGTGGGTCCATTACCTAAATCAAAATCAGGTAATGTATATTTGCTGACTGTGATGTGTCAGGCAACTCGATACCCGGCAGCTTATCCGATCAGAAGAATTACTACTAAAGCAGTTGTGAAAGCTTTAACCCAATTCATCTCTATTTTTGGGATACCAAAGATTATTCAGAGCGATAAAGGGTCTAATTTCACTTCACGTATGTTTGCTGAGATTTTGAGAGTGATTAAGGTCAAACACAATCAATCAAGCCCATATCACGCCCAAAGTCAAGGTGTGCTCGAACGGTTCCACCAAACATTGAAAGCGTTATTACGTGCTTACTGTGTGGAATTGAACCGTGACTGGGAGGAGGGTTTACCCTGGTTGTTGCTCGCAGCTAGAGAGGTACAACAAGAGAGTTTAGGTTTTAGCCCTAATGATCTTGTGTTTGGTCACAGTGTACGTGGTCCTCTTTCTGTTTTGAGGGAAGGATTGGGTGAAAAGGATCCTCCTCAAAATTTGTTGGAATATGTAGATGGTTTCCGTAGACGTTTATTTTTAGCTGGAATGAGTGCTCAGAAAAACCTTGTTGGAGCACAAGAAAAAATGAAGAAACACTTTGACAAACATACTGAATGCCGTGTTTTTATACCGGGGGATCAGGTGTTGGTTTTGTTACCTTCATCTGGCTCTCCTTTTTGCGCACGATTTACTGGTCCGTATACTGTTCTTCGAAAGATGACTGACCAAAATTATCAAATTGCAACTCCAAATCGGCGGAAGGCTAAACAGTGTTTTCACGTAAATTTACTTAAGCCTTATCATTCTCGTATTTCTGACACTCAACTGGTTAAGCCAACTGTTACTGTTGCTGCTGTCCCTCTGGATAATTCTCAACCTTTTTCGGTAGTCGGAGGGGAGGATGTGACTGAACCTGGAGACTGTGTTTTGATGCCACGGTTAAAGAATTCAGAGACCCTTCAGAATCTGGAGGTTTTGTTTTCACATTTGTCTGAGTTAAAAAGGGCAGAATTGGTAGAGTTGTTGTTTGATTTTCCTAGTTTGTTTGCAGATGTTCCCACCCGTACGCATCTGATCCAGCATGATGTGGATGTGGGAGATGCGCGACCTATTCGTCAGCGTTTTTACAGGGTTCCTATCAATAAGCGGAATGTGCTGGAGTCAGAGGTTCAGTATATGCTTAAGAATGAGATCGCTACTCCTTCCTGCTCCAGTTGGGCTTCACCATGCTTGTTGGTAAAAAAGCCAGATTCTACTTATAGATTTTGCACTGATTACCGCAAGTTAAACGCTATTACTAAACCTGACGCTTTTCCACTTCCTCGAATGGAGGATTGTGTGGATCAGGTGGGTTCTGCTAAGTTTGTAAGCAAACTAGACCTTCTAAAGGGATATTGGCAAAGTGCCTTTAACTCCCAGAGCTCAAGAGATAACTTCATTCATTACACCATCAGGGTTATATTCTTACTCTGTTATGAGTTTCGGCTTGAGAAATGCACCCGCAACCTTCCAGAGATTGATGAATAAAGTGGTATTCGGCCTGGAGGGTTGTGCAGTGTATTTGGATGATGTTATTGTATTTAGTGATACATGGGAACAACATCTGGTACATCTTCGTGCGCTTCTGCTGCGTTTGGCTGAGGCATGTCTTACAGTTAACTTGACAAAGTGTGAGTTTGCCAAGGGTACTGTCAGATATTTGGGAAAAGAAGTTGGACAGGGCGAGGTGCGTCCTGTTCAAGCCAAAGTTGCAGCTATTCAACAGTTTCCTCCTCCATCAACAAAGAAGGAGCTGATGCGTTTTTTAGGGATGGTCGGGTATTACCGGGGTTTTTGCCCAAATTTTTCAACTGTTGTTTCTCCGCTCACTGATCTGCTTAAGAGTGCTGCCAATTTTGTTTGGAGTGCAAATTGTCAGAAGGCTTTTGAACATGTTAAACTGTTATTAACTGTTGCTCCTGTTTTAGCTGCCCCTAGGCTGGAGAAACTATTTAAGATACAAGTAGATGCAAGCCAGATTGGTGCTGGAGCTGTTCTGTTACAGACTGGTGAGAGTGGACTCGACCATCCTGTAAGTTTCTTTTCTCGTAAGTTTAATACTTACCAAAGGAACTATTCTGTAATAGAGAAGGAAGCATTATCCTTAATTTGGGCTCTTCAACATTTTGATGTGTACGTTGGGGGCGGATTACCTGTGGAGGTTTATTCTGATCACAATCCTCTAACGTTTTTACACTCTTTACAGTCCCCGAGTCAGCGGTTAATGCGCTGGATTCTATTTTTGCAGCCTTACAGTTTAACTGTAAAACACATCAAGGGAACTAATAACGTAGTGGCAGATGCGTTATCTCGTGTTCCTGACTAGATCGAATAGTGTACTGTAAGTGTTCGGACAGTTGTTACTATTTTTCTGTGCTCTCTGTTTGTTGCCTTAATATGCTTTCAGGATCCAGATTGCTGGGGATAAATTGAGTAGTCTAGAAGAATGGAGGTGACTGTGGAAAACACTTGTAATACGGGAATCGGATCTCATTAAAAAAAGAATGCTTTTGAAAGGAAAGTATGATTTGTTCATTTATTTTATTTTTGTGGAGTTTCTTTTTGAGAGGTTTTGAGGATCCTTATTAGATATCGGATCTTTTAAAGGGGGGTGTGTGACGGTTCAATGAGTGGTTGTGCAGTGAGTGATTGTGTGTTTGTCCCCGAGTTACAGGTTGATTGCTGGGGGGCGTGGTTTTACACCTGAACCAGATCATGATACTTTAAAAGACGCTGGGTCAAACAGAGAGGGAGACGATGGCTCGCTGGTGTTGTTGCGGCTCTGGAGGCTTCCTGAGCTGACGGGACGTGTGTGCTATGGGAGAGCACAACCGCTTCGGAGATCTGATGTGATGTACTTTCCCCTGATGACGATATTTTGATTTGGACTTCTCGTTATGTTTGGTTGTACTGATATCACCTGAGCTGGCTTACTTACATTTACATGCTGACCCGCTGACTAACACTTATACTGATCTCTTGACACTTCATGTTTATTACGTTATTTAAATAAATCTTATTGTTTACGCAGTGGTTGTGTGGCGTCTCCCTTACTTTGTTGCGATCTTTGAGAAGGATCGTAACACACTCCATAGTTTACTGAAGTTATGATCGATTTTTCTCCATTTAAATAGACAAAATGGTAGCAGTCAGATAAATACGATCTAAACCAGCTTAATGCTTGCCCTTGAACACCAGTATAATTTTGTAGTCGATCTAAGAGTATTGTATGATCTATAGTTTCGAACGCAGCACTAAGATCAAGTAAAACTAATATTGATATACAGCCTTGGTCAGAAGCTGAAAGTAAATCATTTGTGATTTTAACGAGCGCAGTTTCAGTGCTATGGTGCGGCCTGAACCCAGACTGAAACTTTTATGTGGATGCACGTAGGCTTTGTAAAATATGTTCTCAACAAAAGGGGGTCCTGGCAGAAAAGGTTTAGGAACCACTGAGACATAGACTCATAATATTAAGGGATCTGAGGATGGTTTAAGTTTGTTTTTTGTCTTGCTTGTAGTTTTTCCGTTCATGGTGGCTTTTTATTTGGAAGGTCTTGTTTCAGGTCGTTGTTATGTCATTATTTCCTAGATCTTCCTTGATTGTTGCCAGCTGTTAGTTTGTCAAGTTACTTGTGTGTTTAAATGCCTCTTATTCTCCTATTTGTGTAGTTGTGTTCTGTGTAACCAGACTGGTGGAAAAGCTGCATGAAGCTGTGCATCGTGGGACCTGTGTGCTTGACAACACAAAAATACAGTGACATGATTTTGTACTTTTTTTGTACATTTACACATGGCCATAAAAGTCTACCGAAGCCCTGCTAACACTGTCATATCCCAATTATGAGATCATACTGTGGTGAATCCCTGACATTTCTGACAGACTGTTTATAGTCAAAATAAAAATTAAATTGAAAAATAAAATAAAAGTATGCCATAACTCTGTAAAACAGTTCAGTTTATATATGAGTTTAATTATTATGCATTGAATATTAATATGCATTGAAAACTATTAGTTGTAACCGCACTGGCATTAGTAGTACATTTAACATTAGCTCAAATGATTTATAGGGAATTTTAATAATTAATCATGAATATGATTAATATTTTGCATTTTACAGTTACATTAATTTATTCGAAGTTGAAAATAGATCGATTTGTATATATGAATAATCAATCACAACTAATTATAATTCATCATTCATATATCGATAAACCCATTTCAGATCGATTATGAGATAACCCTTAATGGAAATGAATGTAATTATCAAACGGTCGTTTGTCCAGCAAAATGGCCGTAAGATTCACTTAACATTTTCTCAGCAAAAATTATCTCTTTCTTACAATTCAAAGAAAGCTATTTTCTGGCCATAAAAACAACTCTCCTGTTCTTATAAGATTAGATTACTTAAAAGTAACAAATCAGCTTTGTAGCAATTAAGATCGAAAACATCTCATTGACTGTTGGAGCAGGCTGTGCAGGCGGCCAGGGCGGAGCAGGCTGTGCAGGCGGCCAGGGCGGAGCAGGCGGCCAGGGCGGAGCAGGCTGTGCAGGCGGCCAGTGCGGAGACGACCCTTCAGGCGGAGATGACCCTTCAGGCGGAGACGACCCTTCAGGCGGAGACGACGGTTCAGGAATATGAACGGGCTCAAGAACAGGAACGGGCTCAGGGGATGCGGTGGCCATCTTGTCCGAAGACACAGGCGTGGAGTCGGCCATCTTGTCCAAAGACACAGGCGTGGAGTCGGCCATCTTGTCCAAAGACACAGGCGTGAAGTGGGCCATCTTGTCCGAAGACACAGGCGTGGAGTCGGCCATCTTGTCCGAAGACACAGGCGTGGAGTCGGCCATCTTGTCCGAGGACACAGGCACAGGAAGAGGAACAGATTCGGGCTCTGTGCTGGACGGGACCAGCGGTGAAGAGGGCTCTGTGCTGGACGGGACCAGCGGTGAAGAGGGCTCTGTGCTGGACGAGACCAGCGGTGAAGAGGGCTCTGTGCTGGACGGGACCAGCGGTGAAGAGGGCTCTGTGCTGGACGGGACCAGCGGTGAAGGTTCTAGCTTGGCTGGCATGTCGCTTGCTGTCTCAGGCGCGGCGGGCATGACGCATACTGCCTTGGCTTCGGCAGATCTGGCGTGAAGTGCGGGCTCGGCTGGACTGGCGTGAAGTGCAGGCTCGGCTGGACTGGCGTGAAGTGCAGGCTCGGCTGGACTGGCGTGAAGTGCAGGCTCGGCTGGACTGGACTGGCGTGAAGTGCAGGCTCGGCTGGACTGGCGTGAAGTGCAGGTGGTGACATGGCGTGCCACGGAAGGAAGCTCTCCAGACATCTGGAGAGTGCCTCTCTCCAATCCAGACCAGAAAGATCGGGGAAGCTCCCTCGGGTCGACCTCCTTAGCCCCCAGCCGGTAACACAACTTAATTGCCTCGTCACTCAGAGAGCAAGAAGCAGCGAGAGGAACAAACCCCCAGGTGTACTGGAACAGATCGAGGCTATCCAGGGCCAAGGCTGCGATCTGTCCAGCGAACTCCCGGCTCATGCTGGGAAGATCAGGCGAGATCTGTACTGCTGGATTCCAGGAGGTCATAGCTGCTGGATCTGGGTGTGGCGAAGTCTTCTGTTATGAATTGGAAGACTCAGAGGGATCCATTTGCAGCTTGATTTATTAATAAGAGTGGTCAAACAGGCAATGGTCAGAACCAGCAGATACAGCAGTGAAGACAGGACTAAATCGTAGTATACCAGGCAGAAGATCAGGGCAGGCAGCAAACAATCAGAGTCAGAGATCAAAGCAGAGGTAACGTAGGCAGGCAGCAGACAGGGAGAAATCCAGAAACGGGCAAGGTCAAAAATACAAACAGGCAGTCACAGGAATAAACGCTCAGAAAAGTTCACAACAGTAAAACAAGACTTCGCACTGGGGGTGAGAATGTGTCTGACATAAATAGTCCATAGAATGAGGATCAGGTGTGACTGTAATCAGAAACAGTGCAGGTGTATAATGCAGTGCAGGTGTATGAAGTAATCAGTCCAGGTAGATGCAGGATGGGAAATGTAGTCTGTGAGTGAATATAATAAGTCCGGTGTGGAGTGCCCTCTGGTGGCTCTCAAGGGCACTCCAGCTGGTGACCGTTACAAATACATTGAACTAAGGCATACAAAAATACTACAGTTTACACGAGTAAATATGTATGTATACAGGACACATAAACAAAATACAAGACTTAACGAATAATGAAAATGAGGGAGAGGAGAGAGTTCTGACAATGAGAGAAATGAGAGAAAGTAAAACTAAACATGTGCGATCAAAGAAAGATCTCAGTTAGGCAAAATCACAGGCAGTAACCTTGAGAGACAACAAGAAATCACATCAGTCAAATAAAAAAAATCATTACTTGCGTATGGTTCTCTTTGTATTTGCTGAAGAAGAGGGGCGAGCCCGACTCGCGCGAAGTTTAAAGGTTCACCGAACGTGAAGTTGCCAGAAGCATGATTCAGAGTTCATCTCCCTTTGTGGAGGGAGAAACAAATATGAAAATAAAACTTAGTAAAGAAAATAAAACGGAGTTGATGAATCCCTAGGAGCCCTGGAGCCAGGAATTCTCGTGCACGTCCTTGAGGATGAGGAGTGCGCGCCGCGAGAGATTCAAGTCTCTTTAAAGTTGAAGCTTCACTGAACGAATGGTAGAGTCTAAACAAAGACGAAAATAAAGAAAAGACTTAAGAAAATAAACGAGAAAACGGAGAATGAATGCTCCCTTAAAAGGGAGCCATATGGATCTTCTCGCTGACGAAGAGGGTTCATGAAAGAAAGAAACAAAACAAGACGAAAGAAAATACAGAACATGAACTGAACGCGGAGTGTAACCGCTTTTCTAGGGTACAGAAATTTTACTCCTCCCTGGCACTTGGGCCAACTGGAACGCGAAATTCCAGGCGGGAGGAATTTTCTTTGTCTCACTTAGGAGTTCGATTTGCATGTTTTATGACAGTCTTAGGATCACGCCATTTCTAATTTAAACAATTATAACTGCAGTAAAATGCATTTTATCATAAATTGGTATCCATATCTTTCCTACGGGTAGGCTATAGGCTATGGAGGTTCAATTCAAGACCACATTTGGTATGTTTAAAAGCTATGGCATAGAAATGACTTCTTATTCCGTAAAATAAGCATTAAGAGTTCAACTAACAATCTAGGAATAAGATTAACCCAAAATGTGATGTACATTTACAAATGGGAATTAAAATTGGAATATCTATGATTGTGTGACGGCATCAGGTGATTGACAGCCATGTCATCTTATCAGCAAGTAGTACCTTGCATTTCAGTCTGATTGGCTGTTACCTGGGAGGCGTCACGTCCGATTTCCCCGTTTGGTTTGCTAGTGTTGACGGTGGTTGTGTGTGAATATCTAATTATATGTACTTTTTTCTGATAAACCACATTTTTCTTTAAACTTTATTTTAATTAGCAGTAAGAGTACATTTTAAAGGCTTTTCAAGGTGCCACATTACTGTAATACCATGACTACTAGGCACTGCTTAGGTTCGTATCAGTAAAGGGAAAAAACCCAATATGAAAACTAACAATGCATGTGAAAGTTGTGTGACGTAGTGCTAACTTCAAATATTCAGAAAATGTTTAGCACAAAGCTTTGCAACATGTAAAAACCTTTTGCCATGTAAGCACTTATTATTCATGTAGTTTAATTGTATGCGACACTTTTAAGAGACAGGTACACTAAGGCTTATGTTTTAAGTCATAATACTTAGGCTGTGTAATTGTTATGGAGATTTAATTTTGAAAAGTAGAATCCATGTAAACGACATGAAACATTTTAACAAACTTGGAGCAAAAAGAGATACTTATTATACAGTGAAGTATTACAGTATAAAATCCATCCCTCATTCCACACTTTATATCTTAACAGTGACATAAAGCTACAGAACACACACATGACTAGAAGTTACATTCATGCAGACAGAACAGATGTTTTTGTTATAATATTACCAAACCAAACATCTAAAAAAAATATTTTGCAGAAACCACAGAAATACACGCCACCAAAATATGTTGATTAACTAGTTGCCAACATTTGATCGTAGTTCGAACTGATACAATCAAATCTCATCTGCTTTCAAAAGTTGGTAGTTGATCTTTGATCCCCTGGATTTGTAAACCATCATTCCACACACCATGGCAACTACTGCTACGACACATCCAGCGACGAAAACAAGGTTCAGGTTCAAGCTTGGACTGATGGCCTCTGGAAACAAACAAGGGACATTAGCATTTAAAATGCCTTACCTTTTACACAGTCTGCATTATCTACCATGGTAAAGTTATAGGACGTACCAGTGAGTGATGCGCTCCTCTTCAGCCGCAGGGGTCCCTGGGAGATGAAGTGACTTCCGGTCTGGATGGCAGCTTCTCTTTTGTGAACGTGTGAGGATGGTGCAATGACCGTGCCGTTGGTGCAGCCCTGAGCACAGCGTGTGTAGGGATTGTTGGCTTGACATATGATAATGGAGCAGCTGATGAACACCTAGAGAGGAAATTCAAAAAACACATTCATTATTACAGTACAATATGGCATGTCTGTCGTTCTTCAGTGTTATTTTTATTTTATTTTTTTTTGTCCATCCTTACCTGGTCATATTGTCCAATAAACCTGAAGGCCTCCATACTGAACTTGACACTGGACTCGTGATTTGTGTAGATGTGAACAGTTTCATCAACCTCGCATCTGAAATACATTGACAAATTGGATTTGATTCATTTGTCGGGGAATGGCACTGCTGTCAAAGCATTTATTTTGGACACATATTTACATTACATTCTTAAAAATAATGGTTCTTTTGCCATTTGGGATACTCAGCCATGTAGTATATTCATTTTATAAGGTTTATTTATTAATTTTCAACAACGGAGTCTATTACTATAATAACACTATTGGAGTGTTTTTAGATTCTTACCCATTTTTGATGATGGGATAAGAGATGGGATAATTGGGATTATCATAGGGTGTAGCAACACAGGACTCAAGGAAGATCTCAGTGTTTTGCACTAAATTGACAGGTTCAATCTCCATGTAGATCGGCTGTCCCACATTGTACTCCAGTGGGTAGGTGTTGGGAGCTCTCATGTTGCTGAAACTTCCAGTCTGATAAAACTCAAACTGATAGCTGAATGAGCCGAAGCCTCTCTCCGTGAAGTTGACAGCTTGCCTGTGAGCATCAAACCTTGTGCTGATGCTGCTCTTTTTCTGGTACTTGCACATGACTTCAATTCCAATCTCATTTTTCCTGGTTATGACATGTCTTGGATCATCAAAAGTAACAATTGTGTTCTTGAAGAGGAGATGTTCCTCAGTCTCCTTCAAAGTAACAAGTATAAAAGTAATTTAGATTTTTTTATTATTATTATTGTTTATATCTATAGAAACTCATTGAACTCCTTACTTCGATTTGAGTACCGCATCCGGTAAGAGAGAAAGTTGTAAACACATGCGTGCTGTTGGAAGAAACTAAACACGAAGCATTGTAGTTCAGCCGCAAGTGATCTCCGTGGATCCCTGAAATAGTGGCTCTTTCTACTGACACCGACATTGTGTCTCTAGAGCAAGTCACTTGTGCTTTTGGACCTTGAACAAATAAAGAACAATCATGATAATGTAGATAAACTTCATTTTGCTTCAAGGAAACACAATGAATTCATACATCAAATAAAATGTCAAGAAGAATTTCAATAAATGCATAAATACCTGCAGCCTCGACCACGACAATAACACACCTCATCTCAGACTGATAGTTCCTAGACCTAAAATATTATGATTAATTAGTGTAATTTCATATGGCACATTTGGTAACACTTTACAGTGTCCTTGTTACACATGTTACATGTAGTTACAGTACTAAATTAATATGAACTATATTATGCATAATTACATGCAACTAACCCTACACCGAACCCCAATCCTAACCCTAACCCTATGTACATGTTGTTAATTATTATTACACAGTACTTAAATACATAATTACACTGTAATTATGCATTTTTTCGGACACCTTAAAATAAAGTGGAATCACACATTTTGATTTAAGTAATCTAACTGTATTCATACCCATTTTGGCCCTCTGCAATGAAGCAAATTGGAAAGTGCTGGCCAAAATTCTCAGATGTTGGTGTCCAGTTGATTATATACTCTCCAGTGGTGGTGGTCTCCTTTGTGCTGTTCAGAGGTCCACTAAAGACCACATCAGTGATGCTGGACAATCAGGGAAGAAAAGAAAATACAATTAGATGCATATGTATCAGTTAAAAAAAAATAAATAATTCTGCACAACAATAATTTAATCTTTGATGATCAAGTGCAATTCCCCTTTATTCCACAAGGTAGCAATGTCTGATACACTATAATGATGTAACATTTCACTCATAGTTACCGCAGGCAGAAAACAAAAGGATAGGATGTATCATTAGCAAAACTTGTAATGGCTAAGTAATTTACTGCAGAGCACTGACTCAATCAAATATTAATGTCACTGTCACTAGATGGTGGATCTGGTGAAGAAACTGGCAGCAATCAAAATATTGATTTTGAAGATGTTGAAAAAGACAGTTTTGACAATATGTTTGAGATCGCGAATATAAGCCAGATGCTGAATGGACTGGGAATTGAGCTCTGATGTATGGGGCGCCGCTTTTAAAGCGGCTCACGCTGAAAATAACAGTAACATTATGTCACATTTAGCTTCAAACAATGTTTAAAAAACTGGTATGAATTTTTGACGGTCACTTTTTACCACATTTACAACAATATTTGTCAACTTAGAGATATTTTAAAAAGTTAAATCTAAATATTAAATGTTACACCTAAATGTTAAATGTTAAATCTAAATGCTAAATCTAAATCTAAATGTTAAATCTAAATGTTAAATATAAATATAAATGTTAAATCTAAATCTAAATGTTAAATATAAATATAAATATAAATGTTAAATCTAAATATTAAATCTAAATCTAAATGTTAAATCTAAATCTAAATGTTAAATATAAATATAAATATAAATGTTAAATCTAAATATTAAATCTAAATCTAAATGTTAAATCTAAATGTTAAATGTTAAATCTAAATCTAAATGTAAAATCTAAATATTAAATCTAAATCTAAATGTTAAATCTAAATGTTAAATCTAAATCTAAATGTTAAATCTAAATGTTAAATCTAAATCTAAATGTTGAATCTAAATCTAAATGTTAAATCTAAATCTAAATGTTAAATCTAAATGTAAAATCTAAATCTAAATGTTAAATCTAAATGTTAAATCTAAATCTAAATCTAAATGTTGAATCTAAATCTAAATGTTAAATCTAAATGTAAAATCTAAATCTAAATGTTAAATCTAAATGTTAAATATAAATATAAATGTTAAATCTAAATATTAAATCTAAATCTAAATGTTAAATCTAAATGTTAAATGTTAAATCTAAATCTAAATGTAAAATCTAAATATTAAATCTAAATCTAAATGTTAAATCTAAATGTTAAATCTAAATCTAAATGTTAAATCTAAATGTTAAATCTAAATCTAAATGTTGAATCTAAATCTAAATGTTAAATCTAAATGTTAAATCTAAATCTAAATGTTAAATCTAAATGTTAAATCTAAATCTAAATCTAAATGTTGAATCTAAATCTAAATGTTAAATCTAAATGTAAAATCTAAATCTAAATTTTTAATCTAAATCTAAATGTTAAATATAAATCTAAATGTTGAATCTAAATGTTTGGGGTGAAACTAAATATTTAACTAATATGCAAATTCAAAATGCCGGTAACAGGAAGTGCCAAAATAAAAGCTTGAGGTGGTCAGTGTGTGTTTATAGCCAGTGGTGTGCCGTCAGAGCCAGCAGGGCCTTCTCTGCTGGCCCTGTCAAAATAGAAAAATATATTTTTTTTCTATAATTAAATTAATGTGTGTCTGAACATGTCTAAATTCAATTACTGTCTATCAGTACGTCACAATTATATTTCCAGAAAGAACATGGTCATTTTTTGCGAGTCTGAGCTGGATTTTACATATGTCATCTAAACGCAGCTCCGTGGACCAGCACTAGTAGTATAGCTAGCCTTCCGTTGAAGCTGCCGTTTTCCATTTGATCATAACTTTGACTGACGTCTTTTATCAGCCAATCAAATTGTGATGTGTATAACAGAACGCCCCAGAGGCCCAGCGATGTGTCGACGGCTAGCCCGCGCAGATGTCATCTACATGAGTGGGCAGATAAAATACATGTTTGTGTATAATAACAATTTTCAGGAAAAATAACATTTCGATGTCCAGAAATCAATTTCATTAGTACATTGGGTCATTTTGGGTACATTTGTCATTCTAGATCTACTAATATTGTTAGTACCGAGAATTTCCACGTGACTACATACATTGATACTTACATAATTCTTGTGTACTGCGATGGTGTAGTGGTAGAACTTTTGCCAAGCGTGTCAGAGGTTCTGGGATCGAATCCACACTCGTATAGTTTTTTATTTTTATTTTACCGAATATGTTCATCAGTGTTTGTAGGCTATATCAAACAGGGCGTTTGTGTGCATTTTGTTTTTTAAGATTTCAACGAATAGAAAGTCTCCGCAACGGCGATAGATTGAAGCGCGCATTTGAGTGAAAACTGCGCGAGCCACAAGAGAACACTATCCGCGCCACTGATAAAAGCGGCAACGAGATCTCAGCTTGAACAACACATTTCAGCGCTAGAATGCATTTTATTCAACGAAAATGAATGAAAGTGAATGAAAATGAGTGTTAACCGGAGATGTTTTATTTATTTGTATTGTACATCCGTGCGCGAGATGTTTCAGCTCAGCTTTTATAATGTACAGTGGTGTGCGTGTGCGCTGAGGTTAAAGATCATCTGTCTCGTCGTTGATGTTTGTTTGTTGATTGTATTTTGCATTAGCGGGGGGGTGGGAGGGGGGGGGGGTACTGAAGATCGTCACTGAAGGCCCTGACTGAAACCCCACGGTACGCTACTGTTTATAGCATGGTTTATAGTGTCAAATAACAAATAAAAACCATCTCATCCGAGGAAATTGACTCTTGGACATAGATTATCGTGATAATAACTACCTAAAATAATAAACATGTTTGGAGAAACTGTATTTGAAGAGTAGGCTAGTGTCACTTTAATGAAAAGTGCGGGACTTGTGACCTGTAGCCATAATAGCCAGCCACTAGGGGGCTCACTTTGACTGAATGTCATGTCATTACTCTGTCATCACGATACTCTACAGTTTCTCCAAACGTGTTTATTATTTTAGGTAGTTATTATCGTTATATTATAGTTATTATTATGAGATGGTTTTTATTCGTTATTTGACACTATAAACCATGCTATAAACACACACTGACCACCTCGAGCTTTTATTTTGGCACTTCCGGCATTTTTAATTTGCCTATTAGTTAAATATTTAGTTTCACCCAAAACATTTAGATTCAACATTTAGATTTAGATTCAACATTTAGATTAAGATTTAGATTTAACATTTAGATTTAACATTTAGATTTAACATTTAGATTTAGATTTAATATTTAACATTTAGATTTAGAAATAATATTTAGATTTAACATTTAATTTAGATTTAACATTTAGATTTAACATTGAGATTTAGATTTAATATTTAGATTTAACATTTAGATTTAAATTTAACATTTAACATTTAGATTTAACATTTAGATTTAGATTCAACATTTAGATTAAGATTTAGATTTAACATTTAGATTTAACATTTAGATTTAGAATTAATATTTAGATTTAACATTTAGATTTAGATTTAACATTTAGATTTAGATTTAGCATTTAGATTTAATATTTAACATTTATGTGTAACATTTAATATTTATATTTAACTATTTAAAATATCTCTAAGTTGACAAATATTGTTGTAAATGTGGTAAAAAGTGACCGTCAAAAATTCATACCAGTTTTTTAAACATTGTTTGAAGTTAAATGTGACAAAATGTTGCTGTTATTTTCAGTGTGAGCCGCTTTACAAACGGCGCCCCATACTGATGAGGCCAGTGATAATGGTTTAAAACCTGCTCAAACTGAACCCTTCCAAGCTCCAAAAGGGTAACAAAATATGCATTATTTTATTTTTCTGTACTTGAGAGTTTTATATTATCATTCCCTTCATACTTTGAGTGGGTTGCTGTAGCTTTTACTCTGATCTCTAACTCTTGATTGACACGAGCCTGAAGGTGTTCTCCGTGATGAGGTGTTGGGTGGATGAACCGAGGTAGATATTCACCCTCAGTGCAAGATGGTGCCGGAGCCTCCACTAAACACAAAACATAACATGAAGGTTGTGGTTGAGCATCAAAATTAAAAGCCTGTTTTCAGCACTGAACGGTACCTTCTAAAGCGAACTGGAGAGGTATTTTGCTCAGTGGTGGATTGGAGAATCCACTGACAAACGGGCTTCTGACCGCTGCGGCCATGGCAGTGTAGTTTAGAGTGATGTTCTGGGTGGGATAGTCTTCCATCACCAACTCAAATGCATAAACGCCACGTACTGAAGAGTTGCCATATGACAGAGTACATGTGTTCTGGAAAGAAGAAAGATATGAACAGTGAATGATACATTAAGTAGCAACCAAGTCAGCCGAGAACATGTGGAAAAATGAAAGAAAACACTTCTTACTTTTGTATAATGATCAACATACATGATTGTACATTATTCCTTACATATTCTCACCTGGTTCAGAGTGAATCCGGCATGTTGGTTGCACATTCCACACTCAAGTGCAGACAAAACTCCATATCTACACCTGACCTGATCATGATCTGGATCGCAGGACAACAGATTGTAGTTCCTCGGGCAGTTCTGAGGGACTCTAGAAACAATCCAAAAACAGTCATCTTGAAATGAGTTTGACATTTTTGTCCTTTTGCAATTAATTTACAACTGTTCCTAAGGTGACTTTTAATGGATCATGATAAAAAAGGATAGGGTATATCATAAAATCGAATAATAAAATTAATTTCTACGAAATATAAAAATAAAAATATACATTGCAATGACATCATTGTGATATGTTGGGTAGATTTTGAACACTGAACATTCTAATAGTGTAGGTCAGAGAGAAATCTTTTCAGGCCAGATTTTTGTAATGATTCCTAAAATCTGAAAGATTAAAATCGATAGCACACCTAAAATTTAAATAATAAAAAAAAAAGTCTGAATGAAGGTTGTAAATTTCCTCAAGGAGAAGAATGACAATAAGAAGTTTCAGCAGTACTGCATTGGGCATTAAAAAGCTTGCAGACGGAAAACTCTTTTGATGAAGACAAATCGATTATACCTGACAATGGGAAGTGTGGTGGCGACTGGAGATCTGTTGGGCTGAGAGGTGTCAGATCTCACTCCAAGGTCAATGTGTGTGATAAGTTGCCAGTTTCCACCAGTTGTGACTGTGTTAAAGATCCAGCAGCAACTACTTTGGCTGTTGACACAAGCATAGACTTTTCATTAGCAATAAATTAGTTTTATACTACCTTCAGCGCTATTAGATAATGGTGTATCAGATTAGTCTTATTCCTCTGCATAAGTGCTTACTGCAGCTGAAACGGGCTGTTGTTGGGGACGGTTCTCTTCATGACTCCCTCAGTCTGACACCAGCTGCCACCATTGGGGCTGCGGTCTATACGACCACTCACATAACTTTTACTGCCACAGTTTCCAGACCTGCAACTCCAGTAATCATTTGTATCACAGGCATGAAAGGCCTGCTTGGAGCGGATGTCCACCTGAAAGAATACATTTTTAATAACTTATCAACATCCTTGATTTTTCTAGCATAATAGGTAACACTTTATAATAACTGCACACTATAAATCATTAGTTAAGCATTAGTTAACAGTTCAAATTTATAAAGCATTAATAGACATTAATAAGCAGTTTAAAAATACGGCTATAAATGCTTTAATCTTGATTTATAAGCATATCTATAATGTGTTTAATAATTGTATTTTCATAATTTATTAATGAGCACTTTATCATTTTTAAATTAAGTATTTACACACCAGTCATTTAGGTGTTGTCATTGATTCATAAGATCACTTAGAAAGAGTAAGTAACATGGCTCATCAGAACATAAAAATGTTTAACAGCCTTTAAATCTCCTTTATAAATGCTTTACAAAGCATAACTAGTCCTCACTTTAGATGAGCTCACACACATAGTGAACTGACCACTACTAAATGCTTTATAACGACTTGAATTAACCCTGAATTACAGTAGAAATACATGTTAATAAAGCATTTATTAACACACTATTAATAAATAACTAACACTAACTATTACTATATGTCTGAATAATAAGATGTATGAATGTACATTTAAATAGTTTATTAATCATTTACTTGCACTTTATAAGTGATCTTATGAACCACTGACAACTCTTAAATAACTGGTTTGTAAATAATGCAATACTTCATTTAGAAATTAGAAATTGATCATTAATAAAGTATGAAAATACAATTATTAAACACATTATAGATATGTTTTTAAATCAAGAATACAGCATTTATAACTATATTTATAAACTGCTTATTAATGTCTATTAATGCTTTATAAATGTTGAATTAGCTGTTTACTAATGCTTAACTAATGATTAATAGTGTGCAGTTATTATAAAGTGTTACCGAATAAGGTTATAATAAACATTTTAGAATAAAATGGCAGATTACCTTGCCTTGCTTAGGCTAATTTCATAACTACTAACTTATGTATCCTAAATACACATAATACGTAATATATTCACAAGTCTAGCTTGACCATTAAACAATTAAAATATTATGTGACATTTTCCAAACTGACCATAATATAAAGTTATCATTATATTATCATAAAATGTAATATTATTTTAATGGTAATGCTTTTCATATTTTAAGATTTCAAGAAGTCTAGGACACTGATAAAATAATAAAATCTATACATAAAAGGCATTTGAAGAATTATTATTATTATTATGAAAGAAATTGAACTTGGGATATTTTTGTGACAGTTATATATTTATTTAAAAAGATGGAACAATACAAAAATCCCCTGGCACATAAAAGTGCACCTAATTGGAAAAACACCTGTTTGCGGTTGTGAATAAAGATCTCACCATGTAGGATCCATTAGGATTCTTTCTTGAGCTGAAGGTCATTGTGCCTCCGTAGAAGTGAGAGGCAGTGGCTGTGGATGCCAGCATCAGCAGAGCTGTGAGCAGAGAAGAGACACTCATGATGTTGATGATCCTTGCCGATCACTGCGCTGCCCTTATAAAGGACCTGATGGAGGAAGTCTTCCAAAAATAATTTCAAAGAAGTTTTCCAGTAAAGGAAAAAAAATAATAAAAAAAAATTATACTCCTCCCCAAAGAATGATTGGCATGCAGTTGTTTTGTAGCTCCATTTAATTTCTGTACAATAGACTGATCAAGAAGTTTCCATCCTTGAAGGCAAGTGAGCAAGCAGCAGAGATATTAAGAGGTATCTTTTATAGTTTCATTAATTTTATTTTATTTTTATTTATTTTTATATATTTTTTTCACTTAGATTTTCAACTTAAACATTTCAGTTAGCTGCCAAGTCAACATTTCTAATTTTTGTTTAGTTTAAGTTTTTCCTCCAATATTTATATATTTTTTTATTATTTAAATTATTATATATATTTTTTATATATATATTTAAAATTATTTTTTATTTTTTATTTACCAGTAATAACCCTGCTACAGCGAATAAAAGCATTTCAATGTTTAATTGCTCTCCTCAGATGCAATCAGAAGATGCCACAGTATGTTTATCTGGTAATCAAAATATAAATCATGTTTATTTATAAATTTATATAAATCATGTGTTATGCACTGAATTATGTTGTTAAATCTTTAGTTGTCATGACACTAAGTGAGGAAACACATGTTCCTTTAAAGATTACAGCATTAAAGATACAGCAGGGTATTTAATTTTACACATAGGGTACTTTTTTATCCCTGTGTGCACCAAACCCATATTAAGTGTTTGCTGCCAAAAAGTTTATCTGTCCATAGAACGTTTGAAAAGTTACTGACACTACTGGAACTTCAAACGGGACGGGTTTTATGGTCAGATGAAACAAAAAAAAAATATATATATTTTTTTTTTTGGCAGCAAACACTTAAGATGGGTTTGGTGCACACAAGGATAAAAAAGTACCCCATGTGTAAAATTAAATACTCTGCTGTATCTTTAATGCTGTGGGCCTAATTTTCTGCCAGAGGTCCTGGACATCTTGTTCAGATACATGGCATAATTTATTCGATCAATACCAACAGATAAAAAATTAAAACCTGACAACCTCTGCTAGAAATCTTATAATGGGCCATGTTTGGATCTTCCAACAGGACAGTTATCCAAAAACAAACATCAAAATCAAAACAAAAATGGGTCACTGAGCACAAAACCAAGCATCTGCAATGGCCATCCCAGTCCCAGACCTGAACCATATAGAAGAGGAGTGGGCCGAACTGAAGAGAAGAAGCGCCAAAGTGGATCTGGAGAGATTCTGTATGGAGAAATGGTCTGTGATCTCTTGTCAGATGTTTTCCAAACTAATCAGGCATTATAGGAGAAGACTCAGGGCTGTTATCTTGGAAAAAGGATATTGCAAAAACTATTTAATAAAAGTGGGCAAATAATTGTTCCCAAAGTGTTTTGGAGAAAAACATTTATTTCATAATGTGATTATGAATAATGGGATAGTGCATTTTCCTGTATGAAAATCATTTTATTTCAGAAGGCTCAATCCTTTTTATATCATAGCATTAAATAGTCAGTCATGAACTCCACATGTCTTGCAGAAGTCATGACACCCTCAGAGACCCTAAAGGGATCTTCCATCTCACTTCCCAATATTCCAGCCCAAATCATAACCCATCAGCTCCTTGCTGAAGTCACAGTCTTGTTGAAACGGGGTGGCCATCCACTAACCATCCAGAAATCCACCCATCTAGACCATCCATTGTAATACAGCATTTGTCAGTGAATAAAACCATTTAAAAATGAGTCTTCATGTATATCTACACCAACTGTAAATGTTTCTCTTTGTGAGCTTTGGTTGTGCAACGTTACGTGCAACTGCCAGCCCGCATTTAGAGGCTCGTGAGACTCCAGACACACCCGCAGCTTCAAATACCTGTTTGCTGCTCAACAGTGGCTTTTTTTTTTTTTTTTTAAATGCTCTTACATTAATTAACCATTAATTTGTTGGACAGAAACTTTCCTTAAAGGGTTACTTCAGGATTTAGCATTAAGCTTTGTATTAGTAGAAAACCTGTAGTATTTTCGAATTACCATGCTTTCCCCCCTCATATCCCCCTGAGAGGAGAGATTTATGTATTTTTTGTCTGGAAAAAATCCTCCGATGACGCAAAAATCGTCATTTTGCGTCATCGGAGGATTTTCTGTCCAGAGGCTAAAGACTACAGCCAGTAGATGGCGTTGTTCCGCATGTTTTCAACCCGCCCATAGAGGGTGGGATCTCACTCACAGAATGTACACAGTATCAGCCGTCTTTCTTTGGAAGCTAAGCTAGCATGCTCTTGTTCTGTGGAGAAAGCTGAATAGTAGGAGAAAGCTGAGTAAGTAGGGGTTACCATCTTCCTTTTCCCGGACTTGTCCGGCGGGCGAGACTGTTAAAAATGTCCGGGATTCGGCTTTTGCGTTCTGCGGTCGCCATTCATTGTTTACATGCACACCTCTCGTTTCAATCTAACTGAATTAATTCCGATCGGTGAATCTGACTGTAGTGTTTACATGAACGCTAAACAAGTGATCAGTTGATGTGCGTTTTACCATTGCCAAGAAAATTCCCGCTCCTCCGTGAGAGATACGAGACCCGGCGCGTCTCAGTAATGAAGCCACCGGCCTCGCGCCGTTCTCCCGCGGCCGTCAGCCTCGTCCTGCTCGCCACAGTAAACATGATGAATGGCGACTGTAGAACGCAAAAGCCGAATCCCGGACATTTTGGGTCTCTAAATCCCTGGCAAACTCATCACTTACTTAGGCTAGCCTTGTTGTTTTCAACTGTGCTCTCTAACCGGTAGGCGTGGCCTCCTAAGGCAGCGAAGCAAGTGCATTCTGGGAGTTGTTGTCTTTCATCCACATAAGCCAAAAATACATTTTCTGGCTTTTCTCAGTCTAGAAAGCTCCAAATTCAAAAAATTCTCCACATTTCTTCTACTTAAATGACCTATTTTAAATACACATTCATCTTCCCAGAGGTGAAGTATCCCTTTAATAAGCCTTTATCTGACCGGGTTCTTATGTACTCTTTAAAACTCAGTTCAATAGTTCAACAATCTCTATTCAGTTTAAATATATATATATATATTAGTTGTTTTCATGCTTTTTGCAAGACACGGCACCATTTTATGCTTTTTTATTTTCAGAAAGATCTTTCTTCCTCCTTCCATATTTCATGAAAATTATGACTTGTTTAATAATGTGGAACAACCTCTTTAAATAGTATAACGGAATTTAAGGGAACATCATAACAAAACATTTTTGCCTTCTTTTGTGAATGGTTCCAAAGACAGGCTGCATGTCAAGAAATCTTGAAGGCTTCATTCATGACTATGGAAGTTAAACACTGGCTGTCATGTTTGTAATTAGCAAGCAGGGGGAAAAAATATTAAAATAAAATAAATGAATATAAAATAAAAATAGACAGGGGATAATTCTGTCACTCTTAAAGATGTGTGAATGTTCATGTAATGTATTTGAAGTTACCAGTCTTGCTGTCATGGCTGTTTTTCAAGGAAGCAGAGTTAGGGCAAGGATCTAAGTGGAAATTTGTACTATCATAACCCAAACAAAAGACTTAAAAATACAGACAAGGCCAAAAAATAAAATAAAATAAAAAAATACAGGAAAAAAAAAACTGGTACTGTCAAGAAAAACAAATCCAATGTTGGGGGGCTTTAAATAAATAGTAGACTACTATGGAGGAGCTGGTAGAGGGGATGACCACAATGGAGTAAAATACCACAGCTGAGCCAGAGCAACCTATGAGGAAGCCGGCGGAGGAAGAGACCACGGTGAAACCTGTGGAGTATATAACCATGGCAAGGCCAGAGGGATGGAGATCATGGTGGAGCTTGGAGGGCTGCCGTCCATGGTGGAGCCGGTGGATCAGAAACCTGAGGCAGAGCCAGAGGAAGTGGAGACAATGGAGGAGCTGGAGAAATGGAGGACCAGGGCAAAGCTTGAGGTTCGGAAGGCTGAGGTGTAACTGGGGGCTCGGGTGGAGGAGAAAGGATGAGGTGACAGGATGCAACCAGGCAAGCATCCATGCTGGATGGGACCAGAGGAAAAGGAAGGTCTAGGGCCATGGATGGAGCCGGATGGGACCTGCAGAGCAGAAAGAAGTTTGATTGGCACAAGGGTCGGGGCTGGCTTTGTGGCAGTCAGGTCAATCAGCCAACCCTGTACGGACTGTGCATTGGATGCTAGCTCCGGAACGAACCATGACTCACGCAGAGGGTCCGTGGCAGCCGTGGGCGCTGGCTTGTAGTCAGGATCAGGATCTTCCTCCTCTACTGTGAAGTGAACTGTGAACTCACATATATGGTCTTCGAGGGAATGGTGGCCTTGAGCAAGGAGCAGGAGTTGTTTCCTCCACAGGGCAGCTCTGTGGACGATCGCTGAAAGGAGGAAGGAAAAATTATGGCAAGATTACAGCCCACGGCACATTGGTAGGATTTTTATTAGCCATATCCCAGTCTAGGGTATAAGAATGCCTTAACCATCCCTGGTGCAAAGTCAAGGCACATAGGGGACACTGACAGGGCCTGGAGGTCTCCCACTCTTTTATGAGACATAAAAGCTAGAAGAAAATTTGTTTTAAAGGTCAGAAACAGAAACTGGGATACTGGGAAACACCATCCAAAGGGACATATTAGGCAGCTATGGCCGCCATGTACAACTTCAGTGTGGAAGGGATACACCTGTGCAATATAAACCACAATCCACAATCCTTGTTAGGTCTGGCTTGTATTCAGTTGTGGCTACTCCAAGTAACTTTTTCACATGTGTGTCAGTAAGGACAGAGCAATGCTTCAATTTAACTTGTTTCAGTGTTGAAAAAAGTGATTCACAGATGTAAGTTGACCCAAACATTGACAATAATTTGAGTGCGGCCTGTTTGACATTGGGATATCTCTCAATCGGCACAATCTTCCAAAACTCCACGGTTCCTTCCATCAGAGCACTTTTAAGTCAGTCATTCACAGAAAGTTCAATCATTTCAAGCTGAGATGCAGCTTCATTTTCCACTAACGGGGCTTTTCCACAGTGTAATTCAGCAGTGAATGGGTTGATGAGAAATGTAATCTGTGGTGTTTTTGGCGTAGGCTGGAGAATCTGTTCTCAAAACTCGTTTTTTCAAGCAGTGTTTGCTTGTCTGCTTGTCGCCCAAACAAAAAGCCAAATCAGAAATCCACTAGGGATCATGTAGCTCCGGATAGTACTTATGTTTCTCTGTGAGGGACAGCTTCACTGGATTTAAAAGATAAAAAAAATAATAATAATTGAGAAACCACTGTACCCATTGAAAGCCATCTCACAACACAGTAAAGAAACAGATCAGATGGAAGTTCTTCATCAAGCTCAGAAAAGAGATTTTTGAATTCACTGCTTCTGTTGTGTAATTGTTACATGTGAGAGTCAGACGAGACAACGTGAAATTTTTACCCTTATCTGGCACTTCTTCTAACTCGAACAAGGGTGGAACACAAACACTGAAGATAAAAGTGTTAAATGACAATGACACATATTATCTGAGTTTATGCTTGAAAGTCTGTGGTAAATGTAAGATATTCAAGATACAACTTTGGTTAACCTTATCAGTGCATCATTCCATCTACTGTTGTTGAAGTATAAAACTTCACAGAAAGATAAATGTCTCTACAGTAGCATTGAGACAGGAATGGTTTTCTGACTCGTATTGTAATTTAGAGCAGCAACTCATGTTTCTATTAAAATAAAGTACTTTAAAACTAAATTTATATGGTTCTTATCATGCTTTAGACTAGGGGGTCTCCAACACGTCGCTCGCAAGCTACCGGTAGCTCGTGGCCTGACTGAAGGTAGCTCGCCAAGACATACTTTTCATCCAATCACAGTGAGGCAATATAGACATGTGTCCCACCCCTCCAGTGCAAATTAAGTATTTGTTTAACATATTGGCTGAGGTTATTTTTATTTATTTACTAACATGCAGATGTAATTCATTATATAACAGAATCACAACCAACAATAGAAGAAAAAAAAACATCTACATACAACGTCAATGTTTCCATCAAGCATGACATCACGCTTACAAGGATACAGTATTAGCTTGAATATGTTGCATCAGATTTAGTAAAGACAGCAGGCAAGCAAAGAAAAAAAAAACATACTATTTTCGTGAGGAATGGGAGAGTGAGTTTTTTTTTTTTTACGAATGTAGATGTGTGTGCCTAATTTGCTGGTCTGGCGTTGCTGTAGGTAAAAAGTGAAATTAAGCTTAATTACAAATTAAGCGCCATTTCACTCAAGTTCACAGGAACTTTGCATGAGATTTTCCTGCGGGTAGTGGGCTAAGCACTGAAAAGGTAAAACAGCTGAAAGCAACACTACAAAAACAGCAATCTTTATTCACCATAACGATAAAGGGGCTGTTTACACCTGGCCACTTCATGTGTTTTCTCAGATTGGATAGCTATCTGATTTATCAAAAGATTCCATTTACACCTGGTCACATGTGTTTTTGAAAAACGGATATAAATCCGATCTTCAATTCCCACACTATATGCAGATTTAATGGAGTGCACGTCACCGAAAGCAACAGATATGAGCTGCATATTATTGATCATCAGCTAAAATTTCAAAATCAAAGACCGTAATAAGAGAGACCGGCAACAGCCCTGGTAAGATCATTTTGTTTCTTTACTTTTAATGAAGATTATTGTGTTTTTAAGCGTCTGCGACTTACTTTCACTTTAATTTGCTATAGTTTGCACGTTGGCTTGATGAATAGATGCTCAGCTGCTCATCTTTGGTGATGCGTGCTGCATTAGCTCCGTCATATCCTGCCATAACATGACATATAGCCTATTTGCATTTTTCAGAGGAGTCAAATTTACATATGTGGTTTCAACAAACAGATCCACTTACACTTGTCCAGTTTCGTCTGGAATGGAGCCCAGACCACCTCCTGAAGTGGTTTGAGCGATCGGATTCAAATCCATTTCAAATGCATTTCGGAGAGCATTTACACCTGGTCTTTTCACGATTGGATAGCTATCCGATCATAGAAAATGCATCAACTGGCCAGGTGCAAACAGCCCCAAAGAGAGGAAATGGTATTACGGAGGAGTCATTTAAAGTGGCACGCGTCTTGATAAAACACCAAAGGAGCCATGGTGAAGGAAGAGATGACAGCGGTGGCTAAAACTTTATTCAAGGAACACAAAAGCACACAGCACAACGCGGATGAATCTAATGTTTTGAGGAGAATGTGCGGCTTACAGAAAAACTTACGGAATGCAGCTTTAAGGATTATATAATTTGAGTAAATCTCAGCCACTTTCATTTTTAAAAAGCAGCTCTCAAATGAAATAAGGTTGGAGACCCCTGCTTTAGACATTTAAACTTATCGGTTCCATGTTTCACTATATGCTTATTCAGCAGTCGTTTTATTTATGCATAAAACCACAGTGGAAGTGGCTGGCCAGGAGACTGTGGTCACATTAATAGAGCAAAGGGGCTGAGGAGAGCTTTCAGAGCAGGAGGCTGAGGAGGAGTTATGGCATGGGGACTGCACGAAACCAGTGGAGGAGAAAGGATGAGGTAACTGGACTGAAGCAGGGAAGCATCAATGCTGGATGGGACCAGCAGAAAGGGGAGGTCTAAGGCCGCGGATGGAACCAGGGAATCCAGGCAGAAAGGTTTGGGACTGGCAAAGCGGGAAGAAGGTTGTGGGGACTGGCTTTGTGTCAATAACAAGATAATCAAGTTCAAGTTCAAGTTCCGTTTATTTCTAAAGCACATTTACTAACGGCCGCCGGCCGACCAAAGTGCTGTACAAGAATTTCAATATAAATACACAAGAAAGAAACAATCAATAATCACTTAGAAACAATAAAAATAGGATAAATTACAAGTTAAAAGCCAAGACAAACAGATGAGTTTTGAGAGCAGCTTTAAACTCAGATAAAGTGGAAGCCATTTTAATTTGGGTCGGGAGATTATTCCACAGTGTGGGACCAGCCACTTCAAAGGCTCTATTTCCCCTTTTTTTTCAACCGGGTTCTGGGAATGTGAAGGAGGAATTTGTTTTCCGATCTAAGTCCTCGCTTAGGAGTGTAGGGGTGGAGTAAGTCCGTCAGATAAGATGGTGCAAGATTATTTAAAGATTTGTAGACAAGTAATAGAATTTTATATTCAATTCTATACTGAACAGGTAACCAATTCAGAGATCTCAGAAGGGATGTAACATGAAGATAATGAGGGGTACAAATTCACAGGTGGGCCTGATCAATGAACTAATTAAAAACCATAGCAACCAAGGAAACAGGGATTAAACACAAATAAAGAAACTAAATTCAAAGAACCTAAAGACAGAAAATACATGACACTTGCAATTACAGCAAGGTTATTATGGCTTTATTTTAAAAGTCATTTCCTTTCTCATAGGGCTGCAGGTGTTTCACCGCATGAATGCTACCCATGAACTGATTGTTCTTGTGAAACATTTTTATCATGCAACATCAGCTTTTGAATGCATTTCACTTAACACCATGTAAGTTTACTTTTGCTTCTGAGAAAGAAGGAAATCCCTGTACAACAGGTTTGGTGAGGTTTTAAAATTGCTCGTGCAACTTCTGGTACGTCATGCATGTCATACAAGTTTGAGGTTTAGTTTCCTTGTGTATGTCTTTGTTATACAAGACATTGTCTAAGTTAGCCCGTACTGGTTGATCATTGTAATTAAATGCTCTAACTGCAAAAAGCAACTTCACGATTAAGCCCAAAGTATACTTAAAGGGTACATAACATGTACAGTTTCACCTAATCTCATGTTAATCTTGAGTACCTATTGAGTAGTAGTGCATCTTTAATATCTCCAAAAAGTGTTTAGTTTTATTATATTTATAAAAGGAAAATACAGCTTTCCGATTCTCTACGGTAAAAGCCGAGCTCCTGGAGGCGGAGCTATAGAGTCAAGCGGTAGTGCATGATTTCCAGCAAAAAACAGAAATCTGATCCAGTTGTACTTACATGAATGGGGTCTTTTATCACTGGGACCGCTTCACGTTTTAATAGCAAACGATTTGCAAATCCAGCGTCGACCTGGGCCTTGTTAATAAAACATTCGTCACTGAAATGACCACCCAGCAAACACAGAACGTTGGCACAACGTAGCCAACCTTCTAACGACGTTTTAACAACATGGCCAAAAGGTTGCTATAACTACGTTGTGAAGTGTAGGTTGTTACAGCGTTGTCACAATGTTGACATTAAACCATCCGTTCAGGGCCATTGCATAAGGTTGTGCCAACGGTGTCCTGACAACCACTGGACTACATAATGTACTCGTCACTGCCCTGAAGCGGGAAAATCAGCATTAAATTACAACCACCTGTTGTTGCTCATTGTGTTCTCATTCATTCGAGCAAGGATACGTGAGTATTGCGTTTAGCCTACCTCAGCTATCAAACACAACCTACAACTTTAATTAATGTGATTAATGTAGCATCGCTCGCACTGTTTAGTTTTTCGTTTGATTTTTCCGCTATTTAGTCTCATTCGTTTCTTTGCTTCTCTGGATTTGTGGATGTTTCCCCGGTGACACCTGCTCGGCTACTGTCTGCCATACAGACCCGGTTTTGTTCAAATGTTCTGATCTGCCTTTGCTTTTTATGTTTTATTTATTATACTTAAAATAAATTTGTATATTAGTTTATTTCTTTTCTTTCTTTTTTTCACAAATGTATGACTTGGAAGTGCAATTTGATTATATGCAGTTTTAATAAAGTTGAATTAACGAAACCTTCTGTCATTTTTACTCTTCAAAGTGTAGGCTACACTTGCAGGTGTTGATATCCCCATTAAATAATAATATAGATAAACAATAAACGATAAAAAGTATATTATTATCTAACAAAATACACCATATAAACATATTGTCAGAACGTCGTCTCTCAGTTGCTGAATGTCGCGCAACAACGTTGCTACAGCCCTGTCACGTCTTACAATTCTACGTTGTTACAATGTTGCGAGCACGTAGACAATGACGTTGCCATAGCAGAAATGCAACGTGCCAGAGACGTTGCCACAACGTAAATGTGTTTGCTGGGCAGAACACACAACCGCACTTCCTACACTCCGTTGCTGCCCCGGAAAAACAAACTGCATCCACTGTCTGTTCCTGTAACACTGGGTTCTTTGGAAAGCTGAACACGGTAAGCTTTCCCTCACATCCAAAAACACACTTTTTTGGAGACATTCTTGAACAAATCCTATGCAGCGCTGGCTGCCGATGATTTCCTGTTGAAGCGCGTTGATGTGCGCGGTCTCGCTCTCCTCTGGTCGACGTGTGCGCGGGCGCGCTTTTCCGAGAGAAATGCTCATATAAGGAGTTCCACTCTCATCTACGTCATTAGATCCACGATCGGAAAAAAAAACAGCCGAAACTTGTACCAACCCGGAAGTAAGATTTTCGGCACAGAAATTCTCCGTTATTCGTCCAAAATATTTTTTTTAAACTTTGCCCATGTTTAGCATGAGAATCCATCTCTTTAACACTGTAAACTACTCTGAATACATGAAACACCATTGTACCCCCCCCCCCCCTTAAGTTTTGATGCAAACACATATGTATAGCCAAACGCTTAGCCTTTCAAAGTATACTCCATTTAGGCATGTACTGGCCATCAGGAAGACTGGGACTTTGCCGGTGGCCCAATCGAGTAGTGTGGGCCATTTGGTGAAACAACCAGCTGAAAGGATGAATCTTTCTTCTGTTAAAATGTGTTTTAATGAATGTTAATTGAAGTATGATGTTAATTCTAGAGCCTGATGAAATGTCAATATCAGTGTGTTAACTTTTTACAATTTTATTGTTGTTAAAGGAATAGATCATCTAAAAACGAAAATTCTGACATAATTTACTCCACATGTCGTTCAAACCCTGGATGACTTTCTTTCTTCTGTGGAACATGAAAGAAGATAAATTCCCAATTTTTGCCCGTACAATAGAAGTCAGTGGTGACCAAAATGGTTTGGTTACCAACATTCTTCGAAGTATCTTCTTTTGTGTTCTTCAAAAGAAAGAAAGTCATAGGCTTGGAACAACATGAGTGTAAATGGTGACAAATAACCCTTTACTGCATCCTAGTTCAAAATCAGTGCTTAACAGTCAAATGTGCATTTCAATGTGACAAAAAAAAAATCAATATTATTTTTAACAGCATAGTAGTATATTCAATAATATACTAATAAATAATAAATTTTTCAGACATATTATTTATTTATGTAAACAATTTTATGACTCCAGCCCCAGCAAAACATTCCCAGAAGAATTCATTGGCCAGATGGGCTGGTTTTGTCCAGGGCTGAATTTTTGCCCCAGTCCAGCTCTGACTTTATTCAACAGGTGCACAAACACAGACGACACATACACACTAAAAGTTTGTCCTTGCCTACTGTCCATGCTGTTTTACTCCAGAAGTTATGAGCAACAAAACCCCATCTAACCCCCTCACACAAGCACTCATTACAGTGTCCGCCTGTTGTTGTTGCGTCTTCAGCAGTGGTGGACGAAGTACACACACCATGTACTTGAGTTAATGTATAGATACCCAAGGTAAAATATTACTCAAATAAAAGTGGAAGTGCTGCCTTTAAACATTCACTTGAGTAAAAGTTCAAAAGTAGTGGCCTTCAAATGTACTCAAGTATCCAAGTACTATGTTTTTTTATGGCTATAATGTCATATAATAATTTTTGTCACAAGACTCTTGCTTAACTCAGTCTAGGTGAAGACTCTTAATATCACTTTTGGCACACCAATTTAAATGACATTATTTCAGCATAGGCTTAGTAAGATCACAGTCTTTGGAAGCTGAACTTTTGAAAATAACAAACTCTGTTAATAAGGAGCACTCCACTCCACCAGTCAACTGTTTTAGCATCATACATGCACCACAACATTTTCTTATAATGTAATCATTATGTTCCCAACTTGTAATAATTACTTGAATTAGCAATTTTTTCCTTCTTTAAATTAATATATGATGTTAGCTAATAACAGCATGATTTATTATCTTAGAACTGTACTTTTCTGAACTGTACTTTTTTTTATACATTTTCAATTCAAAAAGGCAAAATTTAATAAATAAATAAAAAAAGTTGAGCAATTTGCGTCACCTGATAGTGTCGGTAGTTGAACATTTCTATTGTAAAATAGTCAAATACTAAATGTTTATCTACTTACGTTTTACCAGGCATTCATTCAGTTATTTAATCATTTTGACATTGATAAGCTAGACCGCTGAACTTTTAGTCATCCTAACAACAGAGCGTTGCGTAATGGAGCACATCAGAGCAGCATCAGGAATATCAAATACATTTGCAGTGAATATTTTATTTGCATCTTAAGTTTATTGCCAATAATAATGACAGGTTTGCGAAAGTGTAGAACTCTGTGATCTCACACAAAACATAATTTCAGCACAACAACTCATTTAAACGCCTCTGATTGGCAAATGCGTTCAACAAACATGTCTGTGATTGACTACAATGCTCAACGCTGCAAACGCACGTCGTAAGTTCCAATGCAAAGGGAAAAATGTAAATAAAACTGTAATATGCACTTTTCATGGTAATCTGCTGTAATCTTATTCACATTTGCTTTTCTGGTTAATTGTTTTGCTCTAAGAGAAAGACAAGGTAACAACATATTCGGGGCTTTACTAAAAACACTTTAGCCCAGCTCTAGCGTCGCCCCTGCTATGAACTATGAAATACGGTGAAACAGCTAACTTAGCTGACGATGTATACAATTCTCATGGTAACGTCATATTTTAACATGCAGAATGAAACAGTTTTCTGCAAGCTACTGTTAGATTTCTCATTAAAAACCTTTACCTCTAGTGTTTCCTTAGATTGGAAGGAGAATTATTGTAAGAAGAAATTGTACAGGGCCAAGGCAGGCAGAGAAAGCACTTAATAATGAGGGACTCGTTCTTTTTTTTCAACTACTTAAAAAAAATCGCGTAACTAAGGCCATGAGAGTTGTGGCAAGTTAAAGTCAGTAGTTTCTTCCATCATTTACTAAGACATTGACACTCAAAATGTTATGCTGTTGCACTGATGTGATATCACGTTGAACCATATGTTCGCGCTTTGTAGTAGATACCATAAGGCGCTAAAAAGGGCAAACAAAACAAGTTCAAAACAAAACGCGCGCTGTAGCCTACTGTGATTGGTGGCTCGTTTGACCAAGTAAGATTTGATCCACTCATAAATAAAAAGGAACGACTGATTTTGAAAATGTAGTAAAGTAAAATGTAAAATATTTGACTTTGAAATGTAGTGGAGTTAAAGTAAAAGTCTCCCCAAATTGAAATACTTCAGTAAAGTACAGATACGCAAAAAAGCTACTTAAAGGTCCCGTATTATGCCCCTTTTCACAAGATGTAAAATAAGTCTCTGATGTCCCCAGAGTGTGTATGTGAAGTTTGAGCTCAAAATACCCAACAGATCATTTTTTACAGCATGTTTAAATTGACATTTTTTGGGGCTCAGAAAAACGAGCTGTTCCAGTGAGTGCCCTTTAAATGCAAATGAGGTGCTGCTGGACGACACAGGGGGCGGAGCTTCACGAGCTCGCGCTCAGTCTGTCAGGAAAAATTCATCTCACGGAATGATGATAATATCAGAAACTCTCAGTAACGGCGTTCATTTCGAGTCGGACAATAATGCCTACAGAGTCAGAGTGCTGTATAGAGATGAAACAGGTATGGTTAAGTAGTTTAATTACGGTTATTATAACGTATTTGTCATCTGCTTGTAGGCTATGTATCCATTATTTATTAATAGCCTACAAGTCTGCTGTCTGAATGATGATCAAACATGTACTGATGAGTTTAATAAAGTTTATTGTACATCACACAAAAGATGAAGCGTCAGTTTTACTTCAGAAAATCACCGTAAGAGCTGAGTAAACACAGTAAGTTATAAGAAGTGTGCAAGTAGCCAGTAGAGTTGAGGGAGCATTCCTGTGGGCGGAGGTTAGTCAAGAAACGGTTCTAGTGACATCACTAAAGCAGGATGTAGAGGGGTGTAGTCCAATCGAGCCGTTTTTTGTAGTCAACTTCTGTTAAATAAAATATCTCGCTTGGCATTGAACTTTGAGCTTTATAATTTTACAAATATTATTTATGCTCTAACAGCAACATTACACACTAACTAAAGTTTGAAACATGGGATCACGCAGAACGGGACCTTTAAGTACAGTAACGAATTGCATTTACTTCGTTACTGTCCACCACTGGTCTTCAGTAGTTTGTTATTTTATATTTTATATTTAAGGTATAGTATAACAGACCCATATGACCCCTCGAAAAAGTAAATCTAATATCTGTTTGAAAATGTAATTTTATACAACCCTTCCTCATCTCTGTTAAGGGATCTTGGCTCATTCTTGGTAGAACTGCTTTAACTCTGACATACTGGTTGGTCTGGTTGGTTGACCTGTTCTTCAAGTCATGCCACATTACTGTTTTTGGCACCAACGTGTCTGAGTTCACAAAAAGGGATCAATCCAAAAGTTGGTATGTAAATCCTTTTTGATCACTGACAAGAACTGTACTGTAAATGTGCACACATTTTGTTTAAATGGGCCATTTTTATATATTTATATAAATTAGGGCTTGCACAATGTAGCAAAAGTATTTGCATCAAGTAATTGAAAAATTCTGCCTTCAAAGGATGCATTTTAAGGTCGGATGGCATCAAGGCACATCTGATTGCAATGTTAGTTTCACTTCCCATCTCCAGAGAACCTTCATCTGATAGATTTTTGAAGGCAGCATAAATGTATCCTTCGCTGCCTTTGATATCCCACAGTCCTGTGCTTTCCATTCTGTGACAGTTGAGCTAGAAAAATAAAGATGGCGTCTGAAAGTTACGGCTGGTCGTCAGTTTGTTTGTAAATGTTAATTTTAGATCAACGTTTTACACTTATGTCATTTCTAGCAAGAAATTACTATTGTAGTCATAAATATTCTCTTAGTTTTCACCAAAGCTCGCTCTATTTTGCTGTAGATAATTAAACCGTTACGCTGCCTCAGAAGTCTGTCTGAAATCAGTTTCGTGAGGAACTTTCATGCGCAAACGCTGCCTGCAGAGTCATTGCCTGATAGGGCAGCGAGGCAACAAGTTATCGGACTTAGCCAGTGTCTCCCGACTTTATATTATTTTCCATCCTATTACCCTATTTGACTACTGTAACCCAAACTAAATTTATACACCCTCCTACAGTAATATTTCTATACAGAGTGGCAATTAACCCAACAGAAAATAACCTCAAACAACACAAAAGGTTAGTTTAAACATGTTAAGAATTGGATTAATTTTAAACAAAAAAGGAAACAGAAAAAAATGAATTATATGGATATACGTAAAAAAAAAAATCAATAGACAAAAATCAAAAAGACTCAAGACATCAAATGTCAGTTGTGCAATTTTTATAAGAAATACCTCTTAAAATGTTCAGTACTTCACAATCTCAGAAAACTGAAAAAAAGAGCTTTTTGGCAGCAAACACTTAATATGGGTTTGGTTCATACAGGGATAAAAAAGCTCCTTGCTGAAGTGACAGTCTTGTTGAAACGGGGTGGCCATCCACCAACCATCCAGAAATCCACCCACATAGACCATCCTTTGTAGTACAGCATTCTTCAGTGAATAAAACAACTTAAAAATGAGTCTTCATGTATTTCTACACCTACTGTAAATGTTTCTCTTTGTGAGGTTTGGTTAGGAGTGGCTGAAATTGTCTCGGTTACATATGTAACCCTCGTTCCCTGAGGGGGGAACGGAGACGTTATGTCAGTGAATGACGAAATTGAGGTTTCGCTTAAAAGCCTATTACCTTCGAGTTCTATTAAAGAGCCAATGGCAATGGAATTCCATGGGTCTGCAGAATTTGCATAGCGTCACTCCGCCTGACCGCGTGGGTATAAAAGGAGGACAACCAATCTCGCATCATGTTTTCCGTTGAGGAGCCAAGACTGAACTCCAGGCCGCTCTAGCGGTACAGTGGTTGTGGCAGAGGGACATAACATCTCCGTTCCCTCCTCAGGGAACGAGGGTTACATATGTAACTGAGACATTCCCTTTCGTTCAGTCACTACGAGTTACGTCAGTGAATGACAAAATGGGGGTCCCAATTCAATCACGCCACAGTGGCTGTCTTCAAGTGCCCCGTGCAAGACTGAGCTCCCTGTCGTGAGACTAGCACGGACGAAGGGCTAGGTTTAACTCAGGACTACCAAGGTATCCCAGGTGGAATATGTAATACAGCGCCTACTCGTAGGGAGGACTTAGAATACACATATGACCCAAGAGTGGGATGCATCGGGAAGCTCAGAGGTATCCAGCCCGCAGGGTGGAATGTTTCAACCTCGAGATGTCAAGAGGGAACTTGCTGAGAGAAAACACGTGCTTGGAGGAGGATTACAATGAAAATACACATGTGGGGGTCGCCCAACGGACGAACCATGCACATGGAGCACCTAGTGAATCACGAGGGCTGACCAACCGGGCATGCACTCTGGTGACGGCATCAACAGTGCAGGAGGAACTCAGGGTCTAAGAATAAATCATCTGAGTCAAATAGCGCACGTATCCAGTCTGTTAAGTGGAATGGTGCAGCAAGCGATGACACCGAACAGGTCCTGTTATCGGCTAGTGGAAGCAAGTACATGAGAGGACACTGGCTCTACGCGGAGATTATAGAATCTCGCGAAAGTGTTGGGTGTAGCCCAGCCTGCACCTCTAAAGATGTCTGTTAGCGAGGCGCCATGCACTTAAACCCAGGAGGAAGATACACTCCGGGTGGAGTGAGCCCTCACCCCAAGGGGGCATGGTCAATCTTGCGATTGGTAAGCCAAGACAACACTATCCAGTGAGACAACCTTTGTTTGGAGAGAGCCTTTCCCTTCAGCTTCCCACCATAACAGACAAAGAGCTGGTCTGGGGTCCTGAAACACTACGTTCTGTCTTCGTTCCAACCCTTCTTGGAGGAAGGAGAGCACGGACCCGTTTAGGCATTTTCTGGGGTCTTCTCTGTGAGAAGTACCCCAGATGATGAAAAGGTTCCACTTCAACGCATAGGAGTGTCTCGTAGAAAGGGCCCTAGCGGAAGTGATGGCAGCCACAACCTGAGGTGGTAGGGTACTCAAACCTGCCATGTCCCGTCCAGTACATACATGGAGGTTCCATAGATTCGCTGTGTTGTCTGAACGGACTAGTTGGACTGTGTTGTCTGCAACGGACGAAGCGACCTCAGATGCTTTTGACTCCATAGGAGGAGATGGTGGGAGGGTTGTGACATAGGGCAGGAACGTAGACCATCTTGTCGGTTGATGTACACTACTGTCACTACCGAGTCGATTTCCATACAGAGAAAGAAGATCCTCTGAACAGAGGAGAGTTTGCTCTTTTCCCAGTTGACCCGAAGGCCCAAACGGGCTAAGTGCCAGAGCACCAGATCCCTGTGTTCACAAACCTGGTCTCGAGAGTGAGCTAGGATCAGCCAGTCACCGAGATAGTTCAGGATGCGAACCCCAAGCTGCTGGAGTGTCACAAGGGCTGCCTCGACGACTTACGTGAAGACGGTCTGTGTCGAGGAAGAATGGAGACATGAAAGTACGCCTCCTTCAGGTCGATCGCTGCAAACCAATCCAGAGGACGAACACATTCGAAAATGCATTTGGCTGTCAACATCTTGAAAAAGGGACGCAACAAAATTGGGACACACGAGAAAGCCAAACTTTTAATGAAAGTTATTTATTAAGAAAAGGAAAACTATACAAATACTGTGTAATGTAGCAGTCAGGTGTCAGTAGTGAGTCGTAAGTTCCAATGCAAAGGGAAAAATGTAAATAAAACTGTAATATGCACTTTTCATGGTAATCGCAGCTGTTGTAATCTTATTCGCATTTGCTTTTCTGATTAATTGTTTTGCTCTAAGAGAAAGACAAGGTAACAACATATTCGGGGCTTTACTAAAAACACTTTAGCCCAGCTCTAGCGTCGCCCCTGCTATGAACTATGAAATACGGTGAAACAGCTAACTTAGCTGCCGACGTATACAATTCTCATGGTAACGTCATATTTTAACATGCAGAATGAAACAGTTTTCTGCAAGCTACTGTTAGATTTCTCATTAAAAACCTTTACCTCTAGTGTTTCCTTAGATTGGAAGGAGAATTATTGTAAGAAGAAATTGTACAGGGCCGAGGCAGGCAGAGAAAGCACTTAATAATGAGGGTCTCGTTCTTTTTTTTTTAACTACTTAAAAACAATCGCGTAACTAAGGCCATGGAAGTTGTGGCAAGTTAGAGTCAGTAGTTTCTTCCATCATTTATTAAGACATTGACACTCAAAATGTTATGCTGTTGCACTGATGTGATATCACGTTGAACCATATGTTCGCGCTTTGTAGTAGATACCATAAGGCGCTAAAAATGGCAAACAAAACAAGTTCAAAACAAAACGTGCGCTGTAGCCTACTGTGATTGGTGGCTCGTTTGACCAATTAAGATTTGATCCACTCATAAATAAAAAGGAACGACTGATTTTGAAAATGTAGTAGAGTAAAATGTAAAATATTTGACTTTGAAATGTAGTGGAGTTAAAGTAAAAGTCTCCCCAAATTGAAATACTTCAGTAAAGTACAGATACGCAAAAAAGCTACTTAAGTACAGTAACGAATTGCATTTACTTCGTTACTGTCCACCACTGGTCTTCAGTAGTTTGTTATTTTATATTTTATATTTAAGGTATAGTATAACAGACCCATATGACCCCTTGAAAAAAAAAAATAATAATATCTGTTTGAAAATGTAATTTTATACAACCCTTCCTCATCTCTGTTAAGGGATCTTGGCTCATTCTTGGTAGAACTGCTTTAACTCTGACATACTGGTTGGTCTGGTTGGTTGACCTGTTCTTCAAGTCATGCCACATTACTGTTTTTGGCACCAACGTGTCTGAGTTCACAAAAAGGGATCAATCCAAAAGTTGGTATGTAAATCCTTTTTGATCACTGACAAGAACTGTACTGTAAATCTGCACACATTTTGTTTAAATGGGCAATTTTTATATATTTATATAAATTAGGGCTTGCACAATGTAGCAAAAGTATTTGCATCAAGTAATTGATAAATTCTGCCTTCAAAGGATGCATTTTAAGGTCGGATGGCATCAAGGCACATCTGATTGCAATGTTAGTTTCACTTCCCATCTCCAGAGAACCTTCATCTGATAGATTTTTGAAGGCAGCATAAATGTATCCTTCGCTGCCTTTGATATCCCACAGTCCTGTGCTTTCCATTCTGTGACAGTTGAGCTAGAAAAATAAAGATGGCGTCTGAAAGTTACGGCTGGTCGTCAGTTTGTTTGTAAATGTTAATTTTAGATCAACGTTTTACACTTATGTCATTTCTAGCAAGAAATTACTATTGTAGTCATAAATATTCTCTTAGTTTTCACCAAAGCTCGCTCTATTTTGCTGTAGATAATTAAACCGTTACGCTGCCTCAGAAGTCTGTCTGAAATCAGTTTCGTGAGGAACTTTCATGCACAAACGCTGCCTGCAGAGTCATTGCCTGATAGGGCAGCGAGGCAACAAGTTATCGGACTTAGCCAGTGTCTCCCGACTTTATATTATTTTCCATCCTATTACCCTATTTGACTACTGTAACCCAAACTAAATTTATACACCCTCCTACAGTAATATTTCTATACAGAGTGGCAATTAACCCAACAGAAAATAACCTCAAACAACACAAAAGGTTAGTTTAAACATGTTAAGAATTGGATTAATTTTAAACAAAAAAGGAAACAGAAAAAAATGAATTATATGGATATACGTAAAAAAAAATCAATAGACAAAAATCAAAAAGACTCAAGACATCAAATGTCAGTTGTGCAATTTTTATAAGAAATACCTCTTAAAATGGTCAGTACTTCACAATCTCAGAAAACTGAAAAAAAGAGCTTTTTGGCAGCAAACACTTAATATGGGTTTGGTTCATACAGGGATAAAAAAGCTCCTTGCTGAAGTGACAGTCTTGTTGAAACGGGGTGGCCATCCACCAACCATCCAGAAATCCACCCACATAGACCATCCTTTGTAGTACAGCATTCTTCAGTGAATAAAACAACTTAAAAATGAGTCTTCATGTATTTCTACACCTACTGTAAATGTTTCTCTTTGTGAGGTTTGGTTAGGAGTGGCTGAAATTGTCTCGGTTACATATGTAACCCTCGTTCCCTGAGGGGGGAACGGAGACGTTATGTCAGTGAATGACGAAATGGGGGTTTCGCTTAAAAGCCTATTACCTTCGAGTTCTATTAAACGAGCCAATGGCAATGGAATTCCATGGGTCTGCAGAATTTGCATAGCGTAACTCCGCCTGAACGCGTGGGTATAAAAGGAGGACAACCAATCTCGCATCATGTTTTCCGTTGAGGAGCCAAGACTGAACTCCAGGCCGTTCTAGCGGTACAGTGGTTGTGGCAGAGGGACATAACATCTCCATTCCCTCCTCAGGGAATGAGGGTTACATACGTAACTGAGACATTCCCTTTCGTTCAGTCACTACGAGTTACGTCAGTGAATGACAAAATTGGGGTCCCAATTCAATCACGCCACAGTGGCTGTCTTCAAGTGCCCCGTGCAAGACTGAGCTCCCTGTCGTGAGACTAGCACGGACGAAGGGCTAGGTTTAACTCAGGACTACCAAGGTATCCCAGGTGGAATATGTAACACAGCGCCTACTCGTAGGGAGGACTTAGAATAGACATATGACCCAAGAGTGGGATGCATCTGGAAGCTCAGAGGTAACCTCTTTCAACCTCGAGATGTCAAGAGGGAACTTGCTGAGAGAAAACACATGCTTGGAGGAGGATTACAATGGAAATACACATGTGGGGGTCGCCCAACGGACGAACCATGCACATGGAGCACCTAGCAAATCACGAGGGCTGACCCACCGGGCATGCACTCTGGTGACGGCATCAACAGTGCAGGAGGAACTCAGGGTCTAAGAATAAATCATCTGAGTCAAATAGCGCACGTATCCAGTCTGTTAAGTGGAATGGTGCAGCAAGCGATGACACCGAACAGGTCCTGTTACCGGCTAGTGGAAGCGAGTACATGAGAGGACACTGGCTCTACGCGGAGATTATAGAATCTCGCGAAAATGTTGGGTGTAGCCCAGCCTGCACCTCTAAAGATGTCTGTTAGCGAGGCGCCATGCACTTAAACCCAGGAGGAAGATACACTCCGGGTGGAGTGAGCCCTCACCCAAAGGTGGCATGGTCAATCTTGCGATTGGTAAGCCAAGACAACACTATCCAGTGAGACAACCTTTGTTTGGAGAGAGCCTTTCCCTTCTGCTTCCCACCATAACAGACAAAGAGCTGGTCTGGGGTCCTGAAACACTACGTTCTGTCTTCGTTCCAACCCTTCTTGGAGGAAGGAGAGCACGGACCCGATTAGGCATTTTCTGGGGTCTTCTCTGTGAGAAGTACACCAGATGATGAAAAGGTTCCACTTCAACGCATAGGCGTGTCTCGTAGAAAGGGCCCTAGCGGAAGTGATGGCAGCCACAACCTGAGGTGGTAGGGTACTCAAACCTGCCATGTCCCTTCCAGTACCTATACATGGAGGTTCCATAGATTCGCTGTGTTGTCTGAACGGACTAGTTGGACTGTGTTGTCTGCAACGGACGAAGCGACCTCAGATGCTTTTGACTCCATAGGAGGAGATGGTGGGCGGGTTGCGACATAGGGCAGGAACGTAGACCATCTTGTCGGTTGATGTACACTACTGTCACTACCGAGTCGATTTCCATACAGAGAAAGAAGATCCTCTGAACAGAGGAGAGTTTGCTCTTTTCCCAGTTGACCCGAAGGCCCAAACGGGCTAAGTGCCAGAGCACCAGATCCCTGTGTTCACAAACCTGGTCTCGAGAGTGAGCTAGGATCAGCCAGTCACCGAGATAGTTCAGGATGCGAACCCCAAGCTGCTGGAGTGTCACATACACAAGTGTCACTTACGTGAAGACGGTCTGTGTCGAGGAAGAATGGAGACATGAAAGTACGCCTCCTTCAGGTCGATCGCTGCAAACCAATCCAGAGGACGAACACATCCGAAAATGCATTTGGCTGTCAACATCTTGAAAAAGGGACGCAACAAAATTGGGAAACACGAGAAAGCCAAACTTTTAATGAAAGTTATTTATTAACAAAAGGAAAACTATACAAATACTGTGTAATGTAGCAGTCAGGTGTCAGTACTGTCATGCTAGATGAATGAATGGAAATGTAATGTGCTGTAGTGTCATGATGCATTCAAAAGAAACATAACCAAACGAATATCGAAAGCAATCAAACCAAATAAGCTGGCCGCCCCTGCCATCCGTCTTGCTTCTCTTAAAGGTGAAAGGGAAGTTGGCAGCTGGTGTCACCGATGCAATCAGGAAGGAGGGCGGAGTAATCCGTCCAATGCTGGGGAAAACCCTATTAAAGATACAGGTTGTCACACTCCTCCCCTTAAAACAAGGGTTTGTTAAGAATCCCTGCAAATAAACAAACAATACTTTTTGTCATTTTCCTTAATAAAAATATTAATTTATTTTCTTCTTGCATCTCGGGGAGTGAAGTCACGTATGCGACAAGTCACGTTTTCAGCATGCATGAGGTTCACATCACGTACCACGCAGCGACACAAACATAAACAACAATGGAGGGAGGCAAGAGATGTGCTTTTTCTAGATGGAAATACAATCACTATTTTGAGTTTGTGTCAGCTAAAGATGTTAACATTAAGATCCTTTGTACACTCTGTGCTGGCGGCGACAAAATGCTATCTAGCTACAGAAACACTACGTCGAATTTGAAAAAACATTTGGAGTCGCAGCACTCCACAGTCAAACTTACAGAGCAAGTCACACCAGGTGATCCGAAGCAGAGAACAGAAAGTCCCCGACCACCCAAACAACAAAAGCTGGACTTAGGTGCAAAACCAGTAAGTGGGGGAGAGTTGAAGAAGTTAGTCAGGCAGTTTGTTGTGGAGGAAATACTGCCATTAAATACGGTTGACTCGCCCTCGTTTCGTGCCATAATAAACAAGATCCCTACTACTGTCAATGCCGCGCTGCCTCACAGAACAGCTTTTTCTTCTTTCATGGAGGAGGAGTATGCAGTGATGGAGAGAAATCTGAAGGCCATGCTGAATGAGGTCGACTTTGTGTCAACTACCACGGATATTTGGACTGCTAACAACAGAAGTTATATGGGAGTAATGCTCCACTGGATCAGTAGATCCACATTAGAGCGCAACAAGGCTGCATTGGCATGTGGGAAAATTCGTGGCAGACACACGTATGATGTTATTGGTGCAGAAATCGAAAACATTTACTCTTCGTATGAATTACTACACAAAGTAGTTGCAACAGTGACTGATAATGGATCCAACTTTGTCAAGGCGTTTAATGTTTATCAGCCTGTCACAGTGCCCGATGATGAGAAGGACGAGGGAGAGTCCACCCCCACAAATGATGATGTCACTTTTTTAGATATGTCAGAAATCCTCTCAGCTGAAGATGAAAGTGAATGCCAGCTGTCTCTTCCCCCGCACCACAGGTGTGCTTCACACACCATCAATCTAATTTCCACAAATGATGTAGATAAATACTTAACTTCCAATGCAAATAGCAAGTCTGTGTATAGGAGCAGCACAGCAAAATGCTCAGCTCTTTGGACCAAATCAAGTAGATCTACCCTTCCTTGGTGGAATTCATTTTTTCATGCTGTAATGAGAATTGCAGATATCCCCATGTGTGAGCTGAATACTCTGTGCACCAAGCTGGGAGTTAAGTGCTTCAAAGAGAAAGAGTACCAGTTTCTGCATGAGTACTACACCGCCATGAAGCCTCTGACTGCAGCACTTGAAATTTTACAAGGTGACTGTCCTTATGGGACTTTACTGCCCACACTTGAAGTTCTGATGCAGAAGACCCTGGATGTGAAAGATGCCCTCTCCAGTATGACTGCAGGCCTTCCAGATGCCATAGTGCAGGTATGCTCCCCTCTTTTAAGGTAGTTACAATTTCTTGCATCACACTAGTCATGAACATGGAACAGAATATACATTATCATTGCAAAAGAAGATTAAAAAAATACAAATGTCAGAAAGTAACCTAAAACAAAATTAAATCCATAATATTGATCCCATATTAGGCATGATTTGTAAGTAATTCAATGACATAATAAATAGTAGGCCTTGTATGCATTAACATATCAATTGAAATTTTCAGGCTATCCAGACTCGTTTTGGCGGTGTGCTGGACGACAAAGATGCCCTTCTCGCAGCAGTCAGTTATCAAAAATTCAAACTCAGATGGCTGAGAGATCCAGCTAGGATGAAGCGAGTGCCGCCGTACAACTGCTCCTGCAGCACAGAGCCCTCCTAGTGTGCCCACCACATCTTCCAGCCAAGGTTAGATGGACTTTTTCACTTTTGAGGCAGAGCCAGAGGAGACCTATTCTGCAGAAAATGAAGTCATGGACTACCTGAGGTCAGCCTATGACCTTCAGATTCTGCATCAGTTTTCAAACATAAAGAACATTTTCTTGAAGTATAACACTCCAACCCCATCGAGTGCTCCTGTGGAGCGGCTTTTCAGTCTGGGAGGTTTGGTGCTCACTCCTAGAAGAAATAGACTTTCTGACAAAAGGTTTGAGAAGCTTCTGTTAATGAGGTACAACCACTGGTTTACTCGCCCCACTCCACTGTTTCACTCATAACATGGGATTCCAACATAAGATTAGGCCAAAGTAACAAAAGTAAAGAAAACATGATACTGTATAAGCTTGTGGTTGTCAAGTGTTTTTCTGCTTGGCCGTGCTTAACCCTTACTTGATAGGGAGGCACCAATCCTGAACAATTAAACTGGGTTTCACTCAATAACCAGGCCTCTGTTGCATCTTTGACCTTTTATTTGTCTTCACCTTTTGCAGCCCAGATATTTACAGGTGAAAAACCTTAAAACCAGAAAACACCAACGATTTACCAATTTGCATATTTCTTTTTGTAAAACAGACATACAGGGCTCAAAATGATTAATTATCAGAACTTCTCTAAACACATATGTATATGTATATATAAATAAACAGATTTCTAAATGAATTATTTCAATTTGAATTCATCACAGATATTAAATTACAATTTAAACTACGGGAGGCACAATTAATTACGTGAGTAACCAAACACAATAAAACGCTCAACAATTAAATAGTCAAGCAGTGAGTTTAACACATTTTTTACCCATATAAATATTTACAATACATATTCACTCACATTGAACTACAATCTACAATTTTAGCATTTAAATTCTTGATTTCCATTTTAGACAAATGTTATATGAAAGTAGGACCATGCACACTCTTTAACCATGTCTTTACAAACAACCAATTCAATATAATAGTATCCCACATATCAGAACACATATCAGAATTAAATCACTAAATTAAACAAACTGGAATAAAATTGACCAACCACTGTTAACACAATACATTCTGTGAACTACCACATGAATATTTACAACACACAGATACCACAGCGCACAAACACAAGTTTCATCTCCCGCCCGCATGTCAACGCCTCATCAGCGTGCAACAATCAACAAGTGAACGCTCGCAACAAAGTCTGATTAACGCGGTGGTCTTACCGGCTGTCTGTTCAGTCTTTTGAATTGGTACCAGATTCCGCACGGCTTCACAAAGGTTTGATGAGAATGCCGCTTTCCTTTCTCGCGCTATACTGCCGTTGTTGCCGGTTCTAGCTGACACCTTGATAAGGAAATGCGTGCGTCTTTTTCTGCTCGAGTGCACACAGGTGAGTGATAATTCGTTCCGCCTGATCGCTGACGAGAAGGGGCGTTCGCCGCGACACCTCCCACTCAAGCTTTTTGTTCTTGGACGGAAAGGTTGCAGAACTTTAAAGCGAACTTAAACACTACGGAGACTGCTCCTCTACAGGCAAAAGGACCACAAGTCGTCTGACATCTCTGCGCAATATCACTCCATCAGACCTCTTTGTCTTCTTCTTCTGGTCACTAGAAACTGAGGACTGGGTCACTGGCTCTTGAAGCTGGACTGAAGCACAGTTGCCTGATGTGACAAGAATCTCAACATCTCTCACGATACCCTTTGAGTCTGGAGCTACAGTGACGACTCTGCCAAGCCTAAACTGACCCCGCAGAGCATTTTGGTAACAAAGCCAAACGACATCCCCAACAGCAACATTTCTTTCTGTGGTGTGCCATTTGGTTCTGACGAAGAGACTTGGGCCAGCAAGCTGGGACCACGCTTTCCAAAACTCGTTAACCTGGGTTTGAACTTCACGAAGGCGCTTGTAGGGGTAGTTATTAAAGTTGAAAGACTTGAAGTCACCACTGGGAAATGCTCGCCCTAAGAGAAGCGAGTTCGGTGTTACATACTCAATGCGATCCTCTCGACTCTGGATCCTTGCATTAATTGGCCGCTCATTAGCCAGGTTGGCTGCCAAATGGAGGGCTGTTAGGAACTCACTGAAAGTAAGGTTTGCCGATTTGCTCAAGCTTTGAAGAGCTCTCTTAGCAACCCTAACGGCAGCTTCAGCAGCTCCATTTCGATGTGGCGAATCGGCAGGGAGTACTTTCCACGTCCAGCTTGTCCCATTCTTTACAGCATACTCCTCCAGGCTTGCTGTATTTTGGCTTCGCAGAAAGGTATACAAGTCCTCCAGAAAAGATCTTGCACCAATAAAATTGGTCCCAGGGTCTGACCAAACCTTAAGGGGGTGGCCCCTGATGGCAGCGAATCTTTGGTAGGCCATTAGGAAGCTCTCTGTGGACATACTACTGGCAAGATCTATGTATAGAGCCCGGCTCGCCATGCAGCAGAAGATGACCCCCCAGACCTTCATGGACACTCTTTTTTTGATGTCATCTCTCACCAGGTATGGCCCAAACAAGTCAACAGACGTAAACTGGAACGGCGCAGCGGGTCTTGACCTTTCTACTGGTAGATCACCCATCACTTGTTGGCATACTTGAGCTCTAGCCTTCCGGCAGTGGATACACTGGTTCACAACTTTCTGGGCTAGCCTTCTACCTTGTATGACCCAAGCCTCCTGCCGCATCCTTAACAGAGTCCCAGCAACCCCTTCATGCCCTTTCTGATGACTTTGGCGTGCCAATAGAGTCCCCAGCCAAGTGTCAAAGGGAATTAGTGGAACAGCCCAGCAGTCTTCTTTGAAATACTGTATCCGGCCTCCGCACAGTAACAGCCCACTAGTTTCATCCTTGTACACTACCAGCCGGTCTGTTGTGGTGCTGGGGAAAGTAACTCCTTCTTGTGCTGCTAGACACAGATCTCGGAAAGCGTCCTTCCTCTCGGCCACAGTGACGATGCCAACCAACGGGACTGCCTCCCACTTTAATCTTCCCCTGGCTCTGCCATGAAGAAACTTCTTTGCCGCTCTCCAGACCAGCGCTAGTGACTTTATCAGTTGTGCTAGGCTACTGAACCGCTTGATATCCAGCAGGCTTGTAGCTGCAACCCCAGCAGGTAGCCTATGCAGATCCACGGAGGGCTCTTTCTTTGCTCCAGCCCGGGTAAGAGCAGCAACAAAAGCCTTCTTCTGGATGCGTATAAGGTTCTCTCTTGCTTCGACAGCAACATCCTTGGCGGACTTCACTGGCCACTCACTCTGCGGGAGACTTAAAAACTTAGGGCCCAGCTGCCACTCTGTGCCTTCATCCAACTCCTTGGGGCTTGCCCCTCTGGAAATAATATCCGCTATGTTGAGTGGCCCAGGAACCCACCACCAGTCTTGGACGTTTGTGCTGCCTTGAATTTCCCCAATTCTATTAGCAAAGAATGTCTGGTAGCCGTAGCTTTCACGTTGGACAGCTCCCAGGACTGTCTGGCTGTCAACCAGGTGGTACCACCTCTCCACACGAATTCTGCACTGCTTCTGGAAATGCTTCTTCAGACGGGCAGCATAGACAGCTCCACAAACTTCAGCCTTGACAGCGTCCCCCTTATGGTCTAAAGGCGTCAGTCTGGCCTTGGATTCGACTAGCCGTATGATCACGTCTTTTGGCAATTTCCAACGTAGATACAATACAGCGCCGTATGAGCGTTCACTACCATCAGAGAATGTAATACCGCAGGGCTCGGCGGATGGGTCAGGAGGTGTCAAGGCTCTGATGAATCTCAACCGGCCAAGCTCAGCATAATCTTCAAGGAGCCAGATGGCGTCTTCCCGGAGGCCCTCGGACAAAGGTACGTCCCATGTGTTTTCTAATGGACCATATTTGACCTTCGCTTCTTGAAAAGCTCTCCTCACCAAGATGGCTCCCTTCTGCTTGACAGGTGTTACCAGACCGAGGGGATCGTACAGCCCAGAGACCTGACTTAGGAGCTCTCTACGGGTAAGTGGATTTGGCACCTGCGCCCTTACTTCATCTTTCAACAGGTTTTCTCCCAATCTCATTCTCTTTTTCTTTTTGGAGAAGTTCACAGCTACCATCAAGCAAAGTTTGTTACTCTCTGGATCATAACCAAGACCCAGAGCTTTGTTGTTCTCTTCAGAGAGTTGGTTTGGAAGGACCATCACCGAGGGTTCTTTCCTCTCCAGGTCTCTGGGTCCTGGCCTCCCAATTTGGCCTGAGTAGATCCACGGCTTCATATAAAATCCGCCGGCTTCCAGGATTTGCTCAACATTAGCTGTTATTTGCTTGAGCTTGCTTAGGTCATTGTGTGAGGTCAGGATGTCATCAACATACGCATCTTGTTCCAGCACACGGCGCTCTTCTGTGAGGTGGTTGAACATTGGCAGATTCGCTGTCTCACGCATGGCGACTTGTGCGATGCACCCAGCTGGTTTGTCTCCAATATTAACCCTCGTAATTGCATATTCCTGAACGTCCTCCTCTTCAGAGTCTCTCCACAAAAAACGATGAAGATGTACCTCCTGGTCCTCAAGCCATACGGAATTATACATTTTTTTGATGTCCCCAAGTGCAGCGAAAACACCCTGCCGAAACCGTATGAGGACAGCACGGATCTCATTTAGGACATCTGGACCCTTGATGAGTAGGTTATTAAGGCTCTGGCCCCTGAATTTCTGACTACTATTCCACACAAGGCGAACCGGCGTGGTAACAGAGTGGGGGTTTGGCGCAATTAGGTGACTAATATACCACACGGACTTAGTCCAGCTCGCCAGCTCTTCTTTTGACAGCTTGACAGCAGCATTCCGCTTAACCATGTCATGGACTTGTGCTTTATAGGCTACCTTCCATTCCAGCTCTCTTGCCAACTGTTTTTCAGTCCTCAGGAATGTTGCTTCAACAGCCCTCCTATTGTTGGGCAATGTTACCGGATCCTCCACCCAGGGGTACCTTGCATGCCAATGCGGCTTCTCACTATGACAGTCTCCAGTTACATATGTCAATCCACTCTTTATTTGGTCCAGCTCCCGCTCCTCAGAAATGGTCATCTCCTTCCCCCCAGGTTGACAATTTCCACATCTACAACCGCCACACCTTGGTTCACAGGCAGCCCCAATACTGTCCCATCTCCACCAATCCATGAAATCTCGGCTGACAACACACGTAGTGGCTTGGGTAAGTGGAGACGGTTGAACTGAGCCATTACAGATGATTTCCTCGTACTCCACAGCTGCCGTTTTCCCAAGGGGACCATCCCACAAGACAAGGTCACCAACAGAATGCACCTTCTGAGGGACGAGCCGGCCTTCTTTATGACTAATGAGGAGTTTGATCTTAGTGGGACGGACCAGTTCGTGAAGGGGAACGTCGGGAAATATTTTTTGCAGTCTCTTGGGAGGCACGTGCTGATTGACTTCTGCGATGCTATCCAGCCCGTAACACACAAGCTGGTGGGATCTTAGGGTTCCCTTTGAAGTTGTGACCCGGATCTTCAGTAGATATCGCTTGGTCTCAACCGTTACTTGCATCCCGCCAACTCCATGGACTATGAGCGTGACATCCTCACTCCTCAAATTCAGCTCACATGCAGCGTCATGAGTGATGTAATTGGTGTCGGATGCCAAGTCTATCAAGGTCCCAATCTTTTGCCCAGCATTTGCAGTGACTTCGAGGATCATCATTATGACTGGGAACTCCTCAAGTCCGTTCTCCGCCATAGCTGAACTGAACGTTTTTGAGACAGAGTTACAGAACACATTCCGACACCGCTGAGCCAAGTCGGGGGCCAGGCTTGTCAGGAACTCCTCCTGGGTCTCTGTGTACTTTTTCAATTCGCCTCTTGCTGGGTTGGGCTTCAATCTCCTCAGCCCATCTCCCCTGCTTCCACCCTTGGGACAGAGGTAATAATGATGACCCAGGCCATGAGTGTCCTTACACCCCTCGCTTTTGCACAGAAAGGTGGTCTTGCACTCTGCATCGTTGTCGTGAACCTCGAGACACCTCCCACAAGCACCAAGTTTCTTAACTGCTTCTTTCTTTTCTGCTACTCTGAGCATTTTAAACTTCTTGCAATAATACAGCTTCCTCCCGTGGGCCCTCTCTCCACAGACAACGCACAATGCTTGGGAGCTTGAGGAGTTGGTGGACCTTGTCCGGGCGTGCTTTTGTGGAATTCTTGCTTCTCTCTTGCTGGGGTCATCATTCCTTAATTGGTCTAGTTGCTCGTAAATCTTCTCCTGACTTCTCAGAAACTTAAGGAGCATGTCGAACCGGTCTTCAGGTGATACGGCTTCTTCCCCTTTTGATACATAGACCAGCCACTCCTTTTTTAAGCTCTCAGGTAGCTTGCTCTCCAGGGACTTTGTGACGAGTGGATTTTTCAAGGCGCCCGTATTTCCCAACCCGCTGAGGTCGTACAAGGCTTTTTCCACAACCTGGATCAGGTCCACAATCTTCCTGGGTTGGTGGCTTCTCACTGGTGGCAGCGCCTGCAGCTCTTCAACAATTTTCAGGGCGATTGCTGTTTTATTACCAAATCGGTTTTCAAGGATACGAAAAATTTCGTCCGCCGTTCCATACGTTGACAGGCGAAGGTCCCTTGCTACCTTTTCCTCAAGGCTATCCAACAGCTGGTATTTCCTCACCTCCTTGGAGCCGGAAGGTTCCCCTTGCTCTTGGAGCGCCTCCCATTCCTTTTTCCAGAGGTAGAAATTTCGCTTATTTCCATCAAACTGCGGGAGTGCTGTTGGCCTCAATTTGATGGCAGGTGACCGGTGTGGGGTTTCTTCTGGGGATCCCTCGTTTTCTAACTCCGCTTGTAATAGGTTGGCTTTCCCTGAAATCAAGTCAAGCAGCCAACCTTCCACACGCCTCACGCGCTGCTGACAGTCAGGCCGCTCTTCATCTGGGACCCAACGAGTCCATCGGCGAATGGCTTCTTTTGCTGCTTTCACCAGCCCCTCAAGGTTACTAAGTATTAATTCATATACCTCCATTTTCAGGCCAGATTTATTTTTCTCCAGCCGCTCACACTCCTTTTCAGCTGCCTTCAATGGCAAGGACAGTTCAGGGTGGCCAAAACTTTGCCATAAAACCCTCTGGACAGCCCCCTCCACTTCCTCAAGCTTTTGCTCACACTCTTCTGCTGTCTTTTTAACGTCTTGCACTTCACCCTCTTTGGGGGTGGACGCAAGCTCCACTTCCTCAGTCCAACCAATTTCCACCTCCTCATTTGCCTCCATCACCCGGTCAGCCTCCAGCGTGACCTTGCTGAAGGCTTCCACCAGTTCTTCCGCCGACATTTTCTTGCAAGACTTCAGTACTGAGTTTGCCAGTCGGGAAAACCGCTGTTTGGCAGTCGTTCTCTCTTTCTTTAACTGCTGCAGAGACTTTGACTCAGCCATTTTGGGCTTTGGAAAGAACTTTAATTTGGCACACTGGGCCTGGCAGGAGCTGTGGGCGACTTGGACGGAGCTGCAGGGGGCGTGGACTCAGCTGCAGGTGGGCTTGGTGGGAGCTCTGGGTGGACTTAGCTTCGCATGAGCTGCTGGGCCAGCTTGGTAGGAGCTTCTTCAACCAGCTTGTAGCGGTTTTTCACTGTCAAGTGTTTTTCTTCTTGGCCGTGCTTAACCCAGTTTAATTGTTCAGGATTGGTGCCTCCCTATCAAGTGAGGGTTAAGCACGGCCAAGAAGAAAAACACTTGACAGTGGTGTTATACACTTGTTTTGTTTTGTAAAACCACTCCTTGCTGCTCTAATGCTGTGAATAACAGGTTCAATGTTGATAAAACATGTTAAAAAGATGGTCAAGAAATTCTATAGTCTTTTTCTTTATTTTATATTTTTATAAAAACAAGTATTTATGTTAAGTGAAGTCAAGAAAGACTATTTTATTTTTTTATTAAAACAAGTATTTGTGTTAAGTGAAGTCAAGAAAGACTATTTTATTTTTTATAAAAACAAGTATGGTAACACTTAGAATACTGTATCTTACTTAAAGGGGACATATCATGCTAAATGCACTTTTTTAGCCCTTAAATGCATTTTGTTGTATATTTGGAGTGTTTAGAAGTTGATATCTTTATATTCTGTTTTGGTCATATTTTTCAACCTGTTCTGATTTTTCTGTTATCTATGACGTTTTGTGAACTATCACGTCACAGTATTTGCAGCGGAACTGCCAAATAAGGACATTGACTTCCAGCCCAACACTTCGAGCAATCCGCCATTATTATTTCTCGCTGCAATTTTGTAGTCCAAGCTAAAGGATGCAGAAGTTACGAGAGGGTAAGTTAAAATGTTCGGTTGTTGGATGTAGTAACCCACACGCTTCATTACACCGTCTATTGTAGATGAACTGCCGCGCTTGTGGCGCATGTTTGACTGAAAGAACGAGCAGAGAGAGAGAGACTCGGTCTCGCGCGCGCTCACTCTCTCTCTTCAGAGCCAGGCGAAAGTGTAAACAAGACACCGTCTCCAAACTAGATGCTGTCTAGCTCTCTCTCCCTTGCACATATTAATCAAAATAAATCGACATGGTGGTAAAATGTCGGAAGACCAAAGTTTCATGTGTAAATACAGTAACACACCATTGCAATACATCCAATATGAAGACGTTGTTCTGCAGGTTCGTCGTCTTCATTTTCATCTCGATCCGGCTCCGACTCTGGCTCGAACATGTAAGGCTGGCTGGACAAGTTTTCCGTTGTTGACATTTTGCTAATAACGTGTGAATAAAAAGTTTCTGTGCCGCTAGATAATCCTATCTCTGATATCAGACTACAAAAATGGCCGAACGGGGTGGAGTTGAACCTCTGCATCCTGGAGAGGGGGCGGGGTATGAAGTGTCTCAATTGTATTTAAAGAGACCGCACCAAAACGGGTTGCTGTCAGAAGCACATCAGAAAAGGGATAAAAAAGGGGCCCGTGGAGCTATAATAATGAGGAATTCAGACCCAAGCATTGCAGTTCCGCTTTATATAGACCACAAATGTATGATGTATATGTAAAAAGGAACAATTTAAAAGCATGATATGTCTCCTTTAATGCATAGTTGATAAGGAATAATTGCAGGACTAATAGGTATTCATTTATGAACACTTCAGTCACTACTATTAACTACTAAGGAAGAAGTGTTAACTAATCAGTATGTAATAGCATTTTTTTTATTGTGTTAAGTAACAATTAACTAATCAATAACTACTGAATTTAGTCATGCATCCTAAATAACTACTATTGAGTATCTACTAATTAAGGTTCAAGAAAAATAACTATGAAGTAACTACCTACAGTAGGTCTACAGTATGTGTGTCTGTATTAGGGTAAATTATTTCAAAATAGGTAATGACTGAGGGGAAGTAAAAGTACAGGGTACCCATGAATATTTCACAAAGAATACTTAGAAATTACGTAAGGAAAGTGAACATATAGGGAACTACATAACTCTGAGGGAATTACCTAGAACCTGGAACAGTATTCTAAAGTGAAAATATAGGGAACCCATTAATGAATAATATAATAATCATCTGATATCACCAGATGATTATGTGCTACTGAACTGTATTTCAACATTACAAGATGACAATTTATAAGAACATTGCAATTTATTGCAAAAAGTTAAAGCTCCAATATGTAACAATTTTGTAATAAAATTTCAGAAAATAACTTGCACAGTGTGATATATTTCCTCCAGTTGTGTACTTACAATATCTCAAAAGTCTCCAAAGATTTTTATTTCAGAGAAATTCTGATTTTAAATAACTGGCCGTCCCGGAAAAGAAATGCCGCGCCTCAGTGACGCAATGTCCGCTCTATCCCTTTTTTCCGGTGTGGACCATGTGATCAGAGCTCGTCTACATTCATGTGATGTTCCACCACACCGGAATATCACATGGTCAAATGCGGAAGTGGTGGTTATAGCGTTATCCATACTGTATGGTTATAGCTGTTATGGATCACGATTACTCTTTGGCGAGTATTTGAAGTGCCAACAAAGCGAAAGCGTCCATATTCGGATACACGCAGACTGTGTGACAAACGGAGGAATAAAACCGGATAAATATCGGCCAGCCGTTTTCGAGATGGAGAGAGCTGTGCGACAATCTTGGACTTGACAGACAGAGACTCTGCTCTCGCGAGTGTATTGATAGACAGGTAAGCAAATCAATTATTTTTTATTGTACCAGTAACATAATAGTTACACTAGTAAAAATGATTTTAATCCTCTGAAGTCGGCAAACGCGCGGGCGCGTTTTGCTGGAAGTACTCCACATTGTAGCACTATAAACTTAAATTACTCAGTCATTTATGGTCAAACAGAAAAAAAAATATAAAAAAAGAATCTGTGATATTTCTACTTTTGTATGTGTCCACTTACAATCAAATCAAAACATTGTGCTTTTTTAAAATAAAGAAAATAAACAGGGTGTGCGTTCTGCCTCTCAGTTGCGGTGAACTTTTTTTCTTGAGCACGTCTATAAACTGAAACAAAACTCAGCGAATACTTGTCACACATTTATGAGCCATATACCTTCATAAACATTTAAGTGTGTACTTTTAATAGATATGAATTACACCACATGCCTGTAATAATATAGCATAACATTTTACGTTCCTTGCAGTTCATTAATTATGATGACATAAAATAATACGATCAGACATACAAGTAATACAAAAACGAATAAATGACCTCATCCGTGATCATGATTCATTAATTCCATTTAGATACATCGCTAGATGGTGAAAACGCATTAAAAACGACATCTCCCATCGTCACCTCCTTCATAGCGTCATCAAGCTTCGCCTTTGTTATTGTTGGAAACTGCGCCCTCTTGTGGTCAAAAATATTTACATAGTGGACCTTTAATAAAAGTGTACATGAGAACATGTTTTCATAAAAAAAAAATAATAATAATAATCCACCCTATAAAACAGCAGGTAAACACTGTCATAAAGAAAACATTGTTTTAATTCCAAAACAGTTACACCAAATAACAAAAAAACTGACCAAACGTAACAGATAAAACGTCAACAAATAAAATAAATGTGTATGCACTCCCAAGGCGTGAACTTCAACCTTGCCAATGTTTCTCTAACACACACACACAAACACATATGTATAAACAAAAGTTACTTTTGTCTTTGACAAAGGTCAAATGAGCAAGCCATTTTTCTTTTTTTTTTTGTTCAATGCCACTTTGAAGTGGCTCCTTCATGCAAATTTCTCTGCATTGGTCGGCAAACTGTGACAGTTTCTGGCCTCTATGGAATTTTTCACGCAAGGTCTTGTAAGCTTCAACATCACAAGCTTCTAGCTCAGGTATCGCTGCAGTATCCACTATTGTTTTGCGGTCAACCCCACACTTGTGGTATGCCAGCGTTTTGGTGATTCCCTGTTCCAAGTACTGCAGGACCTTTTTATACCTTTGAATGAAATGCTCTGGTAGAAACACTGGGAGAGAACAAAGGTGCATGATTGGTAAGTAACTCAAATAAGACTATTTTTCTCTCGATCTCTCTCTCACACACACACACACACACACACACACACACACACACACACACACACACACAACACACACACACACACACACACACACACACACACACACACACACACACACAGTGTATATAGATAAACAGTGTCCCAATTAGTGTGCTTAAACTTATTCACAAATCAAATTTGACATTGACATATTAAATGACACTATACTGAATGCTATTTGAGAGCAGAAAGAAGAACTCTTAATAATGTGGAAAATCCAAGGCACATTAGATGTCACACAAACTTTTGTTAATTATTTCAATATCAATTTAAATATCAATATCATTCACATAGAGCACATAGGCACTGACACAGATGGAACAACCCCCATTGGGTCCTGATAATCATTATTGAGTCTGGGATTACATTAACAAAATTGGTTACACGATATATTCATTTAGCTTTTTTTATGATGTTATTTGAGAAGTGAAAACTATTTATGACATTGTTTTTGATAATTCACTTACTTGACAACATTTTACACTAGTATTTAAAACTTTTCCCCAGTACTTCAGGACACCATTATAAGTATAACATTGATGATGGCATATTTATTATGACATTATGACAATGACAACATACCTCTTCTGCTTTTATGCATTTTTTGTTCTGCTTTCTTTGATTACCTCTTATGTTTCCTTGATTTGTGGGGTGAAGACGAGCAGATGAATCAGAGGTGGAATAGGATACTGATTCATTGGAGGAGGATGAAGACTTAACTTTGTTTGACTTTTTTTCTTTTCCTTTCTTGCCATTCTTTTCCCCCTTTTCTTTTCATACAGGTTGTCTACTTCATCAGAAGCGTCAGGGTTGGCAATCATACTTCGCATTTTAGAGGAAGCTCCTTTGATCCTCATCCTTTGTTGACAATGCTGGCAAGAAATACAGAAAAAAAAAATTACGCATGTAACCTTAGTTCCCTGAATACCGCTGTGTCATCATCGCTATCGGTTAGTGCTTCCATACTAAGCAATCACGCAGAGGAGTTCCCACAGCGATGATGCAGTGGGAGTTCCCTTGAAAGGGAAATAGGATTAATTTTAATTATTTGCCATCATACACATGTGAGCTACTTTGATTAACACAAACTAATGCGTTTGGACAAGACTTGTGAGCTTGTAAACTGTTTTACCATTTAAAAATATAACTTATTATAAATATAAATGACAAAGCATTCACCATACCTAGAGACTGGCATGGTTTTATTTCAGTTAGCCTAAAAGCTAGTTTGATTTGCATTGAGAGATGATCTTATGGAAAGTACCCCATGCCAATCTCTAGGTATGGTGAATGCTATGTGATGATGTGGAGCTATTTTAATTCCAAAGTCCAAGGGAACTTTATCAGGATGCATAATATCCTAAAAATTAATAAAAAAATAAATACTTAAAAATAAAAATCTGCCTGCCTCTATGGGAATTTAACATAGGGGTGTCCAGACTTATGCACCCTGTATTTTAAGGAAGAACATTTATTTATTTATGATACATTATTCATTCACAAAGAAAATTGGTGTCCTAAAAGGTTGGATTTTTCCTAATTTTTTTAAATTAAGGCATTAAGTTCAATTTCCAAAATATGATTTTTTTTTCCTCTTTTTAGTCAACTTTAGCATGGGTCTGTTAACTTATTGCACTGTGTGTATATATATATATACACTCCCCTAAAGGATTATTAGGAACGCCATACTAATACTATGTTTGACCCCCTTTCGCCTTCAGAACTGCCTTAATTCTACGTGGCATTGGTTCAACAAGGTGCTGAAAGCATTCTGTAGAAATGTTGGCCCATATTGATAGGATAGCATCTTGCAGTTGATGGAGATTTGTGGGATGCACATCCAGGGCACGAAGCTCCCGTTCCACCACATCCCAAAGATGCTCTATTGGGTTGAGATCTGGTGACTGTGGGGGCCATTTTAGTACAGTGAACTCATTGTCATGTTCAAGAAACCAATTTTAAATGATTTGAGCTTTGTGACATGGTGCATTATCCTGCTGGAAGTAGCCATCAGAGGATGGTTGTCATAAAGGGACGGACATGGTCAGAAACAATGCTCAGGTAGGCCGTGGCATTTAAACAATGCCCAATTGGCACTAAGGGACCTAAAGTGTCCCAAGAAAACATCCCCCACACCATTACACCACCACCACCAGCCTGCACAGTGGGAACAAGGCATGATGGATCCATGTTCTCATTCTGTTTACGCCAAATTCTGACTTTACCATCTGAATGTCTCAACAGAAATCGAGACTCATCAGACCAGGCAACATTTTTCCAGTCTTCAACTGTCCAATTTTGGTGAGCTCATGCAAATTGTAGCCTCTTTTTCCTATTTGTAGTGGAGATGAGTGGTACCCGGTGGGGTCTTCTGCTGTTGTAGCCCATCCGCCTCAAGGTTGTGCGTGTTGTGGCTTCACAAATGCTTTGCTGCATACCTCGGTTATAGAGTGGTTATTTCAGTCAAAGTTGCTCTTCTATCAGCTTGAATCAGTCGACCCATTCTCCTCTGACCTCTAGCATCAACAAGGCATTTTCGCCCACAGGACTGACGCATACTGGATGCTTTTCCCTTTTCACACCATTCTTTGTAAACCCTAGAAATGGTTGTGCATGAAAATCCCAGTAACTGAGCAGATTGTGAAATACTCAGACCGGCCCGTCTGGCAGCAACAACCATGCCACGCTCAAAATTGCTTAAATCACCTTTCTTTCCCATTCTGACATTCAGTTTGGAGTTCAGGAGATTGTCTTGACCAGGACCACACCCCTAAATGCGTTGAAGCAACTGCAATGTGATTGGTTGATTAGATACATTAATGAGAAATTGAACAGGTGTTCCTAATAATCCTTTTGGTGAGTGCATATATATATATATATATGATTTTTTAAAGTAAAACTACAATTTATCATTCTGAATTGTATATTTTACGATATTAAATTTAAACTAAATTTTGATTATGGGGATTTCAGGGAATGTAAAAGACGAACACATAGAAACAAAGTGAAAAAGACATGCAGGGCGGGATCAGTTTTTGAGAAAAGCAAGGTGACTTTACAAAACTGGATGAAGTTCATGTACCGGTAGGTAATAATAGACTGTAAAAAATGTTGCATATACTTAAAATCTGATGTTGCAGTCTTACCAGTTCATTTCTCTCTCTCTCTCTCTCTCTCTCTCTCTCTCTCTCTCTCTCTCTCTCTCTCTCTCTCTCTCTCTCTCTCTCTCTCTCTGTGTGTGTGTGTGTGTGTGTGTGTGTGTGTGTGCGTGCGTGCGTGCGTGCCTGTGTGTTTGTGTGTGTGTGTGTGTGTGTGTGTGTGCATTTGAGCGAGAGAAAGTCTCTTTTGTATTTCTTTTATCATTTATTAAATTTATTTAGCATATTCTCAAATTTGCTGTTGCAGTCTTACCAGTTAATATTGTCGGGAATTGTTGTGTCGCATCCAGTGTAGACAGCATCAGCATCACTGATTATATGGTTTCTATTTGCTTTTGTCGCGGCACTCTGATGTAGACATGGTATTAGTTTAAGCTGTGCATCTGTAAGTTCTAGTTAAAGTACCATAAAAAAAAAAACAGTAATGAAATTAATTATTTATTTTTTGCAGATACTGTCAAGGACTAAGATTAAGGCAGGTCGACATGATGCAGGATGGCATAGCTGGAAGTTCAGCAACCCTGAGTAAAATGAGTCAAAAGTTCAGATTGGTCTGTAAAGATGCTTTAAAGAGATATAAAAAGAAGACTGGACAGAGTATGGGTGGAAGAACAGAGTTCAATGGTATAGATGAAAGCAACTTCCACCATAAAAGGAAGGTGGGACATGTTTTATTATAATTAATAATTTTATGTTTAATAGTTCAAAATTTCACAGATGATGGCAACATTGAAAAAAATAAATAAAATATAAGCACAGCAGGTTCTTTGTTAACCCAAATCATGGAGGACACACACAACATATCGAAAGGGCGTGGCCTACATACAAAAGTCAGATCTGGAGATTGAGAGGCAACAAGACCGAGAAGCTCTTGAAGGAACACCTGGCTTGTATTGAATGGACTTATTGGATGGGGATGGAGCACAGATATGGTCCTCTGGGGCGTTTGATGAAGGATATTAGAAAGTATTACTGCATTTAAGATGTTACATCAGATAATGTAATTCAAACATTGTTCAGTAAAGTCATTTGAGGATATGAAGCTAATATTTTTTTTTAAACAGACACTTGAGTCATAACTTTACAGAAATACTAAAACAATCACTCATTACTAATGCATCCGTTCCCTTTTTACTTTAGAATAGTTACTTCATAGTTATTTTTCTTGAACCTTAATTAGTAGATACTCAATAGTAGTTATTTAGGATTCATGACTAAGTTCAGTAGTTATTGATTAGTTAATTGTTACTTAACACAATAAAAAAATGCTATTACATACTGATTAGTTAACACTTCTTCCTTAGTAGTTAATAGTAGTGACTGAAGTGTTGATAAATAAATACCTATAAGTTCTGCAATTATTCCTTATCAACTATGCATTAAGTAAGATACAGTATTCTAAAGTGTTACCACAAGTATTTATGTAAAGTCAAGAAAGACTTTTTTTTTGTAAAAACGTGTTTTTTCAGGAAATAGTTTTTAAGTTCAACTTTTATTGTCAGGAGATATATTGTTGATGTTACTGTTAAAAATACACTTCCAATAAAGTGAGTGTTGGCAAAACTGGTGGCAACACTGCCCATAACTCCCAAGAAGTTAAGGACCAAGAAAAGCAGCCAGGTCAAGACAAAAACAAATACAATAAAGTTAAAACACGCATTAAACATCATTCATAGGGGCACATGACAGTGCGTCTGCCACAACATTTTCAGACCCTCTGATGTGCTGAATGTCAAAGCAATAGGCCTGGAGAAACAAGGACCAACGTATCAGCCTTTGGTTCGGGCAGTGAAGAGAATTCAAAAAAGACAACTGTGACAACTGATGAAAAGTTATGACAAAAAGAACCGTAGTAACCCACTAAACCCAAAAAATGCATAAGCTCTTTTTTGGTAGTATAGGTGCAGGGTACTCTTGAATAGCTTGAATTTTTGCATTTAACGGTCAGACTTCCCCATTTCCGACCACTTTACCGAGGTATGTCACAGTGGCCTGAGCAAAGTCACACTTTGCCAAGTTCACAGTCAAGCTGGCTTTCGAGAGGCGCCTCAAAACTGCATGCAGACATTTTAATTGCAAGTCCCAACTGTCACTGGACACAACAAGATCGTCCAAATACACGGCACACCCCTCTACACTGTAAAACTTTTCACTGTAAATTTACAGTAAAATACTGGCAGCTGGGTTGCCAGCCACATACTGTATTTTTACAGAACTAGTACTGTAAACAGCATTTACAGTATTGTACTGTAAAACATTGTACTGTAAATTTACAGTAAAATACTGGCAGCTGGGTTGCCAGCCACATACTGTATTTTTACAGCACTAGTACAGTAAACAGCATTTACAGTACTCCACTGTAATTACCAAATACAGTATATACCACATAATTTTACAATATTAAACTTGTCTACAGCAATAAATTGTATAGTAGTCACACTATGAAAAAGAAAACAACATTTTCTGGGTTTAAAAACATTTATTTTGGTTAAAAGCAAAGATCAGAAAATTGCCTTCTGTGAACATGTTGGCTGATTTTTTTTTAAACATAAAATGCAATTTTAACACTTAACAACAAACAGGTAACACTTAGCACTTAATTAAAGGGATAATTCACCCAAAAATGTAAATTAGCTCATGATTTACTCACCCTCAAGTCATCCTAGGTCTACATGACATTCTTCTTTCAGACGAATACAATCGGAGTTATATTAAAAAATGTCCTGGCTCTTCCAAGCTTTATAATGGCAGTGAATTGCTGTTTCTGTTTTGAAGTCCATACAAGTGGAAACGAAATTCAAAGTCTTCAAGGTTTCGCAGAAGTGAGGACACCTGTAGGCTTACAGTGTTCTTTTTTTGCACAACTTGGCCAGTTTTCTTTGAAGTTACTTGTCCTTTCTTTGTTTTTGATCCACGTTCAGGATGGATGTCAGGAAATCGTCTAAAAGGCAGAAAAGAAAGGGGGAAAAAAAACATGAAATATTATGGACTGAGTTTATATATTTTGACAAAGAGAGACAGCACAAAGGATGTGTAAATAAAAAACAGATATCGGTTTTAACGACTAAACTGTTTGGATAAAACTGAACAACATGAAAAAAAAATGCAATGTTGGATGTTGTGATCAATAACTGATATTTTTTCTGCCCTGGTTCAAATACATCAACTCAATGTGTCTGTTTAAATGTGCACTGTCAACCAGGGGCGCAGATAGAATTTTTTAACTGGGGGGGACCAAGCTGTCAGCAAATGATTTAAACTCAATTCGTTATTTTCGTAATTTGGGCTTTAACTAGTGCTCAAGTAGTAACTTTGCATAATTTGGGCTAATGATTTGCATTAAAAAGCCATTGGGGGATTGTTATTTGAAATCATGGATAAACAACAATGACCAAAGGTAAACAAAAGCCTACCTGATCACCACTAGCAATGCATGATCAGACTGTTATTTGACTAGTTTGCCAATCACCCACCAAAACTTCATGTCTTTAGCAAAGTATGTTTTTTTTTAACATTTGCTTATCTCAGCATACAAAGTCTATCATTATGAACAAAAAAGCAAAGAACCTATGTGCAAATAATAATAATACTAATTGTTTGGTTTTTGAAAAAACGAGGTGATTTTTTTTGTCTCTTCATCGCCTTTATATGACATTTATACAGTCAATTTTTTTCAGTTCAGAAAATCACCGGCTCAGCTCAGAAATAGGGGCTGTTTACACCTGGCCACTTCATGCGCTTTCTGTGATGGGATAGCTATCCGATCGTGAAAAGACCAGGTGTAAATGCCCTCCGAAACGCATTCGAGACAGATTTGAATCCGATCGCTCAAACCACTTCAGGAGGAGGTCTGGTCCGCATCCCAGACGAAACTGAACAAGTGTAAATGCATCTGGTTGTTGAAACCATATATGTAAATTTTACTCCTTCCAAAAATGCTAAAAAATTAACGTGTGAGAGCGTGTTATAGGCTATATGTAATGTTATAGCCGGATATGGCGACGCTACTGGAACAGCATCGCCGCAGACGAGAAGCTGAACATATTCATCAAGCAAACTATCGCAAATCAAAGTGAAAGTAAGTCACAGACGCGGGACCAAGCGCGGGAATTGAAGATCGGATTTAAATCCGTTTGGCAAAAACACGTTTATGTAGGCTATAGTGTATACACATAATGTATAGCGAAAACACTGATTAATCCCCTGTTTTACCGATTTTTGTCGCGTTTCGTAGGGATAGTGAGGGCGGGGGACGGATCGGGTCACTATGAATCTGGGGGGGTCATGTCCCCCCCGTCCCCAGTGCCATCTGCGCGCCTGCTGTCAACTAACTAAACTTTTGGAAGTGGGGTTGCCAGATTTAAAGTTTTATTCTACAACTTTTAATATCATCCCCTAATCAGGTCCCATCAGAGTATCAGTGGAAAGGCAGCCATAGACTCTGTTTATATAGAGCACACATTGCCAGAATCTAGCCCAAACCTTTGTGACAGAAATAATTTAACTTTAATTGCAAGCCTTGCAATGTTTATTGCATACATGACTACATGATAATGTTAAACATGACATTTACCAGACTAAAATGCATGTTTGCACCCAAAAATTAAAATTCTGTCATTATTGCTCATCCTTAAGACTTTCGTTCATCTTCGGAACACAAATTAAGATATTTTTGATGAAATCTGGGAGGTTTCTGTCCCTCCATTGACATCAATGTCATTGCAACTGTCAAAGCCCAGAAAGGTGGTAAAAACATTGGTAAATAGTACATATAACTACAGTGGTTCAACCTTAATATTATGAAGTGACGAGAATAGTTTTTGTGTGCAAAATAACCCCAAAATAACGACATTGTTGAATAATCTCTTCTTTTACATGTCATTCTCCTACACTGTTTTGTGAGGATGAGTGGGCCGGAGTGTATTAAAGGATAACTCTTACCAAAATGCAACCTAGGGTCTTTTTGTTAATCTACCCGAGGCAAACCTTCGTTTAAAAGCATAATTAGGATGGAAACGCCACTTTTAAGTTTGACCGTATTTTCGTTTTCGGTCAAATTGCCTTTTGAATGGGAGTGCTTGTGGCACGACTATGATAGCATCAAAAATCGCTATTTTTAAAACACTAAGAAGGCTCGACACAACATGAAACTGTGCTCTCAGTATCACCAGAGACTCTACACATGAACTCCAGCATTGAGAACATTGTTTGTGTATACAGAGTTTACTAAAAAGAAAGATTTTGAACAACTCACGGAAACTGTGTCCGCCTGCATTTTGACAGTCAAAAATAGTCGATCTAATAACTTTATTCTAGAGCTGCTGTAAAGCCAAAACAATCTATGTTACTGTAATTTCCTATTATCACTGTAAAGCTGCTTTGAAACAATCTATATTAAAAGCGCTATATAAATGAAGATGACTTGACACTGTTTACACTACGTCAACAGCGTAGGAGAATGACGTGAAAGAGTAGAGATTGTGGAATAATGTCGTTATTTTGTTTTTTTTTGTGCACAAAAGGTATTCTCATCGCTTCATAATATTAAGGTTGCACCACTGTAGTTACATGGATTATTTAAACAATGTTTTTACTAGCTTTCTGGGCCTTGAAAGTTACAAAGATGTTTCTGTCTATGGCTGGTTCAGAAACCTCTCAGATTTCGTCAAAAATATCTTCATTTGTGTTCTGAAGATGAACGAAGGTCTTACAGGTTTGGAACGACATGAGGGTGAATAATTAATGACAGAATTTTCACTAATCCTTCAACTGAAAACAACTTGCACTGACATATCTGAAATATGTGACTGTCACTGTTTTGTCTCAAGATGCACACCAGTAATGTTTTTTTGTTTTTTTATTAGACATTTTTATAAAATCTGCTTAAATACCCTAATTTTATTAAGGCCTAGACCTGTCTTAAGCTAAGCCCAGTATGGAAACCAGGGCCATATTGTTCATATCAGTAGTCAACATAATAAATTCTGTCAAGACAAGTCACAATTCAGTCTAATATATATATGAATGGCAAATATGCTAATGACTAACCTCTGAACACACTCAAGGTGCTGCCTCTTCCTGGTACTGCAAGCTGAAGTTATAGGAGGAGGTAAACAGCGCTGCCAGGCCAGTGATGAAGAGGCTGTGATCCTTCACACACACCTTGACCTTCCAAACGTAATGTCCAGCACTGGTTGCTTAGAGATTGACCTGTAATTGAAAAAATAATAATAAAATGAATTAATAAATAATATTAATAATCAAAATAACTATTGTGGGTTCCACTGTGGTTCGATGTAGTTGTCTATTCATAGTTCTATAAATTAAAATTTTCACCTAAAAATTAAAATTGATTAGGGTTAGAACGTTAAAACGTACTGCCATATTATTTTGCTTGTTTTAAGCATAAACTCACTAAATTTTGACATATTCTTTCAGAAAACAAGACAATTTTTACTTGTCTATTAAATGCTTCTTCATGTAAGAATTTTATATATCTGGACTGGAAACAAGAAAAAAACACTAATTAAGAAAAATATATTTTGCAGTGGAGTGAGTAAATGATGGCTTTTTCATTTTAGGTTTAAACTACCCCTTTAATGTTTACATACCAGGAAATAAGGCGTGGACTCTCTGGCAAATGTAGATTGCTGGACATCAGTGATGCAAATTCCTGAAACAATTTTTAAAAAGGACAGCACAGCCATGATCAACAGAACCAAAACATAAAAATATTACAGATTAATGAGATTTGTTGAATAATCTCTACTTATCTGCTTGAAGGATAACACCGTCTAACTTCTCTTTGAATTGTTAGTTGTAGGACCATGGTATGGCAATCAGGAATACTACATTTGAAAACAGCATTAGGAACATGGATTTTCTTGTGCTAGCAAAATTATGACAACGATTCAAAAGCACGATCACAGAACTGACAGCATTTGATAGCATTTTTTTTTTTTTACCACATAGACTATAACTGTAACACTACTTAAAAGTACTTACATTAGCACTGGACCGTCATCAGATTACAAAGCCTGAAACGAAAAAAAAAAAATATATATATATATATACAGGGCTTGACATTAACACCCGCCAACCCGCCAAATGCGGGTGGATTTTGCTCGTGGCGGGTAACACAGTCACTCCAACTAGCCACTTTGGCGGGTTGAATAATTGTAGTCTTTTCAAAAGGCATCTGAAATAAGTGTGACACTACGACACTACAACTCCAATAGGGCTGTCAACGAATATTCTAAATTCGAATATATATTCGAATAGTTTAAAAAAAAACAGAATTTCGAAGGTGAAAATTAATATTCGAATGTGGAAAAACGCCCGCGGTAGCAGAGGCGCGGCTGTCTGCTTTGCGAGTGGGCGCGCTGCCTGAGGGGTCAATTTATTTAACGTTAAACAGAAACATTACTGAAGTGTAGGCTACTGTACTGACTGAATAGATATTGCATGAATAAGGTAGGTTAGATACAGCAGTTTCATGCACTGCAGGCTTCCACTGGTTTGATTATTTACCGTTTCATGTCAAGGAAAAGTTCCATGTTTACCACAGCACAGCTCGCTCGGAGCGTTCAATGTCGGTTCTATATACTGTAAAACTTCAATTAATGTTAATAATATTTGTTTCAATCACTGAATGAAGCCTGCTATATAAGAGTCGCGACCTTAAATTGCTTGCACAAAACTCTTGATCAGCACTCAACATTTGCTTATTGTTGTTGTTCATTTAAACTGTTATGCACAGAGCGCGTGTCGCCTCATTCGCGCCGCAAGACCTCCAGACGCGCGTAAACGCGTCTTTACACTCGCGCCAGACGCTCTATTTGTTGATTTACTTGTTTTCGTGTAGGTAATACGTTGTCAAATATGTTTTAATAAACTACCTATACAAGTAGTTATGTCTCTTTGTATTAATTTGTCCTGTTATTGACGTAATGCGCGTCATTGACAAAATGCGCAACCAGATGTTCGAATAGATCGAATATAAGCTAAGTGGGTTTTTTTTAGAGGGAATATTCGAAGGTCATTTTTGGGCAATTTTGACAGCCCTAATGAGTATTGTCGCTAGTGACCGACAACAAAGAATCGAAGAGACAGCTAGCTGCCCTGCTGGAGTTATGTCGTATGCCGGTGGAGCAATGTGGCGACATATAATACATAATACATGGTTTCATTTTAAAAAAGGAGCTTTACACACAACCTTATCAGAGCTAATGATAATGACCTGTATTGTTATATATTTATGTAGTCTTGATTTGGGTGTGTACAGTGGTTTTACATTTTAAAGGGTTGTAAATCTAGTTCAAGTAAATTTTAGCACGCCATAGTCAACTTTTATCAGGTAATTTCACAACAACAAAAATGTGGCTAGTAAAAATGCTGTGTGGCTAGTAACTTTGGAAAACCACTAGCCACATTGGCTAGTGAGCAAAAAAGTTAATGTCAAGCCCTGGATATATATATATATATATATATATATATATATATATATATATATATATATATATATATATATATATATATATATATATTGGCTTACCGTATCACTCAGTTGAACAATTTTCCATCTTCTCAAACTCTAAATCTCACTAATCGTCACAGGCGCAGGTTATTCAGATGACAAATTCTTCCATCCGTCTTCATGTAAAGTTAATGTCTCCCATTTTCTGCTGCGTCACAGGCAACTAATGTTTGAAACACGAACCGAAGCTCACAAAAGCTTAAAAATTGCTCACAGATTCACAGACACTGTTTATCTTGTTAACAGGAATGATTATTCTGTTCAGTTGAATCCCGCTGACAAATCAAGTTTGCCTGTAGTAGCTACTGTCTGCTCGCGTCACATTTGAACTGAATTGAGCGCGAAAGAAATCAATCCCACAATGCAGTGCTTTTACAGTATGATACTGTATTACGAATTTATCACGTTGAAAACAGAAATGTGCTGTATATTTACAGCTGTTCTGTAAAAGATACAGCCGAATACTGTATTATGGAAATACAGTACAATTCTGTAGGAAATTCGCTGTAAATTTACAGTAAAGTTTTACAGTGTAGGTCTGATACCACGTGGTTCATCAGACGTTGATGGGCACATTTCGCAGCCCAAAACTCAAGAATAAAGGCCTGATGGAGTGAAAAAGGAGGAGATTTCTTGAGCTTGTCGAGTCAAAGGCACTTGCCAATAACCTCTTAGCAAGTCAAGTTTAGTCACATATTTAGCTGAACCTACCTGGTCAACACAGTCGTCCACCCGAGGGAGCGGAAAACAATCAGGTCTTGTCACAGTATTTACTTTTTGAAAGTCTGTACAAAACCTCATGGACCCATCAGGTTTTCCAACTAACAGACAAGGAGATGCCCACGAAGGAACAGCAATGCAATTTTCTTGCATATATTTAAATTCTACTTCCATCAACTCTCGTTTTTCTGGTGACACACTCATCCTCATGTCGTTCAAACCCTGGATGACTTTCTTTCTTCTGTGGAACATCAAAAAAGATAAATTCCCAATTTTTGCCCATACAATAGAAGTCAGATGTGAGCAAAATGTTTTGGTTACGAACATTCTTCGAAGTGTCTTCTTTTGTGTTCTTCTTTTTTCCACTGAGTGGTACGGTATAGTATGGTACGGTTCGGGTCGGTAAACCATGAATCGGCTTGCGTTTCCACTGCCAACAGTAGGCTTCCCTTACTTGATAGGCGTGGTGTAGCCTATGCCGGAAAGAAGTGATTAACGTCATTTTTGTGCGAAGAAGAAAGCGACATAAACAATGGATGACATATAGCAGATCTTGTTCTTGCTTCTCGGCATGTTTTTCACAAGAAGCCAAGTGCCGACATTAGGCGTTTCTCAATAGGAAGTACACAAAGTTCGGATTTTCCAAGTCCGACTCAGGAGAATGACTCCCGAGGATGCAAGTCCGGTAATTTTGCAAATGGAACAGCGCGTTCTTCAAAGCGTCACTCAGCTCGCTCTGCTACTCCGGTTATCTCTGTATGTACATTTTAGGCAACAATAAAATGAAATATGTTATAAAACACCACAATAAGCTGCCTCTTTCCGTTTTCATTTAAAGAAATCTTAAACATTATTGCCACACAAATGTGGTTCAAGCAACACGTATTGATTATATTCATGTAACATTAGCCTATTTATAACACAAAAAAAAAAATTTGAAAACAACCCTTTTCGTTTAATTTTTTAAAATATTAAACTTATTAAAATGGTTCAGACAATATGTGCATTTGTACTCTGATCATCTTCACTGTAATAAAATAAATTACAAAATTAAACACTGTCTCTTTTTGTTAAATTTCAGTTTAATCAATAATAGCCATTATAAAAGTATAAGTAAAAAGTACAAGAAGCTATACAATAAGAAATAAAGCAAACAATTCAGTCAAATATACAAAGTCAACGATCTAGTCTGACATTATAACGGTAAAGTTAAATAGTCTAAATACAAAGTTATAAAATGTCACTTGCCCCTCAGTTTGGCCAGGGAACAAATTATAGATTCACAAGACCAAAGATCGCCCGTTTGGTCTACACAAGATGAATTATATCTCATGTTTAACCACTACAGAGACGTCAGAGTCAGCGGCAAACATCAGAACGACCAGCCGAGGAAAGGCTGTTCCAGGCGGGGTACATGAGCGCCGAGCGCCTGGTGATTGCCTGGATCTCACATCCTGGATCAAATTTTCATAAATCTTTATAAATAAACCACAGATTTGAGCTTTAAAAAAATACATTCTCGCCTGAAAAACTCTTAAAATTACATTTTGTGACACAGTAGTATTATATTTAAACTGTATATTAAAAAATGGCGCTTCTTATGTTGTCATTCCTTTTGTGGCATGCGCAAGTGATGATACTCTGTCAACCAATCAATGTCCTGCAGTGAGTCTAGCTCCACCCTTTAGTACCGTACCACTGTGCTAGGTACCACAACGGAAAGGGTACCCAAAAAAAGTGGAACTGTACGGTTCGGCATTTTGGTACCATTCACAACTTTTGATAGTGGAAACGCAAATAAATGTGTACCGTACTGAACCGTACCGTACCGCTCAGTGGAAACGAGGCATACAAGTTTGCCCTTGCCTACTGTCTGTGCTGTTTCACTCCAGAAGTTATGAGCAACAAAACCCCTCTTATCCCCCTCACACAAGCACTCATCACAGTGTCAGCCTATTGCTGTTGCGTCTTCAGTAGTTTGTTATTTTATATTCTGTGTCCTTCCTCAGAGGAATTGGCCAGGGAGGGGCTGTTGCGAGGAGCACCAGTTCGGAGAACCAAGTCCGGGTGGGCCAATGAGGTGCAACCAACAGAACCTAAATTAAGATACCTAAGACTTTTGCACAGTACTGGATGTATATATATGTATATGTGTTTTTTTTTGTTTTGTTTTTTTTTTTTGTTTTTTTGCATGAGCAATGTTCCATGCTAGCTGATATGACACTAATGTCACTGACTCTGATTGCTTGGTAAATTTCTGAAAAAGCTGACTTTGCTTCTCTGACTGATGTCTCAAAGTGTTTGTGAAATGATTAAAATTAAACATTAAATTAAGTCTTTAATCTAGTGAAGACCCTGTGGAAGAGTTGTATTTTGAAACCTTGGCATGGATAAGACCTGACCTACTCTCCTGTCAGGTCTTCAAGCTTGCACTATCAAACCTCTGCTACTGATCCAGAATGCAGCAGCAAGAGTGGTCTTTAACGAGCGGAAGTGAGCACATGTCACTCCTCTCCTCACAAAACTGCACTGGTTGCCAGTTGCCGCTCGCATTAAATTCAAGTCACTGGCTTTTGCCTACAGAACAACCCCTGGCTCTGCTCCCTTTTACCTAAACTCATTACTTCAGACTTAGGTACCATCCAGAAACTTGAGATCTGCAAGTGAACGCCGTCTTGTGGTGCCATCTCAAAGAGGCACAAAATCTTTCTCTGACCTTTACCTTGACTGTTCTCTGCTGGTGGAATGATCTGCCTAACTTAACCAGAGCTGCTGAGTCCGTGGCCATTTTCAAAAAACTGCTGAAGACGCTTCTTTTTCGGCAACACCTGATACATTAATACTAACACTTTATCTTCTATTCTATATCTATTATCTAAAAAAAAAAAAGTACATGTACTACATTAGATCAGAACTATGTGGGGTCATAGCAACTCGAACAAGGGTGGAACACAAACACTGAAGACAAAGTGTTAAATGACAACACATATTACCTGGGTTTATGCTTGAAAGTCTGTGGTAAATGTAAGATATACAAGATAAAACTTTGGTTAACCTCATCAGTGCATAATTCCAGCTACTGTTGTTGAAGTATAAAACTTCACTCAACGATAAATGTCTCTACAGTAGCATTGAGACAGGAATGGGTTTCTTTGTCAAAACAAGAAACTCGTATTGTAATTTAGAGCGGCAACTCATGTTTCTATTAAAATAAAGTACTTTAAAACTAAATTTATATGGTTCTTATCATGCTTTAGACCAGGGGGTCTCCAACACGTCGCTCGCAAGCTACCAGTAGCTCGTGGCCTGACTGAAGGTAGCTCGCCAAGACATACTTTTCATCCAATCATAGTGAGGCAATATAAACATGTGTCCCACCCCTCCAGTGCAAATTAAGTATTTATTGGACATATTGGCTGAGGTTATTTTTTATTTATTTACGAACATGCAGATGTAATTCATTATATAACAAAATCTACGTATACAATGTCAATGTTTCCATCAAGCATGACATCACGCTTACAAGGATACAAGACAGTATTAGCTTGAAATGTTGCATCAGAATGAGTAAAGACAACGGGCAAGCAAAGAAAAAAAACATACTACTTTCATGAAGAATGGGAGAGTGAGTTTTTCTTTACGAATGTAGATGTGAGTGCCTAATTTGCAGGTCTGACGTTGCTGTAGGTAAAAAGTGTAACATTGAGCGTCATTTCACTCAAGTTCACAGGAACTTTGCATGAGATTTTTCTGCGGGTAGTTGTCACGGTTTATATATTCGCTGTCTCCTCTCTCGTCTTATTGTTGAGTGTGTGTGTGTGTGTGTGTGTGTATGGGCAGAGCTGCTGATCAGTTCACCAGCCGCAGCGGATCAGCGCGCCAGCTGCAGCTGATCACAGATCCTATTTAGTCTCTCCGTTTTCACCTTTTCTTTGTCAGAGCATTGCTGGATGTTACGTGTGTTCCTGCCTGTTTCCCGTGTGATCCTGCCTGTTTCCCGTGTGATCCTGCCTGTTCCCGTGTGATTCTGCCTGTCACCAGTGCCTGTGTGTTCATCATCGTCCTGCACTTCTGTCACCCGCGCTACATACTTCCTGGTTTCCGGATACAGTTTCATCCCCATCATCACTGTCATTCTTCATCAGGTTCTGGGCTGTCCTCAACGTCCCCCCCAATGTGCTGCCAAGTGCAATTCATCCCTGGACATTATCTTTCACCACTCTCACCGTCTCTGACCTGCTCACTTGAATAAATCTTATACTTGCGATTGAATCATCTCTGTCTTTTCATTACAGAACGCTCTGACCATAATGGATTCAGCAAGTACATCTGATCTCAATGAGTTTCTGTCACTCAGCGTTTCAAGAATGGACCAAAAGTAGGAGATTCTGGCCGTCACAGGACGAGCGGTACAAGCCTTGGTAGCACACGTGTCCGAGCTGACCCAACAGATTTAACAACTCGCTTGTCCCACTGCGCCCAGCCCCCCGCAGATTCCCCCACCTCCACCAGCATCCAGCCGCCACCCCAAAACGTGCCTGCCTACCCCGGAGTTATACTCTGGTGAGTCTAATTACTGTAGAGATTTTCTGACAAAATGTTCCATGTTCTTTGCCCTGCAACCTCAGACTTTCAGCATGGAGGAATCTAAGGTAGCCTTCGTCCTTACGCTACTCTCAGGATGGGCGGCTCTGTGGGGAATGGCGGTGTGGGAAAACCAACATCTCTGCTGTTCCTGGTTCCAGGCACTCTCGGAGAAAAAGAGACGTGTTTTTGACTGGGCAGTGGCAGGAAGAGAGGCAGCTCGCCAACTCGCCAATCTCCGTCAAGGTAATCGCTCGGTTTCTGATTACTCTATTGACTTCCGAACCTTGGGCGCTGAGTGCCACTGGAATGAGGAAGCGCAGTGGGACATGTTCCTGCATGGGCTGGCTGACCGCATCCAGAAGGAGATTTTTACCCTGGATCTGCCTGGTAAACTCGATGGACTGATTGAGCTGGCTTTGAGGGTGGCCGCTCGCCTCAGCCGTCTGGAACAACGATCCAGGACAGTTCCACATTCCGGGAGCGTCGGATGCCCTCAGGCCAGCGGCTGTGATGTGGTCAGCCCCATCTTCGATCCCGAGCCCTTGCAGGTGGGTTGAGCTTGGCTTTCCCGTGAGGAGAGAAAGAGACAGAGATCCCGGGGTCTTTGCCTCTACTGTGGCGGAGCTGCACACTTCCTAAACAACTGTCCAGTAAAAGACCAGGCCCGGCAGTAAACAGGAGGCTACTGTTGGGCGGGATCTCCGTAGATAAGACCTCCCTCCGCATCATCTCTATGACTGTGCTATAGATTTACTCCCAGGTAAGTCTCCACCTAGGGGCAAGCTTTACTCACTTTCTGTTCCAGAAAGGGAGGCAATGAAGAAATATATTTCTGATTCTCTAACCTCTGGATTCATCCGCCCTTCCTCTTCTCTAGCGGGGGCGGGATTCTTTTTTGTGGGGAAGAAGGATGCTTCTCCGACCTTGTATTGATTACCGAGAGCTGAACAACATCATGGTAAAGAATACTTATTCTTTGCCATTGATGTCTTCCGCTTTCGAGAGGTTGCAGGGAGCATCCGTCTTCACAAAATTGGATTTACGTAACGCCTATCATTTGGTTCACATCAGGAAGGAGGATTAATGGATTACTGCTTTCAGCACCTCCAGGGGCCATTTTGAATACTTGGTTATGCCGTGCGGGCTATCCAACTCCCCAGCGGTTTTCCAAGCACTCGTCAATGATGTGTTGAGAGACATGGTAGATCAGTTCATGTATGTCTACCTGGATAACATATTGATTTTTTCTTCGTCTCTCCAGGAACACGTTCAACATGTCAGACGAGGTTCAGAGGTTGCTAGAGAATGGGCTTTTTGTCAAGGCGGAGAAATGCGCTTTTCATGCACAGCCTGTTCCTTTCCTAGGTTACATCGTCTCTTCTGAGGGAGTGCGTATGGATCCTGACAAAGTTAAGGCTGTGGTAGATTGGCCAAGTCCAGATTCCTGTAAGGCCCTACAGAGGTTTCTGGGGTTCGCCAACTTCTATCGCCGGTTCATTCGCAACTTCAGCCAACTAGCTGCACCTCTGACTGGCTTGACCTCCCCTAGAATGACGTTCAGGTGGTCCGATACAGTCGAGGCTGTATTCTCCAACCTCAAAAGTCATTTTGTTTTGACTCCCATCTTAGTCCCCCCTGATTCCTCACATCAGTTTGTGGTGGAGGTCGATGCGTCAGAGGTGGGGGTAGGTGCAGTTCTATCCCAACGTTCTTCCTCAGACGACAAGATGCACCCTTAGCGTGTTTTTGTCCCATCTTTTTTCACCTACCGAACGTAATTATGACATTGGTAACAGAGAGTCGTTGGCCGTCAAGTTAGTGTTGGAGGAGTGGCGTCATTGGTTAGAAGGGTCGGGGGTACCTTTTATCGTTTGGACCGATCATAAGAACCTTGAATATATTAGATCTGCTAAAAGACTCAACTCCAGGCAGGCTCAATGGCCACTTTTTTTGGACGTTTTGACTTTTCTCTCTCGTACCGCCCAGGGTCCAAGAACATCAAACCTGATTTCTTATCTCACATTTTTAATCCATCCGAATGCCCGGTTACTCTCGAGTGCATTTTGCCCGAGAAGATAGTTATCTCCACACCCACATGGGAGGTTAAATCGAAGGTCAGGTCGGCCTTAGAAGGGGTAACACCTCTGCCCGGTTGCCCACCGAATCGATTGTTTGTACCGGAGGGGTTACGGTCCGAAGTCATTCGATGGGGTCATTGCTCCAACATCGCTTGACATCCAGGAGTAAACTGGACTAGCTGTTTAGTAAAGCAATGATTCTGGTGGCCATTAATGGCTTGCGACATTCGCAGTTTTGTTTTGGCTTGCTCAGTTTGTACCATTGGTAAGCGTCTAACTGACCTCCTGATGGGTTACTTCATCTGCTGTCTGTCCCTTCGAGACCCTGGACCCACATAGCTCTGGATTTTGTCATCGCCCTTCCGCCCTCTAATGGCATGACGGTTGTTTTAACCATAGTGGACCGGTTCTCGAAGGCTGCACATTTCATCCCCTTGCCCAAATTACCTTCAGCCAGGGAGACAGCGTTGACTGCTGTAGACCTCGTCTTTCGCTTACATGGCCTCCCGAAGGAGAATTCACCCCGCCTTTCATGTCTCCAAATTGAAGCCTGTTTTTCATTCTTACCTTAATCCGCCAGCCCCGGTTCCCCCACCGCCACGACTTGTAGACGGGGAAACCTACATATTCGGTCAATCGTATTCTGGACTCGAGACGGAGGGGACGCTGATTCCAGTTCCTGGTGGACTGGGAGGGTTACGGTCCGGAGGAGAGAAATTGGGTTCCTGCTAGGGACATTCTGGATCACTCCCTTATTGATGATTACAATCAACGGGTAAGTTCTCCTGGGAGCTTCAGGATGCCCTCCTAGGGGGAGGGGTACTGTCACGGCTTATCTATTCGCTGTCTCCTCTCTCGTCTTATTGTTGAGTGTGTGTGTGTGTGTGCTGCTGATCACTGCTGCTGATCAGTTCACCAGCCGCAGCTGATCAGCGCGCCTGCTGCAGCTGATCACGCACCCTATTTAGTCTCTCCGTTGTCACCTTGTCTTTGTCAGAGCGTTCTTGGATATTCCGTGTGCTCCTGCCTGTTTCCCGTGTGATCTTGCCTGTTCCCGTGTGATCCTGCCTGTCGCCAGTGCTTGTGTGTTCGTTATCGTCCTGCACTTCTGTCACCCGCGCTACATACTTCCTGGTTTCCGGATACAGTTTCATCCCCATCATCACCGTCATTCTTCATCTGGTTCTGGGCTGTCCTCAGCTTCCCTGTGCTGCCAAGTGCAATTCATCCCTGGACATTATCTTTCACCACTCTCACCGTCTCTGACCTGCTTACTTGATTAATTTTTCTTATACTTGCGACTGAATCATCTCTGTCATTTCATTACAGTAGTCCGCTAAGTACTGAAAAGGTAAAACAGCTGAAAGCAACACTACAAAAACAGCATCTTTATTCACCAAAACAATAAAGGGGCTGTTTACACCTGGCCACTTCAAGCGTTTTCTCAGATTGGATAGCTATCTGATTTATCAAACGATTCCATTTACACCTGATCACATAAATGTGTTTTTGCAAAACGGATATAAATCTGATCTTCAATTCCCAAGCTATATGCTGATTTAATGGAGTGCACGTCACTGAGCCGCCAGCTGCTCATCTGCGGTGATGCGTGCTGCATTAGCGCCGTCATATCTGGCCATAACATGACATATAGCCTATTGCCATTTTTGGAAGGAGTCAAATTTACTTATGTGGTTTCAACAAACAGATGCATTTACACTTGTCCAGTTTTTTCTGGAATGCAGCCCAGACCACCTCCTGAAGTGGTTTGAGCGATCGGATTCAAATCCGTCTCGAATGCATTTCGGAGGGCATTTACACCTGATCTTTTCACGATTGGATAGCTCTCAGATCATAGAAAACACATCTAGTGGCCAGGTGTAAACAGCCCCAAAGAGAGGAAATGCTATTACGGAGGAGTCATTTAAAGTGGCACGCGTCTTGACAAAACACCAAAGGTGCCATGGTGAAGGAAGAGATGACAGCGGTGGCTAAAACTCAAAAGCAAGACGGAAATTATGTTTGCTATCGCTGGTGTCTAGCTCAATGTCAAGACCGTGGCAAGGAGAGTTTCCTTGCTGGCTTCAGGTGCGATGGGACAATTAGAACGGTGCATGGAAAGGTGTACATGGTTTTCACTTAAGGGAGATGAATCAGTGGACTTCAGTAAGACTTCTCAGTTGGCTGCTTTCATTCGGATGGTTTTTGATGATTTTTCCACCAAAGAGGAGTTTGACATTGTTTCCTCTGAAAACTACAACCAGAGGAGTCGACATCTACAACATTTTCAAGAAGTACTGCGTGCATGGAAAAACAATTGCCTCTTGAACACTCTGGATTTATGGCACATTGCAAGAACGACCCAGATTTACCTGAATTTCTGAGCTATCATTGCATCATTCATCAGCAGGCAATCTGCAGTAAGGTTATGCATTTTGATCATGTCATTGCACTGGTTGTTCAGATTATCAACTCAATTTGCGCAAAGTCCAAACATCACAGATGCTTTAAACTGTTTCTTGATGAGCTTTCTGTCACGTATAACTAAAGAAAAACTAAAGGAGAGGACTCAAGTGCAGAAAGAATTATTTATTTAATAAAAGAAACATGAAATGAAACAAAAATCCTCAAGGGGGAAAACATGATATAACCAAAACTACAACTTCAAAAACAACATACCGGGGTTTCACGGAAAAACGGGAGACGTAAACAAGACAACGATCCGACACAGACTGCAAACACAAAGGAACTTATAAAAGGGACAAATCAGGCAGGTGATGAGGGAACAACAGGTGGGGCAAATGAAACCAATAATGAGATAACAAGGAGGGTGGGGTCAAAACAGAGACAGGAACACAAACACCACATGTGCTACACGAGACAGGACAGGCATGTGACATTACCCCCTCCTTAAGGAGCGGCTACCAGACGCTCCACTAGGGAAGGGAGGGACAGACCAGGGCGGGACGGGAGGGACAGACCAGGGCGGGACGGGAGGGACAGACCAGGGCGGGACGGGAGGGACAGACCAGGGTGGGGCAGGGAAAATGGACAGTTCAGGAGGCCAGGGCGACCACAGAGTTCGGGAGGCCAGGATGGAAATATCAGTCCATCTGGCGGCCAGGGCGGAGACTTTCCCTCGGGCGGCCAGGGCGGAGACTTTCCCTCGGGCGGCCAGGGCGGAGACTTTTCCGATCAGACACCGGCTCAGGAACAGGAACAGACCCCACCGGCCCAGGAACTGGAACAAACCCCACCGGCTCAGGAACAGACACCACCGGCTCAGGAACTGGAACAGACCCCACCGGCTCAGGAACAGACACCACCGGCTCAGGAACTGGAACAGACCCCACCGGCTCAGGAACAGACACCACCGGCTCAGGAACAGACACCACCGGCTCAGGAACTGGAACAGACCCCACCGGCTCAGGAACAGACATCACCGGCTCAGGAACTGGAACAGACCCCACCGGCTCAGGAACAGACACCACCGGCTCAGGAACTGGAACAAACCCCACCGGCTCAGGAACAGGAACAAACCCCACCGGCTCAGGAACAGACCCCACCGGCTCAGGAACAGACCCCACCGGCTCAGGAACAGACCCCACCGGCTCAGGAACTGGAACAGACATCACCGGCTCAGGAACAGACACCATCGGCTCAGGAACAGGAACAGACACCACCGGCTCAGGAACAGGAACAGACACCACCGGCTCAGGAACAGACACCACAGGCTCAGGCACAGGAACAGACACCACCGGCTCAGGAACAGACACCACAGGCTCAGGAACAGACACCACCGGCTCAGGAACTGGAACAAACCCCACCGGCTTAGGAACAGACCCCACCGGCTCAGGAACAGACCCCACTGGCTCAGGAACTGGAACAGACACCACCGGCTCAGGAACAGGAACAGACACCACCGGCTCAGGCTCAGGAACAGACACCGGCTCGACGGCGGCCATCTTGTCAGGGAACACAGGCTCGGCAGACGTGACATGAACACTCTCGGCGGCGGCCATCTTGTCAGGGAACACAGGCTCGGCAGACGTGACGTGAACACTCTCGGCGGCGGCCATCTTGTCTGAAGACACAGGCTCGGCAGGCGTGACATGAACAGGCTCGGCGACGGCCATCTTGTCCGAAGACACAGGCTCGGCAGGCGTGACGTAAACAGACTCTGTGGTGGCCATCTTGTCCGAAGACACAGGCTCAGCAGATGTGACGTGAACAGTCTCTGGCTGGGCAGACATGACGAGAACAGTCTCTGGCAAGGCAGACGTGACGTGAACAGTCTCTGGCTGGGCAGACATGACGAGAACAGTCTCTGGCAAGGCAGACATGACGTGAACAGTCTCTGGCTGGGCAGACGTGACGTGAACAGGCTCCGCGTCGGCCATCTTGTCTGAAGACACAGGCTCGGCAGACGTGACGTGAACAGTCTCTGTAGCGGCCATCTTGTCCGAAGACACAGGCCCGGCAGACGTGACGTGAACAGTCTCTGGCTGGGCAGACGTGACGGATCGCTGGGGTGGTGCAGGCAGTGCGAGCAGCTTGGGCGGGGCCAGTAGAGCATGACGCCTGGGCGATGCGGGCAGAGCAAGACACCTGGGCGGTGCGGGCAGAGCAAGACGGCTGGGCGGTGCGGGCAGAGCATGACGCCTGGGCGGTGCGGGCAGAGCATGACGCCTGGGCAGTGCATCAGGGACGACAGTCACCTCCGGGATGGTCTCCGTGTTAGGTGCCACCGGACTCGGGATCACCGGACTCGGGACCACCGGAACTGAGACCACCGGAACTGGGACCACCGTAACAGTCACGGAGGTAGTCTTTCTTCTTCTCCATTTCGGGACCACCGGAACTGGGACCGCCGGACTCGGGACCACCGGAACTGGGACCCCCGGACCTGGGACCACTGGACTCGGGACCACCGGAACTGGGACCACTGGACTCGGGACCACCGGAACTGGGACCACCTTCCTGGCCTCTTGCTCCTGAAAGCAAGCGAGACCCTCCACCATAGCCTCAAAGGTACACCCATCATACTCCCTCCTGAGAACCCAGTCCATGGGCTCATTGAGTGCGTAAAAGAAAAGGTCCTTTAGAGGCCCGTCATTAAATTTTAAACCCTCCGCCGCTCTAAGGAATTCACTCGCGAACTTCCTCAGGTCAGCCCCTTGTTGGCGGAGGGCACTTAGTGCCTGAAAACGAATAATGCGTTCGTAGTGGGCGCACGAGACAGGAGGGCCTGGTGGGTGTCGTGAATTCTTCTGCTGAGTCCTTAACATGGTCGGATCGTTCTGTCACGTATAACTAAAGAAAAGCTAAAGGAGAGGACTCAAGTGCAGAAAGAATTATTTATTTAATAAAAGAAACATGAAATGAAACAAAAACCCTCAAGGGGGAAAACATGATATAACCAAAACTACAACTTCAAAAACAACATACCGGGGTTTCACGGAAAAACGGGAGACGTAAACAAGACAACGATCCGACACAGACTGCAAACACAAAGGAACTTATAAAAGGGACAAATCAGGCAGGTGATGAGGGAACAACAGGTGGGGCAAATCAAACCAATAATGAGATAACAAGGAGGGTAGGGTCAAAACAGAGACACGAACACAAACACCACATGTGCTACACGAGACAGGACAGGCATGTGACACTTTCTGCTGAGTATGGTGATCTCTTTCTTCACACAGAAGTCAGATTGTTGAGTAGGAGACAACTACAGTATAATTTGCAAAGTACTGTTTTCCACAAACTGTAAAATCTGATTCTGTTTTTCCCCCTCTGACATTAAAGGGTGGCGTGTGTATATAAACTCTTATAATAGTTATTGACACAAAGCCAGTCCCCACATATAATAGTATAATAGTATAATAGTTTGGATTGTTGTAAATTTGAGAGTTATGATGCATCATTTAATAGACTTAAAGCTGCAGTCCGAAGTTTTTCCTTTTTGTTGCCATCTCTGTTTGAAATCTGCAACTGTGCCTCGGCATGGCATAGCGCGGATGAATCCAATGTTTTGAGGAGAATGTGCGGCTGTCGGTCACCGCGCTGGTGTGGATACTGGCATTCGGAATCACAGATTCTGTTGTCACTGGTGATTGTCGTTTGAACCTTTCTGGACCTGCAATCAAATTGATAAGTTTAATTATATCAAATGCTGTGAGAAAAGGCTATACATCTCCACATCCAACATCCTCACACGCAACTTAGCCTACTATTGGAGACACCTTCTTTATGTGTACAGATGTGACGTATTGACGCAAAGACATGAACGAAATTTCTGCGGAAATTCACCAGTACCACTGGAATTAAAAACATTATTACAAGCTTACTGTTTTGAATCGAGCTAAGGCAAGCAGATAGTTTTGAACACTGGCTGGTTATGTATGGATAATTTTTAACTCAAAAAAGTTATGGAATGGAAAGCTTTAAGTATTATATAATTTGAGTAAATATCAACCACTTTCATTTTTAAAAAGCAGCTCTCAAATAAAATAAGGTTGGAGATCCCTGCTTTATACATTTAAACTTATCTGTTACATGTTTCACTATATTTAGCAGTCGTTGTATTTATGCATAAAACCACAGTGGAAGTGGCTGGCCAGGAGACTGTGGTCACATTAATGGAGCAAAGGGGCTGAGGAGAGCTTTCAGAGCAGGAGGCTGAGGAGGAGTTATGGCATGGGGACTGCACGAAACCAGTGGAGGAGAAAGGATGAGGTAACTGGACTGAAGCAGGGAAGCATCAATGCTGGATGGGACCAGCAGAAAAGGGAGGTCTAGGGCCACGGATAGAACCAGGGAATCAAGGCAGAAAGGTTTGGGACTGGCAGAGCAGGAAGAAGTTTGTGGGGACTGGCTTTGTGTCAATAACAAGATAATGAGGGGTACAAATTCACAGGTGGTCCTGATCAATCAATTAATTAAAAACCACAGCAACCAAGGAAATAGGGATTAAACACAGATAAAGAAACTAAATTTAAAGAACCTAAACACAGAAAATGCATGACACTTGCAATTACAGCAAGGTTATTATGGCTTTATTTTAAAAGACATTTCCTTTCTCATAGGGCTGCAGGTGTTTCACCGCATGAATGCTACCCATGGACTGATTGTTCTTGTTTTTATCATGCAACATCAGCTTTTGAATGCATTTCACTTAACACCATGTAAGTTTACTTTTGCTTCTGAGAAAGAAGGAAATCCCTGTACAACAGGTTTGGTGAGGTTTTAAAATTGCTCGTGCAACTTCTGGTACGTCATGCATGTCATACAAGTTTGAGGTTTAGTTTCCTTGTGTATGTCTTTGTTGTACAAGACATTGTCTAAGTTAGCCCATACTGGTTGATCATTGTAATTAAATGCTCTAACTGCAAAAAGCAACTTGTGTGTTAACTTTTTACAAATGTTATTATTGTTAAAGGAATAGTTCATCCAAAAACGAAAATTCTGTCATAATTTACTCATCCTCATGTCGTTCCAACCCTGGATGACTTTCTTTCTTCTGTGGAACATGAAAGAAGATAAATTCCCAACTTTTGCCCGTACAATAGAAGTCAGTGGTGACCAAAATGGTTTGGTTACCAACATTCTTCGAAGTATCTGCTTTTGTGTTCTTCAAAAGAAGGAAAGTCATAGGCTTGGAACAACATGAGTGTAAATGGTGACAACTAATCCTTTAATGGCAGTACATTTACTGAATCCTAGTTCAAAATCAGTGCTTTATAGTCAAATGTGCATTTCAATGTGACGCAATATTAATTTTAACAGCATAGTAGTATATTCAATAATATCTATTTTTTTTTTTTTTTCATTTCTGACTTATTATTTATTTAATCAAATTTAAGACTCCAGTCCCAGCAAACCATTCCCAGAAGAATTAATTGGCCAGATGGGCTGGTTTTGTCCTGGGCTGAATTTTAGCCCTAGTCCAGCTCTGACTTTATTTAATAGGTGCAAAAAAACAAACGACACATACACACTAAAAGTTTGCCCTTGCCTACTGTCTGTGCTGTTTAGCAATAAAACCCCTCTTAACCCCCTCACATCAGCACTAATCACGGTGTCTGCCTATTTTATACAACCCTTCCTCATAATAATAATAATAATGCATTTTATTTATAATGCACTTTTCATCAGAGATCTCAAAGTGCCACAGGTTACAAACAAAAAAGGATAAGTAGTTCTTTAAAATCAAAGGGGACCAAAAGCTTTGTTAAAAAGAAAGTCTTAAGGCCTTTTTTAAAACAGTCAGTGGATTGAGGTCCCCTCAAGGTGTCAGGGAGGGCATTCCACAGATGTGGGGCAGCAGCACAAAAAGCCCTATCTCCCATTGTCCTGAGTCTCGTTCTGGGTATGTGAAGGAGGTTTGAGAGTGAGTGGAGCGGAGGGAACGATTCGTGTTTTGTGGGTTGATAAGTTCTTTGAGGTAGGACGGGGCATGTCCATGGATGCATTGATGTGTGAGGAGGGAAAACGTACTCGGTTACTAACGTAACCTCGGTTCTCTCTAGAAGAGGGAACGAGTACTGCGTAAGATATCTTACGCTCGGGGAAAATCCTTTTCCGCAAGATATTGAAGCCAAAAATTATCCTTAATTTTGTAATAATGCAAAACGCGTTGCAGCAGCAATGCAGACATAGGCGAGACAGCTCGCGCACCTATTGGCTGCTCTGCGGCAACTGCAGCAGCCTATCGAGTGAGGCCTGGCGTGACGTCAGACCCAATCAGGGCACTTCGCGCCCGCTGCGTCACGTCCCGCCAAAATGGGCGTGGTCTAGGCCTATAAATATCGCTCGCAGGCAGCTATTATCTGGTTTTTCATCATCGAAGCAACCAGAGCGTGTGCATGCACGGCAAGATACGCAGTACTCGTTCCCTCTTCTAGAGAGAACCGAGGTTACGTTAGTAACCGAGTACGTTCTCTTACGAGAGGTCTCTCGTACTGCGTAAGATATCTTACGCTAGGGGACCCAATGTAAAACGCCGTGTATGCTGAGATCTGACACCAAAGACCCAAGGGCGAAAGCCCGGGGTACATATAGTGCACAATCACTCAGTGAACTCACAGGGAGTCCGGGAAGAAGGAGGGGTGCAGCCTCACTTTTCCACATAAAATAGCGTCGATGGGACGCGAATTTCATCATACAGACAGGGCGGGGTACGGCCTGAACTGATGGGGAAAAATGTGGGTCTTACACAGTTTGCCCAGCTTTATACTGTCGAACGCTGAGCTGTGCTCAGCAAACGTAGCTTTCTGAGCTGAACGCATCAGGTCAGATAATACTGGTAGTTTAGACCGACAGCAGCCTGGCCTGCAGGGCGGGAACCTCTAGGTTATAAAACCTTATAAATGTAGACGGGGAGGCCCAGCCTGCCGCCATACAAATATCTTGCAAGGCAATCCCACTTGACCAGGCCCACGAAGAGGCCATGCCTCTCGTGGAGTGCGCTCTGACACCCAAAGGGCACTGCATGCCCTTGGAGGCGTATGCCAGCGCTATAGCATCAACTATCCATCTGGATAGGCTCTGTTTCGACGCGGCTAGTCCCTTAGAACGTCCGCTAAACGAAACAAAGAGCTGTTCCGTCTGTCTGAAAACAGACGAGCGAGACACATAAGCTCGTAATTCCCTGACTGGGCAAAGGAGGCTCGCGTCTCTTTCCTCATCAGGGACCGGCAGGGCTGACAGAGAGATAATCTGCGCCCTAAACGGTGTGTTGAGGGATTTTGGAACATAACCGTGCTTAGGTTTGAGTATAACTTTTGAGTCATTGGGCCCAAACTCCATGCACGCCGCGCTCACAGAGAGCGCGTGCAGATCCCCTATGCGCTTCACTGAAGCGAGAGCCAGCAAAAACACCGTTTTGAAAGACAGGTGTTTCAAATCGATTGACTGTAAAGGCTCAAATGGCGCACCTTTCATGGCTTCCAGAACCGTAGAAAGGTCCCATACGGGGACTGAGGGAGGTCTGGGAGGATTCAGTCTCTTAGCTCCTCTAAGGAAGCGGATGACTAAATCGTTCCTTCCTATTGACTGACCAAGCGTTGTTTCTGAGAACGCTGCTATAGCCGCCACATAAACTTTGAGCGTGGAGGGGGCCCTGCCCCCATCCAACAGCTCTTGTAGGAAGGAAAGCACCTCCGTCACATCACAGTTTGTGGGTGACACACCACGGGCTGTGCACCAGCCCGAAAACACTGACCATTTCGAAGAATAGAGTCGCCTTGTAGACGGAGCTCTAGCCTGCGTTATCGTGTTTAATACTCCTTTAGGGAGTCCAACATGTACCCGTTGATGGCCCAGACATGAAGGGACCATAGCTCCGGGTGAGGATGCCAGATCGAGCCGCGGGCCTGTGAGAGGAGATCTCTCCTCACTGGTACTGGCCACGGGGCAGTACTTGCTAACTGCATCACGGCTGGAAACCAAGGTTGGTTTTTCCAGAACGGAGCTACCAGCAGTACTGAGCATCCTTCTTCCCTGATCCGTTCTATCACCTGAGGCAGGAGAGAGACGGGGGGAAAAGCATAGAGCGGGCGGCGGGGCCACACATGGGCCAGCGCGCTCCTGCTCTTGGAGAAAAATTCTTGACAGTGAGCGTTTTCTTGAGACGCAAACAGGTCCACTTCCGCTCTGCCGAATTTCTTCCACAGCAGTTGGACTGTCTGTGGGTGTAGAGACCATTCGCCAGCCGGAACATTGTTCCTGGACAGTCTGTCCGGTCCTAAATTCAAGATCCCTGACATGTGCGCTGCTCTGAGCGAGCGCAGGTTGCACTGAGCCCATACCAGGAGGCGTTCTGCCAGCCTGTACAGTTTCTCGGATCTGATGCCGCCCTGGCGATTTATGTAGGACACCACAGACATGTTGTCCGAACGGACCAAGACGTGGTGACCTTTTATTTGGGGACAAAAACGCGTCAGCGCGTTGTCTACTGCCAGCATTTCGAGGCAGTTTATGTGCAGGAGCTTCTCCCGTTCTGACCACTGGCCGAAGAACGGTCTGCCCTCGAGCAGCGCTCCCCATCCCGAGGTGGACGCGTCCGTGGACACCACTTTCACCCTCGAGGAAGTCCCCAGGCTTACACCTGATTGGTACCAGTCGTTCGCTTTCCAGGGTTTCAGAGCTATAACGCATTTCTGATTGACCCTGAGGCGAAGCAAACCGGGTGCCCACGCTTCGCGTGGGACTCGCGCTTTCAGCCAAAACTGCAGCGGGCGCATGCGGAGCAGACCCAGCTGGAGCACTGACGATGCTGAGGCCATGAGACCTAGCATCTTCTGAAATTTCTTGAGCGGGACAAACGCGCCGCAGCGAAAAGAGTTTGCTGTGCGTCGAATGTCTACCGCGCGCTGTTGTGATAGTCGCGCTATCATGGATAGTGAGTCCAGTTCTGTGCCCAGGAAAGATATTTTCTGACTGGGTGACAGGGAGCTCTTTGCCCAATTGACACTCAGACCCAAATCCTCGAGGTGATCGAGTAAAATGGTCGTGTGTTCTATGAGCACTGCGCGAGATTGCGCTAGAATCAGCCAATCGTCCAAATAGTTCAGCACTCGTATGCCTCTCATTCTGAGGGGTGCGAGCGCCGCATCCATGCACTTCGTAAATGTACGGGGTGCTAGGGACAAACCGAACGGCAGGACTGTGTACTGATATGCCTGGCCCTCGAAGGCGAATCTCAAATATCGCCTGTGACGTGACGCTATTTGTATTTGAAAATACGCGTCTTTCAGATCTATTGACACAAACCAATCTCCTTGGCGAATCTGCACAAGGATTTGCCTGGTCGTGAGCATCCTGAACTGTCGCTTCACAAGCACTTTGTTCAGTTGCCTTAGATCTAGTATGGGTCTGAGACCCCCGTCTTTTTTCGGTACCAGGAAGTATCTGCTGTATAGCCCTCCCTCGCTCTGATCTTGAGAGAGAGGTTCTATGGCCCCTTTGCTCAATAGTTTCGTCACTTCGGCTCGAAGTAGATGTGCTACTTCTGTTTTTACGTGGTCTCGACGCGCGCCACATAGCGGCGAGGGTGTCGGCGAAACTGCAGCGAATAGCCTCTTTCTATAATGTTCAGCACCCACTTCGAGACCCCGGGTAGCTTTGCCCATGCGTCTGCATGGATAGCTAGGGGTCGAATATGAAGCACGCTCCGCTCGCTCAGCGATGGAGAAGCTTCGGTGTGCTGTAACACAAGCGTGTCGCTCGTGACATTTGAGGCATGGGGCGCGCTGATGACAGCGGGCAGATTGCCTGCGCTCGACTCCTCTGCGGTGGTTAACCGCGAGGGGTAGGGCTGGGTGGTTCCCGTGGGAACTGTCATGTCTATGTGTGGATGTGGGCGCGGGACAGCGGGCACATTTATCACACCGAAAACATCGTTCGCTTGCGTGAAGCGAGTGCACGTTGGTTTCGTTTTTACAGAAACCGTGAGACATGCATAACGTGGTGTTAGTGGGCACTGGGTAGTGGGCACGTTCACCATGTTTGAAGCGCAACCGATCTGAGTCGGTTTTATGTGCGCGAGCCCTGTGTGACAGGCTGTGCTTATGTGTAGGGATGGGCACTGGGCAGTGGGCATTCTTACTACACACGAAACACCATCGGCCGTGGCCGGGACACGAGAAAATACACTCTCTTGGGGATTTATCTGGGTAGCCGTGAAAAACGGCATTTGTGTGCAGGCAAGCGGATGACAGAACCGACTTGTTGGCTGCAGAAAACACTGGAACAGTCACATTTTCTGGAACTGGACGAGCGAATAGCTTTGGTGTGAGTCCGGCCGCAGCGGGACTGGAACACCGTCGTTTTCCTAGCTGTGCTAGGACGACTTCGGGGCCTCGGGCTTCACCGTGATCCTAGGTCGCGGGCCGCGTCCTGCGGGGCGGCGACCGGATGAGCGGGAGCGCGGTCTCGCGCTTCTGGCCTGGCGGCGCTGTGAAGTGGAGGCAGTGGACGGTGGCTGTGGCTGTGAGCTCTGAGCAGACGGTTTCGCACGGCCTGCTGCAGAGCTGGAGCGCTTCGCGGGGCGTCGAGGAACGCGGTGCGTTCAGACTCGGCCATTTCCGAGAGCGTCAGCCAGAGGTGTCTCTCAGACACGGTGAGAGAAAGCCATAGTCCGTCCAATGGCTTGTGCTGCGGACTTAGTAGCACGAAGAGCGGCAAGCTTTAGAGGGTAGGGCCGGCTTAGCGCGGCGTCCAGCGGAGGGCGGGCATAAGTGGACCGCTATCGCCTCTTCAACCGGCGGCAGCGAGAGGTATCCTTTGTTCTTGGCATCGTCAACGGTGGAGAATGCCAAAGAAACAGCAGGACGCACTCTAGCAGAATAGGGGGCGCTCCAGGACTTGGCCACTTCTTCGTGTAACTCAGGAAGAAAGGGCGCCGGTCTGGACACAGGCAAAGCGCGCTCCCCAGGCAGGAAAAATCCATCCAGCCGGTTGTGAGCGGGCTGCTCAGGCGAAAACCACTCGAGGCCGAGGCTCGCCGCGCCAAACGCCAAACATCTCAATGGAAGCTCTCTTGCCTGACGATGTGCGGGCAGGGGGTGTGGGGTCCTCGGAGCCCGCCCAATCCTCACTGCCTGACGCCAGGATAGAGCAGGAATCATCCTCTCCCAGCAGGGCTTCCTCATCCGCGATATCAACGGAAGCGGCGGCAGACGGCGGCCGCTGTCCGTCAGGAAGCGAAACAGAAGAAGCCGGGGAAGCAGGCGGGCGAACCGGCGAGCTTTGGCGGCTGAGGGAGGGTTCCGGGGCCCGCTGGGCACGGCGCTTTTTACGGCGCTTTTTACGGTCCCCGTCGCTGAGTGTGGCTCTGCACGAGCCGCAGGAAGGCATCTTAAAAAAGACGCTAGCTCTTTTAGAAATGTGTGTCGCGGCGGCGACACACACACACAGAAATACAGTGTAATAAAGAGAAAGGATATGAGCGCCGGAAAGCGCAGCAGGAAGGCAGGAAGGCGGCGCGGCCAGCGACTTCAGTGACTCGTCCCGCTGAAGGTGCTCTCTCTCGACGGCGCGGCTTCTAATCCAGCTCCAGCGATGCGTGTGCTTCGCTTGAAGGATGAAAAATCAGATAATAGCTGCCTGCGAGCGATATTTATAGGCCTAGACCACGCCCATTTCGGCGGGTCGTGACGCAGCGGGCGCGAAGTGCCCTGATTGGGTCTGACGTCACGCCAGGCCTCGCTCAATAGGCTGCTGCAGTTGCCGCAGAGCAGCCAATAGGCGCGCGAGCTGTCTCGCCTATGTCTGCATTGCTGCTGCAACGCGTTTTGCATTATTACAAAATTAAGGATAATTTTTGGCTTCAATATCTCGCGGAAAAGGATTTTCCCCGAGCGTAAGATATCTTACGCAGTACGAGAGACCTCTCGTAAGAGAACCTCATCTCTGTGTCCCTCTGTCATGCCACGTTACTGTTTTTGACACATTTCGCGGTCGGATTACATCAAAGCTCGCTCTATTTTGCTGTAGATCATTAAACCGTCACACTACCTCAGAAGTCAGTCTGAAATCAGTTTTGTGAGGATTAGCATACTTGGCTTGTAGTTGTGATTACTATTTTGATTGAATAACCTATTAAATGTTTTTCTTTTACAAAGTTTTACATTCGGTCATAAAATTATTATATATATATATAATATATATATATTGATATATATATTGATATATTTTATATTGATTTATAAAGAAAACAGATGTTCCTAATTCTGAGTATCTGAATTTTTGTGTAGGCTACTCCACTGGTAGTGTTGAAATTTACTTCAAATCTACTTTACTTTTTCCCGCCATTGACTGAATTTTCCGGCTATTTATGCTTCCACTGATGTACGTAGGGGGCGCTATTACACATCGTCCTAAAGGTCCCATTCCATGAAAATTTCACTTTATGAGGTTTTTTAACCTTAATATGCATTTCCCTAGCCTGCCTATGGTCCCCCAGTGGCTAGACGTATTGATGGGTGTAAACCAAGCCCTGGGTATTTTTGAGAAAATGAAAGCTCAGACGGGCGAATCTAGAAATCTCCCCTTATGTCGTCATAAGGGGAAAGGTCACCTCCCCTTTCTCTTCTTTGCCCGCAAAAAGAAAATGAGCTGCGTGAGCGTGATTTTGTTTTTTCCTCGAGAGACATCATGGCTTGCAAACGAGCGAAGCATGGCAGTTGCTCAGTGTTTGGATGTACAAATGAACACAAAGATATTTTTTTTAGTTCGTTCATCCAAGCCTCTGAAGAACCAGTGATTTATGTGAATTTCTGATGTGTAATTGTTCAAATCGCCCAAGCTGTCAATCACACAGCGCGATTATCTGGACACTTGCCAAAACTCGTTATGAAATCAATGACGCTGTTACACTGCACAACGAAGCTCTTACTGTACTTACCTCATGTTTGCATTGGTGAAATCGTTAGTGAGAGTGCAGAAACTGTGTTGCAATGATAAGATCTTCATTCACGCGATCAACAGGCTGTCATCTGCTCAATGCTCATCACTGCAACCTTTTATGTGATGGGAATAGATCTAAATACTTAAAAAACTTCTCGCGATTCGTTAATCCCGATAGCTGTAATCGTAAAAACGTATAATAGCTGTAATAGTAAAGTTTTTGAGAGAGTTCCACATGTAATGCGAGATATTTTATATGCAAACATGTCAGCCAATCAAAGCAGTGGGCGTTTAGACTGAAGTCTCACAGCAGCCAATCACAGCAGTGGGTGTTTACACTGACGTCTCTCAGCAGCCAATCACAGCAGTGGGTGTTTACACTGACGTCTCACAGCAGACACGCCCCTTCAAACAGAGCGTTCAAATCAGAGGATAAAATTCAGGTTAGGAAATGTGCCTTTTGTTTCTAAATTATAACAACTTTTGATCTAAAAACATACTAACATTATAAGGGCACCCCAGGAAAACATTCTAAAATAATAAAATAATCCATGCAATGGGACCTTGAAAGAGTACAGAATTTCTGGATCAAAACACAGGCGAATAAGAAGCAGAAACAAGTGATAAAAGATTGCTTACACAAATGTAAAGTAACGCGATCACCAAACATTAAACAGCATATAAATCAAAACTACCTGACGTTGCCGAATTAAATGTTGACCCAGGAAAGCTTAACGACTGTGAAGATTTGGTGGTGTTGATGGACTCGGTCTAATCAATCTGTGCCTGATCACCTTTCTGAATCCCATCTGGACGTAGACTTTGACAAAAATGCGATTTTCTCAGCTTTTTGGGGGTTGTTAGGGGCTCTTAATTCACGGTCGCTAAAGGGAACCAAAATGTTCGATGTGACCTGGGCCACTTTTACTAAACGGCTATAACTTGTGATTGGAAAGAGATATTTTCGCTAAACTCGGGACACGTTTATGAGTTCAGTCTGAGGTCACATGACAAAAATTGTGATGATTGGCCACTAAGTGGCGTTATAACAGGGAAAAAAATCATGAAATTGGCTATAACCGCATCCAACCTTTAGTCCGATGAAAATTGGCATGCAGTGTCTTTGTCCAGGGTGTCCAACGGCTATAACTTGTGATTGGAAAGAGATATTTTCGCTAAACTCGGGACACGTTTATGAGTTCAGTCTGAGGTCACATGACAAAAATTGTGATGATTGGCCACTAAGTGGCGTTATAACAGGGAAAAAAATCATGAAATTGGCTATAACCGCATCCAACCTTTAGTCCGATGAAAATTGGCATGCAGTGTCTTTGTCCAGGGTGTCATGATAGTCTATGAGAACATTGTCGTATCTCAAAAAGCCCAGTATGTGCCATCGGCACAATGCCCTGAAGGAGCCTGAGAAGTTTCAAGCCAGCGTTTTTCACGGAAATGACCTCCTTAGACTCCTGAATCCTTGCCGACTCCAACGATACCAAACATGCCAGGTTTCGCTTTATGGTTTGTGTAACGGTGTCATTTAGCGCTTAAAAAACTTGCGATTATCTTCGAAACCATTAGTCTGATTGAGATTAAACCACCACAGGAAATTTAAAAAGTGACACAACACAGAATAGTGTCTAAACTTCAAAACGAAATGAGATATTTACAACAAAATTGACACATATGTATGGGCACACTTTGAAGATGCCTAATAAAAGAGGCGGAGATCAGGCAAGACATGGTGCTATAACTCAACAAAAAAAATTAGCAAATTGCCTGTATTGGCTGTAAATGGTCTTTTCCATCTATGATCTAAGTGTGTTTGTTTATTTGGATCCCTATTAGCCACTACCTAGGCAGTGGCTACTCTTCCTGGGGTCCCAACAAATAAAAAATACAAAACTACATTTAATCAACAACAATAAAAAGTCAAGTCAATGAAACATACTAACCCAACATTCATTCCAAATATCAAAATCAACAATTTACTATATATTGTGCCATTAAATGTTCCTTTAAAAAATGTAAAAAAAAAAAAAAAAAAAATCTTGTTAAAAAATATGTAATATCAATGGTAAATCATTCCATATTTTCATTCCTCTATACATTCCAGTCTGTTGTTTTGCAGTGATTTTCGAAACAGGAAATAAAAAAACATCCCTTTTATGCATACCTGGTGTTAAAATTATAGTACTACTATACAAAAGTTGAGAGTACAGGACATTAGGAACTCTAGACAGAAATATTTCTTATAAAACAAAGCAGAGAGACAATCCTTCACCAGTGCATTCTTATTATATTAGCCCTTCTATTACAGTTTAAAGTGAGTCGTGTAGCTTTGTTCTGGACTAATTGTAATTTTTCAATTAGTTCAATTTTTTGTCTTTACTTGATGCACTCGACCACACCACTGGACAATAATCTAAGCAAGAACCATTGTTTGCACAATTTTAGAAAAACAGTGTTGTGGCAAATAGTTTACACATCTCTGAATAACTGACAAACCTCTTCCCATACCTGTTACCATATTTTCCATCTGTTTTGAAGTCTTATTTCCTCTACCTGTTCAATAGGCAAACTCTTTACAAACAAATTCAACTTTTGATGCAATCTTGATGCAAACCAGTGCTTTTGTTTTTTTATCAAGTTTAGAACCAACTTATTATTCCGTACCTACTTAATGACCAATTTTATTTCCTCATTTAAAGCAGTAGGCAACTGCTTAATTGATGTTGCCGGTAAATATAATGTTTTATCATCTGCATACATGACTGTCCATGCACACTTTAAAACAAGAGGAAGATCATTGGTCTAAAACAACTTCCTTGAGGCACACCACACCACACCAGCTCTTTCACATCTGAATAACTTCCATTATAAAATACACTGTCAGTATTATGTTGTGTCGTGTTAATTTCATTTCTTTGTTTCGGTTTCATGTGCTTCAGTCTTGGTCACCTGCTAGTTAGTCTCCTTGGTTACCAATTACATTCAGCTTTCTGTTAAGTTCCCTGTGTATTTATAACCCCTGTTTCTTTCAGTTCATTGTTGGCAAGAAACATTTCTTCTCTTAATTTATTAACTTTATGAAAAAAGTCATTAAACTTTCCAATTTCATATGGTTTAAAAATGAGTCACCTGTATCAAAAGGAATTTCACTTGATTTCCTATCCATTATTTCACTGAGTGTAAGCCACATTTTTTTACAATCACATTCACTTATTTTAATTTTGTAAAACATTTTTTTCTTTTTCCTATTAATTTTAGTTACTTGATTTCTTAATTTGCAATAGACGTCCCAATCCTCCTTGTTCCCAGTTCTATTTGCTGTACCCTTTGCCACATATCTCTCAAACATAATGTTTTTCAACTCATTAACAATCCATGGAGCCCTAAAATTCTTCACAGTACATTTTTTCATAGGTGTATGTTTGTCCACCAAAGGGTAAAATAATCTTTCAAATGCTGACAATGCATTATCAGGATTAACTTCCTTATAAACATCAATCCAACATACATTATTTATGTCTGTACAAAATGATTCTTGACTGAATCTCTTACATGATCTTTTATAAATTACTTTTGGTTTCCTAAGTTTTCTAAGTGTTTACATGCTTGCTAAATAAAACACTATCTTTTTTATGCATGTGCTTAAAGGCCTTAAACCACTTTAACCCCGATAAATGCTGCTTGCAGCTTTAATTGTTGAAAAATTTTTTTTTTATTATTATTAAAGTTAATTTATTTACAAAGTGAGACTTTTATTTACAAACTTTTGACTAAGTGAGTCAAATTGACTTTATTCTTCGTATGCCTTAAAAACACTTTTGCTTTCTATACTTGTGATACAGTACAATTTCCATCAAGGTAACAGCTGTTAACAGTCCTAAATTTACATGTCATTTTATACCTAATAGGCACTATGATTACTTATACATCAAGTTACTGGATGATCCCTAAACAATCTTTAAAAGAAGAAGAAAATGGTTTAAAAAGAATAAAGTACTAGGCAAAGGCAAGTATGCAGCTGTTTGCTATTTATTGTTTTAAAATAGACATTTACTTCTGTAAAGCAGAAGAAAAGTCTTTACCTTTGGACAGAATCTGAAACACACAGTATCAAAATATGAATAATTTCTAACACACAAATCCTTTCATGCATGTGCACATTTTAGAGGCATACAATGTCTGACAGAAAGTATTGCAGATTTTACCACATTTAAATCATATTTTCAATTAACATGAACAGAGAAGATTCATAAACAGAAAATTGGAAATTAATTTATTATGTTCTTCAGAAGCTGGACATTAGATACATGCGGTCAGTTGCTCTTGTCTTTTTGCTGTTGTACACCCACAATCCCACCAGCACCACAATGGAGACTATAAAGAGTCCTGAGAAGACCGCGGTTCCTGCACTGATATGAAGAGAACCACCATTTTCTGATTCTAAAGAAAGTAAGAATTTATTATATTAAAGATCATGATGCAGGATAATTTGAACTCATTATTATTTAAGACTTTACCAATATACCTGCTGCAGAATGCTGAGTATGTCTCGCCACACGGAAGGGACCCTGCGTTATGTGATGCCTATCGGTTTCTTTGCTCACATCTCGTCTGCGTTTGCGTGCGGGTTCTCTGAGGCAGCCTTGGGCGCATCTAGAGTTTGAACTTCCTTCCGCACAGAGAATTACTGAGCAGGTAATGTACACCTGTCAACAGAATTTAAGTGCATTGTAGTTAATATTCATACTCAACAGCATTTACAACATAACTATTTGATTCTGTAATACCTCATTGTAGCCTCCTGTGAACTTGAAAGCTTGGATCCCAAAGTCATACGTTCTTGCATCGCTATGGTAAACCTCAACTGTGCCATCCAAAATACACCTGTAAGAACACAATGATCACATGACCTCTGAAGAATTATACAGAGCAGTTAGGGTAGCAAAACAATGTATTAATTCTGAATATTTAATAAATCATACACAAAGAGATTGCATGAATTCTTTATCATGAATATGTATTGTGTAATCTATGGAGAAATCTTGAAAGAAATTCTCAAATAGTAGATCTTCAACTTCCTGCAGATTAAGTGATCTGAGAAACTTGACTATCACGGAAACCCTACTATTGCAAAGTATTGGGCAAGGATAAGCAGAATAAGCGATTAGCTATAACCCTTTAAATCATATGAAAAACAATTATCCAGGAATCACAGGAGTAAACAAAGGTATAAGTAAACACAAGACAATACCGGACGAGGAACAGAACCAAACACAGTACTTAAATACTATGGAGACAGCAATGAACTAAATAAGACAAAGCCAATAATTATAAGTAACCATAGAAACAAACAGGTAGATAATCAGAAACCAAGGAAACCATAACTAAACAGAGCAGGGATATAGGATCTAAGGGAAACAAAACAGAAACTCAAAATAACAGTGGGTTGAGGTGCAGCCGGAGACTCAGAAGTCCGTGGCAGAGCCAGAGCAGGAAACCGAGACTAGGAAACACAGAGCCGGGTGGAGTCGACAGGCTGACAGGTCAATCTGGAGTAATGGGCCTGGAGGTCGAAGGTGAATCCGGGGACTCAACCTCATGCCGAACTAGTGATCGGGGAGCCTTAGACGGAGCCAATGAGCTGCACGAAGTTAATGGTGGGGGCAGAGCTGAGGATCAGGATGACACCGGTGGAGCCGACCGATCCAGGGGACTGGACGTGACCAGGATAGGAGATGAGACCAGGCAGTTTGGTGGGAAGGTTTCCAGATCGAAACGTAGCATCTAGACAACCGGATAAGACCGGCAGAGAGGGTTCGAGGGTAAGGACTCAGGAGGGAACTGGCTCCGTGGACCACAGGTCTATGAAGCAGTGGCTCCGGGATGGACTGGTCAATGCAGTTAACTCTGGTATGATCCAGGTGGGAGGCCTGCGCTCATGATGTGTGGAATATGCAGCGTTGACAGGTTTCACATCTTGCAGAACTGCTGCGCTGTAGGACCCACCCCAAGTACTCCACCAACGTCCTCCACACAATGAGAATGAGACGTAATGGTGGTGAGTCCATCACTTAACTATACTCGTGTTGAGGGTTTGGTATTTTGTAATGGACTCGACAAGGATGAGCAGAAGAAGTGATTAGCTATAGTCTTTCAAATGAAAATATAATTATTCAGAAATTACAGGAGCAAACAAAGGCAGCGTATAAATAAACACAAGACAATAACAGACAAGGAACAAAGCCAAACTCAGGACTTAAATACTTAGATAACAATGAAATAAATAAGAAACAGCTGATTGTCACGTTTTGTCATTGTCATTGTCATGTTGCTGTGTCTTGTCATGTGATTCCCTGTTTGTCATGTGATCCTGCCATGTGTCTTGTCATTGGTTAATTGTCTGATCATTGTTCACAGGTGTCCCTTGTCTTGTAATTAGTCTGTGTATTTAAGCCCTCACGTTTGCCATGTGTCTGTCAAGTATTGTTTCATGTAGACCAGTGGTTCCCAACCTTTTTTTGTCTGAGACCCCCTTTTTCCCAAGAAAATATTTTAGGGCCCCCCTTCACAAGTTCACATTTAATGATATTATCGCTCTTGTAAACTTGCAGCAAGGATGACAGAATATGTTGTTTTCAAGCAAACGGTATGTTTACTACAACCAGATATGTTTATGAACAAATAATAGCCTATAATATTGAAAATACAATAACAAAAACATCAGTAGGCCCTTTGTAATTTAAAAACGTAAGCCTAGGAGTAGCCTATAAAGTGGCCCTATTTGAAATGCAATAACAAAAATATTCAGGTAGGTGTAGGTAAAAAAAATAAAAAAATAAATAAATATATATATATATAGGCTATTACTAAATGACTGCTGTCTGGGACCTCAATACTTGCATGTTATTTGTGAGGCTTTATTTTTGACGCTTTTGGCACTATAACGAGTGATAATAAACATGCGTTTATTAACAGAATAATGCGTCTTTCGGAAGAACATTGTAGCCGGAACTACTTCTCTCTGTGTACGTCTATGACGGGTCACGCAGGTACTAGGCTACTCCGCAGCGGCAGCGATCCGAACCAGTGTGAAATAGTCCCAATGTAAACACTTATTATAGGTGTACCATAGTGGTTTAGGATAAGACAAAAACACGGATTGGAAAATGGATTCATGATGAACTCGCTCATTATAAACATTTTGTAAATTTTGAACAGAAAAAAGTTAAGGACTTTTATTTAATGCTCATTGCTCAAAACTATTCAAAATACGACGCGACCCCCCACAGAGCTCGCTGAGGCCCCCTTGTGGGCCGCGACCCCCCTGTTGGGAACCACTGATGTAGACCACTGTTTGTAAGTATATGTTCTTGTTCATGTCTGATCTTCATGTTTGTAATAAACTGCACTTGGGTTCTCAATAAGCTTGCCTCCAGTGGATCCCTTACACTGACAAATGATGGTTAAAGTAACCATGGAAACAAACAGGGACATAATCAGAAACCAGCGAACCGAAACTACAAAAACAAATCAGCAGTCCCTTAACCAGGCATGATACAAACTTTCCATTAGTTTGTATTTCCATTGAAACAATTACTGTCAATCATTACAAAGAATATTTGATGATTAATATATAACTATGTTGATTTAGGAAAAATGAGGTTTCACTGTGGGCGGAGCTATACAGCGAAACACCAGAGATATGGAAAACCAAGACACTTTTCATGTCTGGTTAAGACAACATCTTTTTTCCCCACAAAATAAAATTGATGTGGAACAGATATAGAAGAGAGGTTTTACCACACTTAAGTGTAAGGATTTTAGCAGTCTCACCCTTCTTTGATGATGTCATAAGAGAGGGCACTGTATGGGTTGTCATCTGGAGTGGCCCTGCAAGACTCCACAAAGAGCTGGACCTCAGGGAGAGCAGAATGGGCTGCAATGCCCATGTAGAGCACATCCATCAAATTTATCTCCAGCGGATACAGACTGGGATCCACTGGAGTGCTGAAGTTATTGTCAGTAAAAATGTCAAATGAGTAACTAAAAGTGCCAAATCTGGATTCAGTGAAGATGAAGTCTGACTTCTTGTTGACGTAGTGGTTTGAAACACTGGCTACTTTGGGGTACTGGCAGGAGAAGCCGATTTTAACTTGATTGCGTCTGGTGATTACGTCATTGGGATTCTCAAAAGAATTGATCTCGTTTTTAAAGACCATGAAGTCTCCGGAGTCCTGATTGGTCATGAGGAAGCAGGTGTGTGAAAAGATCAGGCAGAAAAACAACAAAAAAAACAGAGATAAATATTTCACAGTTGACAGTTAAAATGACTTTGAATCTAACAAAGGTTTTGTAAATGAACATCCATATGATGTTTTTTTGTTTTTGATGAATGTTTTTATAATGTGAATATATAATGTTCCTAGAACAAAATTATTCTCAGATAGTCCTTTAATCATTAGAAGGATCAGCTAAAAGGGAACGTTCTCAGAACTTGTTCAATAACATTCTTCAGTAATTACAAAACAACTTTCTCATAACTTTTTCAAAATGATAGAATGGAATGTCGCTCTAACGTTCACATAACCAAAAGAAGAGATGTTCTTAATACATTAAAAACTGGACGTTTTGAATATATATATTATTTAGCTGAGTAGCATAGCAAATATTCTATTTAAATAAACATAGACAACAGTATCTCTACCTCCACCGTGGTACCACAGGTGTCGAGGGACACCAGGCCCAGGATATGGGTGTCATTGGAAGTAAGAGAGCAGGTAGGGTCTCTCAGTTGGAGCCAGTTTTGATCAATCCCCTTCATGGAGGCTTTGCTTATTGCAATGCTGATACTGTTATCCTCACAGAAGACCTCTGCTTCACCTTGAGGGATATGAAACATTTATCAATCGATCTAAGATAAACAAAAGATATTATCAATGCACTACTAATGCTTTTAGAGGAGGAAAAATGCAAAAAGAATTTGTTAAATCCAAATCATAGTATCGGGATAGGGGATTAATCTGTTTGAAAAGATACAGATACAAAGTCACACTGCTGTGAACATGTACAGTAAGATTATTCTGCTGTTGCATGAATAGACACATAAATACCATAGAAGATCTAGGCAGGTGGAGATGGGGGAGGTGGTTTCAGAGGTACTCTGATAGCACACTGCAGGACTAGCCTACGGCAAAGACTAAACCAGACTATTCAAATGTTGAGCAAGCAATCTCATTGGTTGCAAGATCAGCAGAGGCCAATCAGCTTGTGCCATGTAGTAAATATGATTGCAAGCAAAAATAAAAACTGTTAATAGTTGATGATTTTTACAGTTTACAGTTTGTTTTTGTATTGTGAAATATCTAGTTCAGTCATGAAACTCTAGATGGTGTCAGATTGCATGTAAAGGACATATCAGCCTGCACCATCTAGAGTTTCATGATTGAACTAGATATTTCACAATACAAAAACAACTGTTAACAGAATCATTCATTAAGACATTTATGAAATCCTTTTTTTACCTGAGAGAACCCTTGATTTTGCCACAATGATCACAATGCACCTCATCTCTGATTGACTAATTATGGAGAGAAAGACGAATGACAGATCAAGCAAAAAATCATATTAATCCTGAATTCTCAGTGAGCTTAAGAACAGACTTCATTTTACCTCTGAAGTGTCTCTGCAGTGAAACACACGGGCACATGATGATGCAGGTCAGATTCCTGTGGTGTCCATGTCAGCATTGCCTCTGTAACCCCTTGACTTGCATTCCTCAAGCTCTTTGACATATTCCATGGACCACTGATCTGGAAGTCAAAGATACTACACAAGAGTGATTGAAAGATTAGATAACATTTACTAAAATAACCGATACATGCAAAAACTGCTGGTTGGTTTATCTAGAGATAAAAAGCATTTCAACAACTTCATATACTGTACATCTGATCAGGCCCGGTTCCAGAATCAAATCACTGAGGGTGCTTCTGAAGTTAGGGAGGGTGCTCTAGTGAAGCACAGATATACCACAACACAAATAGTAATGTACTGTGAGAGATTTACAATTCATTACTTTTACAAATATTTTAATGTTTTTTTTTTTTTTTTTTTTTTTTTTTTTTTATAATCTAAAAGTCTGCTCTTACATTACTTAATGCACATCTAGGCCTATGTATTTTTGGTAACACTTTAGTTTAGGGCAGTGGCGTAGCCACTTTTTCATTTACACAATCCCTAAGATTTCTGATTGCTTAAAATAAAATAATAAAAATAAGAAATTGTTGATGTGTTAGTCTAATTGATAGATTGACCAATCAAAATACTGCGCTGTAAAATGCGGCTGTTTTCAAACTTGATTTGACGTGTTGTGCGTAACCTACGCTGTCATCTTCGCGTGAGAGTTCATGCGGTGACAATGGCAGCGTTGTGCAAAGTACAATATTACGCACGAAAAGATGAGCGAGAAGGAGAAAATAAGCCATCTACATCTGAGTTTGCTTCAGCTTACTACAAGATGACAGCGAGTGAAGCGGCTAGGAGACAGAAACGCACATACACGTGACAGAAGTTTGATGCTGTCATGTGAGAACAAGCAACAGCCAGCATTTTTCCTCCTCCCGCGTGCCTCATCTTCTTAATCTCCTCAAGTAGCCTAAATGATTAGATTTCGATGGCTTACGTTTCTTCCCCACCGCAGAAACCACCACAGGGTCACCAATTCCATCATATATGTATATTTAACGTCACGTTTTGGAACCAAACTCTTCATATATTTGCTGAGTAAGATGACATTATTGACACTTTTTATAATCGCCCTTGTAGATTCATGTAAACGAAAAAAAAAAAAAAATATATATATATATATATATATATATATATATATTAGTTGCCCCTTCATTTTAAGATGCCCCCCCCCCCAAAAATAAAATTCTGGCTACGCCCCTGGTTTAGGGTCCAATTCTTACTATGAACTAGTTGCTTATTTGCATCCATATTACTGGGATATTGGCTGTTTATTAGTACTTATAAAGGACATATTAATGTCTTATTCTGCATGACCATATTCTACATCCCTTAATCCTACCCAATACCTAAACTTAACTTTACTAACTATTAATAAGCAACCATTAGGAGTTTATTGAGGCAAAAGTCGTTGTTAATAGTGAGAATTGGACCCTAATCTAAGGTATGGCTGTATTTTTGACATATCATAGGTTTGTCGCATCCATTGCTGTGGTTATCACTAAGTTAATAATTGCCATTTCGAGAGTAAATCTCGCATTTAAATGTGTGCGTGGCCATTGGTCCTCTTAGCAGCATGAAAAACAAAACCTTTATTCAAATAGAAATAGAAAACTGTCACTCACTTCAGTTCTGCTGCACTTGCAAAAAGTTTCGAAAACTTCTGTTATAATCAAAGAAGCTGTCTACACTGCACAGTAAATATCTTATTTACATTGTGTCTTCACTTTGTTATAATGATAGAATTTGCAAGTGTGCAAAACTCTACACTGAACATAACCTCTGATTGGCCATTTGCGTTTAAAGTGCCCCTATTGTGCTTTTTCCTAATGTTGTTTTGGAGTCTCCTAAAACAGGTTTACATACATCAAAGGTCAAAAAACATTTTTGATCTTTAGCATCAGTTTCATTTTCTCATAATATGCATGATTCTCAAACGACTCGTCAGTTGAATAAATCTCTCTAAATCCCTCCTTTCCACAAACTACTCTGCTCTGATTGGCCAGACAGCTCAGTCTGTTGTGATTGGTCTACCGTGTAAAGCGCTCGTTGAAAACAAAAACGCCCATTGCCATAACAATGCCAGCTGTTCTGAGGCTTCCTACACCGTAAACTAAAGACAGTAACCAACAATGACGTCGATTTTACGATATCAATGCGAGCGCGAGTCCGTTGATGAAACACTGGAAGAACTAGTAATTCAACCCGAACCTCCATCACAAGAACAACTCGAGCAGGACGTTTCTCAGTGACACGCTACTCAGTTTGAGGTACATTATGAGATGTTGCAACTGTAATTCCTCAACATCAGCATTAACAAGTGTGTGCCCATCAACAAACCGATTATTTTACTTGTACTTATTTATTTACAGAGTATTTTTCTAATTTATTGCGGTGAACATGTGGAAACTGTATCAATAACAGTGCATACATTAGCCGAGCTCTAGTGTGAATGACTGATGTAACAAACGTTGGTAAAACAAATCTTGCTTCATGCTTAATCTTTCCTCAAAGTAGTGAGAACGACAGACAATCTGCATTAATAGACACAGTTTTAGGTAATAGTGATTAGTGAATAGTGATCAGCCCACAGCTGATTAGCAGAAGTATTTGAATAAGACAGTGATATCGTGAGTTAGCCAGTTAGCAGGAGACCAACACAATATAAAACTCAAAACTAAGTATTTTGAACACCATCTTTTAAGATGGCTTTCAAGTTTGCGAATCCTGCATTGAACTCCGAGATTTGAGAAGCAGTCGTCAGTAAAATAAAGGGAACACAGCAAAAGTTTAGGATTATACTGCTGTGATATCGTGGAAAAGATTAATTTTAACCACTGATTCTTCACATGCTCGTCCTTGGGCAGTGAAAGAAAACTGGCTTTACTTTCACATTGTAGAGCACAGCGTCTTCTCGACATGATGCTGTCCAGTATCCACAGGAATCAGCTGCAAGTTTGAGGTTCAAGTTTTCCCTGGTGTCTGCACGCGCAATAAGCGGCCGGGCAATTTGCTTATGTTTCGTCTTGACGTCACAACAAAATGGCTTATGAACGATTCATTTCATTGACTCAGAGTCGACTCTTACTTTTGAAAGACACTAACTTTATATACGGTGCACTTTCAGATTTAAAACTTTGCAGGATGTTTTCATTCACTTAGAGCTATGTTAGCCTACACACTACATGAAAGGTCATTTTCAAAAATCCGTAATAGGGGCACATTAAGAGCTCAACAGATATGTCTGTGATTAGCTTCATTGCTCAGCGCTGCAAAAACATAAATAAATAGAAACCTTCAATGCTCTCCAGAGCACAAACACAAATAAGCACTGGAGTGTTTGCCAAATCTGTTTCGCCAATATGAGATTATTTCAGTATCAACTGTGGCTGAGGGTGCTCTTGCTTTTGTTTGAGGATGTTTAGCACCCCATAGCACCCTCATAGAATCGGGCCTGCATCTGATAGATCTTCTGAATTTATACAAAATTGCATTTGTTAGTAGAGTGAAATTTGGACCTGTTCAGGGAAGTTGTGGCAGAATTTCTTTTTGTTAAATTTTTGGTCAATGCATATTTCAGACCTGTTGCCCGAGCTCTGGGCACGGAGGGTGATAATGTGAACACGTCCCACAGCTGCATGTTGTACATCTCCATGCAAGGGAGTTGGTGTCAGTAAACTTGGCCTGTTCACCCCTGGTACACAACTGTGGACTGGTGTTAGGACTACAAAACAGTGGAAACAGAGTAGAATTATTTAAATGCACAGAACTACAGTGAGTTAGAGCAACACAATACATGAAAACTACTGCTAAAGCCTTATTCATTCAAGACTAGTCTTTGACAGCAAACTAATCTTGTTCAATTAGTTTGTATTTTATCACATGTTTCTAATAGAATGCAGCATAGATGCAGCATTTTTTTATATAGGGATTTATAATAGGGATAGGGATCCCTATAGGGATTTAAAAAAAGTAATTATTAAAGCATTATCAGCCATGAACATGAACTTTACAAACTTTGATTTGAAGCCAAAAAAGTATTTGAAAATCGGACAAAAATACAAAAGTATAAGGCTGTGTACTTATGTCTTTAGTGATAGTAAGAACTACAATCCCATGATGCACTGCGAACAGCATGATCGACTTAAAAACAATGGAGAAATATAAAACTACACAATTAAAATGTTAATATAAATATTTAAAAACAATATATTTTAAGTTTATTACACAATATTTGCATATATACAAATACTTACGCGTTTTGAGATCATAGGGAGACTAACTTGATTGTCATTCGCAGTGCTTCATGGGAGTGTGCAGGGCTAAAGAGCTCTTATGGTGTTTTTATCTTGTCACAGTGCTCTGATTGGTGGAAGTTTCTGTACAGCATCATGGGTAATGTAGTATTTCCACCATAAATTCTGCTATTAAACAGTTTGTTAAAAAATCATCTCCCTATGTAGAATTCTTACTCCTGGAACTCTATTATGAAATGCTGCTAATAGAGAAACATAATTTTATATAACTTCATGTCTTTTAAAAAAAATATATATATTCTTCAACAGAACACAAAAGAAGATATTTTCAAGGATGTTCAGCTGTCCATACAGTGAAATTCTAAACAATACTAGACCCTTTTGACTATCTTTCTATGGACCAAAAACATATATATATATATATTAATTATAATTTTAAAAGTGTGATGGGAACACTATACTTGAGGCCTTTATGTATAATGTACTATAAAATTAGTCATAATGTATGTTATAATGCATTAGATATTTGTAATCCAAGTTAAAATGCATTGTAATATTTGCAGATTTGTAGGGTACATCTGAAATGAGTGTTTTGTCATGTTTTAATGCACTTTCTAAATGTCTAACAGGGAATAGATTACAACTGTGGTTACAATTATTCATGAGATCATAACAGAGATGTTCACAAGCTGAAAACTGAGTCAAGTCTGGAGTCTTTTGTCGAGTGCGAGTCGAGTCTTAAGGACAGTGTTTTAATAGAACAGTGATTAAACTGACTGGAACTACCTGTGCAGTAAACAGTTTTAATGCACACCTTCCAGCCAATCAGAATCGAGTATTCAGAGAAAGCATGGAATAAGGCTTTAAGTAAAGTGTTACCAGTGTGGTTTCTAGAACTGGAAAAGTAATGCACATTTTTTTTCTAAGAATATACTTCTTTTTTTAAGTATATATATATATATATATATATATATATATATATATATATATATATATATATATATTACCTGGTATCTTCAACCTGGTATCTTCAGGTTGAAATTGAGTAAATAATAATCCTTATCCAGTTAATCACAAACAACTGGAAGTGTAAATGCAATGCAGCGAAAAATATTCAGCTCTTAAAACTTCTGGTATCTTGATACGTAATTTACTACTAGTGTGTCACTTTCTGGCTTTCAAAATGTGTTGTGGAAAATGGGGGATGGGATTAAAAAAGGTTGAGAACCACTGATCTACATTATTCTCACTCACTTTCAACTCCAAACTGCAGAGGCACTTGACTGAGTGGAGTTGAGTCAATGTTAGCGGTCTGATTATAAGGATTTCTTGCAGAGGAGATCCCATTCTCTTTTGTCAAAGTGATGTTTGATACAGGATAATCCTCCATTGTGAACTCAAAAACATGCAGTCCCAAGTCCAGTGTACCATTACTGCTCAGAGTGCACGAGTCCTAGACAAAAAATAATAATAAAACTGTTTGTGCATTGAAATGTAACATTTAAATTGTAAAAATGTAAAAAAAATGTAAAAATGACGAACATGGAAAAATAAACTACACTATAAGACATTGGAAATATGATTTGAAGTGCTTCGGGCAGCAAGTCTGTTAATAGTCAGTCACGGCTGATCACGCATCAGATTGAATAGTATCAGTATTATGTTATTTCCTGATGTGGGTAAATGTTAAAGATTAAGATTATTCATAGACATGAATAGATCAAACATGTTCTACATTCCTGTCAAGATGTTAAAGCATATTAACTGATACACCAGATACAAGATTAGCCAAAATGGGTCACAGGTCTGTTCTTATAGTGTTTTTTTATTTTATTTTTTATTTAGCATAGACTTTAGTCAGGTTAGACGCCATATTGAATTTCACACAAATAAATGAGGCTGTGAGGGATAGATGTAGTCTTTACAATGGCACGCATTGTTTAAAGTAAAAGTACAACTGAAAGTATTTTTCGGGATGACGTTTCATCAGCTGAACAATCGGTATGTTGTTAAACAACAGTATGAACTATTGAAACACACTGGGCGGATTTTAAACTGCGTGTTTGCGCTCTTGTGTGAGGGGACACTATTTGTTGGGATGTTCCAAATGAAAGAATTCTGAATCCCTTAATGAAGAGCTCTTCCACAAGTCCATTAGTGATTTTACAGACATTTTTGTCATACATTTCATATGAAAGTTTCATAGGTAGAAATGTGTTTAGATGCATTAGGTAAATGTGACTACATGCAGGGTCCAAAAAAGAGACGGCCAATCGTAAAGTTGAGAGTAGAGAGGGAATACACACACACACACACACACACACACACACACACACACACACACATATATAACGCATATTTTAAAAACTTCATTATAAAATGTATGTTTATTTGCAACAATTATTAACAGCAGTAATAAGAAGTTCATGTTGTAAGAACGGATGATGGACGCTGCACTGCGGGTGAAGATAATGAGAAAATTACGTTGTGTTTCATTGCTCCCTTCGCCCAGTACGTTTTAAACAGCTTCTCCATTATGACATGCAGGCCCTGTCATTTTTATTCCTGTCAAAAGTTAAATATGGCGCTACCCTGGCTAAGGTCTATTAACATGTAGCATACAGAAATACTGGCAAAAATTGTTATTAATTAAATGGATGTTTGTAATCTATACTTGTCAACATTTAATGAAATTGTAATATTATTATTATATTCAACATTTCTGTCATCCACAGTACTGAAATTATCTTATTTAAATTGCCACGGTGCATTTACCTGTTTAATATGTATCTGAACTTTTCATGGGAGTTCATCATTCAAAACTGTTACCTCGTCAAGATTTATGTTTGGCTGTTGATGGCAAGATGGGCACTTGCATCTCACATTATCTCCATCTGGGTCATGGGCCAGCAGCTGAAGATGCTGAAAACAGTTCTGAGGAACCCTGAGGAAAGACCATTATCAAGACGCAAATACTTTCTTGATTGTTCAAGCGACAACGGTGAAATATATTGTACAGTTTGGGGGTCACAAACATATTTGATCTTCAGGTTAGCAGTAGACCACTCAGAATCAAGTAGTCCAGAAAGCTGTAGGACAAGTGTATGGATAAATTGTATTTTAAAAGCACAAACCTTATGTTTGGTATTGTTGCAGAAACAGGGGACCTGTTTGCAGTCTGAGTGTCTGAACGTTGTCTTGTGTCAACAAGACTATGAAGTGTCAATTCACGGACATCATGAACATTATTTGCCCAGCAGCAACCAGAGTCACTGAAAGAGAGTTTTAATAATAAAATGTTCCATTATATATATCCATGCACTTTGTGAATGAGCAAGGTGACAATGCCAGGTCGAAAGCTTCGCACACGAAAGCAACCTGAGGAAACTTCCTGTGTTGATAGTATGGATATATGAAAGTATGAATCCTTTAGATCTATCATGACAAACCAGTCCTCTGACCTGATTTGAGTCACAATCAGTTTTATCATTAATTGAACGGTGGAGCTTGCCCTCTTTAACAATGCAGTGAAACGTCTCGGTTACTAATGTAACCCTCGTTCCCTGAAGGAGGGAACGGGAGACGTAACGTCTACGTGACGACGTAATTGGGATCACTTCAGGGAGCCCTATCAACTTCGAGTGTCTACAGAACGAGCCAATGAACGCAGACAGGGCACGCCCTGGGCTTCGTAAGCCAAGGCGATGGCATCCACTATACAGTGGGCCATCCTCTGCATGGAGACAGCCTTTCCCTTCTGCTGGCCTCCATAACAGACGAAGAGCTGATCTGAGGTCCTGAGGCTTTGCGTTCTGTCCACGTACAGACGCAGAGCGCGAACGGGACAGAGAAAGCCAGGGCCGGGTCAGCCTCCTCCGAAGGCAGCGCTTGCAGGTTCACTACCTGGTCCCGGAAGGGAGTGGTAGGAACCTTGGGCAGGTATCAGGGCCGGGGTCTCAGGATCACGTGAGAGTTATCCGGGCCGAATTCTAGGCACGATTCGTCGACCGAAAATGCATGCAGGTCCCCTACCCTCTTGATACCAGGAGAACTGTCTTACAGGACAGGATTTTTAACTCAGCTGATTGCAGAGGCTCAAAGGGAGGTTTCTGAAGTGCCGAAAGGACCAGAGACAAATCCCAAGAGGGTATAGAGAGTGGGCGAGGAGGATTCAGTCTGCTCGCTTCCCTCAGGAACCTGACGATCAGGTCGTGCTTCCCCAAAGACTTACCATCAACAGCATCGTGATGTGCGGCAATAGCGGCAACATACACTTTAAGGGTGGAGGGAGACAGCCTTCGCTCCAGCCCTTCTTGCAGGAAAGAAAGCACGGCTCTGATCGAGCAAGATCGGGGGTTCTCCTCGTGAGAGGAGCACCAGTCAACGAACAGGTTCCACTTCAATGCATAGAGGCGCCTCGTAGAGGGGGCTCTAGCGGAAGTGATGGTGTCAACTACCGCAGGGGGTAGGTCACCTAGAACCTCCGCGTCCCGTCCAGGGACCAGACATGGAGTTTCCAGAGGTCTGGGCGCGGGTGCCATAGGGTGCCCCGTCTCTGAGAGAGCAGGTCCTCTCTCAGAGGAATGGGCCAGGGAGGGGCTGTCGCGAGGAGCACTAGTTCCGGGAACCAGGTCCGGTTGGGCCAATACGGCGCAACTAGCAAGACCTGCTCCACGTCCTCCCTGACTTTGCACAAAGTCTGTGCAAGAAGGCTCACTGGGGGAAACGCATACTTGCGTAGGCCCTGGGGCCAGCTGTGTGCCAGAGCATCCATGCCGAGGGTCCCCTCGGTCAGGGAATAAAACAACTGGCAGTGAGACGTGTCCGGGGCGGCAAACAGATCTACCTGTGCAGTCCCGAAGCGCCTGAAAATCAGCTGGACCACCTGGGGATGGAGTCGGCTGCACGGTTGAGCAGGCCCGGAATGTAAAAGGCACGAAGCGACCTCAGATGCTTCTGACTCCAGAGGAGGAGATAGCGGGCGAGTTGTGACATGCGGCGGGAGCATAGACCACCTTGGCGGTTGATGTACGCAACGGCCGCAGTGCTGTCCGAACGGACCAGTACGTGCTTGCCTAGTAGCAGCGTTTTGAAGCGGCTCAATGCAAGATGTACTGCTAACAACTCGAGACAGTTAATGTGCCAATGCAGTTGAGGCCCCGTCCACAGACCTGAAGCTGCATGCCCATTCTACGTGGCCCCCCAGCCGGTGGCAGAGGCATCCGTGGAGACCACAGAGTGCCTGGACACTTGTTCCAGGGGAACACCTGCCCGCAGGAACGAAGGGTCCGACCACAAGCTGAGAGTTTGGCAACAGTGCGGAGTCACTTGGACCCGGCACGAGCCGCTCTGCCACGCCCATCTCGGGACTCGATTGTGGAGCCAGTGTTGGAGCGGCCTCATATGAAGCAATCCGAGCGGCGTCACCGTGGCTGCAGATGTCATATGCCCCAGGAGCCTCTGAAAAAGTTTTAGTGGTGCCGCTGTTCTGCGTCTGAGCGTGCTCACGCAGTTCAACACTGACTGGACACGGGCCTCGGTGAGGCGCGCTGTCATGTTGATCGAGTCCAACTCCATACTGAGAAAAGAGATCCTCTGCCCGGGGGTGAGTTTGCTCTTTTCCCAGTTGACCCGAAGCCCTAGGTGGCTGAGGTGACTGAGCACCAAGTCCCTGTGTTCACACAACTGCCCTCTCGACTGGGCCAGAATAAGCCAGTCGTCGAGGTAGTTGAGGATGCGAACACCACGCTCGCACATGGGAGCAATGGCCGCCTCCGCGACTTTCGTGAAGACGCGGGGCAACAGGGCCAGCCCGAAGGGTAAGACCTTGTACTGATATGCCCATCCCTCGAACGCAAAGCGAAGAAACGGTTTGTGTCGAGGTAGAATCGAGACATGAAAGTACGCGTCCTTCCGGTCGATCGCTGCAAACCAATCTTGGGGACGGATGCATTTGAAAATGCGTTTCTGCGTAAGCATCTTGAACGGTAGCCTGTGAAGGGACCGGTTCAGAACGCGCAGGTCCAAGATTGGTCTTAACCCACCACCTTTCTTGGGTACAATGAAGTACGGGCTGTAGAAGCCGGTCTTCATATCGTCTGGAGGGACCGGCTCGATCATGTCCTTCGCCAGTAGGACTGCGATCTCTGCCCTGAGCACAGGGGCACTGTCCGCCAGAACACAGGTGAACAGAATGCCCTTGAAAGCAGGGGGGCACCGGGCGAACTGAATCGCATAGCCGAGTCTGATGGTACGGATGAGCCAGCGAGATGGGCTGGGAAGCGTTAACCAGGCTTCCAGAGACATACTGCTTCCATCGAAGGGCAGAGTGAGTGTGCGGAGGCGTCAGTGCGTCCAGAGTACAGCCACTGCTGCCCGCTGGCGATGAAAGAGGGGCTCGGGAGTGACAAGGCATGACGGCGTCGTCGACTGCCAAGCGTGGGGCCCAGAGGTTTCAGAAATTGCTCTTTTTTTGATAATGTGGATAATTGATAATAAGTCAGTGGTGGAACAAAAAGAAAAGGAAACAAAAGATTCTCCGCCCGGCCCTCCACCGGGGGAAGGAATGGCGCCTTCGCCATCTCCTGAAGAGCAACTTGATCCACCTCTGGGCCGCCCGTCTCAGGGTCGTTTGCACCGTCGCTTGCCTCCTGGTTTGGCAGCGGCCTGGACGGGCGGGGTCGGCTTCCTGCGGCTTGCTCCACGCTGAGGCCTGGATGGTTGCTGCTGCTGGGGCTTAGCGGGAGCGGAGGACGCCGCAGAAGGCCGACCTCGGCGACGAGTAGACGGAGGGTCTGCGGCCGGCGGACGGGTGGGAGCAGCAGCGGTCCGCCGGGGCAGGATGTGCCGGATGGCCTCCGTCTGCTTCTGTGCGGCCGAGAACTGCTGGGCAAAGCTCTCGACCACGTCGCTGAACAGCCCAACCTGGGAAAGAGGGGCATCCAGGAACCGATATTTATCGGTGTCCCTCATATCCGCCAGGTTGAGCCAAAGGTGGCGCTCCTGGACCACCAAGGTGGACATCGCCTGACCGACTGAACGTGCGGTTTCCGTCGCCACACGGAGCTCCCGGAGGAGCTCTGGGTCAGAACCACCCTCGTTCATGTCCATGAGCGCTTGGGCCTGGTGGACCTGCAAAAGCGCCATGGCATGGAGGCGGAAGCAGCCTGTCCACAGGCCTTGTAAGCCTTCGCTGTTAGACCGGACGAAAACTTACAGGCCTTGGACGGGAGGCGTGGACTACCTCGCCAAGAGGAGGCGGATGCCAGACACAAATGTATCGCGACAGCCCGCTCCACTGGGGGGATATCCACATACCCCTTAGCTGCCCCGCCGTCGAGGGTGGCGAGGGGGGAGGAGCCACTAGGACGGCTTCGGGCACTATACGGTGCCTTCCACGTCCTAGAAAGCTCCTCATGTACCTCCGGAAAGAAAGTTACCGGGGCGGCGCACTGAGAACCAGCACGGCCCGCCCCAAGAAACCAATCGTCCAACCGAAAAGGTTCGGGACGTGGAGGAGGGTTCCACACAAGCCCAACCTTCTCGGCGGCCCGGGAAAGCATAGCCGCCCACTCTGGATCGGTCTCTGACAATGCTACACGCCCCGAGGGGGGCAACGCAGCCGAGTCGTCATCTCCAGAGGAGTGAAGCTCCCCCTCCGATGCTGCTATCGACATCTGGTCGTCAGCTGGAGCCCCAAAGGAAACGGTTGGTCGTTCCGGAGAAGGACCAAGATGTTCACGAAGAGACTCCAATGGCGACAGCGCTTGAGAGGCGTGAGTGGCCCGCGGAGGATGACTCGACGGGGGAAGCCCTCACGGTAATCCTAAGATCACCCTGGTCATGCACCAAAGTAGGTCTATTCTGCGGGGCAGAATAAACACTAGATCGGGGCATAGGCGAGGGGACTGCACCTCCTTTGAGGTAAGCAAGTCTTTATCGAAGCGCTGAGATAGTCATATTCCCGCAATGGGAACATGAACTATCCATAAAAGCTACCTCAGCGTGTTGAATGCCCAAACACGAGAGGCAACTACTGTGGCCATCTGCTGGCGCCAGGGAACGACGGCATCCAGAAACGCACAAGCGGAATGACATCTTGAAAAAGACGCAGGGTCACGCTTGTGTTGCTCTTTTAGTGAAAACAATAAAATAGAAAAATAACTCTCTCAGTGCTAAGGCACCCAGGGGTAGCCGCGGTGTGAATGACACACAAGGGAAACGCCCACCGAACCGACACACACACAGTACAAACAGTACAATAATGCTGTGAAAACAGCAGTTGTGAGCTGCAATGCTCGCGGCCACCGCTGATCGCGCCGTCACACTAACACAAGGAGAGTCCTCTTCTCGTTCTCAAAGCAATCTTTCCTGTAGATTTCGGAAGTGAAAGCAAAGCTCGGCTCCGAAGTGAAAGACAATCTGTGCGTGCGCCCGCATCCTGTTTATACCCGCGCTGCGGGGCGGGGGCGTGTGACGCAATTCACGCACGCCAACGTTCATTGTCTCGTTCTGTAGACACTCGAAGTTGATAGGGCTCCCTGAAGTGATCCCAATTACGTCGTCACGTCGACGTTACGTCGAACGTGAGCGACTGAAAGGGAACTAAATGTGCGAGGCAAACTTTGTATGACGCTGAAATACAATCAACATTACCAACAATGATTTATCTGTCAATCAGTGGGCTCCCGGCACACTTTCAGTAGAACGACAAAAAGAGCATTTTATTTAACATGTTAACCCGTACCCCACTTTATTTTTTACTGCCAGTTTTCTGTTCATACTGTTTTAATCCCTCATTTCTTTGATCAGACCTCTCACTTACCCTTTGCTTTTGCCCTTCTCAAAAAAAAACATTCAAATTATCTTACGTGGACTTACTTTTCAAAATTAGGAATAAAATAATAGCTTTTGGCAACATGGCTAGCTAGTAGTATGAATGCCTATACTGTATAGCGTCAAACGCGTCAATTTATGAGATTAATATGATGTTTTGCTCCAAAATCCAGTGTTTGAAACCATTTCTGTGGCCTCATGTTGCTTCTTAACACAGAGTGAGAAAAATATTTTATTTTATAAAATGAATACTGTGATACAGGCTATGTCGATTAGCGCTGCATTATAGATATATGTACATCATTCTTATGAAAATACCTGAGATGGCTTGAAGAACACATATTGTCGCAACCGTGTTTATTGTCTTCATGTTTCATCATTAAAAACATCTCTGTCATGTTATATTTTATCTGATATCCCTATTAGGAATTTCCCAGAACGTCATAACTTTAATACTTCTATGAATCTCACTTGTGGACTTTCTGCTCAAGGGCGCTATCCAGCTTTCAGTAGGAAAGAAATTACATGACAGTGTTTAATGCTCCATATTGCTAACATTGCCTCATTTTGAGTAAAAATAGAAAATAATACTAATGTATTTTGTAATGTGGTAAATTGAGTGTTTTTTCTTACTTAAGTAGAAGTACAGAAAAATAATAAGTAAAACATTTGTTAGTACCTTTTCACCACTGGTTAAATGTTGATGAACAATACTTAACTGTAAGTTGATTTTAGATACCAAAAATGTTTAAGATCACCACATTGAAGTAGGCCTGAGAGCTGAAATGTCTGTTTTTCCTCTATGTGTAAAATTAAATAAAAATAATTTTGTTACATTTAAAGTGCGAAAAACCTCTCTTGTGTGCAGTCGTGTCATAGTGGACATAAGAAACATGATCAAAATTACATTCCTGAAAAGGTCTTATGTAATTAGGAAAATTCATGAAATGAAAAAAATTATGCATATGATTTTTCACTACTTGAAGAGGGTCTGGGTCACATAGGCCCCAAACAGAACATTAGGGCTAATTGAAATGTCTGAAAATTGACATACATTCAGTAAGTATATTCTTTTAAAGCATATTAAGTACTCTTAGTAAAAGTATGTAAAAGTTTACTTTTTTACTATTATTCTATTGATCTTACCTCAGAGTGAAGGGCTCGTCGCCAGTGACATTGGTGGTCATGTGACGCTCATACTGGCACCAGTGGATCTGACCCGAGTGGTCCTGATCCGTCACCTCAGGCTCTGAGAATGTGAGAATGCCACAGTCGCCACTATCACAGGCCCATGCGACTTGAGGATCACAGGGCAGTTTACCAGACTCTCTGTAGTAAAAGTGCATCTACCAGGAACACATTTAACAGATATCTTTTTTAGCAACTGCAAATAAGCCATGCAAGATATTTTAAGGAATGCTTTCAAAGACTGGACCCTATTGACTTAACAACTTCTTTTGTTCTTCACAGTGAAGAGAATCATACAAGTTTGGAATTAAATGAGTGTGAGTTCTGAGTTATGTTTAATTTCAAGTAGAATAACAGAAATAGAAAAAAAAAAATGTCATTACTACAGCCTGTTAACTTTCAGTGTCCCAGAAGCGAAAATTGTGAAAACTCTTTTAAGTTTTTCTAAAGCATTTATGAATTACAACCATTTAAATTCAAATCTATGCTCAAAAAGGGGGTGACAGTTAACAGATTAAAGAGATATGAATGTATTAACCTGGACTTACCTCCACTTTTCCACCTGGATATCTGTTTCCAGGCATGAAGGTCATCGATCCCCCATAGAAACTGACGGCTTGACCCACAGAAATGGTCAAGCTGATCAGCAGCAGTAGCGCAGCATGTGCCATAGTGTTTGATGAAATGACACTGTGAGTAATGCGGTAAACACAGATGACTACATGGACTACAGTTGGACTGGTTCTGCCAGCTGAAAACAAGCGCATGAAGAATGTGTGTGATGTTTCTGATCACACTGGTTAGTTTCCGAGAAAACCAAAATACACGGATATCAGCTTTCAGTAGTTGTTTCCTCGTGTGTGTGTGTGTGTGTGTGTGTGTGTGTGTGTGTGTGTGTGTAAATAATACATGGACAACATGTTCTACATACAGATGTGGCCTTTAGAAACGCGCGTTTTTTCCCGCGGCATTCGGCAATTCGTCTCGCACAGTCTCGCAGAATCCTGCAAGTGCTTTCGGGGGGGGGGCCTACTTAAAAAATCCCTCAATGTGTTTCGCTTCACAGAATATCCACCAGGTGGCGCATTTAAAAAAACAACTTTACATTAGATTTTTTATTTGACTTCAAATTACATCATGATTGTGAGAAAACATCCACAATAAAATATAAATTATAAATAGTAATAGACACAAATATTTACAGTAGGCTACTGTATTATACAGACATTTGAAAATATTTGTAAATGCAAAAGGTTCATCAAAGTTGTCTTAAGACAAGAAGGGGTATTGGACAACGTTTACGAATTTTTATATGCTTTGTCATTGCTGTGGTTTCCAGGAGATGAGTGCATGCAGAATATTTAACATTGCTTTTATTAAAACAGCAAAGTGACGTTCTTGCCAGCGCATAACTTTTTTTGGACAACTATTAAGATGATTGTGCATGTAATGTGTGTGCAACAGAGAATTTAGTGTGAGCATAATAGACGTGACTCTGCCTGTAAAAACTCAGCAGTATTTTTTTTATATATATATATATACACAAAATCATAACATAATGAAAGGCTTAAATAATGCGACTTACCCAGATTCTTAATTCGTGCAGATATTTCTTGTGTGATTGTTCTTGTGCAGATATTTCTTGTGAGGTAATGTTGCAGCACAACGCATAGCATTTATATTTTGGGCGCATCTGATTGCCATTACATTATTAATAAATATTTTAATTGAACTGTCTTAATGCATTAAGCATAAAGATTTTTCCACGTTAGTCTCAGAATATCCGGGGTTGGCTTGAGGTCTTGCCGACAGTTTGTAAATCTTCTAAATATTCATATTCACAAATTCCATATAAAGGGTGATCAACAGTTATGAAAATAAAAATGACCAGATAAGAGGTATCTGATTAACAGTTTGACAGATGTTGTTTTTAAAAAATAAATAATTACAACATTATGGGGAAGTGGTATTAAATATTTGGTAACACATAATACAATTATTTTAATTACGCATTTTGTTCAGTTTTGCTTTTACAAAATGCTCCCTGTTTTTTATATAATTAATTTAACCTGAGATGTGCGTTATATCACTTTTTGATCATTCTTTGTGTTGTCGAATTTTGACACAGTTTCATTATTTGTTCATAATAATTTGATTCATAATTATGTCATTTTTTTTTTCTAAAAGTAGCAATATTCTAAAGAGATACAATACAAAGACAGTGTATACGTGTACCCACCAGGGCTGCGTTTCCCAAAAGCATCGTAAGACTAAGTTGATCGTAAAAACGATCGTACGACTGATCTTAATATTACGGTCTGTTTCCCAGAAGCATCGTAGCTTAAGTAGCACTTGAAAATCTTCGTAGATCTACTGAACGTTTAACCTAATAATTGTCATCTGTTGTGGATTAGCAATCAAGACAAGTATATATAAAGCACCTACAGGCGGAGTCACTGACAAAATGGCTAAAAAAAAAAAAACCCACGAGAAGATACCTTTCAAAAAGATGAAATTAATGTCCTTTTAGAGGAGATAGAGCGAAACAAATATGTAATTTTTAACAGATTTAAAGGATTTCTTTTATATATTTATTTATTCATTCATTTAATTTTGATTAAAATTATTAGATTAAATTATTTCATTTTTTTCTGACCTTTTTAATTATTTAATTTATACATTCATTTAACCAACAACAAAAAAGAGTAATAAAGTGTACAATAAAGTACAATCAAAACCTTATATTATAATCACATACATTTGAATAAAGTTAAAGGTGTAATCTGCCGTTTGTCCTGCAGGTGTCCTCATAAATCTGTCTTCTTACGATGCACGTGGGGATTTTTTTTTTTTTTTTTTTTTTTTGGAAGATATCCATAGACATTTATTAAACCATAGAAAAAGTACATTTTTTACTTAAGTTAATTTTTCATCTCTATTTTTTCTGTTTATTTAAAATAAGACAAATCTGATATTATTATTTAGCAGTTGAGATTGTTATTTAATGCTTCTCTAACTAGCAGAAGACACTAGCAGGGTTTAAATCCCAGTTGTGCAGGCGGGGCATGTTGTCACAATGGGTTACAATGTGCCCCTATTAGAAATATGCTATTATATTCTATACTTTTATTAATTTTAAAAACGTGAGAAAAATGTGAATAAAGACTGAGTCAATGTTCAGAAATTACAAATTATTTATTTGTTTTGAACTATGTTGTATAGCTGTGTGTTCCTAGTCAAAACTCAAAAAATAGTATATATTTAATTATTAAAAATTGCCATTATTTTATATGAAAAAGTTTTTAATTGTATTTTATTTAGAAACTATTTTAGTTTGTTTTGTAATTTTTTTTTTTATTAGATCAGATAACATTTTAAGCTGTCATATGGTCATGTTACAATGTGCCCCTGCACATGTGGGGCATGTTGTCACATTTCACTTCCATTCTTTCGGGGTATATCAAGAAAAAAGTATATACTGTATTAATAAAACAAAACCACATAATTGTACTAGACATGTGGGAAATGAATGTGGGAAAAAATAAATAGGCCTACTCTGAAGTAGATTTACACAAACTGAGTAAACTGAAGTCAAAAAGCGTTACTTTGTGCCATGAGTCGGCAGCAACATAGTGATGGGTGAGTCATTTTGAATGAATCTTTAATATGACTCGGGACTACCGAGTTGTCTCAAAGAGTGATTCGTTCATTTTGTGTTGACCGCGCATGCGCAGCATGGGTTCTGTACAGAAAACAGAAATGATTAGTTCATCTCTTGAGTCGTCGGGTTCGGGTCCGAGTCTTTCGTTCTTCCAGAGGCTATGCTGTCGGTACCGGAAAGAGAAATGATGAGTTCACCTCTCGAGTCTTCGGGACTGATTCTTCTGCGTCTTTTGTTCTTTTGTCACGTGATGAACGAATGAATCGACCCCGAAGACTCAAAAGATGAACTAATCAATTCTGTATCCGGTACCGACTGCATAGCTCAGCCAATATGGTGCTGTCACGTGATGAACGAATGACTCGAACCCGAAGTCGATAAGACTCGAAATGTGAACTAATCAATTCTGTATCCGGTAGGCCTACTACAGATTACATAGCTGTTTATGAGGATGTCACGGGATGAATGAACGGCTTAGGGAGGTGCGGTAAACTAACAGACCGCATAGCCTGAAGACCCAGATAAATTAATTAATCATTTCTGTTTCTCATAATTTGGCCTTTTCCTTGAATTGAAGTTTTTTCTTATTCTAAATGCGATCAACATTTGATGTGTTTGGGGAATTTGGCTAACATGTAACATTTTAAAAACATTCTGCTGAAATGAACGAAATTACTCAATACAAGATTCGTTCATTTTGACGATCTGAACTTCCCACCGAGGGTATTTTAGTGGAGTTCGATGGACTGGAGCCATGCCCACTTACATTGTTGAGGTTCCGCTAAATCCCACTAATTAAATTTACCCACATTTAAATATAAAATGATGGTGTAACAATAGGAACTATTGTTGTATATGTTGTTGGAGCGGGGACCGAAAATTATATATCTATTATTAACGAGACGGTATGCGTTATAGATTATTTACAAAAAGCCAGGAGCGGACCTGTCGATCGATAATTATGTCACGGAGGTACGAATGCTTGCTAAAACATGCAACTTCGGAGAAATCAAAGACTCGCTCATTACATGACAGGATAGTTTGCGGGATTAACAACGCAGGACTGAGCTTGCTTCGCGAGAAGATTTAAAGTCCCCGTGAACCGGAAGTTGCAAACGACTTTTCTCCAGTGTAGTGACGCATTTCCGAGAGAAACGGAATAATAAATGAGGAAAATAGTGGGCGTGGCTTATTTTCCAACTAGCACCTGATTGGATCTAGATAAGTAGGTGTTTAATTCAAAAAATGGAGGCAGATCTAAACGCAAGTTTACAATCGGTTGTTGAGGATTACTCGCCACCTGAATCACCGCAATTTAGTTTGCAGCAGGAGGAGGAGGAAGATGAAGAAGAACAGGAACACACGGAGGATCATTTCGTCACGGGAATCAGACCTTACATGTTTGAGGCCGTAACCAAAAATGCACCTCCTCGCCATCTCTCCTTTCACGCGCTGTCAAACACACAGGCAGCCTGTCTACTGTCAGTTGGAGGGGCGTGGTTACGGATTAAGGAGACGCCAAATTCCTCACGCCTACGTCATCAGTGAAGGTCCTCCAATGCAGAGGGGAGGGGCATTTTCAGATTTTGATTAAAGATTATGAAGCCAAAAAAATTTTTTGTGTGGATTGACTCGCATGGATGAATTGTTCAGCACAAAACGATCAATTTAGGCGAACAAAGTGAATATAGTCAATTTTGATTTCACGGGGACTTTAACACCGCAGACGTGTATGCGCTACATGCAGAACAGCAGAGCTATCGCGGGAAGAGCAAGGTCGACATCAACGCGACACGATGATCACATGCAAATTCTGTGGTAAAGAGCATGAAATATACAGAAATGCACAGCTTTTTTTTGGGGGGGGGGGGGGATGCAAACAAGTGTGAAAAGGCAAATCACTTCGCAGTAAATTGTAGAGCCCAGATGAGACAAACACACAAATCTAATTTGACTCTTCTTTAATAAACTTGTGTGGGCCACTACACTACACACATTTTGCATGTGATCACTTTCTGGTGTGTCCATTTTCGGTCCCCACTCCAACAACATATACAACAATAGTTCCTATTGATACAGTTGCTATAGCCTACAAGAATTGTAGCCTATTTATTTTGTCTTATCATGATACTGTCAACACAGTAGAAAATAAATGTAACAGAGAAAATTTGGCTAAATTAAATATGACATCTGTCACCAGGCGCGGATTTATGGGTGGGCCTGGGTGGGCACGTGCCCACCCAGATTGACCGGTGGCCCACCCAATCAGATTAATAAAAACAATTTAAATTTTTAATTTTAATAATAATAATAATGAATTAATAAATAATTTCATTTTAATAGTTTCCTGAGGACATTTATGTACAATAGCTACGAAAAATAGCTACAAAAGAAAAATATTATGTCGGCATATCACGTGTCAGTCCAGTAATGCTATCACGCAACACCACTCTCTACTTGCGACTCGCGTGACAGACAGATGAACTTCAGGTTTAAAGCAGCCGCGGAGGGCTGACTGACATGAGTACAAGGTAGTTAAATTCACTACCTACGTACCGATCTGCTATACTTGACATATTTATCAGGCGTGCGTGTTACATAGGCGTAATTTGCGAGTGGGGCGGGTGGGACATGTCCCCACCACTTTTTAAAACATTTCGCGGCACGAATGTACCAATTCTACAAATAAACATCTCCAGTTAACCAGCAGAGCATTCATTTCGTTCGTTTGTTAAATAAGAGACGATCTAGCGCTGAAATGTGTTTTTTAAATCAAGTGATGAAAGTGCTTGTTGCCGCTGCGATAAGTGGCGCGGATACAGTGTTTTCTCGTGTGGCTCGCGCACACACCGCACTGTCTTGACTCGACGGACGCGCGCTTCAATCCGTTGCGGATACTCTCTATTCGTTCTGGTGAAATCACACATCATAATGCACACGTGTCCCTCCTTGATATACAACCACTGATGAACATAATCAGTTTTGATGAAAAAAAAAAAAAAAAAATTAGGCTGGTGCGGACTAGATCCCACAACCTCTGACACTGTTGGCGAAAGTTCTACCACTGGACCATTTAGGTGTACGTTGTTCAAGTAAGCGAATCTATGTATTTTAGTCACACAACAAATCTATTATACAGCATATATTTGGCTACATCTCATTAAACGACAAATGTAGCATACTATTTAAATCGATGGACATCGTAATGTTATTGTACAATGTACATATATCTAATTTAGCAAAGTTACGCCACTGGGCGTGTATATAAGCTTAAAAAACCGAGGCCCCCCCGTATATTCACCAGGCCCACCTATTAATGACATTCTGTATCCGCCACAGACTGTCACTCAAAATGATATGCTAAAAATATGAATAAACGAAAACTTTTGGGTTAGCTACTGCTAAAAGCTTCGCTTACTGACGACGGTTTCAACTATGGGATCAATATCCCTTTACAGAGAGGTTTGATCTTAAAGTCCACTAGATGGCGGCAGATCCATTTACCACTCAACAAACTAACCCCATTGAGGGACAGTTAACAGGGGTGCACATGACTTTTTTGATCAGGTTCTCAAGGGAGCATCTGGACGTGCTGCTTAGTACTTACTCTTCACTTTTCAAGCTTATCATATATGACGCATGTGAATTGCATAAATTATAGGTGAAATGTGTATGTGTTTTCAAATGTATATAAAATCCATTTATTTGATGCGTCAGATGGATAGGGGTTTTGGGGTGGACTATTCATTTAGGCCAAGCACAACCGACCAAAACATTTAGGCATTGTAGCGTTGACTTTTGCATTTTTCACGTGCTGTGCCGATGATGTCGCTTAAAGTCGTGTAATGCTTCTTTTTTTTAGATGCATTTCGAAAGATCAACATGATTAAGCAAATCGAGTTTAAGTCCAGATAAGTTTTTTTACATAGAGAACAATCTATTCTTTATGACACTTACAATCCTTCATTATTTGTAACTTTTCCCATAGTCACATACATTATAAATCATTTTAAAATACAGTAGGCTATTTACACGTATTCACAGTGATATGAATATGCACGAAGGACACTGCTTGAAGGACACTGCTTGACTCATATGGAGCTCAGAAATCTGAAGCAGATACACATGAGACACATATTCTCATAACTGGATGCAAAAGTTTTATCTACACTCACTGAAATATACACTCACCTAAAGGATTATTAGGAACACCTGTTCAATTTCTCATTAATGCAATTATCTAATCAACCAATCACATGGCAGTTGCTTCAATGCATTTAGGGGTGTGGTCCTGGTCAAGACAATCTCCTGAACTCCAAACTGAATGTCAGAATGGGAAAGAAAGGTGATTTAAAGGGGTCATATAATGTCATTTTTGTACAAGCTAATTATGATTCTTTAGGGTCTAAATTAAAAGTTTGTAATATACTTTAATTAAAAAATTCTCATTAGTATTGTAAGAAAACACTCATTTTACCTGGTCAAAAACAGCTCTGTTTTCAGCACGCCGTTTCAGTGCATGTGTCTTTAAATGATAATGAGCTTTGCTCACCCCGCCGCTCTGTTCTGTGCGTACACCATTTAAAAATAATAATACAAAAACCATAACGTGTTGTTCATTCTAAACGTGGGATTATGAATTATATTGAGAACGTCGTACATAGAAAACATGCCATAATGTACCCTGAGTGTAAAAATAGCCACATTCATCGTGAAGCGTGCAAGCTATTTGCAGAGATTAATATAAAGATTAATATAAAGGTCAATAAAACGTTACACTCACTTGTTCTTCCGGAGGTGCAGCAGGAACACGAATAGTTGGTACTGATCCTTTTTTCTGGAGCAGCTTCTTAGCAAAAACAGCTTTATACTGACCCTCGTTTGTAAAGCAGTCTGGTGAAATGATTCGCGCAAACATGACAGCATTGACGTTGATCGTGGGGAATATTCCCTTCGAAAACAAACTCAGCCACTGCGTCTTTAGCGGTTCGGATTTAGAAACATCATCAATATGACTGCTGTGTTCGTTATTACACCCAAGAACAGAACACCACAATCGTTATGGGCCTTTCACACAGGACGCGGTGTGCGCGGCGCTTGTCGCTGGGTTCAGCGTTGCCTTTCAGATACAACGCGAAAAAACTGTTTACACACATTTGCCTACCTACAAGTTAACTGACTGTTAAAACACAACTATTGTTAATGTAAATGTCTGTCTATGAGATGATCCTTCATACCATACGATGTCTTAATATAATTTACTTTCATCCATTTTGATTTCTGTGCTTGTTTGGATCCCCCGATTCTATTGGCTGCGCTGGTAATCGTCACAGAGCGCAGCGGCAAAAGTTGAACTATTTTGAACTTTGACCGCGGCATGCGCGTGAGCACAGCTTGATTTGAGACAGGAGGAAACATATAAGAAGATTAAAAAAAAACACTGGATGGATTTTTATCATTTTATGATGGTTGTGTACAGGCACTGCCAACACACATTTCAGTACAATCAACAAGTGCATGTACCATTATATGACCCCTTTAAGCAATTTTGAGCGTGGCATGGTTGTTGGTGCCAGACGGGCCGGTCTGAGTATTTCACAATCTGCTCAGTTACTGGGATTTTCACGCACAACCATTTCTAGGGTTTACAAAGAATGGTGTGAAAAGGGAAAAGCATCCAGTATGCGGCAGTCCTGTGGGCGAAAATGCCTTGTTGATGCTAGAGGTCAGAGGAGAATGGGCCGACTGATTCAAGCTGATAGAAGAGCAACTTTGACTGAAATAACCACTCGTTACAACCGAGGTATGCAGCAAAGCATTTGTGAAGCCATAACACGCACAACCTTGAGGCGGATGGGCTACAACAGCAGAAGACCCCACCGGGTACCACTCGTCTCCACTACAAATAGGAAAAAGAGGCTACAATTTGCACGAGCTCACCAAAATTGGACAGTTGAAGACTGGAAAATGTTGCCTGGTCTGATGAGTCTCGATTCAGATGGTAGAGTCAGAATTTGGCGTAAACAGAATGAGGACATGGATCCATCATGCCTTGTTCCCACTGTGCAGGCTGGTGGTGGTGGTGTAATGGTGTGGGGGATGTTTTCTTGGCACACTTTAGGCCCCTTAGTGCCAATTGGGCATCGTTTAAATGCCACGGCCTACCTGAGCATTGTTTCTGACCATGTCCATCCCTTTATGACCACCATGTACCCATCCTCTGATGGCTACTTCCAGCAGGATAATGCACCATGTCACAAAGCTCGAATCATTTCAAAATTGTTTCTTGAACATGACAATGAGTTCACTGTACTAAAATGGCCCCCACAGTCACCAGATCTCAACCCAATAGAGCATCTTTGGGATGTGGTGGAACGGGAGCTTCGTGCCCTGGATGTGCATCCCACAAATCTCCATCAACTGCAAGATGCTATCCTATCAATATGGGCCAACATTTCTAAAGAATGCTTTCAGCACCTTGTTGAATCAATGCCACGTAGAATTAAGGCAGTTCTGAAGGCGAAAGGGGGTCAAACACAGTATTAGTGTAGTGTTCCTAATAATCCTTTAGGTGAGTGTACATCACGGTCCCTAAATTACAAAATACACTCTTATCTGTGGTATTCTAATATGGAAGGAATTGGGATGAATAGACGAGTCTGGAGTGTGTCTAGTTTGTTGTCCCCTTTGCCTCTTTGTTACTATAAGTAGGAATGATCTAACTGATGGGGTTTGCTTTTGTATTAACATTTTGAGTAAAGCCATGAATATGAGCGGAAGTGAAATATGCCTGCAGACAACAGTTCTTTTGGAAACATGAATCTGTGCCACGTGGGCACACCTTAATGTGACAGTAAATGTATAAAATTGTATTTTTATAAATGTTTAGGCATGAGCTATATTTATTTTCAGCAAACACTTTGCATAGTTAGTGTTACTTTGCACCCATCTCTAGGGTAAGCATTGCCTTTGGAGTATATCTGAGGATGACTAGTTGGTTTACACAAATGAGACATGCAGATTCCAGAGACATTTTCAGAGCCTTATTGGGCATGGTGTGTGTAACTCCCACACGCCTTGACAGTGAGTATAAGCAATACTGTGGCTAAATACAGAGCACATTTAGTCTACTGAGTTATATATGAATGTAAGTAAATGGGGGGGGGGGATACTAATATCCTCTTAATCCTGGAACTGTGGAGGTTCTGGCGTTCTGATACTTACGGAAATGCGACCGAGACACTTTGACCCACTTTCCTCTCAGCTGAGTCGACTGCAGCTGTTAAACATACCAAAGTAAGACCTCTAAACCACTGCGTCCACACACAGCTGCACTGATCCGGCCAATAACCATTTCATATTTCAAAATATCTAGCACATGGTCCTTTTTATGTTGCACTTTTGTTGTGTAGGGACCAAGCGGCAACCTTCCCTTCTCTCTCTTGAAACCAACACGGAAGTGAGTTAAACTGCAATTCATTAACTGGTCGCTTGGGCTGGCTGCAGAAGTGAGTCAAATCTGTATCTCCCCCATGTTAAAATTACCAACTTTACAGCAGAAAAAAAACATGTTTACAGCCTGGATCTCTATGTGGCTTTGGTCTATACAGCTTATTTTGCCCTTCATAACAACTGTGAGGGGGTGCATTTTTTTTTATAACTCATCCGTTTAGTTGATTAATATTTAAATTTCTGCATTTAAGGGCGTGGCCACTTGAGTGACAGTTGGGTTGTCGCTGATGTCAATGCTAGCCGTTTGTCTGCTGTTACTAGCCGTCATCTCACCTCAGCAAATGTTGCTGCTGAACTTGCCATCTCTGCAGTGTTTGTGCTTTTTTTTCGGGATTATTTTATACAATTTAATACACCCATTACTTGGGTACAAAGCCCACGGCTTTGGATTCCGTCGTTATCGTCGAGTAGTTGAAGTTTAGAGATGGTAAATCTTTTCCTGTTTTTTTTTTTTTTTTGTGCGTTCCCGAGATAAGACCTTCCTTAAAGGGACACTTCACCCATTTGCATTAAGCTTTGCATTGTTAGAAACCCAGTCATACTATTGAATGGTCGTGCAACACTCTTTCATTTTCCCCTGATACCGGAGAAATCTGTTATTTACCTCTTACACTTCCTCCTACAATGACGCAAAAATCGTCATTTTGCGTCATTGTAGGAGGAAGTGTAAGAGGGGGGGATTTCTGATGAGACTACAAGCACTCGTTCCTCATCTATCCAGGGGGCGGGACCCGCTCACGCTACAGACCTATTACAGATCAGTGGGTGGGACTTTACTCTCTGAAACTGAAAGCAATATCCTCCATCTTGTTTGAAGCTAAGCTAACAGGCGCTGTGGAGACAGATGTACAGTTATGACAATAGCGGAGGAGAGTGCTCAATATGATATAGAGGAAGAGGATTTCGGAAGTCTGATGCTTGAATCAGGTGTTTGTGGCTACCTTTACAAGCCACATTATAGCGAAGAGCAGCCGAGGCAGAAGACCTGCCTGCCGCGGACGAGGAGCCCGGACTGGCTCGAGTTAGGGCGGACTGGTGGCGCCGGTGATCTCACTATGCAACTACGAACCGCTACGAACACAGAGATAGAGTCCGTCTGCGGCATGATGACAATTTCTCCTGGACGAAATCTCTGAATCAGACGAGGACACGGACGTTTGTGTTGTGAACTAGTTTCCTAGTTTCGCACCGCATATGTTCTGACTGAACATCCAGGTACCATGCAATAATTCACCTTTTCGAAAGAAATACAAACGAGGAGTAATGCACTAATGAGTTCGCCAACTAACTAGACATTTTGTGTGAATGTGAAATTAATTTCAAGCTCTGGTGGTAGCTAGACTTGTAGACGGAAGAGTGATTTCTCTTATAGGCAGATATGCGCTTTCTGGATTAGTGGGAGTGGCTTGCGGAGCTGTGCAATGTGGTGCATTGTGGGAGTTGTTGTCTTTCATACAAATGCGTCCTGAAGTTATTTTTTGTCTTTTCTCGGTCACAAAGGCACCAAATTCAAAATTTCTTTTACATTTCGACTACATATATGACCCACTTTAAATAAAAAACAATGTTCAAAAGGGTGAAATGCCCCTTTAACATAATGCCGAAAACCCGAAGTCTCTAGGTGGTCTGGTTGAGGAGTGCGAGATTGGTGCGCACAGACAGAAAAAGAAATCATGAGTTAACAATCGCAATTCGACTTTGGCTAAGCCACACCCTAGAATGCAGATTGACCAATCACAGCGCAGCCAAGAACGAACTCCGACAGAGGTCCGACACTTTTTCACAGCGCTCCATTGACTTTAACGCAGGTGTCTAATATTTTTGGTCTCGGCAGGCTATTACCGTCGTAGTTTTATCAAAAATATGGTTAAACATTGTGCCTGGGGTAGGGGTGTGCCATATCATACCGTCCACGATAATACCGGTATAAATATATATATATACCGGTATATTTTTACATTATAAAAAAGTGTCATATCGCGATATCACTGATATGGCGCATTAGCCTACGTTCCCTAGCACGCACAACAACAACACCTGTCTGAGCGCGAGAGCAGCAAGTCAGCCTCCAATGACGATTTAGTACCTAAAAAGGAGCTACTTCAAAAGTATTTTAATAATTCCCGCAGGTCTACCACTTATAATGCGGGAAATCCCCCCGCAAACACTGATTTTACCAACCGCGTGAGTGTTCAGCGGTGCCGCGTCTTCTCTCTGTCGCTCTCAAAATGGGTTGCACAAGTTTAGCAGTCAGGACATGACGGAATCTTTTGTCACTTGCATCGTAACTAAAGATTAGAAGATTTTCACTTCTTTTTAAGTCTCATCAGTTTAAACATTTGCGATTTTAAACTACTCTCGCGCGCTCTCTGAGAGATGTTTACTCTGCATGCATACATACAGTAAAGCCGTCTCACAAACAGCTCGCGAGTAACAAAAGTTATTTTTCGCGGATTAAATCGCTTTAACAGGGGAAAAATCACGCAAAATTTTGTAAAAATTCCGGTCATGGTTAGTGTATTCGTAAACAGTCGGTTATGTCTGAAATAACCATAAAACGCGCGTGACAGTGTGACAGACAGTATAACAGTAATGGATCCGGGCACTAGCTCTAAAAGTGACAGCAGCCATATGTGTCTGTCATTAATGTTGTCGTCAAAACAACAAAAGATAGCTTTCATTGTAAGGAATCAGAATTAATAGCCTATGTATTTAATTTAGTCAGGACTCAGGACTAGTGTTATTTTACATTTGATTACCTTATTCAGTTTCTGTAGTATTTCTGAATAGTGTTAGACGGACCTACTCAAAAACTTTTATCTTTATTTGTATCTTTATTATTTTGTATATATTTTTTGCTACTTTTTAAAATTTAATTCAAAGATTGAAATCAAGCTTCCTTGTGTTGTGTAAACTCTTAAAAACAAAATTACCCAATTGTGAAAACACAATAAGTGAGCAAACATTTTGGTGAGATAAATGTAATAATAAAAAAAATTCTGAATTTTTTTTATATCGTCATTAATATCATTATCGCAAATATTCTTGAAATATCGTGATATAATTTTGAGGCTATATCACCCACCCCTAGCCTGGGGCATTTAACACAGATACGCGTTTCCCAGAGAGGTTGGAGGGGGGTGTCCGTTTTTTTCCCTTCCCAAAACCGAAGTCAAATCCTGACAAGTGTCGTCTTTGGATTAAACTGTGTGTGTGGACGTCCTCACAGTCAGCTAAACCCCTCAAGGATCAACAAGCGCACTTGTGTGTGCTCTAAGGTAAATTTAGCTTTTAACCTTACTGTGAAGTTATAACTAGTTAGACAGTTTTAGGTTATGATTTCGGTTCTCTACCCTAATTAATGAAGAATCAAGGTCCTAGTAGCAAGCAAGATTAGCGATAGTTTAGTTATCACGTAAGTTAAGTCAGGAATGGATTGTATGTTTTGACTAGCGGCTGGATGTTAGCTAACTTTGTTATTCAAGATAAAAACACATAACGTTAATGTTATCCTATCTTGAATAACAATTCACTGTAAAAAATTTCTAACCCTCCCAAATCAAAAATTTCAAGTGACCGATAACATCTACATTTTTCAATTGGCCCAAGTGAAATTCTGTAAATTATCAAATTAAATTTACAGAATTTCACTTGGGCCAATTGAAAAATTTAGATGTTATCGGTCACTTGAAATTTTTGATTTGGGAGGGTAAGAAATTTTTTACAGTTTAAAGTTAGCTAAAACAAACAGCATAAAACTGTCTAACTAGTAAGTTATAACTTCACAGTAAAGTTAAAAGCTAAATTTACCTTAGAGCACACAAAAGTGTGCTTGTTGATCCTTGAGGGGTTTAGCTGACTGTGAGGACGTCCACACACACAGTTTCATCCAAAGACGACACTTGTCAGGATTTGACTTCGGTTTTGGGAAGGGAAAAAAACGGACACCCCCCTCCAACCTCTCTGGGAAACGCGTATCTGTGTTACAAATGCCCCAGGCACAACGTTTAACCATATTTTTGATAAAACTACGACGGTAATAGCCTGCCGAGACCAAAAATATGAGACGCCTGCGTTAAAGTCAATGGAGCGCTGTAAAAAAGTGTCGGACCTCTGTCGGAGCTCGTTCTTGGCTGCGCTGTGATTGGTCAATCTACATTCTAGGGTGTGGCTTAGCCAAAGGCGAATTTTGTCCGGTGGAAAATTCCGCTAAAAAGAGTGACTGACATGTATGCACATAAATCACTGTCACACACACTCTCAGAGTAATATTAAGTTACTGCATAATACATTTTCAACTAGCAGAATAGTACAGAATCACGATACACAGTCTCACATGTAGCCAAGTCTTTTAACTGTTATAATATTTCGAAGGGCAAAAACAGGAACTTTTAATTGGCTTTACATCATCAAGTGTCACTTTAGCGCGAGGCCCTGTGCAGTCGCAGACTTTGTACTGTCAGTAGCATAACTTTATAGCCTACCAAGAGCCGTTAACAGCCTGAGCTAACTCCATCACGTTGAGCTATTTGGGCGTGATTTCTCAGCCTCTTTGCCCATTTTCTGTTATCTGGGAGTGACGCAAGGCCAAGATTTACAGTCTATGGTAGGGACTGTATCACTCCTTTGGCCTTGTTAGCAAGTTAAAAGTATGGGGGACAAGGAGAGAGAAATGTGCGGCAATTATTTAAAATATAAATAAATCATTTGACAAACTGACAATAAAATGAATGTATACAATACATTTTATTTAATAATTAAAATTGTTCAATTGTACTTATTCAATAATTAAATTAAAATATATATTATAAAAATTATTATATAAAAATTAAATGTCCTTGTTAGGCTATGTTACATGAATTACTGTTGTAATAAGAGTAAATCATGCATAATTACAACCCTAAAACAAACCATAACCCTAACTATAAGAATGCCCGGTTTCACAGACACGGCTTAGATTAAGCCAGGATTAAACCTTAGTTCAATTAGGACATTTAAGTAGCTTTTATAAACGTGTCTTAGAAAAAAGATGTGCATCTTGAGACAAAACAATGGCGGTGACATGTTTTAAGAAATCTCAGTGCAAGTTGCTTTCAGTTAAAATAGCTCAAATGCATTTTGGACCAGACGTAATGCCTTGTCTGTGAAACCGGAGGGGAAGTTAATTAATATTACTCAGTATTTCAATGTGTTATTACACTGTAACAAGGACACCTTAAAATAAAGCCCTTTTTTTGTTCATTTATTAAATATTAATTTAAAATATTGAACACTTTTTAACGGCATTTTAACTTTACATAATTATTTAGCAAACATAAATAGCAAAAATGTGAAAATGTAAATTAATCTTTTGTAAATAAATATAAAGCCCTTTGCAAAATGAAGTAAAAATTGTAAGTAATTAAATTATTCATTATAAAATATAATACATAAATAATTTAATAGTTGCAAATTAATTAGCCAGTTATTACATTCAGATTTTTTTTTTTTATTTGCCATTTCCTTTATGTTATTTACATTTATTCATTTTATTTATTTATGGAAGACTCATTTATTAAACAATTAGTTTTTGTGTTTTCCATATGGCTTCTCGACTTTTTCAGTATGTGCTCAGAGTGCGAATGAACAAAATATTTATGTTTGGAGCAATGAACCTAGTCCTCCATAACAGATTAGTTTTACATTTAGAAATTTGAAAAGCTGCTATGACAGAATTTGATCCATGATTTCCAACTGAAAGCCCTTTGTGTTTGTTAATGCCGTGGCTCTAAACAGTGGTGTCGAGCCTGGACCTCCTCTATTGTTAGCTACACGCTGCTAAGTGTAGAACGGCTTGCTCAGCAGCTGTTGAGAATAATAGAAGGTCGAGTGAGCAGGATTTGCGTCCAAAGCTGGAACAAGAGCCTTTGTGTTATGGACATGAAAGCCTGTGTTATTCAGAAAGACTGGCTTTAACCTCATGCACCTATCCGGCAGGATTTCAGTTTAACTTGAACTTGGCAACCTTTTTCCTAACGAGGCACTTTCGATTTCACCAAAGAAGACTTTAGAATCCACTCTAAAGGACTGAAAGAAATCATTTCAAATCATAAGTTTGCACTACAAATAATCCGTATTCGTCTCAGTCAGCTTGGCTGAATTTTCAGACGTCAGAAGAATAACGTCGCTTGGTATTTTAATGTGGCATGGTATAATGCCTCTTTTCAGTCGCTGATTTTTTTCCTCCTGATTATTTTCTTGTTTGAAAAGAACAACATATACTGAAAACCGTCATGAAAGTGTACTCTCTTTAAGTGCACTAAGTTGTCTTTTATTGCATTAATATTATTTTATCTGCAAGTTATTTTTTTTTTTTAATATACTTGAAGTACACTAAAAGTGCACACTCAATACAATTAAGCGCACTTTATTTTTTCACAAGGGAAATGTTAAAGGGATAGTTCACTTTAAAAATAAATTTTGGTATGTTTTAGCTTACCTCAAGGGCATCCAAGATGTAGGTGTCTTTTTTTCCGCAGTAGTTTCAATTTGGATATTTTTAGGTCAAACTGTTCTTGTCTGTCAGTCGTATAATGCAGGTCGATGGTCACTGTATCAAAACACAAGCACAGAGTCCAAATTAAAACAATTCCCCATCGTCCAAATTAAACAATTCCCCATCGTAAGTACACATTGATGGCCTAAGACACGAAACGAGCGGTTTGTGTGAGAAAATGAACAGTATTTATATCGTTTTTACCTCTTGTAACACAGCACACGTCCAAATGTTCTGACGGCGCGGGCGGGTATAGATATATACATAGATGTCGCCTTGGCTACGGTTTCGTTCCAATGAACTGCAGTAGCAAAGGCGACATCTAGTGTATACATTTATACCCGCTCGCGCCGTCAGATCATTTAGACGTGTGCTGTTTTCAAGAGATAACAACGATATAAATACTGTTCGTTTTCTCACACAAACCGCTCGTTTCGTGTCTTAGGCCATCAATGTGTACTTACGATGGGGAATTGTTTAATTTGGACGATGGGGAATTGTTTTAATTTGGACTCTGTGCTTGTGTTTTGATACAGTGACCATCGACCTGCATTATACGACTGACAGACAAGAATGGTTTGACCTAAAAATATCAAAATTGAAACTACTGCGGAAACAAAGACACCTACATCTTGGATGCCCTTGAGGTAAGCTAAAACATATCAAATATTAATTTCAAAGTGAACTATCCCTTTAAATTATATATTTTTTTATTTTTTTTATCTTTTTTTCATATATTTTATTGGACACAGCGTTCAAACAATATATGCAACATAATACAATATAAGTCTCCATATTGTATTTTCAGAATGGACAATTCTTCAAAACAAATGTCTTTTTGTGGTTTCATTCCATATCCCTCCCTACCGGGAAATGTTAAATTATTAACTGAATATTTTTTTTTTTATTTACATTTTTGGAAGAAATTTTGAGTGATAATTTGATTTAAACCATTTAATACTTAGTAAGCACTATTAATACATTTGTCCAGTCCAAGTGTAGTAAATTATAAAAAACAAAAATATTCTCTGAGACAATGTATATGGTCCTCAAAATGCATTTATTGCAAACACGCCTTGACTTCAGTCATCCACATACAAAACGTAAAAATCACAGCTTAAAAAATACTCAAAGCACACAAAAAAATTGAGTCTGCTGTTCACTCGTTCACCTCTTCCTCGTCATCCTCAAATGCTTCCTCGCCATCATTGGCTGTAGCCTCCTGGTACTGCTGATACTCCGACACAAGGTCGTTCATATTGCTCTCGGCCTCGGTGAACTCCATCTCATCCATTCCCTCTCCGGTGAACCAGTGCAGGAAGGCCTTGCGTTTAAACATGGCTGAAAACTGCTCGGAAATGCGCTTGAAGAGCTCCTGGATGGCCGTGCTGTTGCCGATAAAAGTGGAGGCCATCTTAAGTCCTCTGGGTGGAATGTCACACACCGCGACTTTAACGTTGTTGGGGATCCACTCTACGAAATAGCTGCTGTTCTTGTTCTGAATGGCCAACATCTGCTCGTCGACTTCCTTCATGGACATTGGCCCGCGGAAAACGGTAGCCACCGTGAGGTATCGCCCGTGCCGCGGGTCGCAGGCGGCCATCATGTTCTTGGCGTCGAACATCTGCTGTGTGAGTTCAGGCACCGTGAGTGCACGATACTGCTGACTTCCTCGCGCGGTCAATGGCGCGAATCCAGGCATGAAGAAGTGAAGGCGAGGGAACGGCACCATGTTAACCGCTAGCTTGCGCAGGTCTGCGTTTAGTTGGCCGGGGAAGCGTAACGAAGTGGTGACTCCACTCATAGTGGCAGACACTAAGTGATTGAGATCCCCGTACGTGGGAGTGGTGAGTTTTAGCGTGCGGAAGCAGATATCGTACAGCGCCTCGTTGTCGATACAGTACGTTTCGTCTGTGTTTTCCACCAGCTGATGCACCGAGAGCGTGGCGTTGTACGGCTCCACCACCGTATCGGACACTTTGGGTGAAGGCATGACGCTGAAGGTGTTCATGATGCGGTCGGGATACTCCTCTCGGATCTTACTGATCAGAAGCGTCCCCATTCCGGATCCGGTTCCTCCACCGAGGGAGTGTGTGAGCTGGAAGCCTTGCAGGCAGTCGCAATGCTCACACTCCTTTCTGACCACATCCAGGACTGAGTCCACGAGCTCGGCTCCTTCCGTGTAGTGGCCCTTGGCCCAGTTGTTTCCGGCACCTGTCTGTCCTGCAAAAGCAATACAATAAGGGAAGATTGGTTGATAACACTTTATTTCGATAATCCACTTTAGACTTTCTACTAACTGTAAGTAACTTTGCAACTACATATCAACTAACTGTCAATAGAGTATTAGTAGACTGTATGCTTAATATCTGCTAACTCTTTATTTTGTTGCTCCCCAACAGATATTCTACTGACTATAAGAAACGTGGCAACTACAAGTCAACTGAAATAAAGTGGAACCAATTGGTTTGCAATGAAAACGAAATACAATATTCTTAGCCGCTGACTACAGCGAACCGTGTGGAGCATTCATCATAGCCTATGTGCTGTTTATGTTCATTCTTGGGATGCATTCCAGCTGCACTGATGTATTTTTATTAGTGAACGTCATTTATTTCCTCTTGTCAAAATAAAATTTGTCCACACTTGTCTTGAGAAGTGATACTGATGAGAGAACATGGTATTCTGTGCCTCTTTTATATACACTGTGACCACCTGCCATATATGTAGACATTAAATTTATAGTTCCTCGTAATCTATGTAGGCTATGAATTTCATAACAAAAGATTTGTTTAGATTTTCACTGTCATAACTGAAAATCATTTGCTTCAAGTGCAATTTTAACTGTTTAATTTCCCAACAATACATATAAGGTCTGTCTCTAGTCTGCACTAATCAGTAAATTGTTTCTGAAAATGCTAAAAGTTATATAAAGTTTTATAGGAAAGCAACATAAATTTATCACTATACTACATAATTCTCCATACTTCCATTTGAGTTATTTTGTAGTTAAAATGTTTAACTATTATTAAAAAATAGTAACAATAAAGAAAGTGTAAATGTATCCAAACATTTCACTGGTAGTGTATGTCACAGAAATTCACAAAAGAACCTTTTTCCACTTTAAAGGCACAATGAGGTGCCTTGAAACGCACAGCATTATTCTGTTCTGATGCATATTCCACTGAAACAGGAAGACAGGGCGGGACATATCAGTCAGCTCCTCTCCTTTTTAAAATAGCCAATAGCGTTTAGTTTGTATCACAGCTCGACCAGAGCCGTTGAGCTCGGAAAAGCCACAGTTTCCTCCTAATCTCTAACCATTTCTCCTCCTTATCTCCTCCATATCGCTTTAAAATAAACATTCTGTGCAGAATTCAAATATATCCGATATGTTTTCTGGTCTGTGGCGACTTGATCAGATGATCCGCTCTGTGTATCGTGTCTCTGGACCGGAGCTGCGGTGGTACGCGTGACACTAATGTGAAACAGACTTCATTCGCCCCAATGGTAAGCATATTTACACTGTCTGAATTGTTCCTTATCCCCTATATAGTGCACTATGTGCCATTCACCATGTAGAAAAAAGTAAATGTGTGAACAAGTGACCGATTTCAGCCGCAGCTTCGGTGTCTAATTATAATGTAGGGGGCGGAGCTTCAGATTCTAGAGAGCATTTGATTGGACAGAAAATCTGATGAGAAGCTGAAGTGCAGAGTGATGTTATCAAAATTATTGATCCATATTGGCGGAGTATTTGAAGCCAAAAAACTTTTATTTTGATTTCATGGGAACTTTAAATAACCTTTTGTGGAATGGAAAGTTTCCACGGATGTTAAAGGTTTCTTCATGGAACCATCGGTGCCAATAAAGAAACTTAATTTTTGTGCAATATTGTAACTAATGTTTTTTGAAGGAATTTAAGAGCACATGTTCTAAGAACATATAAAAACAAGAGTTACAATTATGTGTTTTTTGTGGCCTACATTCTTTGGCTTGAAGCTAACAGACCTACAAATAAAAAAAGAGTGTTTGGCATGTTGACACGGTACCAAAGATGAAGTTGTCTGGTCGAAAAAGCTGTCCAAATGCCCCAGAACGAACACTGTCCATAGTTCCAGGCTCCAGGTCCACCAGCACGGATCTGGGAACATACTTGTGAGCTAAACACACACACATACACACACACACACACACACACGGCTATAAATCTTGTTTGCTGTAAAGATATGCTGTGAAACTTTATTACTAAAACAGATGATAAATGACTTAAATGATTATAAATTAATTGATAAAACAATGCACATTTTGTAAATTAATTAATATTTGTTTTTATTAGGCTACTTTATGTAAATCCTTAAATAAAACATGATGCTAGTGCAGTCAGATCAGCCCAGGAAATTCCTCTGAGCTGACTACACTGCTCAAAGTTTAAGGTCATTGTGAGTTTGTGAGGGGGAGCAACAAGAGCACTGATACATACTCACACACTGATGCACATACTTACAGGACGCCTCGTTGTAGTACACATTAATTCTGTCAAGCTGCAGCCCTGAATCACCCACATAGTTGCCGGCTGGGTCAATGCCATGCTCGTCGCTGATGACTTCCCAGAACTAGATGTGACACAGTTGTTTTGTGTTAGTTCGGATGTTCAGATAGATTTCAAAGCACGAGATTCTTTGAGTGTTGAGATTCTTTGCATACTCGCGCACAGTAGGACACATCTTGCCACACCCAGGGTAACTGATGTGCCCTTAAAATATAACGGGTTGTTGCCTACCATGAATCAAGCATGATCACATTTAAGTAGGCCTACAGCAAATATGATAAAAGCCACTGTAATCAGCTGTAGAGAGAGAGTTGTAGGCCTACTGTAGATTCCAGATGCGATTCATTTGAACGGGTATTAAACAGTTTAGTTTGGTGAAGTTTTTAGTATACTAGACCAGGGTAAGAAATACCTAGAAAAAGAAATTCACGAAAAAGAACCGGATCTTAAAGGGACAGTTTACCCCCAAATATTACTCACCCTCAAGTTGTTCCAAACCTGTATGAGTTTCTTTCTTCTGTTTGATACAAAAGAACATATTTTAAATAATTTTAGACAGTTGACGACGCCCATTGAAGTCCATTGTAGAAAAAATGTAAAAAGTACTATGAAAGTCAATGGGGCACATACATTTTAATTTTTGGGTGAACTATCCCTTTAGGAGTCGGGAATCCTATTTTAATCACTGAAAATTAACGTTCAGGGATCGAATCACACGGGTCGTGCAGTGCGTTCTGATTCACTGAAAAGAATCGGATCATACGAGTCATTTGTTTAAGAATCGAACTACACTGTTTGCACTGCAGCTGTTTTGCATTCAATATGCCTGTAATCAGTAGCGATGTTGCGCTTTAAAAGTATATTAGAGAACTGTCATGACTGAAAATCATCAGCTTCAGGTACTTTTTTTAAAGTTTCCCAAAAATGTTTTTCCCAAAAAAAAAACCCTAAGTTTCAGTTTCCATATGTCTGTATTAATAAGTAAATTGTTTTTGAAAGTGCAAAATATAGTTTAAAACCGACACAGTGTGATAGGAAAATAAAATGCATTTGACTAACCTTTGTTCCAATCTGATTGCCGCACTGTCCGGCTTGAATGTGAACGATTTCCCTCATTGTTGTAGTTGTGTGAAGATGCTCCTCAGAATCTGAGCTCTGCTCTACTGCAGGGTGACTGCGAGTTCACTGAGACACACGAGCTTCAGCTTCCACACGATTGGTCGGAATTTGAATGACACATCAGCTGCACAATCACACAAGTGTGCTGTCATTGCTCTCTTCTAGTCACAGATTCTGCAATACGTTACAAAATAATATATCAGGCTACAATACATCAGTTTGTTCAGAGTAGCCTAACTTGTATTTCAAAAGAAAGTCTAGACATTTACTACTTATGTAGCCTACTTGTCTTTTCTGAGCAGTCTCTTTATGACAACATTTATCACAAGTCTACCTGAATCATGATGATAATCTGCTGCCTTTTCCATTATTGTCTTTTTATATAGCCTACCAGAAACATGTCCTCAAAAAATACATTACAGGCATTTGTTACACAATAAATGTGTAGTCCTGACAAAATCAACCTGGTCACCCAGAAACACAAATCGGGAAAAGGGGATCTTTGGGAACTTTTTGGAGTTTCATTTTGATGCATAAGTAAATCAGATAAAGTTTTTTAAAAATGCAGTCACAAAACAAGTCATTTGCAGTCTCCAAAACATGGAGATCATTTTCAGCACAAGCCTGATAAAAGATGACAATGATAAGATGTCCTTTAGTTCACTATTTTTTTATTCACAGTACAGATTCACATACATTTAATGTTATCACCCTCGAAATAAGCAGTTCTTCCATGTAAAACATACTGTAATATACCAACCAACCATATGAAATACTGATGTTTGTCTAAGCATGCAAGCAAAAGCGAAACATATGTGCAGTATTCATGTTTCCCCCTCTATCTGATGTGACGTTCAGCTACAGCATTCCTCTTCCCCAATATACCGCAACACATACGAGGATCCGCACAGGAGAACCTGACCCGCCAGTTTGGCCACGTACATGAAACATCGCAGTAAAGACCTGAAGAAGGAAAAATGGAGTAACATTAATATAAATGGTCACTTTCAGACAGGCTTTTTAGTACTAGACTTCATAACAACAAGGTAGAATTTTGTCCCATGGTAATCAGATTCTGACTGGTCTTAGAAGTGCAACATTGGTAAAAGTTCTTTATTAAATTAGATGATAAAACGATAGAATCATGTTCACTAGTCTAGTAGTGTCTGACTTTTGGATCCTGTACGTGTCAAGAACATTATTTATAATTAAAGTCACCTGCATCAAATCAAAATTGACAATTCTTATTTTTAAATGGAATATTGCAGTATTTATCACAAGTGATTTATCTTTGCACATTATTTTTCTAAATTCACATGCCTCGTAATCTTTAATCAGAATACCTTCCCCTCCCTCCTGCAGCATCTCCTCTTCTCTGATGACGGGGGCGGGGCAACCTGTCACTCACATGAGATCAGCCAATAGCAAACCACAACCATCCAATCAATTCCCGATGGACAAAATCAAGCCCCGCCCACATTTATTCTTGTTCCAGAAGCGTTTCGTTCGTATACCTCACAATAGGGAAGAAAAGACTATCGCAACTTCTGTTTCATGCTGACTTTAACATTGCATATTTAAATCCTGGCATTAGGAAATTCATTGTGTGTGTGTGTGTGTGTGTGTGTGTGTGTGTGTGTGTGTGTGTGTGTGTGTGTGTGTGTGTGTGTGTGTGTGTGTGAATCTCTTACATCAGAAAGAACTTGGCTCTGGTACACTTGATGTCATATGAGAGTGAGTATATTTCATAGAGTGTGGCTTTAACAGTGAGGCAGCCCAGAAAATCCTTTGGGTTCAGCTTGTACAGGTCAAAGCTCAATTTGGCAATTCCACTTCTTCTCGGCGGTCGGAAACTTGGCAGAACCTGGGAAATATGTTGTGAGACAAAATCACTGACTGAAAGCAGTTACGTCATCGGAGTTCTGGGTAAATACAAGCCTGCGCCCTAGTGGAACAAAAACACAAAGATGGG